>NC_090933.1:1016468383-1017668383 GCF_040938575.1 Ambystoma mexicanum
ATTCCCATTGTGTATCATTGCTGTTCCACTCTGTAACATCCAAATAGAAGGGTGGTGGAGGGGGGTAATTTACGTATCCACTGAACAGCCATAGAGATTCTATTCCTCTAGCCCTTTGCATCACTTTGAGTGATTTGGAAGTTCTGATTGGGACACTGTAGCGTATCAACCGCGGGGGGGCAGGAGAGGTAGAGTGTGGCCCCCAAAAGGCTCCACAGTGGTGAAAAGCAGGACATTTTAAAGAGGTCTGCAACATTTTTCCCAGCAGCTGTACCACCAGGAGTGCCCTGCGGCTGCATATAATGGCCTGGCCATGGTTCTACAGTATTCTTGGCGGCAGTTTTCAGACTTGCTTTATTGCTAGCGATGCCCTGCTAATGGAAAGCAGTTTATTTTAATGGTTGCAGCCACTCCCATCCCATTTTGACCATTGCTGTAGGGACCTGCTCCCCTTCAAGGCTGTCCTGATGAGCACGACGACATTCAGATTTCAAAAGACTCCTTATCAATGATATTCAATTAAGGTGGTGAAATATTTTTTTTTGTTCGCAGGACCTTTCTTAGATATAAGTGTTTAGTCAAGTGGCATCGTGATGGGCATTTACAAAGGAAAGACGCCAGCACCCATCCAAATCTGAGTATGCTACCAAGACAATACACATGAGTAAAGCAATGAAGCTCTTTTAAAAGCTCAATTTATATTCATTCTCTACTAGCATAACAGGCAAAAAGGCTTTGCTTTTTATTTGAATAGTCTGTGTTCTTAACATCATGCGTAACAGCACGCTGGACGTTTGTGACAATCTCCATACTCAGGGGACCTCACTTAAAAATGTCTGAGCAGTTAAAGGGGCCACCTTTTGTACCATGTTAAATGTTGACAGGTAGATACCCCCCCTGATTCCGGTCTTAGTCCTGCCTTATTGATATGTTTTTCTATATCGATTTACTATAAAAGGTATATCAAAGATTGCATTTATTTTATATGAAATGTATATATTTTGCTATAAAGGGTTGGTGTGTTTTGATACGGTTTGATATCAAGCAGCTTAAAGTTTATATGATTTTGATATACAGTTTATAACAAAATGAAATAATTTTAATATAAAATGTTGAGGACCCAAAAATGGTGTTTGGGGGATCAACAAACCATCACGGTCTCTGCATTGTTCCTGCAATGTTCATGGCATGTGGACCCATGCATACTGTGGCCGCCGATTTCATGATTCCGAGATGTATTGCAGATTGTGTAATCACTCAAACACCAAGACTTGGGAAATGGATCTAGGAATGCCCATGGATGTGGCTGATGGGCGCACGCAATCATCGTGGATGGGTCTGCATCGCCAGGATTTGTGGAGTGCAGCATTCGCTGGTTCTCAGGGGGTTTCAATCCACAAAGGCACGGGGTTGTCACCGCCAATGGGGAATGGACACCCAGCAATAAAGGTTATATGGGGTGACAGGGCCCACTGTTTTGTGCTCACCAAGGGTTATTCACCAGAGGAGCTGCTTCTACCAAGAAATCAAGCGCTGAGGTTGAGAACCGGTGCTACAGAGTGGGAGGCCCCGAGGTTGATTCACCTTTGCTTCTGATTGTAAGGGCCCAAGTAATGTCTGGGGGCCCCCTATGATCAAAGGTGTTCTTTTTTTTTTATTCATCAGTGGGGTATCAATGTTGTTGTTCATCATCAAGGGCCCAAGGGATGTCTGGGGGGTTGTGGTGCCTGGAGTTCTTCTTTTCTGTTTTTGATTCATCCAGAGGGGCCTGAGGAATGTCTGGTGAGCCCCGAAAGGTGGGGTGTTCTTTTTCGTTATTGATTCATCCAGAGGGGCCCAGGAAATGTCTGGGGGGCCTCAAAGATGGCATTGTTCTTTTTTTGTTTTTGTTTCATCCGCAGTGGCCCGAGGAATGTTTGAGGGGGAAAAGAATGTCAATTAATTTGTAACTTTCTACATAGCGCTTAAACAGTAAATAGAAATGTGCAGATACAGTAATGTTTTTTAACAACTTCTAGAAGCTTGAAAGGCTAAACACCTGTTGTGATTCTACCTCACCTGGGGCACTGTGCATGTTTTGTTAATGTTCAAGTATTTGTCACAATGGAAATTCTAAAGACCTGTTGAGACCTATCTACTATAAACAAAACAGCTAAACTTGTTTTGAAGCGTATGTCGCTAAAGTAGATATGAGTGACATTTAGATGGCCCAGTCTAGAGATGAACACTAATCTAGAGTTTTAAAGTATACAACTTTTTAGCAATGCCTATAAGGCAAAATAAATGCCTGGTTCTATGGGGCCTTTACATTTATGAAACACTGTTTTTGGTGCTGAAGCTTATGAGATAGAACAAATCAGATGGTTAAATGTACAACCTGTAGATCATTGTCGGTAGGAAAAATGTGATTTAAGGCAGGTTCTGTTGTATTTAGTAAAATAGAGTCACAGCGTGGTTGTGGTGTAACTTTACTGCTGAAGGGGTTGTCACATTCTTTAGAGTTTGTTTTCAATATTGTGATTAGAAAAATCACTTTTTATTCTCGGACATTGTCTGTGAATATACTTATGTTGGGTTGTGCAGTTATTAAACAGCTATTTTTCTTAACAGCTGTCGGCAGCAACTCATGGAATGATCCCATTTTAAACCTGATAATGTTGACTCACATCATAGCCCAACTGGGCTAGAGGCTAATATTAAAATGTAAAAATGCATTACATGCTGTGACTGGCGATCTTTGAGTAAAAGTAAAAATGTGTTTTGCGGGTGTTGGTTTTATGTATAAGACCAGTCAGGGCATGCATTGAGTTAACCCACAGCATAGCTAAAACAGTCTCGCAACAAAATGGTGAAAAGTAGAAAAAATCTGATGTGAAAGCCCAATATAAAACAAAATTATAAAAAATGACTGAGCATTGTGTAAAGGTTAAAAACCTACTGTAAAAAAAGCAGATTTTACAATCTATGTTTCAGAGCGCTTTTGAAAATGTGGAAGGTGCTGTTTTGACACTAATAAAGCATCTGAGGGGTGATCCTAACACCTTTGCGGCAGATGCTTGTGAATTAGCTATAGGGTTGCAGGCAGAGATTACAATAAACGACGGTCCGGTTGTTCAAAACAACATCATTGTTACAGGGGGGTCTTAAAATGCATTTCATGAAAAATGCATAGAGGCGCAGCTTTCTACAGCATTAAACAAAACCCCTGCTGTTGAACACAGCGCACCAGCAATCAGTGCTTTTTCAGTCGATCGTTTAGCCGATATTCCACAAACATTTGCAGGACCTAATATATCCAGATCTCTGCCAGCACCCGCACCTGGAATATCCCACATATCAGACATATCAGATGAGCACAAAAGAATAGCAACTAATGACTCAGTGCAAATCCCCCATGTTAGAAAACAAAGACAATGCTCACGAACACCCACTGCTCTGGTAGATTGTGTCAAACTAAAAACATAGACAGTGTCAGAGTTCTTGTTACAGAGAAAGCGATTCTTCAAAGTGTTGGCGGCCATCTTTTTAGACAAAGCTCTAAAAACAGGAGACAAAACTTAAAATGGGTCAGATCTCGAGGTCAGAGATGGCGCCTATTTAAAATCTTTAAAAAACCCTGCTTGGTTATATCCAGATATGAACGAGCTACTACACCACACTTATCAACGCCCCAGACACCAGATGCCCCAGTGTTTTTGGAAAGGGTGTGAACTTATCAAAGGAGTTATAAAACATTTGTAGCCATGGAGCATTACGAGGAATTTTGAAACTTGGACCACTTATGCTCTATAGGCCACAAAATAACAGTTCTAACGGAGGCTGGAACGGTGGAAAATATTGGAAACTGTTGGTCCCATTGATTTCATTCAAATAAGAATGGAGGTTGATGGTTTAAACAGACCCATGTTTACAAGGTGATCACATTGTGATACTTTTTGTGTTTTTGCAGTTTTTGGAAACTTTACAAAGACTTCTGCAAAGTAAGACTGCAATTTTGTGTTGTGTGACGCTGAAAATCATTGTGTTAGTTTCAGGCCAAGCTCCTGCGGTGCTTATAAGCCTTTGAGCAAGATTCTGCACAGCCACATCACAAAATCTAAAGGCTGCTGGTTATTAAAATTCGATCACGGAGCCCTAATCTCTGCCTGACATCTAGTCTTGTAGGTTTAATCGAACCACGAAGCATAACAGATGCTGATATATGTGTAAAAGCTTTGCAAGTACACAAAGAGTTAAAATTAACAACAGCCACTTCGGTAGGATTTGGATAACTAAATCTCTAGTATTTTAATAGACCCATCAAAATACTATATTTTAACAACAGGATGTGGCAATATTTCCTGCAAACGGCTAAATTAGCCAGAAACACTTTATATGTTTTACACCACGACAAACATTTCTACGGTTTATTGACTCTGAAACATCTCATCTCATCTCTGTCAGCATTGTCATCACATTTCCAAAAAGCAAAATAGACACAGTTGTGAATATTACTGTTGTCTGTGTTTAAGCGAAGAATGTCAAACGCATAAGGAAAAACCTGAAAAATGTCACACGTTTCAAGGCCCCGTTCCTGTCTAGACACACACACATCCAAAAGGTGGGTTTGGGGATGGTTGTGTGTGAGCCATGCATCGAATGTGTCAAAAATGTCTTCCTGAGAGTCACAACTGTGTCGGGATGATTTATAGAGTGTGTAAAGGCTCCATTGTCAACACGGCTTAACACCTGTGCTGCAGGATGCCCAGCAGACCTCAGAATAAAACCGATAACTACATAATATTTGACATGGAGGCTGGGCAAGTGAATGTAACCCATCAACTGAACTATATATATTGCAGAAGTCTAACAACGGATAGCTATTGGGAAATTACTGAGGATGCCTGTGTGTCTACCTTTATATCCACCTTTGTAATGAGCACATTCACGGGTTACACCTTTCTAGCCCATAAATCCAAAGGATATGATTCATACTTTGTATTGAGACAGTTAAAATAAAACGTATCACCCATGCTGCTAGGCAAATGGTCTTTTTTGTGGTACCTCTACAAATACGTTTTATTGATTTCATGAACTTTTTACCCATGAAATTTAGCAACCTTCCAAAGGCATTTAGATTTCCTGGTTCAAAGGGTTTCTTTCCCCTTCTTTTTAACAGACCCGCTAACCAAAACTTCCTTGGACTGATTCCAACCATGACCCAGTACCGCACTCATTACATGTTGCCTAGCGAGAAAGAACAGTTTATGACATGGTACAAGGCGAATGAGCACATCGTCTTTGATTTTTGCCAAGTGTTAAGGGCGCACGGTCAACAAGGTGTCAACATGCTAAGACACGCTTGTAATTTGTTCAGTGGCGGAATCATTCGGATGACTCATCATGAGACATCTATAAAGGGTGGAATACACATGTCATACTTCGACCCTTTTCAAAATATCACACTGGATAGTCATTGTATGCATATCTACTGACAGCTATATCTAAAACCTGAAACAATCGCTTCTGCCCCATGATTCATATCACGGCCAGCAAAAACATTATTCAACGCAGTCTATTAAGTGGCTCTTACACAGCTTAAAAACAGAGAACATCTCTATACAATGCGCTCTAACTAGCGGTGGTGAAAAACGATACAAACAGTCTTGGTCGGATGGCTATACAGTGGTTCAGGAAGTGGATTAAAATTGATGAATACTATAAACATCAGGGCACCGCCGTGCATATAAAACACATTGAGAACAACTCCGATCGGCGGCTGTTGGCAAAAGTTTGCTTTGATTTGTTGTGGGGTAAGTTTGCACACAGAGTTAATTTGCCAAGCACATCCATCATCACAGACCCTGAAATGCTTCATGCCTATCTATTTGATAAATCTTATGATGTGAGCAGATGTGTGTTCATAGCCGATGAAAAGGCTTGTCTGTGTTGGTGCTACTCCGTAGAATATCCAACAAATGTTCCTACAACAAAAATATATTCATAGCAGTGTTCACAACTGTGCATGCCCAATTAAAACTTAGCTGTAATGGAGCATTTACAACAACGGGTTCTGTATCATGATACCAATAGCATTATTTTTGTCAGCCGCCAAGGGGATGTCAACCCATCCACCGGAAATTATCTAGGAAATCTAACTTCTGATCTAGCTCCTGAAGAATACATTGTGGAGTTCACATCCTCTGGCCCCAAAACATACACCTATCGCACATCTCTAGGAGCCATCAACATGATGGTAAAAGGTATTACGTTAAACGTTCACAACATGGCTACAATATATTTTGACAGTTTAAAAGAGCTGGTACAATCCGTTCTACAAAAAGATGCGCGTAACGTCCCACAGTCTATCATATTTACACATCAGGGAATAGTGCACAATAAAAAACAGTGGGATATTAGCACAGTCACTCTACAAAAGACGCTGAGTGTTGTCTTTGATAAAAGAAACCTGACACCGGTCGGCTTGACACTGGGCGGCTTGATACGATGGCTGCTCTGCGGGATGTTGTGATGTTCTCCCTTTTGTTAGGCCATATTATGACTATGAGGGCGCAGGTGTACCCATCTTTGTCCCCTGATGGTTTTGACTTTGTGTTTGGTGACTCATCCTCTTGCCACAGGACCTGTCAGCTAACATACTCACTGCATGCTTCCCCTGAGGCAGAAGAGCTCTATGAATGACAGAGGGGCTGCGGATTGTTCTCAATATGCCAGTTTGTGGATGATGCAAAAACCTTGAAACAGACCAAACTTGAATGTGAATCTGCCTGTTTGGAAGCCTATTCTCATTGGGACTTGACCTCAAAATCCTCAGTCTCACCGAGACATGGTTCACGGCCAGCTCTGTCACAAGCTTTGACACTCTCCTCCCTGATGGCTACAAGATCCTCTCTGTGCCCAGAACCAACCGTTTCTGAAGGGGCATAGCCCTGAACTTCCCTGAATGGATTCTTGCCTCTTTCATTCCTACGCAGGCCCATTCAAATTTTGAATGATTCATCTGCAATCACTCTCTCTCTCTCCTGGCCATTCCCTTACTGTGGCTACCATCTATGGGCCACCTGGTCAGATCTCCTCATTCGTCTCTGAGTGGGCAGACCTATCCTCTTACCTCCTAGTCTCAACGACTCAACTCCTCCTTCTCAGAGACTTCAACATCCACCTGGATGCCTCCTGTCCTTCTTTTGGACTCTTTTGCGACCTCTGCAAATCTCTCTCACTCTACATTCTCCCCTCTGGCACGACTCACTCTGCAGGGCACACTCTGGATGTTCTGATCTCTTCAGACCTTCCCCGTTTGACCCCTCTCACCAATCCTCTCTCCTGGAGTGATCACTTTCTCCTTTCCTCCCAGCTCACCCTCTCTACCCCACAGGCCAAGCCAACTCCAGTACTGCCACCTACCTTCTCAGTTATCTCACCCACAAAGTGTGTGTCAGTTGTGGCTTTCGCTGCCACTTTTTCACCCCCCCACGGCCTCACAGCCTTTTCCATGCTCCATTCTGCTATATCTGATACTCTTGATGTTCTTGCCCCTGTCATGAGGATCCGCTTGAATACCAAAGCCAAGTGAAACTCTTGTTATGACTCAGAACTCATCACCCTTAAATGCAAGTGCAGTGTGGCTGAGAGGAAATGGTGTGCTTCAGGTACATCCTCTGACAAACTGGCCTGCTGCCTGCTTAAAGGCAATACCGGCTCTCTGACCGCAGCAAGAAGAGAGCCCACATCCCAACCTGCGTCTCTGTGGCATCTAACAACTTGGCCGAACTCTTAAAATCTGCACGGAGCTGGCCAATCCTGCTCCAGTCTCTACATCTCCTGTCTCCTCCCAGGCTCTCTGCACAGTCCCGGCTTCTCATTTCATCTCTAAAACACAGCCTTTCCCCTGTTCTTCCCAGATGAGGTTTCTAGACAAGACTGATCTATGAAAGTCTCGGCAAAACAGGTTAACCCCTGTTCCTCCAAAACCATCAAGGACCACATTGACACCATGGCTCCTGTTCTGGCTGCTGGCTGACTTCTGCAACCACTGATTTGCCACTGGAGTCTTCTCTTCTGCCCTGAACCACTCCCTTGGCATCCTCTCTGAAGAAACCCTCTGCCAACCCACCCTGCCCGGCTAACTATCACCCAATCTCTATCATTCCTTTCCTGGGCAAACTCCTGGTAAAGCTGGCCATCTCACAGCTTAATCTTCACAGTGAATCTGTTGGTCACCTCCATGACCATCAGTCTGGATTCAGAGCTGCCAGAAGCATGGAAACTGCTCTTCTGAACATCCGTGAAGACCTGCTCTCTAACCTTAACTCCAATAACCCTTGTGTCCTCATCTTACTTGATCTCTCTTCCGCCTTTGATATGGTCAACCATGCCATCCTGCTCAACCATCTACATGATAATATGGGTATCACCGATCAGGCCCTGGCTTGGCTGACTTCTTTCCTCTCCGATCGACCTTCCCAGGTCCAACTTGGGTCCTTCCTCTCCTCTTTCTATATCTCTACCTTTGGTGTTCCCCAGGGGTCTAATCTCTCTCCTTGGCCGTTCAACCAATACCTGGCACTTCCTGCCCACCACATTGCAGCTCTCTGTCCCAACTTTCAGTGCTATCCGGATGACACTCAACTCATTTTCAGGCTCCATTCCGCCACCTTTTCTTCTTCTCTCATCTCTGACTGTCTGTCTGCTATGCAGGAGTGGTGTGCCGCCAATGTTCTCTGCCTTATTGCCAGTAAGACTGAGTTCCTTCTCATCAGCACAGCTGCTCCCTCTTTTCCTATCACTCTCTGGCCGGCATCCCTTGGTCCTTTTCCTGCTCCCACCTGTGAGGCTAAAAACCTTGGGGTCATCTTCAACTCCACACTTTCCTTCTCCACTCACATCTCTGATGCCTCTAAGAAGTCACACTACCTGCTGCACCTCCTCACAGGTATTCTCCCTTTCCTCACCTTCCCCCAGAAGCTCAGTGTCTCCAGAGCTCTGGTTCTCTCTAGGCTGGACTACTGCAACAGCCTCTTTCTAAATCTGCATGCCTCTACGCTCCTCCCTCTGCAACTCAGCCAAAACAGGACGGCGAGACTTGTCATTGCCCTCAAGCCCATGGATCGTATCTCTCCAGGACTGACATCTCTACACTGGTTCCCAGTGGCAGTGAGGATTAATTTAAAAACCCTATGCATTGTACACAAGGCCTTCTGGGGCCTGGGGCCTCAATACCTTCAACTCTCTCTTCCTAAATATCTTCCTTCACAAGCTCTTCACTCATACACCTCCAACTCCCCCAGGGTCAGTCGTTTCTCCAAGCAACAAGTTGGTGGTAGATCTCTTTCTTCTGCTTGAGCCTCCTTCTGGAACAGCCTCCCTGCCTCTCTGGAACTTGAGGAGAACCATCTCCAGTACCGGATGCACCTCAAGAACTTCCTGTTTGCTTCTGCTTTCTCTCTTCCTCTCCACTGCTGATTTCCAGGATGAACCCGAAACAGTACTAGTTACCTGGCCACCCTCTGATCTCAGGCCCAGGTCCCCTACTCACCAGTTGCAGACCTGCATTGCCCCCTCGCATCCCTTGCACTTGGGGGCTGTTTCTGTATCCCTAAAGCCCCCTACCAGCACTTGACTTCTGATGTCTGCACTTAGCCATGCACTTGCCACCACCTGCACCTGCCAGCAGCTGGCCGCAACTTTTATTTATTTTCTTTATTTATTTTACTGTTATTCTATGTACTGCACTGCCCCCTCTCCCTGTGCCCCCACACTTTTCCCTTCCCCTCTCCCCTGCACTTGCATGATCTCAATGTCACCTGGCCTAGTAAGATCATTGTCTCTGTCTTTACTTTGTTCCCCCTCCCTTGCCTCATCGCGCCTTGAACAACTTGTTTATAGGCACGTTATAAATGCCATATCATATCATATCATATCATATCATATCATAACATACCCCTATGGGTATTAAGTATTTTAATGTTAATCTTTACCAGCCCCTTTACTATGCCACAGCCTCCTATAACTGTGACTGTGACACAGTCTTCTCACTGTTTGTCTGATAGTTGGTTATTTGCATCTGTATCTTTATTTTTTCTATTACATTAAATGTTTTTCTTTCTGTATCAAGCTGTTTGTTCATAGTTTTTTGGGATTTTTATATAAACAAATATTTTTACAATTCATAAAATGGTCCGACTCTTTATTACTTGTTACTCTTTATTGTGTATGTTAACACACAGTCCCTTGTTGTTTGTTAATGTTTATTTCATTCATACTTGTGATGCTCAGTTGTGGCAGTGTCAAGATTTTTGAAAAGAAACTGTTTTTAATCACGCTGTAGAATTCTGCTGTTTCTAATGTTTGCTTTTTTATTTTCACAGATGATGCTATAATCTATCAACACCCATTGTTTATAATATATTTCTTTCTGTTTATGTGTGGCATGTTCACCCCAACTCAACATAAAGACACACCAGGGTTTCATAAAGAACAGATTTGTTCATTAACGTTTGTATTCAGATTTTATTCACAATAGCTTGTGCTGTCAACTGTTGCACAGCGATCTTCTCCGATACAAATTTCGACATATCAGTAGTTACATCATACACAGATTGTCTTTCATTGCGGTTATAAGCAAACATTCATGGTTGACAGAAATGCATAAAGCACCATGTCAAACAACCAATGTCCTTTCTTGCAGCAGAAGCTTTGTTGCAGGTTGGACATTTTTATTTGCAACAATGACCCCACCAGGGCCCTTAAATCACCAACAGCCGCTTTGCAATGCTTTTCCCAGTAGTTATCCATTATTGGGTGATTGGTGCTGGCGCATATGTTTGCAATGCATAAAAGAGTGCTACATTTTCTTTTGTCTAAATCTGTCGGTGCATTCAGATAACATAACAGTCTTCGACATATCATACGTGTCATGGGTATCAGGCAGGTAGTTGGGGAAAGCTGGATGGAGGCTTGGCAGGCCTGGCATAGGCACACAAAGAACCCATAACAAATCCCTCCTTACATTCCTTCCTAGTGTTTGCAGTAACTTCCTGGTTACCACTTCCTGTTGCCAAACAGGAAGTGCATGATAACTCATGATCTCTCTAGTGTTTGGGTGTGCCTGGCTATATAAGCCACACCCAAGATTCTTTCAGTGCTTCGTGCTGCTTACTGTGAGCTGTATCAGCAAAACGCTTGCCGTGCTCTGGATCAGCCAGCATCTGCTTACCTGCTCCGAATCATCCTGTTTCTGCTTACCTGCTCCGGATCATCCTGCTTCTGCTTACCTTGCTCCGGATCATCCTGCTTCTGCTTACCTGCTCCGGATCACCCTACTTCTGCTTACCCGCTCTAGATCATTCAGCTTCAGTTTACCTGGTTCTTACTCCACGCCACAGCTATCTCCAGTCAAGAGGGGACTTCTACACCGGCACCTGTAAGAACAAAGAAGAACAGCATTAACACACACACACCTCAGTAACGTTGCGCATACTCACCGAATCTTCCCGCGATGCTGGAATCCAGTTTAGTTGCATGAGCGCACAAATCCCTGTAAGAAAGAAGAGACAATTATTACGCTCGCTCCAATAATGCGGACACTTATCTCACTGCACTCTCTCTCCCTACGCGGTGCATACTTACCAAAAGCCTCTGTGCAAACTTACCTAACCACCAAGTCTCTAGTAGCGCTGAACCCGGACTTGAGGCGCTAATACCACATCATTTCTCCTGCAAGGGAAAGGGAGAGACATTACCAGGTGCGCTCAAATTGACGGCGCTGCGTCAACCAACCAGCAGCTAGCCGCAACACGCAGCGCTACTCACCCACAAAAATACCGGCAAAGACAATACGGACAATTTTGGACACTCAATATTCTCTGCGCAACGTTCACTTGTGGGAAGGACTTTCTAGCCAGTGAAGAAACTGGTGCCTTGAACTCTCGGCTGTCAAGGCATAAAACAGTGTTTGGCATCTGAACTCAGCCTACAGACATTGGCACCAATCACATGAGTGAATCGCACCCCTGCAAATGCAGGATGGATGCACACTCTACTAAAGATCAAGGTAAGCCCATAGGGGAACATCACAGCACACAGTAAAGAGAAGGGTAGGGCCCAGGGGATTCAGGTGAATTCAGGAGTGTACACCTTGTATTTGACAGGTATTCCTCCTGGTGAAACAGGGGAAGTGAAGACTCGGGGTCAAGGGAGGCTCGTCCATCGCTCCTGCAGAGACACGGGTGAGTGTGACAATATGTAGATGTTCTTTAAGCAGGGCTCAAGTCGAGGGTACACGTGGGTGGACGGAGTCCATCCACTTTTTTCAGAGGGTGAACTCAGTCTCCCCCCAGCTAAAATGAAAAATATTGAATGTCTTGTTCGAATTAAAGTTGACCTCAGGGATCAAACTACACTCATCAGGTTTGCAAGCTTGACACTTCACCCCTTCACTATATGACCTGATGAAAAATAGCCAACAACTAAAGGTCTCTTTTCGGTACTGCAAGTTCCAAGTTCAACATTTGTATTAGTTTTTGGTGTTTTAAACATGCACACCTTACGTTTTCAAAAACACCATTAGAAGAAAATATCCTCTCTTTGTGAGTGTTGACTTTATGAAAGGAAGATTTGGGTGGTTATGCAAAGCCAATTTAATGAAATGTGCATGTTTCACCTTGATATGCTAATTTCTGGTGACATCACATTCCCTTGCATTTGTTGACCAGTCCCCAGACATTTATTTTTAGGACTTGAAACCAACAATAATCATTGTACACATCCACGGTGGATTTCACATTAAGGGGCTGATTCAAGGAATTATTTGGGCCAAAAATGGGGATTTGTGCGCCATTCTGCCCGCAAATCCCAATTTGTTAAACAGGGATTTGCGGGCAGTATGGCGCACAAATCCCCTTTTTTCGGCGCAAATAATTCCATGAATCAGCCCCTAAATTGATTGCTCTCCAACAGGTGTACATTTTTTTATCTCCTGCAAATAAGCGCAAATATGTGAGAAAACATCTACAGTCTCAACCCTCATAAGTCAGTCTACGTGGTTCCATGCACGTGGTTCTAGAATATAGTCTTTGATATACTTTATCTCCCCACTTGTGAACTGTTTTCTCAATAATGCTTCTGACACACATCGGACACCCCTGTCTAAATTGGTTCATTTTCAAAGGGGGTTTATTCACCATTTCTATAGTCCACAATGTTTTACATACACATTGCTCCACCCCATGCCTAGCCCGTAGTTGTGTTAGCAAATTTATTAGACAAATCATTTCTGCAAGGCGTCTAGACCATGTGACATATTTTATGTAGCAAAATATCTGTGTTCACTTTTTTCAAACACTTGTGAGCATCCTGGCAGGTGTCGTCAATTTTCAATTTTATGCCCTGAGAACAATCTGTGAAAGTGTTGTTTTAAATACCCTTTCACAATAATGGCCGTAACCCCTTGGGTGGCTCCAATATCAGTGCGGAGAGGGAGTGTAGTGTCCATGTCGGTCTCCGTTAGCGTCAGACATTCCTTACACATACTGTTATCCCTCCAGCTTTCAATTTGTTTAAACAGCAAACACACTGAATAATAACCATGTCTATAATGCTATCGGTCTCCATCATCAGAAGAGAGGCCGTACACAGGCTACTTTCAAAATTCCTAGGGTTTTCAAGTTTGTTTGAACAGCAAACAGAATAAGTGTTAATAGTCTCTTCCTGGTTCATCCCAAACCTGCACACATGACCTTGTTTTCCATCATGGCTCCGGGGGGTGGGCTCTGGCATCATCAACACATTCGCCTGCAGAGTAATAGCATCACAGTTTTCTGAGCTCTCTATGGCCTCAAATAGCTGTTCAACAACCACATCGCCATTGTCCTAAAACTTGTCATGTTCATAACGGGTCATTAGATCCTGAGCACCTTCCATCCCATCATACACTATGAAACAATCCAAGATATGACTATCCTCAGAACCCCCAGGGTTTCCGGGAGTTGTTTGCCCCTCATCGTAACTGTAGCTGTTCATAGTTTGCATTTTCTGAGTAGCCCATGGTTAGCTAAAATAGCCCTCTGTTTTCCAACATGTCTCTAAAAGCTATACATCTGGGTTGTAAAGTCCACCCATCGCCATCACAGCCTTCAGCCGGGCTTTTTAATTAAATGTATATCACACATTCTTAACATGCTTATGAAATACCCACCGACTTTATATAAAGTCATATCAAATATATATAAAGTTATATAATAATTCTTGACACGCTCATCAAATACACCCACTTTATATGTAAAGTTTATATCAATCTTATTACAAATCTTATCAAATGTCTGCTGATTTTTTATAAAAATAATATCAAATATATATAAAGTTATATAAACCTTATTACAAATCTTAACAAATGACCGCCAACTTTAAATATTAATAATGCAAATATATATAATGCTGGTATACAATTATTAAAGTTCTGTTCAAATATAGTTCGACTGTATGTAAAATCTTTTATCAAGGCATGACGTCATTTAGTGCTCAGAGATTTATATTCATAAAACTCTTAACACAGTGTGACCTCACCCAATCTGCCCAGATTGATATTCCATCTCTATCAAACTCTCACACAGGCTGCACCACCCACTCCAGCGTCATCACCACAACCCTAAAACTAACCATCTACCGCTTCACAAACTCACTGTGTCCTCTGCTGAGCCACGTCACACACGCGTGCTCCCAATTTATACTCATTTTATATTAGCATTAAATCATTTTGATAGAAACTTTTATCAAAATCATATAAAATGTATAGTTGCTTGTTATCATATCAAAAAACATTAACCCTTGCTATAAAAATATATGCATTTGATATAAAATAGATAACCTCTTTGATATAAATCTTATATTAAATTGGAAGCAGGGGGCATGTCCACCTGTCAAAATTTAGCATGGTACAAAAGGGGGCCCCTTTAACCACTTGTGTGTCTTAAAGTGCTAAAATTACATTATTTTCCATTCAGGGGGTTGTCGTTTTCCACTTAGAATTTGGAACTATAGCCACAAGTAAATTATTTAGCCTTAACATTTAAGGATGTATAGATGGCAAGGTTGCTTTAATTCGTGTTTTGTCTATTTTGTAAGTAATCACCATGGCACAGTATTATGGTAGTCCTTGAAAGCCAAAACTCTGATATTTGTACCAAGTAAAGCTTAGAATGTTTGTTGACAAGTGTTTGCATACCAGAGTGAGCTAAATGCCTGCTTTCACTGCATAACCAAAATGGGTGATCATGGACGCACAATGTAATCTCACTGTGCCTTCACTTCAAACACACTATTTGAAAAACGCTTCATTACAATGGGGCCAATTTCATGATTTTAGGGACACAAATGTATCACATGCTGCTCCTCTTTGTGGCACTTGGGACCATCATAATAATTGATTTGACAGGCAGATAGGTAGTCTCGCTAGTGAATGAATGTTCCAGATATTCTAGAAGAGCAGAATGACTGAGGTAGAGAACATTTTTATTTTCTGCAATCTTGCTGTCAATCACGACATTGCACGGTTGTCCAGAGTATCTGGCAAACTAACCCTGTTAGATACTAACAGGTGACCCAATGATGTATCTCAGTCGCCTGCAGCCACCGTGTACGGAGATTTCCTCCTCCTTACAGCAGTGGGTAGGGACGTACACGGATTTCTGATGAACGAACAGCATAACTATCATGTCGGTACTTTCCTTACCGGACTTCTGACAGTCTGCAAATATTGTGCAACCCTGAAACGTATCCAAACACTTTTGTGGCCCTGAGGTCCTTTCCTCGGACCGCGCCATGGAAACCTGAATCATTATAGCTTATGAAATAAAAGACTTCCAAGCCCTGAAGACGGATTCTTGTAAATCCAAAACACGTCAGAAAACATTTTTATCACCCAAGGAGCCTATTAGATGTGTATGAAGTCATGTTTTTGACACACAAATTCTGTAAATTTTGTTTTGTATATGAGAAGGACTGTGGAGTGTGAAATGTTAACACAACCACTGCCATTGTTTCTATTTACATTCATTTGTGTAATCACACTTGTGAATATCCATGTACATATGTGAAACCGTGTACCGTTTTTTTGTTGATTAAAATTGAATATTCTTTTACAAATTTACTTGTATTAAGCACAACCTTATGAACCAGAAGTGTAATACAGTATCAGATGAGCCTTAATTGGTTCACAAAGCAACGTTTGAATTGTACCTATTGAATGTTTATGTACTAGGAGTTCACGATCCTGTATCTAATATTCACAACACTTGTGACAAAATTATATTGGGGTACTTTCCCCACAGGAGTGCATCATTGGGTCACCTGTTAGTGTCTAATGGGTTTATTTTGCCTTTTCCTCTTTTAACAGTCTTGGGTGGCCTTAAAACTGTTCGGCCCATTTGCATCTGAAATATCTTTTCACTCTTTTGTACATACAGTTAAATACATTTATTGACATAAATAACATATACAATCACTAAGTAGTGCCTCCCTAACCCCCCCCCCCCATCCCTGCCCAGAGTATCTCTTCATTTGCGAATGGGTGCAACTCTTTAATATGCCAGGCAGTCTTACATTATTTGGTCTTGCATTGCTTAATTTATGCTGTTTTTACAGGTTCTTTGTGTCTCATGTTCTACAAGAGGTGGGATTGGAATAGGGAGAAAAGAGTAGGGTTGATGTATTACAATGGTGATTTGTGTAGATCAGAACATATAGGACGTTCTGTGGTGTGTATGTTTTAGCTATTGTTTGAGTTGTGTGCTTAATGCATGCTCGAAGTTACTAATATAAATTGTGTGTTTATTTGTGGTGTTTGTCAGAAGGGTATTTAAGGAGTTTGGAGAGTTACATTTGGTCAAAGTGTGGTGTATAGGGAATGTTAGTGTAGACACGTCTCTTCAGGTGGCATACATTTAATTGTTTAACCTGAATTGTTTTGGTGCTGGAGTTCAGTATCAATATTTCTTGTCTATTAGGGTGGAAGGTCGAATGATTTTGAAGTGGTTATCATTTTTATATAGATTTTGGAAACCTCACAATTGGTCAGTATTATTGTGCCATATTGTATGATTTCATGCCAAGCAATTCTATGTTAGGTAACACAAATTCAGGGCCCACAATTTCTATTCAGTTGCCCAGAACCACCCTTATGACTGGCCACTGACACCTCAAGGACACTCCCACTGTAGTATAACTCAGTCTTATATGGGATTATGGTAAAATGTAGATGGAAATGAGGGATGAACTAGCAATTGACAAAGCCGCTGTAACGCTCACCTGACTCCCACGGGGGCGCTGGCCTGGTTCGCGCTGCTGTGACCTTGTCTAAGGTGATGCGCAGGGTTCAGAAGACGGACTGGACCGGGCCCCAGATCTGGCTTGTCTGACTCGCAGAAGTATCCTTCTGTAGGTGAGAATGGGGGGTTAACTGTCTGCGGGGTAATGCTATCGGCCTCCCACTTACCCCTTGCACCCTCCTCAAAACCCTTCTGTGCTTCCCCTAGCGTCTCACCTTAGGGTCTGGAAGGACGAGCTCTCCATCCTGCTTCTGATGCAGGGGCGCGTTGGTATCCAGTTACGTCACTGGATTTTCGGATGGGTGAGAACCAAACTTGCTTGGCTTCCAGGTAAGTTTTTCTATAAGTGGTTCCCCTTGTGTCCATGCATTAATGTTCTAATGCTAGTGTCTTTTTCCCCATAGGGGCCGGGGTACGGAATGAAGTGTTACAGATGATTGTTTGTTGTGTGGCGGTTGAGTACATGATGCATACCGTTTTCAAATGACGACTACAAACAGATGAGTTTATCACAATGACTGTTCTAGGGGTCTATAATTCTTGAACCTATTAAGACATATAGGAATGTTTACGAAGGGGTCTGCATCCTTTGTCCAGATGTTTTGGACTACAACTACCATGAGACCTTGCTTGCATAACCAATGGTGAGGGATTGTGGGAGTCATAGTACTAAACATCTGGAAAGCTACAGGATGCAGACCCGTGGTTTGAAGAGATCTCAAGTTTTACAACCTGCCTAACAGAAAATGTGATCTGTTGTATTACATGCCCCTGCAGTATATATTACGTGGGTCAGACTGCAAGGAAGATCAGGATAAGAATTTGAACACAAGTCCTGTATCAGGAATACTAACATGATGTCTGCAGTGGCAAGACATTTTCAATAAAAAGGCCACAGCATAGCCCAACAAAAAAATTCCAGGTCTTGGAGATCATGAAGACACAGGGTTGGAAAGAAGATTTCAAAAGGCGAAGAGCACAAAGTGAAGCATACTGAATTGATCAACTTGGCTCATTAACACCAAATGGAATGATTGAAGAATGGCATCTGAATGGCTTCCTATAACCACTGTTCATTAATGCACCATTGACCTATGTACTATGGACATGGAGAATCACACCGTATAGACATATCTGCTATTGACTTAATAACACTTGTGACTACTGTATTTGCTGTACTTTATTTTCATTTATTTCAATTTTTTTATGATTGCATGATGATTGTCACTACCACTCTGTAGTGCTAGTCAGACTGTTGTAGGTATGACCAACCAGAGATACATAGGTTAGTTGTTATCGGACCCCTTTAACCACTAACCTATACTAGTTTAGGTCAGAGTATTTATCACATAGTCATCAAGTGGCTATCCTACAGGGACTTCCTTTGTAGACACCACAGTGTGACCAACCATTCATCTTGGTAATGTACTTACTGTAAAGTCACTTACTGTAGAGACTCAAGGGTACCTAATGAATGCATGTTTTCTTAATGGTGAACTGTTGCCCAAGTGAGGCGCATCATCTCCCCCATATATTTTTTAGAGGCTAATATTCTTACATTACCAACATGCTAGTTCCATTTCTGGATCGGTATGAGTGGTAATTCATCTTATTCCTCACGTACCATCAGAACAGATCCACCATTTAACCTTTCCAAGATGGGTTACACCGTCAACATTTACGAAGTCCATGCCACGCAACAGTGACATTTACCACTCTGGCATCGAAGCAGGGGTTTCCATAGCAACGGTTTCATTGACATATTGGCAGGGAGTTCCAGCCGCGTTCGTTTTCTTCGCGGCAATGCTTTGTACAGAACTGGTCTCTTCCTGAGCCCAGTAGCCTACCGTATAAATTTCTTTGCTAACACTTACACCTTATTTATTTTCGATTGCATTCCCAGGTTCTGACTTCAGATGTTACTTTCCAGATTAGAAATACTCCTGGACAGCCTTGGTTGCGCACGCTCCTGACTCTGTACGAGTCATACAAGTCAGAAATATATATATATAAATTTACCCCGTAGCACTCACCAATGCTTAGAAGATCTACACAAAGCACCATGAGGGATCTTAACGATAAGCGCACAGCCAGGGGGATGTCACACCGACCAATAGACTCTAATCATGCTTACTGTAAAATGTCTTACGACTGTGGTTTATGGTGTAGCGGTTCCACACATCCACACCATCTTTAACATGCACACCAGTGGTCTGCATGCACGCATCAGTTGAACGTAAGAAAGAAAATCATAACATTTACTTTGCATGCAGGCTAGGTGTCTGCATGCATGAAATAGTTGAACTAATGAAATAATATTACAACATTTCCGTTTTTGTTGGACAATTGCTGCGAAACTATGTTTTCTGTCATAGGTTTTCTGTATATGTCGTCTCTCTGTTGGCATGTGTGTCTAGGTCTTATGGCCACATAACATAACGATGCTCTCACCATGAATGCATTGAATTCTTACCATTGATTATTTGGATGACTATGATTTCAAACTTAAGATGTACCAACTTAAACAGTCTGCTGATGTGATTGACTCATAGCGGTCTATGGTTATCTGATTAACTTGTTTTCCCGTTGGGTGGGATTGTGGGACAGTACTTTCACAACTTGATGACTCTAATGCAATCTTTTGATCTTTGATTTGATGTACTGGCTTTTGTTATTAATGATCAGATGACTTGATTATTCCTTGAAAAAGGACTTTTGATAGTCGAAATGCATCAGCCATTGATACTTCTGCACTTATTTCTTAAACAGTAAAAGCCATCTTTTGGCGAACACAAGCCTAACCAACTATATGAATCCCTTAAAAGAGGTCGGACAACACAACTGCACAACACTTTCTACTGAACCACATTCTGGATGTCAGGGTGTGCAGCACACACCGAAGGCTAGATAGCATTGGTCCTTTTTTGTCCAGTTCTATTGCGTGCCTGGCATGGAGGCACTGATTATTGGGTTTGCACCCCACTCACTTACACTCAAGGATTAAAGAAGATTTGGTTGAAGACACATTGATAATAAAACAGTACAAGTGAACGTTGTGCCCACTCACTACTATCAATCTTGTAAAATAAGTAACCATTCCTGGCTTTTAGACATATACAAAAAAAAAATGGTTACAAAATGTTTGTTTGCATGTGTATTTTTGTGTGAACATATAAGGTGGCCAGTGCATATGTTGTTATAGCGGCATGAAGATGTTTTTCACAGGGGCAATGCTGGCATTCAAGACAAGCCTAATTACTTTCTTTGGACCGCAAAAAGCATGTGCCATTTACAGTTGCGAAACATTATTTTAAGAAAAAAATGTTTAAGACGAAGCACCACCCAAAGCTTTGCTGTGTTACGTTCAGAGCTGCTAGCATGCTTACATTCAGGCAAACTGCTCTAGAATGCACCGGAATCATTGGATTGGGACATGGAATGCCATGCAGCTGGCTAATTAGGTCTTGTTACCTTCTTTGACCAGACATGGAAGAACCCTGACTTCCACCATCCAAAAATGAAAACAGGACTTTTTACATAGAGTCCCTCCTCCCCCATTCTTGCCATCCTGCATACTCCCCTGTTGGGACACCAAACTGGATGACAACGAATGGATTTGATAGAGCATGTGAGTTCTTCAGGGGGGCTGGAGAGCTCTGCCGCCCTATTGTTATGTGAAAACACGCCCCCACGAATAAGACCTTGTTGATACATCTCTTACTAACTGTGACAATGCAGAACATGTAACAAGGCCATGAGGCTAACGGAGAGGAAGTTAATTCAACTTCTTGAATCGCGATGATATAGTTTTTCTTTGTAAGTCAGCACATGCCATTGACCCTTATCCATCATAATGAAACAGCCTAAGTTAGACAAACCGACCTGCTCACCCTTTATTAACAATTGCAATCTTCAGCATCACTCTTACGTGTAGACATTCACATTTGAAAATAAGGACTGTCGACGTTTAGCACTGCTGACTCCCAGCGTGCACCAGAGCTTGGCAATGCAGTAAGGCATTCTAATTGCAATACTAATTATGTTTGAAACACTTGATCAGAGCATGTTTAATTGCATGTGTAACTTTAATTTAGAAAATAATACACTGTGAAAAATGTGCATCGCCTGTTCTGGCTGCTACGGTAAAGCCATTCCTTTTATCCATACAGAAGACGTCAAGAAACCCGAAATTCTGTTCAAAGACTTCAGGAATCATCACAGGAAAAAAGGTACGTTTGGGAGAACACTTCAAGTTTTAAGGATTGCAAACACGTTTGTTTGCCGTTCCCTCTCGGCCTAGAAAAGGTTCAGTTGAGAGACAGAAATGAACAAAGGCAAGACTTTTTCTATTAAAGGAATAGTGCGCTCAAAAATGTTATTGTCCTGAGCGTTCGGGCATGTGTTTTAAGCAAACTGTGATCGATCATAAAGACAATTCCTATGCACCTTACCTTAGTTTTCCTCACTTTTACACATGCAAAATCAATGAGCGGGCGCAGCCATTTTGTGCTAATTGTATCCGTTGCCGCATTGCCCTAAGTTCAACTGTCCTCGCGGCATCAAATCATATCACCCGCCTCTGAAGCTGACATCGCTTTTCTTAGCAATATTCTCCAACTATTTTCAAGACGTTAGTGGGCAGCGTAGCCAAACACGCCGAGTCATCACCTATGTCTTAACATTAGTTGATGCAGAACCCGGAATACCAACACACACATCCTCTCACAACACAGCGCGTCCCAAATCAGAATAGAAAACACTATTTTTAAAGGAAAAAGGAAACAGCAATACTCTGAAATTTATAATGTGCTTTTATTTCACAAAAAACTCTCGGAGAACAGCCAGTGATTTCAATTTACCCCCAATTATTGAAAGCCATTGGGTTATAGTATCAAAACTTTATCATGAGTCACACAGTGTTCCCTTTGGGAAAAGATGCGCATTTGACGCACCTTGAATCACAAGGCTTTGGCATCGTCTTCTTGCTAGACCACCGTAAACGATGACAAGTTGCTCCTTGCCACGGGTACCGCCAAAGGGCTTAACGGTCGCGGGCGATCGTCCCACATCAATGTAATTGAAATCCATCCATTTAGGTGTATCTGCCACTGCTGGCTGAAGAAACCGTCTGTCGGTATCTGGAAACGATGGCATTCGCAAAAAGGAAGAATGTAGCTGTGTAGAAAACATAAGAAAAATATATTTCAGTAGTCGTTTTATTCAAATATATCCATTTACCCTTTAATTCAGCACCGGGTGAAACCTAATAACGAACACACACAAACCACAAACAATGGAAACACAGAGAAAATATTGTGTAAAGTAGGAGTCTACAATGTTCTTGAGAGGTTAGCGCTGTTGAGTATGTTTAGCTCCTAATGGGATGCGGAAGCTGATGGAAAAATTCAACACATAGACGGTATTATAACAGAATATTAGCAACAACCTTGGGGTTGGTGGAACCTGGGGTAACCCAGACGTGGACTCCATGCTCACTGTGCTCACAGAACCGGTTATCATGCCGTGTTCTTTCTAGAGAGGGGTGCCTGCTACCTTTTTTAAAAATGTAACAGAACTGGCAACTTCAAATTTTGACAAGCGCACCAAGTCCCCTTGGAAAATGTTCTGCACCTGGCTCACCTAATAATACAAGGTTGATAGCACACACTGATATGCTATGGCATGAAATGGTTTAGATATCACTAGCCTGCATACAGGTTGTGCTTGTGTGTTGTCACAATATGCCCCAACCAACAACCCATAACAATGTAAGCTGTGGAGTAACTTTTCTGAAAATGTTGGGGGGGACATGACATCTGAAAAAAAGTTGCCCCAGCCAAATTAATGGGGACAAAATGGTGTGCCATGAAAGTTGGGGGGGACAAATACCCCTGTCCTCCCCTAAAACTAAGGCCATGAATGTAAGCAAGCAATACCAGTCAGAAAATGAAACCTTTACTCGTTTATGTATAAACTCGTCTTCAGCCAAACTTGCATTATGTTTGGTATTTCCATTCTCTTGGCGTAATGCAGACTGTTCGATCAGAACAACGGTTTTCATAGAATGAAAATAATTGTTCCTATGCCAAGTTTTAAAATAGTGAACCTTATCATTTTTGTGGGTATACAACACCTTCCGTCCTTCAATCCATGGCGTAGCCTCCATTTCTTCCAAGGTCGAATAACAATTGAACCTTGTTTTGAGTGTGTATGCCTAGTAACTTTTGTTTTTGTTAAGCAAAGCCACAAATCAAAAACATACTGTACCAGGCGCATCAGTGTGAACTCCACACAGCAACATCAAATGAAGTGACCTTCACTCCATGGGACCGATTCGCCCGGCTGACCAACGTGGCATTTGAAATATGTTCGAAAAATAAACTAATTGTTTGTTGGCATCCACCAATGCTGCGCTATCATGAATATTCTTTTACCCATCAATAGTGCTAGTGATTTAGATATTTTTGGACAACAGTTACAGTTAGGGTAAGTAAAACAGATAATTAGGAAACCATTTTCAAATAGGCCAATGACTTCTTTCTTATAGACCAGAAAATCCATCTCTTTGTATAAATGCAGCTCTCCCATCCCCAGCGCCTAGCTCAGCCAGTCCACACCATCTCCTTCTCAATGCCACGTCTGCGTGCACCGTGTTCTTGTGGAGGTATGTGCTCTGAGGATAACTTGTGACACTGACAAGTCATAAATCCAAGTGCCCATTCATCTCCACTGAAATGTCTGTGCACACACAGCATCCACCCTGTCAGGCCTGAGCCCACCATCTCAGACCCCGTACACTGTATGACATCCTACAACAGGCACTACTTTCCAAAAAAAAAGTTGACAAAGAGGATACATTTGAAAAGACAATTTGGACGCAATGGCCACCTATGTCGAGCCTTACAGCTTTACAGAATTAAGGGAACCACAGACATGTATGTTATTGTTCGAGATATAAATGAATGAATCATATACCGGATTAAATCTGCATAATAGCATACTTCTTAATACTTTAAATAGCTTTGAAATTCGAGTTGAATAGCATGCCATTGTTCATGTACAATGTACAAACATAGGGGAACATATCCCAAAATTTATAGTGAGCACATTAAAAACACAGCTGCAAATCATTTATACCGGGAAGTCAACTGTTGATCGAGTTCCGCTTTAGGTGGACTGGGCTCGTTTGCAATGTTTTGTGGCAATGTATGTGTCCTAGGAACAATATCAGGATCGATTCCATGAGTAAGGATGGCCAACACAGTCAAAGTGAGATCTTTCACAAAATCAAATCCATTTCCTGGTATATTGGCTTGGCCACCCATTTTCTGTTTTGCAAAGGCACAGGTGTAACAAAGCATCCAAATGTTTCCTGCAGTTCTCGATTGTTCTCTCCCCACATTCTCATTATGCGCTAATATGGCTAGTAATGTCCTAGCTTGCATACGTCTATGCCAAAATGCAACCTTTTGGGTCTGTACTTTAGGCACGTAGCGTGGAACACCTCCAAATCTATGGTTTGACAGAATTCTGTGAGTCCCTTTAGGTCTCTTGAAAGAGTTTTATTCAAAACAATCTTCTCAAGAGCTTTGTGTGGAGGTGAAGATGGAACCAACCACTTCTTCGTGCATTCCTGCTCCTCCCATAAAGGTCCATGTTCACAAAATGTTGGTTTTCTGTCCATGAGTGAATGTTGGAACAGTGGTACATCAATGAGTGCCATTTTTGAAGTAGAATTTCCACAGACCCATCACAAGTTTTGGAGCTCCAACAAAGATGGTTGCTGAAAGACTGATACCACTAAAATATATTCCAAACCTTTTTTTTGCCAGCAGCTGTCATTTTTTTATTGACTTATTTGGCGACGTGCCATATATCAAATTGATGACAAATGTTTGGAAACTGCTTTCGCTTGGCCTTGGCTATTGAAACATGTCTGTCAGTGGCTATGAGGTCTATTGGCATTCCCGTCAATTGAAGATGTTCGAGGGATTTTATGAAACCATGTTTTTCCATGGCCACAGAGGATTTACATTGGGACACCTGCACGATCTCCAAACTCACCATTTTTTTAGTTTCCATGCCTTGAAAGTGGTATGTGCAATACTTTGCTGAAAGACCGGGCTATCATACGGTCCGTCACCAGTTAGGCTGAACCGTTTGCCAGAAAATGTGCTTTCAATTGGCAATTGTTAAATTTTCCACGCTTGACTAATAGCGGGGAATAAGAATTCTCTTTGATATTTGTAGTACTGTCTTTTAGCACTGAAATTAACTCCCACAAATTGACATGAACTCGACAATTTACTAAAAGCAGAGCTAAAAGTAGAGCTGTAAAGTAAAGCTGCTGAACATAGTAGATTTCTGGCTGGCACTTTGCCCAGCATGGGTTGAGCAGCCCATTAAAATGTTTCATGGAGGTAGAAACAGCTGGCTTGGATTTTCAGGTTAGTGCCTTTTAATACACGAGACACATGCACCAATGGCTGCCCGCATATTTTCCCACTCAATGTATGGACACATTTCAGCATCAGTATAATCTCTACCAGGCAGCTGTCGAACACAATGTATTTCTGCTCCTTTATTAGCCAATCATCCTGCATGATTGTGGTTTGTGAGTCAACTGTGGTGGACAAATTTCCCAAACTAGACAAACTGTAGTGGAAATCTTTGGCATGTTCCTCGGTCAGTTGCATTCAAGCCTCAGTCTCTGTTAGTTCAGCTTGTGTTATTTGCACACGAATTGGAGAAACCATCAACGTTGAATGTTTATTGGGTGGACCTTTTTTTTTGCGGGTGTAGATTGCGTCAAGTGGTCAGTAAGGAATTCCAAAGCATCTTCAGTATATTCAGTTTCATCTTAGTTTTCACATAGTAGCAATGGTCCAAGAACACTTTGCTGGCTTCCCCGGTCACATTCAATTCAGTTTCAAGCCATTTGACATAAACATCTTGAGTCTGCTTATTAACAGGACCACGTTGCACCTCAAATAGTAGTTGCTGCATGGTGAAATCTGTTTGGCAAGCTGCATCTTTGCTTTCATTTGTTGTCTTTGTCTTTATACGTCTTTTCCTTCTGGGCCTCTAGGAGATGGGTTGTAAAAACATTTTCAATGTATAGCACACACACAGTAGATAGAAATTTAAATACAAAAACATGTTATGAAGAAAACACCAGCCCAAAACACGTCTAGAAAAAGAAATTGTTTGTTAGTTGTTTTTCTTGATTTTCTGTAAAGCCGTGGTCTTCTCTGTAATGACCGCACCAGAAAGCTGATCCACCACCTCTGATCCATGTGCCTCCACTTCTAATTCCACACCTTGTGTACATTCCTTGAATAGAATATTCATTAACAAAAAAGAAAAGTCAATTGGACAAAATATACACACGGATTGATGGCAAGTGTACTTGATCAGAGAAGACCGTGCAAAACATACTGATTGTAATGTTGCCCTCAAAGATTTTGCAATGTATTCTGCATTAGGGAGGAAGTGTCATGTTAGAACTGAAATCAGAAAAGTTTGAAACACTGCAAGTTTATATGAATGTCACTGTCAAATAGTGTCCTATGTAGGATTTACTTTCTTTCATTCAAGGGAACTGTAAGTACGCGTACCTCATACTCTGGACCAGCGGCAAAGTCCGATGTAATTTTAGTCGAACCACCAGCATCCTCCTGTAACACAGTACCTGTTTTAGTACAGATGAAAACAGCGAAACGGAACTGAGACAAGGGGATGCTGACAATGGTACATATAGAGAGAAAACCATAAATGACACCTAGTATAAACAACCGACCGGATACATAAACAAGTTCATTTTATTTGAAATTCGAAGCATAATACATTCTCGTGATTGAAAAGTGAAATAAAATTACCTGATAGGTGCTTGAATTTGTTGTTGACTCCTGAAAATAAATGGAAAATAAATGGATACAGAATCTAGCTCCTTCATTTTCAGTGCATTGTCATACAGTGGTAAAAGGGAACATTTTATTTGCATTAGATATGTGGGAAAATCCACCATTGGTACACTGGACGTGTCAGTGGTTTGGCCACTTGCAAGGGCCTGCGCTTCTGTCAGTATGCTTTCATATAAAAATGGACATGTCAAGCAACCGATTACGTAAACATTATGCTTCTTGTGAAGGGCACTACAGCATTGTTTTTCATGGTCATAATTACTTCAATTGAGGCTCCATAATATAGGGACAGATGTATAGTAAAATTTGGTACATATGCAAACTGTAGTGAGACACATTTACACCGAAAGCACCCCACCGCCTATAGCCATTTCATCATCAGGGACTCACGTGAGGAAGCGTGTACATCAATAGAGTTGGAATTGCATTTGGAAGCAATTTACAAAACATTCTGGCTCGACGCTTTTTTGGGTACTTCGATTGGTTATGATATGATATGTTATATTGTCTGTAAAGTGCAGGCTGCAGATGTGGAATCGATTGGCCCTCAGATCTACCAAGACAGTCTGGGCTCCACCTTCAATCTCATCCACTGCAAAACCACAATATCGAACCCATCTTCTTATGAAATCAATATCCTTCGGGAATGTATGAAAGATTGTGCCCTGACTTTTAACATGGCTCCTAGAATGGTAACCCAAAACCATACAAGCAGGCATTCTTGAAAAATCCATAAGATCTGTATAAATAAATACAAAAAAATTGCACTGAATTCATGATATTGATGGAATTATATCACAGTTTTCTATGCAATGTTTGTTTTGGTCAAAGAAGCAAAACCTGTGTAGCTTAGTCGAATATTCACTGAGCTAACTATCATACAGAATTGATTCATGTGACACAAATCGTAACGTGTTACTTGTCCGTTGAATGTAATTTCATACATCAAAAGGAAACATGCTCATAGACATGGTCCGAGAAAGATGCAATTCTATTACAATTGACACTGATGAAATTTGCTATATCTCGAGATCAGAACACTTGAAACATTAGTCAATGGCAATGTCATTGAGATGAATGAACATTACACTACTGGGTACATTAGGTCGAAATAGATAGACATTATGATATCAGAAAGAGATGACTATAGTGAAGTTAATAGGTGACCTGCCCTTACCTTGACTAACAAACAATTAGATTCAGCAAGCAGGGGCCTTAGTAGCAGGAGAACAGGTAGCACGATCAAGAGTTGACTTCCAGTGCTCCAGATGTTTCACAGGTAGCACAATCAAGAGTTGACTTCCTGTGCTCTGAGATGTTCCCTGGATAAATATCAAGGGGTTTATAAAGGATTAGAAAATTGGGTGTATATGTAAATGTGCGAAATGTTTCTGGTGGGAGCCTGAAGACACTGGGTGTGGGTAGGACATGTGAACAATGGACCCCGTGAGGAAGATACCTTTGAAGTGTACATGGTGTTTAGCACCTTGGCCGTTCCCACTTTGTCAGCCCCATTGGGTGGGCATGGCCAAAGGTGCGAACTGCCATTGATAGGGATGGATGGGCATGAAGCGTGCAGAAAAGGCCCGGAAAACTGCTGATGGGAGACACACTTAGGTGGAGCGCAGGGGCGCGGTCTGCTTCAGTGGAGCCTGGAGACACTGGGTCTGGGGAGGCCATGTGAACAATGGCCCCTGTGCAGACGATACCTTTGAAGTGTACATGGTGTTTGGCACCTTGGCAGTTCCCACCCTGCTAGCCCAAGTGGGAGCGCAAGGCCAAAGGTGCGAACTGCCATTGTTAGTGGAGGTGGGATGGATGGGCATGAGACATGCAGAAAAGGCCCAAAACACTGGTGATGGGAGACACACTTATGTGGATTGCAGGGGTTGGATCTGCTTCAGGGGAGCCTGGATACACCTGCTCTGGGGAGGCCATGTGAACAATGGCCACTGTGTGGAAGATACCTTTGAAGTGTGCATGTTGTTTGGCACCTTGGCCGTTCCCACCCTGCCAGCCCCCTTGGGAGGGCACGGCCAAAGATGCAAACTGCCAATGGTAGTGGAGGGGGGATGGATGGGCAAGAGGCATGCAGATAAAGCATCGAACACTGCTGATGGGAGGCAAACTTATGTGGATTGCAGGGGCGGGTTCTGCAAGAGGGGAGCTAGGAGACATTGGGTCTGGGGAGGCTATGCGTAAAATGGCCCCTGCCAGGAAGATACCTTTGAGGTGTACATGGTGTTTGGCACCTTGGCCGTTCCCACCCTGCCAGCCCCCTTGGGATGGTACGGTCCAAGGTGCAAACTGCCATTGATAGTGCAGGGGGGATGGATGGGCATGAGGTATGCAGAAAAGGCCCAGGACACAGCTGATGGGAGACACACTTATGTGGATTACAGGGTCGGGATCTGCTTCACGGGAGCCTGGAAACACTGGCTCTGGGGAGACCATGTGAACAATGGCCCCTGTGCGGAAGATACCTTTGAGGTGTACATGAGGTTTGGCACCTTGGCCGTTCCCACCCTGCCAGCCCCCTTGGGAGAGTACGGTCAAAGGTGCAAACTGCCAGTGATAGTGGAGGGGGGATGGATGGGCATGAGGTGTTCAGAAAATGCCTGGAACACTACTGATGGGAGACACACTTGTGTGGATTGCAGGGTTGGGTCTGCTTCAGGGAAGCCTGGAGACACTAGGCCTGGGGAGGCCATGTGAACAATGGCCCCTGTGCGGAAGATACCTTTGAAGTGTACATGGTTTTTGGCACCTTGGCTGTTCCCACCCTGCCAGCCCCATTGGAAGCGCTAGGCCACACGTGCAAACTGCCATTGATACTGGAGGGGGAATGGATGGGCATGAGGCATGCAGAAAAGGCCCGGAACACTGCTGATGGGAGACACACTTAAGTGGATTAAAAGGGTGGGGTCTGCAAGAGGGGAGCGTGGAGACACTGGGTCTGGGGAGGCCATTTGAACAATGGCCCCTGTGCAGAAGATACCTTTGAAGTGTACATGGTGTTAAAAGGGCAACAGCCATTGTTGCATGTCACTCATAGACAAGTGAGCGTGTCCTTGATTCACAGAAAAATTGAAACTACTATTCATAAAAGATCATTTGAATTTTATTTTTTTGCTGGTGTTGATGGCATAAATATACTACAAATGATATACTTCGGGTTGCAGCACAGTGTGGGAAAATCCCCTGTACTGTCCGCTGTCACTGGAGAATTTGGCACAAATGGCTCCAACGACAGAGGCGGTTATTACTCGTCACACGCAGTATCCAAGCCTCCCAGGAAGCCACCATGTAAAGGAACGATAGGCCACCAGCCTGTACCACCTGTTTAAGAGAAACATACATACTGTATTTAAATGAACCTGATAAGTGTACAAACCTTACTTGAAAATGCATCCTGTATCCTATGGCATAGTTGCACGTACAAATGTTACTTCATGATTCAATCAACTTGGGCTATAAAGTGTAGACACATTACAAAAGTGAACCCCTATGCAATCCATAATGTTTGGGGCACAGAGAAATATTGGCTCTTAGTTGAAATTAAAAGACACATAAGATGACCACTATGATTTTCCCAAAGTGTGAGAGATGTATTGAATTAATTTGGCAGTGATAGATCAAAGTTACGACAATATAGGAGACACAAAAGAAATGTTAGTGGCATTGGTGGGCAAAGTGACATGAAATCTAGATTACACTTACTTGTTACTTGGATTGCGAGGGCGAATTTTTGCACAAAGTTTGTGCATAAGCACTATCATAATCCTCAACACAGACCTTGTGAGGCAGACTGCCCTGAAGTCATGCAGCTCGGTAACGCATAGAGAAGGTGTGTCTTCTTCCGATATGTAGGGGAGGCATCCAGAGTTTTCTCTGCAGCAGCAGATCTCCTCCTTGTTTGGCGTGACCTTGCATTGATTGCAGGTACACCAGGTGGAAACGTCTTCCATGCGACTAGGCTCTGGTTCAAGATTCAGTGATTCATCTTCCCAAATGTCGTCTGGTGCCCCATCCTTTCCGCATCTTTCTCTATCAACTAATTCCGTCTCGGAATACTCTGGCTCATACTGGTAGGGCTGTATTATTGCCATTATATGAAAAAATGAAAATTGATAGTAATGCTGGTATAAGTATCTGTTCGCAGGGGCTGCGTGCAATGAAGATAGCTGAACAGTGCAGAAACTATTCACAGGCGATCCAAAAAAAAGAAAGTGAAACGATTGGAAAAGCAACTCTGATGTTGTCTGATGAAAAGCGGTCTGTGTATACTTATTGAGGAAAGAGGTATCCTGCCATTTCCATGGAGACACATCATTAGCTGGCGCACAGAGAACGTTGACATGAGACGTGCATTCGCATTGTGAAATGGGCCGTACGCATTTAGTGATGTCGGATTCAGGGGCGGGTGATATGATTTAGTGCCGCGAGGGAAGTTGAACTTAGGGCGATCAGCAACGGTTAAGATTAGCACAAGATGGCTGTGCCTCACTCATTGATTTCGGATGTGTAAAAAAAGGAAAACGAATGTCAGGTGCATAGGAAATGTCCTTACGATCGATCACAGTTTGCTTAAAACCAACGCTCGGGACAATAAAATGTTTTGAGCGCACTATTCCTTTAAGTGTAAACAAGATCACAGAACACACGCTTGTGAGCGCCAACACCACCTTTCAATTTGTGGTGAGGCATGTATGCACAGCTTTTAATCTGTGTGTCCCTGAAAGCTTAACAAGACAAACAACTAGCAAACAGTGAGGTAGCTCCTGACAAGAGCATCACCTCCTCACTTTGACACTGTCAATGGGTAATCAGTCCTCCAATGTGTGGGATATTTAAAACTGCAGCCACTGAGAAATGATCACCTTTCTCCAAATGGGGTCCTCGTTAAAACCCTGATGTCTGAAGCTACTTCTTAGCTTCACATCTTATTTCATTGTCATCAGTTCCTGCAGAAGAAAAGCAGCAACGCTATTTCAAGTGTAAACCCACCATGACACCTATTATTATTATTATTATTATTATTATTATTATTATTATTATTATTATTATTATTATAAGGGTCTTAAGTAATCAGGAATGTAGGGTTACATTAAAAATATAATGATTATAGGCCATCCTGTGTTCACATCGCTTCTATCGCTTGTTATGTCAGCTGGAACTTGCTTTAGTTCCAAAACAATATTCTCAATTCCTTCAACCGGAACTATGTATACGTTGTTATCCTCAGAAAAGCAGCATTGCAGCTGAAGCCCTCAACATCCACTCCTTTTCTTTGTTATGCTTATTAAACCAGTAGTCAGCAGTAATATGAATGCTTCACAGCTTTGTGTGCTCTCAAATCTATGTTATCACATGCGTGAGGATTTCATTGTAAAGATATTTTCCCTATCTTAATCCTACTCAAGTTTGTATATCTATCTGTTCTTGCCCCCAGAATGTATGGCTTAAGTGTTGCTGCAGTTCAGAAATTGGACACATTACTTATGTATGGCTTACATCTGAAGCTATTTGCAACAAGTGCTCTTTCTGTGAAATCAGCGTTTACTGCTGTGACATCATGGCAGAGGTATATGGCATTCTCTGACTACCACAGTCTGTTCTGACTGGATGGAAGCAGAGGACACTGGACGTTCCACACAAAGACTGCCCTGATGTATACAACAGGGCATCAACACAGAGGTCAACTGCCACATTTCGGCACATGAGGAAACATACAGGAACCAAAACAGAGAGGCAGGGGATTGTGATAGGTAGGACATCAGGCATGATATTTTTGTTCGTTTTGTTTTGCTGTGGTGTGAGCTACAGGATGATGGTTCGGGTTATGGTGGCATTGAGAGGTTGTATGGTGCCATGTATAGTTTACCTTTTTTGGTGGGGGCTCTGGAATGGGAGAGAATCACACACGGTTGGTGAGGGAGTGTGTCAGGAGACAAGCGGGGTCATTACAACGCTGGACGTAGCCATGCCGCTATTTGTGACATGGCTACCCCCATTCTGGGTACCGGGTCTGGGTTCCTGGAATGGGGAAATACCGGGCCATTCTGACCTTGGAGGGCCTGGAATTTCCCCATTCCAGGAACCCATCCCCATTCCCATTTGAACCCCCATAGGGCTCAATGGGAATGGGGAGCATGCTAACAACGGTCCCGTTAATTACGGGCCCGTTGTTAGCATGCTGGTCTGCTCACGGGACCAGCTAAGGATGCCTGTTAATGAGGCCATAGGGGGTTAACAGGGCTGGCAGCTCTACCGGGCCCGTTAACCCCCTACCTCCGCGGTCGTAATGTGGCAATAAGACCCGAGGCGGCGGGCCAATACCGCCCCAGGTAATGCCCGGGGCTGTAGTTATAGGCCTGAGCGTAGCGATAACTTAACGAAGCCCCCGGGCATTACCTGCGGCGGCATTGGCCCGCCCCGAGGCTCTTATTGCCATTAGTACCCCGGCCAATTAGACCGGGGTCCTAATTGCTTTTTTTTCTGTTCTGAAACGTTGCGTAACAGAAAAAAAAAAATAAATAAAAAATGACCAAGAAAATGGCCGCCGCCATGGAAAGGGAAAATGGATTCCGTTTTCCCTTTCCATGGCGGCCATCGGGAGTGGACGCGCTGGGAACACAAGTGTTCCCAGCGAGACTGTTCCCGAAAAAAAAGAAGCAGAAGGTAAGTGGGGTTGGGAAGGTGAAAGGGAGGGAGGGGAAGAAAAAAAATAAAACGTACCTGCGTCCCCGCTGGGGGACGATGGAAGCCTCCAGCCGTGTTGAGGCACGGAGCGGGGATGGCCCGCTCCGAGTCTCCACACTGCTGGAGCCTGCTATCGTTCGCAGGAGCAAAAAGGTAAGTGAGGTGGGAGAGAAGGATGAGGGAGGGAGGAAGCGAAGGGGAACAAAAAAAAAAGAAAAAGCTTACCCAAGTCCCCGGCGGGGGGTGAAGGCAGCCTCTCAGCCGCAGGGAGGCTCGGAGCGAGGATGGCCCAGCTTCGAGCCTCCTCATTGGCGCCGGGGACAAGGCAGCTGGAATCCCGGCCGAGAATTGAAGGATTCTCGGCCGGGTAATGACCCGACGAGAGCCAATCAGAATGCTTGTTGCATTCTGATTGTCTCTCGCCGGGTACTAATGACCCCCGATGTCTTTTTAGTGTTGTGTATTTTTAACTCACCTCCTGATCTCGCTAATAAGATTTGGCAGCTGAATAGAATAGGGGGAAACAGATTCTTGCAGAAGGACATATACAATAAAAAATTAAAAATGGCTAACTAGTAAAAACCAATTGCACCTCAGGATTCTGAGTCACATGATAGACTAGTCACGGTTTGCTCATGTTGTCTACATAATATCACTCTGAGTGTCTCTGCTGGAATATATCTGCATTTTATGTCAAGACGGAAGGCGAGCATTATGCATCAACTTCTTTAATCAGCAGTTTCAACACTTCAAAAAAAAAAACACTTTCCATTTCCATTTTCCTCTTTTTGTACTTTGAAAAACTAGATTTTCCTTTCTTCTGGTCTATTTCTGTAGTCCATCACATTTCCTGTCTGTAGTCCTCTTGGCTCCTTCCTGCCTCTGTCTCCACCTTTTATTTAGATGCTCTTCAGCCTGATAAGTGCTGTGTTTTCTTGCTGCAATTTCAGTCAGATGCTTGTGGATTAATTGGTGGGAGCAGTGGCAGAAGGAGTAAAGTATACACAAGAAAGGCTGGGAGTCTACTGCCAAAAATTGAGCGACCATGCTACCAAGGAAGCAGGTGAAGTGACGCAGGGCCTCCTGTTCGGAGAAGGTGTTGGCAATGAGATGGGGAGGTTTGTTGGCACATGTGCCTCCCTGGAAAAAGAACAAGTTTTCATAAAGAAAATCTTCCCAGGTACAGTTTTTTTGCGGACCGGCCACTATCAAGGTGCAGCATCCGGTTGCTTCTCGTCTTCCCAAAGACCCCTTGGTGTCAGAGTCCACTATTGGTAGTCAAAACAACAAGACTCCTTTTTCCCTCCAGAGGGAAAAACAACAGATGTCATAGAGGAAGAGGAGCAGGGAGAGCTCAAGGAGTAATTTCAGTCAAGGGAGACTCACTGTACATACCCCTCTGTGTGAGAGAGGGCATTACAATTTTGGTGAGCTTGCACATGCTGCATAGGCGATGCAATTGATCCAAGGGTTCCTGCTAGAGTTTGTGCAGCCTTCTATACAAATGACAAGGATGAACCCCATGGTCAGGTCGCAGGCGGAAGAGGAGCTCCTCCACAGCGAGCTCGCGCAGCTCAGGCAGAAGGGTGCAAGAGAGGGCTGTAGCGCACAAGGCAACCAATTTGCAGCAATATGTTCCTAGTGCACAGGAAAGAGAAAGTGCAGCCTTTGATAAACTTGAAGGAGCTCAATGGCCTGGTGATCTGCAGACACTTCAAGACGGAATACATTCACCAGCTGAGAGATATTCTAAGGAAAGATGACTGGCTTGCTAGGGTAGACATAAATATGCCTATCTGATGGTCCCAGTAGTGCCCAAATACTGCCCTTTTCAAGCATTTTGGTTGGATGGGCGACTCTGGCAATTCAGAACACTACAATTTGGTCTCACGCCCACTCCATGGGCATTTACCAAACTAATGAGGCCAGAGGCAGCAGCCATCAGAGAGAAATGGAATTCTTATAATAATTTATCTAGACTATATCCTCCTAATGGCAGACAACAGGGAAACATTATTATACAAAATAATTTGGACGAAAGACCTTCTGTCACCACTACGCTTTCTAGTGAACCAAAAGAAGGTAGACATGTCCCCATCCAAAAGAATAGACTTTGTAGGTTTCATAAAAACGCAAACGAACATTGACCTCGAAGCATGCCTCAACAAGGACGTTGTTTCTCTCTGCTCCCTAGCAAAAGTAGTAGGGTTGATAGCGTCCTCCGTACAGGCGATATTCCCAGGATCCTTCCATAACAGAGCCCTGCAGAGGCTGAAGATTAAGTATCTTCAACAAGATCTCAGGTTCCCCTTGATCAAGAATCGTGCAAGAATCGTGCACAGAACTGTGTTGGTGGCTGCAGAACATGGAAGCATGGAATAAGCGTGCCATCTTCAGGGACAGGCCGGACTTAATCATAGAATCAGATGCCCGCAAGGCAGGCTGGGGTGCACAGTGCAGCATCCAAGAGACAGGATGAGAATGGGTGCCGGGAGATCTGTAGCTACATATAAACTGTTGTGATCAGGGCTTTTACAAAAGACAGAGCGAACCGCTGTATTCTTTTGAGGATGGACAACATCTCAGCAGTCAGATGCATAAACCACCTGGGGCCACCAGGTCCAGACTCCTTGCAGAGCTGGTGAAGGATTTTTGGCATTACTGCCTGCAGTCGGAATTTTGGTGATGGGCGAGTATATCCTGGGGTCCCTCAACATGGCAGCGGATTGGAACTCCCATTACCTGACGGACTCAAGCCACTGGAAGCTCAACAAAAGCATTTTCCAGCAACTGGATCGACTTTGGGGTCTGATACATACAGACCTATTCTCATCCAGGCTAAATGCTCAGACAACCAGGCTCTTCAGCTGGAGTTTGGACCCCAGCGCGCGAGGTACAGGCACATTCCTTCAGGACTGGAGTGGGGGAGTGCATTATGCAAATCTTTACCACAGTCGCTGACTCGTTGGCGCCACTTAAGCTATGGAGAACAACTTTTCGCTCTTCTGAGAAATGGTTTAATGAGGAGCTAAAGCTGTTGCGCTTGAAAAAATGCCAAATGGAGCGTAAATGGAGAAGAGCTTACCAACCGTCGGACAGGTTACTGTTTCAATACTGTTCTAATGACTACCATCAGGCAATTCGGGTCACCATATCAGCATTTTACACAGCTAAAATAGAGGATTCCTTGAATAAACCAAAGGAGTGTTTTGCTCTGGTTCGTTTGTTGTTTGCCAAAGAAGATTCCCTGGCTGGGTTGATCTTAGGCACTTTGTAACTCCCTCTCTGATTTTTTTGAGAAAAAAGTCAGGGATATTCGTGAACAAATCTCACTGTCAGGTCAATCCATTCTTCTCAATGATCACTTGGGTTCTCATAATGAGAACAGGGAGCAGTGGTAAGTGCTTCATTCATTTTCTCTCAGGGATATCATAAACACGACTAACCGCCCCAAATGTGCTTCCTGCTCAGATGCTATTCCTCTGGGCGTCCTACAGAAAATGATGCCACAGATTGCTCCCTGGGTGTCTCAGGCAGTCAATGTTTCTTGTTCCAAGAGTTTTATCCATTGAGAACTAAAACAATCATGTATCAATCCCCTATTAAAGAAACTGTCTCTTGATCCTACTATTCTATTTAATTTTCACTCTATCTCTCTGCTACCATTTACTATGAAACTCTTGGTTTACCATCTTCTCACTTCTTTCTTGAGCACTGTAAACTACTGGATCCTTTTCTGTCGGGCTTCCGACCAGGCTGAGACACGGAAATTGTTCTTGTGTCCGTCCTGGATGACCTGACCCATCTCGCTGACCATGGTGGGGTGGGCACATTGATCCTGTTGGATCTGTCAGCCGCATTTGATATGGTGGACCATTCTAAACTGCTCAATCGCCTCTCCCTGGCCGGCCCCTGATGTCAGGTCTTATCTTGATTTTCATCTATCCTGTCTGAGAGGACCCAGATTCTTTCTCTATTTTCCTTTCTTTATCACACTACAGCGCTCCTGCATTGTGTTCCTCAAGGCTCAGCCTTGTCTTAGGCTCTCTTTAATATCAATATCCAGCCCCTCAAGGTTCACTGCTACTCCTATGCTAATGACACTCAAATCATCGTCCGGCTCCATTTGACCCAGTCGGACTCATCTTCGCAGCCTATGTGTTGCTTAGCGGCCGCGAGTAGTTGGATGGGCAGCTACTGGTATAAACTGAAAGGAGATACGACGGATATCCTGGTGGTGGGTTCTTCCTCTCTCCGCACCTCGCATTCTCTATCAGATTCCTTTTTCTGGTCAACAGCCTAGTGGCCTCCAGAGCTTAGCCTCTGCCACTCACTAGTGTCTCAGGTTAGGAATTTAGGGTACATTTTCTCTGAGTCTTTATCTGCCGCACCCCAAGTTAGTGACAACTGCAAAGCTTGCTACTTCCAGCTCAGAGTACTCTGGAAGGTTCTGCCCTTCCTCCAGGAGCATTTGAGGCTTGCATGGCCACTAATACCCCCTGTGTGGCCCATATTTCACTGGACTTGCCTACTCTTCAATGGTTGCCTGTACAGAAAAGGATACTCTACATGTCTCTCTGCATTGTTCATTGGGCCTATCATGGCCAGGGAGCTGAATATGTGTAGGAGAAATGCCGGCCTAATGTCCCGACACACTCTCTTACATCCAGTGAAGCCTGTCTGCTGGCTATTCCTCATGTTTGCCTTGCCCGAATGGGTGGCTGCTCCTTCTCAGTGGTAGCGGCCAGAATGTGGAATGCCCTGCTGCTCTCACTTCGGGCTACTAAAAGTCATCTCAGATTTCGGCAACTCCTGAAGACCCATTTGTTTTAGTCGCCTGTTAAATCTTGTTGTATCCTCCAGCACCATGATGGCTTTTTGGCAACCTTGTGCTTAATAAAAATGACAACATAACATAACATCCACACGCAGGAGCTAAGACACAGCGTGTTGCAAGTAGGAAGGTGGTGTGAAAGGAAAGGTATTTCTTCAGTTTCTGCCCCTATAGTATCAGTCCTTAATTTTCTGGCCCCCCTACTGGATGAAGACAATGCCTTCAGGTCAGTAAGAGTTTACAGGTCAGCTATATTGGCTGGAAACGCAATGGTGGACGGCACGCCAGTGGGAAAACACCCAGCGGTAGTAAGACTCATGAAAGGAGCATGGTTCCGCATTCCCCGGGCACCGAAATACACACACCTCTGGGACATGACTGTGGTGTTACGGTTTATGTAAGACTGGCCATTGAACAGATACCTCTTGATGCCACAACTGTCAGGGAAATTAGCAATTATTCTTTGTCTGGTGTCGTGTAGGAGAGTCTCTGATGTCAGAGCACTGGAAGTGGAAAGGAAGTGGAAAGGAAGTCCTAGAGATCAGAAGGTGTTACCTTTACTTTATCAAAGAGGAGCATGACAAATTCCACTTCTTTCTCATACCTTTACATGCCCGGGCACCCAAAGTTATGCATTCCTGCTTGCATTAGGGAGTATGAGAGCTTGACGGTGGAGCATCATCCGGCAGGTATATTTCATGCTAACCCGCTATTCACTTTCAATTCCTGATATCCATTGCCCATGCAGACTAATATCCAAGAACTATAGTAGGAACAGAAGTGAACCCACCCGCCAAGCCCACAACAGATGGATACAAACCTATACAGATTTGTCACCTGGCCATTGAAAAGCCACCAATTTAGAAAGGTTGTCTGTGTCAGGCCATGCAACTCTCCAGACTTTATATAAGGCACCATATGTGCAAAAATCACAGGACCAATACTTTTTACTAACTAAACATGTTACCTTCTGTCCTGCCTCTTTATCTCTCCTTCTCCACCTTGCAAAAGGATGTATATAATCACTATGCTCTTGCAAATATTTGGAAAATGTAATGATTATGATTATAAATGTGCTTGAAATATGTACAACAATGAATGAACTAATAACCACTGACATGATGTATAACACTGTGTTGCACCAGTAATCACAAATGTATTAATTCAGCCTTGATAAAGACCCTGAGAGGTTGAAACACATGCCAGCTTCAAAATTATAAATTTGAAGGAAATCTACTACATCTAACACATGAACCAAGACAGACCGGAATATCCTCTCTAATGTAAGGGGGTGGATAAAATCAAATATCCTGAAGGTAATGGATTTAAGGATAAAGGTTTGGTGTGGCAAGTCTGAAGATGGACAAAGACTCTCAGAGGACACTTTTCAGGATGGTTTAAGAATGATAAGGCCTAACCATCCCTATAACTATGGGTGATCCCTACCTATCTTACTAACTAATGTGTTCCTTAGTCTGATGTGGAAGTCCAAATAATGAAGTCTGCTGTCCAAAACTATGCTTACTGACTCTATGATTCTACCACTATATAAACTAACTTAGGCTCCCTTCTCCTTAGGATACTTCGGGTATCAGTTTGTATATTAGTATTTGATCCTTAAATAGCCTCCTATTACTTGTTCTGTCAGTCTCAGTAACACTTCAAATGGACTACTGTATTTTCCTCCTTCTTTAAGAATCTCCTTTCGTATCTCTTATACGTTTTACAATCCTGGTTGTGGTTCTCAGTATATCCATGGATACATGTGTGTTTGGAGCATCTGTCCCCCTTGGTTTTTTTACCTTGTCACTGCTGTACTACTTTTGCTTTTTTTCCCAGGTTACTATTATCACTGTTTCTTCTCTCTCTTTATTCAGCTTCTCAGTAATTTGCTCTCAGATTTTAAGTTCATCAGGTTGAAGTGGAACTTAGCCTTGTGTACCTTGTCTCAGAGTATTTAGATCACTGAGTCTTCTCTTTGTTTAGCTTTTCAATAAACCGTTCTTTGGTATTATCATGCTTTATATGTACTTGTTTCAAGATTAGCTTTGTTTCATGACCAACACTGAGACTAGTTGGTGGTTTGGGATAAAGATTCCCTTCTTGAGGCCATCCATGACTCCCATCCTCCTAGTTACCTTTGTCTTTGACAGGGAACGTCTACCTGAGTTGGGTTCCTCTGAATCATTCTCGATTGGTCTGGGCCGCCGGTGTCTTTCCTTCGTCAATGCTGGCTTTCTCTCAGCCCCTCCTCTCTTCTTGGTCTCTTGTCTCTTCTCAGTGATCCAGAGCTCAAATCTGGAACCAGACACCCTGTGGAGCCACTCTCACAGTGGTATCAGCAACGCTTTTACAACCAGCTGTCCACTAAGGATCCTCTTTCATGGTCTTGCCACCATCTATTCTTGTGCTTCAGATCTACTGGATACTCGCACTTTGGGTTTGCTGCATCACTGTTGTTCCGCTCTCTACTCATGAGCAAGTTTGAAATTCGTGGGCTTTCTTATTCTTGCTTCCTGCCCAAGGCCTTCCCAGGCCAACCGATGTGTTCCTCTCCCTCTTCGAGTCATCAAGGGTACGTTACTCAACATACTCATCGCAGTAGATTAGTTATACTCATTTAAAGGGACATATTTATTTTCATTAAGATGATAACATCATAGCATCTCTGCAGAGTTTATTAATCCCAGTCTTGATGTGAAAAGGTTTCTGATATTTGCATTCATCCCAGGTAGGCCATAATTCATACAGCTTTAGGATGTTCCTCACGGGAATGGGAGTCTCCAGTGTGGCCCCACTTGCCTCTACCCCTATTTTATTTTATTTTATTTATTTGCATTTGTTAAGCGCACTTGCAGCCCATGAGGCATCGAGGCGCTGTTACAGAGGAAACACAGATTAAGACTAGGTTTTTTTTTTTTTCTTTGTCTTAGTTACGTATTTATAACGTGCTTAAACACTCGGAGGTTTCTAAGCGCGGACCCGGGGATCGAACCTGTTGTTGCTTTGTGTCGTCTTGCTTCCAAGACGCGCACGCTGCCGCTGTGCTATCCTCCCGGGAGGCTGTGGAAAGAAAGTACACATTCCCTCATTTTGTCACAGTGGGTAACCAATGAAGTTGGTATAGATTAGAAGTCACCTGGTTTTATTTTTGAGCCATATTGATGAATCGAGCAGACAAGAGCTCCATTCCATTTAGTGCAAGCAGCTAACATATGGGATGAGCAAACAGTACAGTGAAGACTAGAAAGAAAAAGATATAATTTTGAAATCCACTGTACAATGGATTTAAACAATCTAAGCAGAGAAAGTTGAAAAGTACAAGCATGGTAATAATGGCAGGATAAGGTTTGCAGTCGAGCAAATGTTCAGTCAAAGAAATAGGGTGTTTTGATTGATGATGCCCAATATTGTGTAAGATGAATGTGGGCTGCCTGATGTTTTTAATTGGACTGTCAGCTAGCACAGCTTTCTGACATTGGTTGTCTTGCAGGTAGGTGGAGAAGCAGTATCATTCCTTCAAGGTGGGTTTGAAGTTGTCACATTTTCAAGAACTGGTGAGGAGGTGAGTCACCTTGGTGGGCCTCCTTTAGGGGGCTAGGTAAACACTAGGGAGTCCAGCAAGGAGGGTGTTACTGTGTCAAAATTACTTCTGCTCTGCAAGAAGTATATGGCTGAGTAGTAAATAAATCACATAATCAACCCTCACACTTCTGCAAACCAACAGTTATCCCAATCATAGGGTTAAAACAGCCACAATCAAGTGATATACCTGATTTGACTTACAGCTGGGAACTACAGTTGAAACAGCATTGTGGAACAGAGCTGAATGGCCAGACTTCACCCCTCTCACCATTAAGGAACGCTCTGACACCCATGCATCCCTCAAACCCACAGCCTACTCGGACGTTCTCCTCCCAGCCTCCATCATCAAACATCTCCAAGGCCGCACCCTCAACACAACCATAATATATATATACGTAAGAAACCCTGTAACAACACACAGAATCTTACTATTTCACAACGATCGGCCCTTAATGAATTGCAGAATCTGTCTAATATTGTGATAAAACCTGCCGATAAGGGCTCCAATATTGTTATTCAGGATAGGGAATGTTATGTGGCTGAGGCCAATCGTCAGCTACGAGATCGATGCTGCTATTCTAGGCTTCTTAAGAACCCTTTTGTTGAAATACAGTTGGGGCTCACCACCCTATGTACCAAATGGGCCGAGAAAGGCCTTATTGAAGATGAGATTGCTAAGTTTTTGGTTCCTGTGAGTTATACCATTCCTACTATATACTTTCTGCCAAAAACTCATAAGTCCTTGATCCATCCACCAGGCAGACCGATTGTAACCTTATGCGGTTCCCTCCTTGAACATATGGCCCAATTTGTAGATGAGACATTGTCCCCGTTGGTGTCAGCTTTACCTTCGTATCTACGCGATACCAAGGACTTTTTGAGTCATATCTCTGATATACCTTGGGAGGAGGGTCTAATGTTGGCAACCTTAGATGTTGTCTCTTTGTATACTTCTATAGATCACCCAATTGGATTGGCAGCCTGCAAATATTTTTTGGACACTCGTTCTTTGAATTATTTGGGGCACAATGGTATGATTCTGGATATGTTTTTGTTCTGCTTAACTAACAATGTATTTCTTTTTGAGGGTTCTTTCTATCACCAAGTCAGGGGTACTGCCATGGGCAGTACCTTTGCGCCATCATATGCTAACCTTACTATGGGGTGGTGGGAGGCTACTTTCTTGTCTGAGCTACTTTCAGTTAGTTTTTCTACACAAGTTATTGGTTGGTGGCGGTATATCGATGATATTTTTATCATCTGGAAGGGAAATGAGAACGATTGGTCATGCTTTGTGAACAGCATTAACACTAATGTTGTGAACCTGAGATTCACTGAATGCCACAGTTTTACTCATATTGTGTATCTGGATGTCAATGTAAGATTGGACAATTTAGGCATCCATACCTCTTTACACAAGAAACCCACCAATACTGGCCTGCCACTCCATGCTACGAGTTGTCATCCCCCCTCTTGTAAAAACAGCATCCCTTATGGCGAATTCATTCGCTTTCGGCGTAATTGCACAGACATTAAGGAATTTGATCATTGTTGCAAGGTGGCTGCAGCTGATTTCCTACTTCAAGGATACCAAAAAAAGATTATTGAGATGGCCTTTCTGAAAGCACGGTCACTCTCTAGAGAAATGTTACTACACAATTCCTCTAGTAGGATAAAAAATCAGGATCAGGACGTACCACGCCTTATTATTACATTCAATGAGGCCTCATGTGACGTCCGTAAGATTGTTGCAAAACACTGTCATATCCTTAGGTTGGATAAAGACCTTGGTCCACTACTTCCTAAATGCCCCACATTAACTTACAAGCAGGCACCCTCATTGAAGGACAGACTGGTTTCCAGTTATTTGCCCCAGAAAAATTCCATCAAGAACAGTTGGCTACCTGCCCTACCTAAGGGTTTTAATAAGTGCCAAAAATGTAAAGTCTGCCCTCATGCAACCATTTGTAAATCTTTTGAACATCCGGTCACGGGCATGGAATTTAAGCTGAAACATTTTATTAACTGTGAGACCCCGTTTGTGGTTTATGTTTTAGCCTGTCCCTGCCGGAAATGGTACGTGGAATCCACGACATGTATTCTTAAGCTCCGTATCTTACAACATCTTAGAGCTATTAAGAATTTTGATCCCACGTACCCTATGGCTAAACATTTTAGGCAGGAACACGACAGTGATGTCCGTTTACTTACATTTTTTGCTGTTGCTCATGTACCGATTGACCCAAGGGGAGGTGACCGCACTTTAAAACTAAGACAGCTCGAAACCAGGTTTATTCTGGATTTTGACTCTAAGTATCCCAACGGGCATAATGTGGACGAGGAGTTATATACCTTTGTGGGAACTTAATTGTATTAATTACATCAGTTTCTTTATGTACCTACATACGCCTCTTTTTTCTTTTCTGTGCCATGTTATTTAATCTTGGTCTTCTGTTAATGATATACTGCTTCTTGTTTCCCCCTTTTTTTCACTCATTTTACTTATTTGTAAAAATGTTTACTGATCTGGCCTGGAAGTTCATATTCTTTTAATGTTTGTTCACTTATTTGGTGAACTTTGGCTGTTATGTCCCTATCTTTCTTTTGTCTTTAGGGGGTTCGAAGTTCGTGAGTCCATGATTGTATTTGTACCCAGATACTCTAGTGGTTGATATTGCTCCTCCATTGCCCAACTGTTTGTATTTTTTTCATAATAAGCTCCAATACCATGCTATGCACTTGTACTGTATTATTACCATATCTTTTTCAACTAGGCTATGCTGCTTAGAGTAATACGTTTATGACCTTTTGCATTTGCACTTTACACAGCAGCCTGCAACTGGTTTTTATCTTAAAGACTGCATTCATTGATTGCTCAACTATGAATAGTGCACTTGCACCTTATGTTCATCCAACCATTCTAAACAGGCTGTACTGCTAGTGTGACAGGTTTACGATCCACTGCACTTGCACTTTACATTGTAGTTCGCTACATGTTTTATTAATAAGGCTGTATGTACAGATTATGCTGCTTAGTGTGATAAGTTTATGACCTCTTGCATTTGCACTTTATACAGCAGCCTGCAACTGGTTTTTATCTTAAAGACTGCATTCATTGATTGCTCAACTATGAATAGTGCACTTGCACTTTATGTTCATCCAACCATTCTAAACAGGCTGTACTACTAGTGTGACAGGTTTACGATCCACTGCACTTGCACTTTACATTGTAGTTCGCTACATGTTTTATTAACAAGGCTATATGTACAGATTAAAGACTGCATTCATTGATTGCTCAACTATGAATAGTGCACTTGCACTTTATGTTCATCCAACCATTCTAAACAGGCTGTACTGCTAGTGTGACAGGTTTACGATCCACTGCACTTGCACTTTACATTGTAGTTCGCTACATGTTTTATTAACAAGGCTGTATGTACAGATTATTTTTAAATCCTTAATGTCATGCTTATGTTAACTCTGTTGATTAGGCTATCTGGCGAGAGTCATGTGTTTAGGATTTAATGCACTTGCACTTTACATCTTTGTTTGCTACTTGTCTTCATTTTTAAGGTTGCATACAGGTTTGTTCGAGCTGTGTTCCTATCATGTATTATATATTATATACTGCCATTATTAGCACAGATATGCACTTGCATTTCTTAAATGTATATCTTATATATTTTTCATGTGGGTTTTTAATGCACTTTGCATTTTATTGCTCTGTCTAAGCTTGCACTCTCTATGGTTAATGCAGCATTTGACTACACTCTAAAATGGCCGCCATGGTGGCTTGCATGGTTGTGAGCCCAGTTTTGGTGGCAACATGGAAGAAGGACCAATCTGCAATATCTACCTTCATTGTTTACTCGTCCTCCTAACGTGATCAAGCGCTCAGGGAAGCGTGAAACGCGTCGTTAAGGACACTGCCTAGGCGTCCTGCATTGTCTGCTGTGTGTGCTTGCCTCATATTTATATTTTTGTACTTTCCATTAAACTCGATCTTTTTTCATCTAGTTGGATTCGAGTTTTTTTTTATTTTTGTTGGGATTTACTGACTTCATGCATGGAGTGCAGGTTTTTCTATCCTCCATGTGGTAACATATATATATATATATATATATAATTTATTTATTTATTTTTTTAATTTGTGTTTTCAGCACACAAGGTACATTTACATAATGTTATGCAAAATAGAAACAGCATAGACCCTAAAAGCAACAAGGAGAAAAAGAACAAGAATACAAATGTCATACTAAAAATACATTGCAATCATAATAAACATTAAAAGACACCTGTCATATAACAAATTATCTAAAATTCATCTTACAATAACAGAGAAGAAAGAGCAAATCATTATAGGTCACAAATGTGTCTTAAATCATGTTTGCCTTGGTCTACAACCTTAGTTAATTCTGTAAAGATTTCCATCAACAATTTAACCAAGGCTAAAATAAGAGAAAGATGGGATGTTGTCATTTATCTATTTCATAGGCTTTCAGTTAATATCTGAGAGGTTCAGAGAATTAAAGGTCCTAAACTCAAAATCATTTGGTTCATAAATACGGGACAATTAATTACAAGATGATATAATGTCTCCAGGGATTCCATACCACACAGTTAACACCCTCGTAATTCCTAAGGAAGGCCCAACTTGGAACCTACCACCTCAAGAGTTAGCAAGCAATTCATTTTAAATTTAAGATACCAATCACAACCTGTGTAGATGGACATTTTAAAAGATACATTCTTAATTAATTTTGTGGTAATTTTCCTTATAGAAATATAATCTCCCCAGGTCCAAATTATCCATATACCTGTCCCAATAGTTTATTTTTCAAAACTAAATCTGATTCTAGGCCATTGGGATCAAGCATAAATAGGAACATGTCTTGAATGTTTTCATGAAGGGATTAAACTCCTTCACCAATAGGTCATTTAAGTAATAGCCAATACTAGATACATCAGACCGCAATATCGTTTTCAATAAGAATTAACTCCTCCAAATGCATTGTGACCACCAAGACATCAACCCCAATTCTAGCCTGATGATTCTATTTGGAATAGATGTTGGGATGCCCAGGACCTGCTTCAATATTTTACCTTCCAGTACATCAAAGAATTTCCTATTTTTAAAGTTCATTAGTTCACAGCAATATGACACAGTGGCCTACATGTTTCACCTTTAAAATTCAATCAAGGGGACCAAAGAATAAACACACAATTGTCCTTTCAACAACTTGATCAGTCAAAGGCATGAGAACATTCATTCGTCCATCATTAATTTATATTTTTTCACCTGATTTTAAACTGACACTATACAACCCAGATAATACAACTAGTCTACTTTATTTGTTTCCTCATTATTCAGCATCCACATATATCTTTTGTTATTTCTATGAGCACTGCAAGTCATGACATAGTTTTTTGACAAAGTAATAACAAGTTAATTTGTGGTAAGATAGGATTCAATACCGAGCAGGAGACGCTGCAAGCCTGCCGGGGTGTAATCCATCAAGATAAGATAATCTGCTGCGCAATACAGTTCAGATGCAGACCCAACCACCTAGGTGGATACACCCCATGCTTTACTTTCCTCCCACAAATCTGCTAAATACAGTTTAAATCAGGTGGGGGTAAGAGCACACCCCGGCACACTACCTTCTCCAAGAAGATGTCTCTTGAGAAACCTCCCTATATATTTAATCTAACAGAATTTCCGGTATTCAGTATTTGAATCATCCGCAGTAAACCTGGATCGATTCCCCAGATAGACAATTTCTGCCATAACAAGTTGATGTTAACATTATAGAAAGTCGACGCAGCCACAAAGAGTGATCATCCAAAGTTGCCTCCCATGTCTGAAATGCACATAGACAGTGCCAAATCACTGAGAATGGTTCAAGTAGCAAAGAGTTTTGAGAAAGAATCAGTCAATGATATAGAGCGATAACATGAGGGATCATTTATCCTCCCCTTTTTAAAAATAGATATTACAATTGATTTTGTCCAAGAAGTAGGACAATAACCACCCATGGCAATATGTGAGTACAACTTGAACAAAATCTCAGACCATAATAGAGGGTTGTCCTTAAAAATTCCATGTGCCACACCATCAAGGCCACTTTGTCTAAAAATTGAAATGCCCAACACATGCCCCGTTATGAACAGCTACAGGTAAATTAAGTGAGTTATTAATATTAACGTTATGTTTGGCAGTGAAATACTCAACTCAAACCTCTTCAGAAATGCACCAAGATTGAATTTAATTGTTTGTTATTCAGCATCCACCAAATGGATTCTGTATCTTTCCCAATTATTTCTCCCAATTCTGTATTTTTTCCGATTATTAATTAAGGTTAATTGCAGCATGGCGTGATCACTCAGACCAGTTCATACTATCTTCAACTCACTCACTTCCTCACTGCCAATGTTCTTTAAAAAAATATACTCAATAGTTGAAGATGTTATCATAATAAAACAGGTAGATTCATCCTTGAGGTTACCTTCAAATAACATATTTGTTTGCATAAACCCCCATCTTGAGAGAAATTGAGATCAAATTCTCCCATAAGTACTCCCACCAACTAAGGATGTTGTATTGATTACACTCCTCGTACCATCAATTTCTTCAAAGAATATGTAACTGAACAACTACAATGTAAGTCACCACCTAAAATGATGGTACTACCCGGATTTTCCCTCTCCCAATCAATCAACATATTTTCAATTTTATGTATTACTCCATCAAAATCTACATTAGATGGATTAAAGTAGATGTTGATTAGTAAGGTTGTGAGTTGATTTCCATTACTCAAATCCATCACCTTTGTAACAAGAACAGCCTCTGACAGGCACTTCACTTTAGTGAAAGAACATCACTTTCTAATTCATACAGCAGTCAAAATCACTCCTGTGGGTCTCCCTCTCAGGCCTTTCTTAGCAAACTTACTGTCCACCATATATCCGCCTGTTACTGGGTGGACTCTTAACTACTTTTCTTGGAAGAATATGAAATCAAATTTATCAAAGACCCTCTGCATTTTGGTATTCAAAAAGGAATAGTACCCACGAGAATTTCAATGTGGAATTCTAGAGTTGCTATTTCCCTTTGAAGCCAGGCCTAATTCATGATGTTGTGAGGAGTGAAGTTGCCAGCCATCCCCAACTTGACGAATCGCATTCATGCAGAACTTGACACTTCGGGCTGAAATAACACCTTACTTTGATAGTGACCTGCTCACTACTTTTGTGATTCGCATATGATTGATGGACATAGTAACTTTCAAAAACTTTTGATAAAATGTCCTCCTGGCACTCACCAACCTCTCAATTAATTTGGAAAGAAAATGAACTGCACATTTTCCGGCAAATCTACGAACATATGAGTGAAACCATTTTATGTCTGAGGACAATAGTCTAAATCTATTCAGTGGAACATCACAATCTTCTTCAAACACTGATTTAAACACAGTGAGCCTCATTAGGACCCAGGCGGTAAGGGGTTTACGGCGGCGTAAACAGCGCCGACCCTTACCGCCTGATTCCGAGGTCCCTTAGCGCCATGGAGGTTTTAACACCTGCTTTTAGCAGGTGTTAAAATCCATGGCGCTAAGGGACCTTGTTGTTAATTACGCCACCGTAATTTACGGTGGCGTAATTAACGCCTTCCCCACTCCCATTATGCCCATATGGGGCAAAAATGGGAATGGGGAAGGGTAAATAGGTTAATGGGGACTTACCGCCCCACTCACCTCGGAATGGGGCAGTAAGTCCGCCAACCACCATGGCGTAAACGTAGTTTACGCCATGGTGGTAAAGGTACGACCCAGGCGGTAACTTACCGCCTGGGTCGTAATGAGGCCCAATAGGTTGAACTGATCCTTTTTTCAGCAAAATTGTCACTCCCCCTCCAAGGAAATGTTGTTGAACTGGACACCTCTCTGTCCATTTCCTTCCAAGATTGCTTAGTCAGATCAATTGCTACATTACTTGCTTTTAATGGACTTTTTGGGCAATTTTCTTGAAGATTTTCATTTTGCATTGCTCGAGGGATTTGAAAAACTAGAAGGCAAGGAAATGTCCTTTGATGTTAAAACAGGTGAATACCTATTAATAACAACCTTCCCAGGGGGATACATTTTCCCTCTAGAGTTATCATCAGTGGTAGCTACATTCCTATTCAGCACTTCACCACTTTTCTCATCATGCTCTCTGTTGTTAGTTGCAAATAGAATATTTGTTAGAAATGTCTGTGATCCTCTATTCTTAGGCTTAGAACCACCTTTGATATGCTTTGATTTCTTCTTCAAGCTAAGATCTGTAGTTTTCTTTTTTTCTGACTGTGCTTTCCACTGAAGATATTTAAGAGGGCACAACAGCAGCATCAATCAATCTGCCATCAATTGCACATTCCTGGGGTTTCACTGAGTTCAAATTTGTTGTACTTTTAATCATTTACATGTTACCAAAGACTGTACACAATCTTGGATTCATCGACCGTTCATTTATCATTCAAGATCGAAGAATTTGCTCTCACATCTTGTGTATTTATTAAATGGGCCAAGACACATACTGAGCCTTTCTTGCAATCCTCTGAGTGCCTATATGTCATTCTTCAAGCTAGCACAGACATTCAGTAAGGATGAACTTACATGCTGTTCCACTTGGGTGAGAACTGGCCCAGATACATGATAGACTCCACTTGCCTCAGCTTCTGCTCTCATCAACAATGAATCTGAGATTGAACCGCCAGACTGAATCATTTAGCTGTATGTTTTTGTTTGCCCCTGGGGGAAAAATAATGTAATTTTCACTTTCTCTGGGTGAGAGGGTAAATTAATCTGTTGAGACAAAGTTCTTTCCATCTCCTCTTCCAAAGCAGTAGAGTCTGCACTTCGGAGAGTATATCTTTTTGTTGTTTCCTTTCATAATATCAACAGTTTCTAAGTAGGATGATTCTCAGTTCAGAATTTCAACGATGCAATTTATTAGGAAGAAATAGTTTGATAAGAGGGATACCACTCAGCTATAGAAATAGGGTAGTACAAGTGGATCAAAGGGAGAATACCCTACAATTTCCATTCAAACTTTAACACCCAATTAGTTCTCTTCCCACTTAACATAAGTGCTCATCTGTCTCAGGGTGTGTCCAAGAACCTAAGGAGCAGAGCAGGCAAAATCAAGGAAACACAGCCCTTACCGCCAAGTACACTCTGCATCCCGAGCACCCCGGAACACAGCAGGACACTTTCCGACACTTCACAAAACAGTAAAAGAAATTGAATATTTCAGAGGGAAGCAGCCAGACACTATCCCTACACACTCTAATGTGTATTTGTGCGTTCTTTGAATATCCCAGGCTCTGGCTCTTTACGTTACAATGATAGATTAAATCTCTGAGTCTAATACCATTGAGCCTGCACAACTACCTAGACAAGTGGCCAACCCTGCTGCAGTCTCTACCCCTCCCCTTGCCTCTCAGGCTCTTTGCATTGCCCTGGCCTCACACTTTATCTCAAAAACTCAGGACATCCTGTCCACACTCTCCTCCACCCCCTCTCCTCTCCCCTCTCCATCGATACTCACTGACCCTCCAGCCACCCCTCCACCCTCCTTCTCTTCCTTCCTCTCTTCTCCCCTGATGAGGTCACCAGACAAGTCCGATCTATGAAAGCCTTGTCAAAACAGGTTCATCCCAGTTCCTCTAAAACTCTCAAGGACCACATTATACCCTTGCTCTGGCCCTTGCCGACTTCTGCCAGCACTACTTTGCCTCAGGATCCTTCCCCTCCCCTATTAAGCACTCCCTTGTGCATCCTCTCCTCAAGAAACCCACAGCGGATCCCTCTTGGCCAGCCAACTATCGCCCAATTTCCATTACCCCCTTCTTAGGCAAACACCTTGAAAAGCTGGCCATCTCTCCGCTAAACCTTCATTCTGATTCTGTTGGCTGTCTCCATGAACATCAGTCTGGCTTCAGATCTGGCAGAAGCACGGAAAATGCTCTCCTGAACATCCGTGAAGATCTGGTTTCCAACCTTGATTCTAGCATTCCCTCTGTTCTCATCCTACTTGATCACTCCTCTGCCTTCGACACGGTCAGCCATACCATGCTGCTCAACCGACTCAAGGATAACTTGGGCATCACCGATCAGGCTCTGGCCTGGCTGACCTCTTTCCTCTCCGATCGACCCTCCCAGGTCCAACTTGGGTCCTTCCTATCATCTGTCTTCCTCTCCACCTGTGGTGTTCCCCAGGGGTCTAACCTCTCGCCCTGGCTTTTCAACTAATACCTGGCAACTCTCGCCCGCTGTATTGCCATTTTCTGCTCAAACTTCCAGTGCTACACAGACGACACTCAAATCATTTTCAGGCTGCCCTCGGCCACCTCCTCCACCTCTCTCATCACTGATTGCCTAACTGCCATCCAAGATTGGTGTGCCGCCGACGATCTTTGTCTTAATGCCAGCAAGACAGAGATCCTCCTCATTGGCACACCATCACCTTCCTTTCCCCTCACTCTCCTGCCAGCCTCCCTTGGCCCTCCTCCTATCCCCACCTGCGAGGCCAAGAACCTTGGTGTCACCTTTGATTCCGCACTCTCCTTCTCAGCCCACATCGCTGAGGTATCAAAAAGTCAAACCTCCTACTGCACCTCCTCAGAGGTATTCTTCCTTTCCTCTCATTCCCCCAGAAAGTCACTGTCTCCCAAGCTCTGGTTCTCTCTAAATTGGACTATTGCAACAGCCTCTTTCTTAATCTACCTGCCTCTACGATCCGCCCTTTACAACTTATCCAGAACAGGCCTGCGAGACTTGTCCTTGGCCTCAAGCCCTGTGGATGCAAGGATTAAATTCAAAACCCTCTGCATTGTCCACAAGGCTTTCTAGGGCCTGGGTCCAACGTACCTTCAGCTATCCCTCCGCAAATACCTCCCATCTCGAGCACTCCGCTCCTCTACCTCTAACTCTCTCAGGGTCAGTCGTTTCTCAAAGAAACAAGCTGGGGGTAGATCTCTGTCTTCGGCAGGGGCCTCCCTCTGGAACAGCCTCCTTGCCACTCTCAAACTTGAGGAGAACCATCTCCGGTTCCGGAAACACCTCAAAACCTTCCTCTTTGCTTCTGCCTTCTCCTCCCCTCTCCCCTGTTGATTCTGCTCTCCCTCGGCACCATGCACCTGCATGTCCTCTGGGCCCAGGTATCTGCTCATCTTGCCACTCTCACGCACTGCCTCCTGCACTGGAGTCTGTATCTGTACCCATACAGCCCTCCGCTTTTCTTCCTGCACTTTCAGACCTACACGACCTGCTGCCATAAACCCAGCACTTGCCACTTGCAGGCTGCACTCCCATTGTTTGTTGCCTTTTTATTTATTATTTTATTATTGTTTTTGCTTTTTTTCCTTCTCGCTACGTACTCTCCTTTTGTTCCCCCTCCCATGCACTTCTACCCCTTCTGCCTCTACCCTGCACTTGCACGTTCTCAATGTCACTGGGCCTAGTAAGATCGTTGTTTTTGTTCTCCCCTGTTCCCTTTCCCTGCCTGGTCGTGCTCTGAAACACTTGTGTATGAGCACAATAGAAATAAAAATATCAATCAATCAATTTACGGCGCACAGACAGGGCAACAACTCAGCAACAGAGCTCTGTTATTATTGTAGAGCTCCTCACCCCGATCCTTCCCGACCCTATTCCTAGGGGTCTAAATCCACACCCCACACATAGCCACGAACCATGAGGGCCACACTGCAAAACCCACCTCCAAATTAACTCACAGGAGAAAATCACACGAGTCTTGACAGGACTTCACATGGGGGGAGTGATTGGGGAGCTGTGGGGCACCGTAGAAATGTTTATAAAAGCAGCCACCAGGCGTGCTCTACAGTTTTACTGCTCCACCGCTCGCCGCAACACAAGAGACCTCCGCAGCAGCTCCCCTCTTTGAAACAACGGCACTCAAGAAGTTAGAGGAATTAAGCTATCAACGTCAAGCCACACCGTCCTCAGTACTGAGGAATTAAAGTGGCCGCTTCCAACACCTCATGCAGTCTGTTGTTCAATTAATATTGTCAATGCCTCTCTCGCTGAAGGCTCCTTGCCAGACTCTCTAAAAACCAGGCTCATTCACCCCCTCCATCCTGACAACCTAGCAAACTACAGACCCATGATGAGCCTCCCTTTTATAGGGAAACTCATAGAAAATGTCATAGACAATTGCCGGACAAAATCGACCAATTCCAACTCTGTGACTGCCAATCAGGGTTCTGTCCCAAATGTAGCACAGAAACTACCACAATTTAGATGATAGATGACACACTTCATCTTACTGAAAGAGGTGCCTCCTGCCTCCTTGACCTTTCAGCAGAACATTCAACACAGTCGACCATCCCACACTCATCGCGATCCTAGCTACCAGAATGGAGCTCACAGCAAAAGTCCTTGACTGGTTCTCCTCATACCTCGCCAACAGATTCCAATCCGTCCAAATGGGGTAGTTCAGGTCCAAACGCCTAACGGTATCTTGCAGCGTACCACAGGGCTCCATTCTCTCACACAGCATCTTCAACCTTTACATGGAGCCCCTGGGAAACCTCTTAAATGACCCCAACATTGCCATCCACCAATACACTGATGAAACAGAGATGTACCTTAAAGTTACTGGTCCTCAAGAAATCTCTTGTCTCTCTTGCTACTTGGACATAATCCAGACCTGGATGTCATCCGCCTACCGAAAACTCAACCCCACCAACACCGAGTTTCTCCTTATCAGCACCCCCTGCAAACAACAGATCATCCAAAACTGGTTTGAAAATATGAACCTAGAGGGATACACTCCCAAGCTGACTGACTCAGCCAAATCCCTAGGTTTCATTGTCAATAGCAGTCTCTCCCTCCAAAAGTAGCCCAAACCACCTGGCTCCAAATCTTCACACTTAGGAATAATACACCCTTCACCCCCACTAGCTTCCGTAAAGTAGTCTAGGCACTGGTCATCTCACATTTTGTTGTGGGTAACACCTTCCTCGCCGGGCTCTCAGAGCCCGTCTTATTGTGACTGCCCGCAGTTTTGACTGCATCACTCCCATCCTACGTGATCTCCACCGACTCCCCATCCCCGCAAGGATTCTCTTTAAAACAGCATGCATCACATACAAAGTGGTCTCCAACGGAACCCCATCTTGCCTGGCAGCCAAACTCTGTATTTCAGGAGGTTCTCATACCTCCTGAAGCTCGACCATCAGAAGGTTAGAGTCCATGCTTAACCGTAAGGAAAGGAACAGGAAGTGGTCCTTCTCCTATTATGCCCCATCCCTCCGGAACTCAATCCCCCTGGAAGCTCATACTGCCCCTTCCATCATGCAGTTCTACAAAATTGTGAAGACATGGCTCTTTTATCGGTTCCTCCCCCACGACTGAAACCCTGACAATCACCCAAAGTACTGCGTTACTGTTAAAAATGCTAGCTGGACGCTTGAATGTGGCTTCTCCTGAATGCTGTAAAGTTCTCCGCTGCCTAGGGGCCAGGTGCACACTATGAACAATACAAATACAAATAAAACATACAACTAAATGAAATGTGCTGGATGCTGCCCACTGCAGCTCTTCTCTTGATACATGAATTACAAAATTAGCATACAACATTTTAGTTACATTTTTGGGGCAGATCACAGGAGTTGATTGGTGGAACTACATCAGGCCACTATATCAAGCTATACCTTAGTTGACCCTTATTGTATAAAACATTTGTTGTAACATAATCACATTGACACCCCTTGTGACATCACAAACCTTTGCACACCACCCCACAATTACGTGACTGTGCTGGTTAGTCAAAAACGCTTATTTGTCATTGATTGGCACTGCTCAAAATCCAAATGAATAAATTGATACATACTGATTGGACATAGCATCTTGAGATGTTAACGGGTAACACATTCTCACTAAATCTGACCAATGATGTGCCCCGCAGACATCAGCGAGGACATTTCACAAAGTTGCAGCCTAGGGACACCAAAACCCCAACCCCTACCCCCATTACTCCTGCTCCCTTCACACACCTTGCTGCCAGTCATGCTTCTAAAAACCTTACCACCACCCTGAGTTTTTTAATTAACAAGATTTGATTCCTTTTTCCTTGCCAATTCTCCTCAGATGCTCACTTCCCGATGTCACCTATCATATCACTGTTTACGTCCCCAAGTTACTTGCTTAGCTGGTACCTGCACCTCTCTTGATGGTGTTCGGCCTGGAACCTACAACATTTCCCCCTTTGATCTATATATCGATCAACATATCTTTTGACATCAGCTCCCCTCTTTTACCCTTTGGTAGCCATATCCTTGTTACCCTAGGCAAGCTTCCCCATTGTGCCTCATACTCTTCCAGGGAGCAATCGAATATCAAACAAGCCTCCATCTCAGCCTAACAATCGACCAAAATGCCTCATAGTTGTCTATATTCAGGGGTGGCATTGTAAACAATCCTGACGGAGCAAATGCAGCATTTCTGTCTGTGTTTCCATGTGTCCTATGCATGGTATCGTTTATTTTGCACCATCAGCATTCCGAGGCAGCATGTATGTCCCCTGTCCCCTGTTTCCCTTACACATTCTTAATCCTAGTTGACATGCGCAAAAGCTGATGAGCCAGAACAAGGATTGGGACAGTTATCTTAAAAATATTAGCCAAGCACATGGATACCCAAGAACAAGAAAAAATGATGTTTAAACATAAACAGTTGCAGGTGTTGCTAGGCTTGTTTCTTTTATCATAGTCTCACAAGTGTGTGCAATCCTTCAATAGTCTCGGACAAAGTTCCATTTGCCCTGATCATTTACAGGTTGAAATGTACAACAGTTAATGCTAATTCTCTTACACACTCCACCCTCCATAGCTGTTAAAAGATCCAGAACTTACCGGCTCTGGATTGCCACCATCCTCAAGGCCCTCAGTTCCTCCCTCACAGCGTTCAGCGCATTTTGAGTTTGCAGCTGATTGGACCACGGGAAGTAAAAGTAGAAAACAAATGTAGCCGCCTTGCTGAACTGGTGAAACCCTGATGGAATGGTAGCCAGTTTATTAGATGATTTCTGGGACCAGTAATAATTGTCTCTGTGAACTCTATGCAAGTTAAATTATTGGGTTGATCATATGTGTACCCCCCACTCTATGCTTTATATTTAGTCAAGCATTTATTCAACACTGCTGGATGATCACCAAACAACATCAGTTTGTTCCGAGTGGGGTATCGCAAGGGTGGGGCTGTGCAGCCACACCAGAGAGCAAGTTCCATCCCAGTCCAGGGGAATCTGGGCATATGCCTGGATCCCACATGCCCACCAAAGGTCCTTTAAACAGCAGTCCCGTATGGTATCATGGTATACTATGGACTGGAGAGTGTGGACAGCACTTTTTTCAATTTGTTTATTGATTATTGGTTAAGTGTGTATCTCTGCGTGGGGTGCAAACCCAGTGAAAAGGTGCCTCCATGACGAACACTCCAAAATAGTGACCAAAGAGACTTGGCTTATGAGCCAGTGGTGTGGGCTGCACTTCCAATTGCCAAAGAAATATATATTTCTTGGCTTCTTTTATCTTGACGATTTACACTAATTTGTATTTTTCACACCAGTTGTGCTTAATTGTTCAATCAAATTCTTTATTCGGTAGTCGCTATCTTAAATTGTACAGATGCCTAAACAAGGGCAAATGCATTTCGGACATCATCACCCTTTGTCAGGGACTATTCCATCTTTATCAAGAGGCTCTAAATCATAATATTGATATAACCAAAGCAAAAGAATCAACAAAGTGATAATCAGTATTTGCAAGTCGTCGAAATATTCACAATTTGCTGATGATTAGCAATTCAAGTCAATTCACATCATTCAAAATGACATCATAATGTTGTTGAGTATCCATGTGGAGTTGCATCAAAAAGAAAAGTAAAGGAAAATATGATTAGATACTGTGCATATGGTAACTAGCTCATATGAGTGTGTTCTGTAGAGCAAATACCTACTTATATGTTAAATGTTAAATACCTCTACTGACCTGCTCAGTCTGTGAATCTAGCTTTGTTCTGGGATGGCATCTCCGCCTTCCACGGAGAAGAAGGAATGTTTTACTGTGTTGTCTATGTGTCTTCTAGTCACTTATATAATAAAAAGATAGATGTAATATGTATCTATTGCCATTGGCATGTATTGGATCTAAATATATTTTGTACATTTTACCCAGTTATTTGGTGTTACGTGAACTATGAGCGGGGCTCTGTGTACATTCCTCCTGCTGGCAGCACGGTTCAAGATAATAATCGTGTACAATTCCTGTGTGTAAAAACATACTTGTTTTAATGTGTGCCTTCTGACTAGAGTTTTATTAGATCTAAATATATGTTGTGCATCTTACCCAGTTATTCGGCATTAAGTGAACTACAAGCGGGGCTCTGTGTCAATTCCTCCCACTCACTGCACGGCTCAGGATAACAATCGCATCCAATTTTCCTGTGTGTAAAAACACACTTGTTTTAATGGTATCAGGTAATATTATCCCCATATATATGGTCGCCGTAAATAATATCGCCAGGAAAAGGTTGCAGCGATATTATATGGATGACCATATATATATATGGGGACAGGGGCAAAAAAAAAAGAAATGAAAACATTAAAAAAAAAGTTAGGGGGTTGTGTGGGTGTCCCCCGCATGTTCCATGCAATAATGTCGCCACAAAAAACGGCCATTTTTCGGCGATATTTTTGCATGCCGAGATTTTTGTGGCGACATTATTACATGGAACCGTTTTAATGAGTGCCTACTGACTAGAGTTCTATTAGTCCAACCTGAGTTGGAAATGTTTGTATCAAATACCTGTGTTCAAACGCCAACTCTACACCGGCTGAATCGGTAGCTGCGCATTGAGCGCTACTGTTAAAGTAAACTCCCAGTTGCCATGGAGCTAAACCAAGTGTTAGGGATGGCCATATTGGGATGGGACAAATCGAATATGCTTCCAACAAAGAAATGTATGTCTATCAACACTAAGAATATGATCTAGTTGCGTTTAAGTCCTTTGTTGAATTGTGATATCTAGGCTGAAAGCAAATACTTGGCCATACTACAAATTTGAAACACAGAAAGAGATAGAAAACAGTCTTGGAGCTAGATAAAAAAGAGTCTGGGAGCATGGTGCATTATGGGAAATGAAGTGCAATCTCCACATAACAATCATGAAAATGAAAATGTTAAAAGCCTTATCTTCTATGATGTCAGACATCTACTGTACAACACTTTACATGAATATGTAGGTTTATAATGCTAATGAAAGTTCTGCACCATATCAGGCATTAATACTGTAGGATAAATAATCGAGTCCTAATCTTGTTACTTGTAGAGCTTGTTCAATATGAGTTTCCAAAAAGCTCATAGCTTCAATCAAGATGAATATGGATCAGAGAAAGCAGTTTAGGTCCCATTCTTCGTTGATGCCCCCCAGAGAGAGAGTATCCAATCACTCTATCCAGAAGGCCTCTAGCTGGGTTCTTTAAATATGAAATCTTAACTGGAAAACCGTTATGTCCATTATCGACAAAGTGTTTTGGCTACAGCCGAGACTCGATTATTGTTCCTAATGCATGATTTATGTTCATTTAGTCTGAACCGCATCTTCCTTGCTGTTTTTCCAACATAATATTTCCCTCAGGGACACTTAATACCATATATGACATTCTCCATACCACATGTTGCATGATATTTTAATTTAATCCATTCACCTGTTCTCGGGTGTGACACTATAGGTCCTTTGATGACATTGTTACAAATACCACATGTTAAGCATGGATACGTCCCTGGGTGTTTTGCGGGATGTTTCTCGACTTTGCATTCAGTGTCCGCTAGCATGTTCCTAAGATTATTGTTTTTTTGGTAAGCAAATACCAGAGGTGTAAAGAGAAGTTGCTTGGTTCTGTCATCACTTGTCAAAATACTCCAATGTTTCATTATGCTTTTCTTTACCTGTCTTCTTTGAGTGGAGTATTTAGACACAAACACTAAATCCGAACTGCTTTGTTTGATTTTTTTTATCCAACAGATCTGTCCGGTCTGCAGCTTGCGTTTTCAACAATGTGCTTTGAAGATTGTCTTCCGGATAACCCCCATCCCTCAGTTTGTCTAGTAAAACATTCAACTGTGCATTGCATTCATCTGGATCACTAACTATTCTTTTAACTCTGAGCATTTGCCCATACGGTAGGTTCTTTAGGATGTTCAGAGGATGAAAGCTCACCCTGTGCAGTAATTTATTCCTGGCCGTTGGTTTTGAGTATAGTGTTGTGGTGATATTTGGACCAATAATTTTAGTTTGTACATCCAGGTAGTGTATATTGGGATTTCCAATCTCCATTGTAAATTGAATTCTACTGTCTATGTTGTTCAGGTATTCCAAGAATTCAAGAAGTTCTTCTCTGCTGCCACTCTTAACACCGAAGATGTCGCATATATATCTGTGCCCAACTTTTATGGTGTTTCTTCCAGTCAGGCTGGTCCAAGACATGCATAATTTGAACCCGGTACCTAAAACTATTAGCATGTGAAGGAGCCATAGTAGCATCCATAGCTGTTCCTGAAGTGTATAAATAATAATAGGAAATTCAAAACACAAGTTTAATGCAATGAAATTCATCAATACCATCAGAAATTCTTTCTACGCTCTTATTGAATCTTCATGTAGAAGCAGCCATTATACAGCCTCTTGTCCCTGATCGTCATGGATGCTCGTGTATAAGCTGTTCACATCTATGGTAAAAAGGATGACAAATGGTGTCAGTTGAATTTGGCTTAGTATCTGTAAAAAATTGGTAGTGTCTTTAACATATGTTGCAGTTGTTTGTGTAAGAAGAAAGCAAAATAAATACCTACAGGTTGTACTATGCACCCAGTTGCAGCTACAATAGGTCTCCTGGGTGGTTTGTTTAGACTTTTATACTTTTTGGGTAGAACATACAAATGTGGCATTTTCGGATGGGTGGTTAACAAGAAGGATTTGGTTTTATGGTTAATTCATTCCTTTTCTTCTGCCATAGTCAGACTAGCTTCTAGCTCTTTTTTAATTTCCATTGTCAAATCACTTTCCAGTTTTGCATATGTGTTTTTCATTGTAGTCCCCCGAATTCATAATAACTATTACTCCACCCTTATCTGCAGGTCTGATTGTGATACCTGTGTCTGAGAAAAAGGATTTAATTTGAAAAAGTTCCCCTCTGTTCAAGTTGAGATATCTTGGGCTCTTAAACTGGATCTTGTCCACATCTGTTAATGCCATTTTACGAAATATTTCTATTGTTGGTACTATGATTGGGGCTGAAAATGTACTTCTCTGTTTTAACTCTATATATTCATTCTCTTAAAGATTCAGGTTAGTAGAAAGTGGAAGTTCAGCAAAAAATGCATTCAGTTTGAGGTTACATATTCATTCAAGTTGAGAGTATTGAACCTGCTGGTACTGTACGTAGGCACATACTTCAGATCTTTTTCAAGTGTTCGAATTTCATGATTAGACAATTGCCTTTTGGCTAAGCTAACCACTAATTCCACTGTATTTGGAATCTGGTAGCATTCTTTGATTTTTGCCTTGACCCTCTCCTCGTCCTCTTAGGTCTAAAAAAGAAGAAGAAGAGGAAGAACCTGTTGTCATTCGAGTAATAGTTGTCCTTGTAGTTGCAACTGAAATGCTTGCTGTTTGACTATCCATAGTATATAGTATATGACTATCATGGTATACTATGACTTGTAGCATTGAAGCACGCTAGTCTGCTCTGGGTTGTAAAAAGTTGCTCTCCTCTTCTCGCCCCCTTTGTCATATACTCCAATATTATGCATGTGGTGGCCTTTACAAATTACATGCTTGATATCTTCAAAGATCATCTGCATACAGTTCCTCCCCCTTGTCTATCTATCGGATGGCATCTGTATGTCCCTGGAACAGACCCCTTGTTCTACACAATGACAAATGCATCAGACATTCCCCCATGTGCACGGGTACTCTTTTTGAGGGAGAAAGAGCTTGGGTAACTCTGTGGCATGTGGAATGAGGGAGCACACATAGCATGTGTCACTGGCCCTCTCACTCTACACTGTTCTCATATGATCATACTATACGTTGCCAGACCCAGTGCAGTGTCTGCCATTTTCAGACAATTCAAAATTAAACATTTCTCACTGCTTGTGCACTTCTTCTTATCGCTCTTACCAGTGTCAAACTGTCACCTTGCCACTATACACGAAGTAAAAAGAAAAAACAAAAACATTACAGTACAAAAACATAGCTTATATAACCCCTTCTCTTTTCCTGCTCCTTCAACTTGCTGCAACTCTTTTGGACTGCTCACTGGTCTTCTATAAATGCAAAATGAGGATAAAAATGTCATAGTCAACTGGGTTATTCTTCCCATCAGTCAGCCATCCTTTCGTCCCTCTTTAAGGCTCCCCTCAGCCACCTCTGCTTCTTCTCTCATACCAGACTGTCTGGCTGCAATTCAAGAATGGTGTGCTGCCAATGATATCTGCCTTAATGCCAGTAAGAGTGAGTTCCTCAACATCAGGACACCCGCTCCCTCCTTTCCTTTCTCTCGCTGGCCGCCCAATATGGGACCACTTCCTGCTCCTTCCTGTGAAACTAAGAACCTTGGTGTCATCTTTGACTCCACCCTCTCCTTCTCTTCTCACATCTCTGACATCTCTAAGAAGTCAAAATATCATATGCACATCCTCAGAGGTATTCTTCCTTTTATTTTCTCACTTTCCCCCAGAAGCTCACTGTTTTCAGATCTCTGGTCCTCTTTAGGCTGGACTACTGCAACAGCCGCTTTCTAAATCTTCCTGCCTCTACTCTTCGACCATTACAATGTACCCAGAACAGTACTGCAAGACTTGTCCTTGGCACCAAGCCCAGGGATCATATCTCTCCAGCTCTGGAATCTCTTCACTGACTCCCTGTGTTCAAGAGCCAATGCATCATCCACAAGGCTTTCTGGGGCCTGGGATCACTCTACCTTCACATGTATCTTCCAAAACAACTTCCTTCTCGAGCTCATTGCACATCCACCTCCAACACTCTGAGAGTCAGACGCTTCTCAAACGAGAGAGTTGGGGCCAAATCTATCTCATCAGCTGGGACCTCCCTCTGGATCATGCTCCCGCTCTCTCTCCAACCTGAGCAGAACCATATCCAGTTCTGGAAGCAATTTAAGACCGTCCTTTTTGGTTCTGCTTTCTCTCTTCCTCTCCGTGCTGATGCACCTGACTGCTCTGTGCACTTGTCACCTGGTCACAATCTGAACTCGGGCCCAGGCTCCTACATGTTCATTTTCCCTTGCACTGCCTCTGGGCTCCCCAACACTTAAGGGTCTGTACCTGCAACCCTACAGTCCCTTCTCTCTGAATTTATGAGCCAACAGCTGGCTGCACTTGTGAGTTAACTGCACTTCCCCTTCCAATCCCCCCTTGCACTTCTCCCCTTCCCTCTTCCACGCGCTTGTGTGATCTGAATGACACAAGGCCTAGTAAGATCATTTTGTCCTGCCTTTGTTTCCCCCTTCTTTTCTTGCCGCACCTAGAAACACTTCTGCACATGCGCGTTATACATGCCACTTCATATCATATCATAACTACCTGACTTAGGGTGTCTTAATGGTCTTGTTCAATACCTTCATGAAAGATGATTAAACAGGCGTCTTCAGGCCAATATACCTGGGTGACAAGGTCTTGGAAATTAGATAAATAATTCAAGAGATCTTGATTGCCTTGACAGATCTCTAGCAGTTCTGTTCTCATTGATTGACTGCCATATTGTCTGTCAAACCTGGCTTGAATAACTGCTAGAAACCCTGGATAATCGGTCAATAAAGAAGTACTATTCCCCTAAATGTATTGATTGGTCCATGTTAATGCTGTTTTGTCTAGGTTCTACAAGATAAAGGAAACTTTGGCTTGGTCAGATTGGTAAAGTTGGGATCGATTCAAAAAATGTATTTTACATTGAATCATAAACGCCCTAAAATCCTTCGGATCCCTGACAAACATGGGAGGTATTGATGGGAATGGCTCCCCTATGTAAGCCCCAGGTGCCTACAGGGTGGCCGTGGGAAGTATTGGTCGGGAGTCCATATGAACCGAAATTCCAGTAGAAGGGCTGGGACTTCCCCCAAATCTGCTCAAGGTACTTGGGGTAATAGGCTTTTTGATTAGCTGGTCGACGGTGCCTTGTAACACAGTCATGTTCTGGTAAATCAGGGTTGATTCTTGTTGAGAAGTGACTGAGGGCCTCATTACACGGTAGGCGGTGAACCATGGCGCTATTAGCGCCATGGTTCATGCCGGTAAAATACCGGCACTGCCTTGGTGGAAAGGGGAATTACCACCCCATTCCAAGGTTGGCGGGGCGGTAATTCCCCCTTCCACCATTGCCCTTCCCCATTCCCATTTTTGCCCCATAGGGCTCTATGGGAATGGGGAAGGCGCTAATTACGGTACCGCAAATTGCGGTACCGTAATTAGCTCCACTGGTCCCTTTGCGGGTTGATTTTTAACGCCTGCAAAAAGCAGGCATTAAATTCCCAAACCCGCAAAGGGACCTCGTAGTAAGGTGGTAAGGATTTACCGGTACCGGTAATATACCGGTACCGGTAAACCCTTACCGCCTACCGTGTAATGAGGCCCTAAGTCCACTTGCTGTTTTTATATTGCCGCTGTAAGTACATTCTTCAAAGCCCAGGAGATCATATTAGCGTTCTTGCAATCCTTCACATTCGCAGGGTCTTTAGGTTGCAGTAAGACGAGATGTAGAACTATCAGGGGCTCTGGAGCATTATACCCGCCTATGTAAGGCAATCTACTACACAAGTGAGTACTTCCCCCAAGGCAAGAGTGCTACTACACACTGTGTCTGTAGCCAACAAGACTGGAGCTGAATGGGAAAAGGGGAGGGGGCTAATGTTTACATCTATATCAAGAATCAAGTTTTTGGTGCAAGAAAAATGAAACATTGAAAGCATTGGAGGCTTACCATGAAAACTGGTCTTGGAAGCTGCAAAGTAGCAAAACACTAAACTAAACACCTAGCCTAAATACCTGATAGTGCTGTAGATGTGACTGCATGTGATAATTCACTGTTTGCAAGAACAGCGCTGTCATGACGAGACATGATATTTATAGGAGTCGTGGGATAGTGGCATAGCTTGCAGCTTTCGGCCTGGAATTAGAGGAAAGGACCAATGGAGTCCCGACTCTGACTTGATGTCAAGTCACATCCCTACTTGTGCGGCATGTCCTGTTCTATGGACGGCGGCGTTGCCGAAGCCTGTTGGGCACCGCAGCCCCCACAGGAGTCAGTGGCGCAGTCTCCATGGACTTTGGTAGGCCGTAAAAAATGGCCAGAATAGGTGAGTACGGGATGTGCCAGGCGTGATCCTCACAATAATAGACAGTGGGCACGTCCAAAGTACATCGCTTATGGGCTGTTAGTATTTTAAAATATACAGTGGACATGGCCAAAAGATGTACAAACTGCTCATGGTCAAAGGCCATGGCTACAGGCCCATTTATATATTAGAATATATAGGTGGCACACCCAAAGATTGTGGCCACTGGCCAGTATTTTGCTGAAGTTCATGGCTAGTTTCTAGTTAGTGTGTATAATATATAGTAGACACAGCTAAAAGCTGTAGCCACTGTGGAAGGCCAAAGTCTACGGTTGGTGGCATGTTAGTGTTTTACAATACACAGTGCACATGGGTGAAGACTGAAGGCCATGATTAGTACCCATTAATGTGTTAAAATATATTTAGCCATGCACACTGACCATGGGTGAAGGCCGTTTTTAGTTATAGTTACAGTTTTGATGTAATTAGTGATGTCATCAGTAATATGATCTGTGATGGCATGATTGTGGTCCTAGGCTGTGCAACAGAGGGCATGAAGTTAAGGTGGCTTTAGCTGAATTTCATAGGGTTTGTGTGTTAGGATCTCACTATGTTTTCCTTGAATTTCAAGGTTTTTTTTTACAATATATTACTCACCTTAACATCCCTGCAACTAAAGATTTTTCCTTGAATTTTAAGGGTTTTCTTATTCCAAACATATTTGATATTAATAATACAGACAATTGGGCTAACAAAAACAATGTATCATGTGTGCAAAGTAAAATAAAAAGTAATTGAGCAACGACATCCCCCAAATAAACCTGTTCATAAAAAAACTTGTTTGCATGTTTACATAACTTTCTTAAGTGTTTAAATATATATCTACTGTTGCAGAATAGAAAGTAATTAAAGTGTTACAGTAACTGTGTACACAGACTAAACTCAATGGGCCTCATTACACGGATGGCAGTAAGGGTTTACCGGAACCGGTATTTTACCGGTACCGGTAAATCCTTACCGCCTTACTACAAGGTCCTTTTGCGGGTTGGGGAATTTAACACCTGCTTTTTTCAGGCGTTAAAAATCCAACCCGCAAAGGGACCAGGGAGCTAATTACGGTACCGCAATTTGCGGTACCGTAATTAGCGCCTTCCCCATTCCCATAGAGCCCTATGGGGCTAAAATGGGAATGGGGAAGGGCAATGGTGGAAGGGGGAATTACCGCCCCGCCAACCTTGGAATAGGGCAGTAATTCCCCTTTCCACCAAGGCCGTGCCGGTATTTTACCGGCATGAACCATGGCGCTAATAGCGCCATGGTTCACCGCCATCCGTGTAATGAGGCCCAATGTATCTTAAAATAAATGATTAGTTAGCTGTGGCTACCAAGGATGCATGCGCAGCTAAATGTAACAACAACAGGGGGTTTACCCGAAGCTTCCATGGGACATAACTGCAGCCATAAAGAAATACTTAAGGGTACGTAGTAATTTTTTAACACACACTGTATTGCAAGGATCAATTGAAGGTATTTGATCCATATATACAGTGTGTTTCTATTGAGTATTTTTATAACTGCAAAGTTGGCCCTCAAAAGACAATTTTTTGGGGATAAGGAAAAAAGTGGTAGGAACAGGGAAGGGAAAAACACTAGGATTCATACATATAACAAAAGGTAAATAAATAGATTTTCTTTTTTTGCATTTTATATTTTGCTAATGTTTTGTGTTTTATTTTCTTCTATAGAAAAGGCAGAAAAATTGACACGTAAAAATATTCCTAGCATTTGGGATTGGCCGTATGTTCAGAAAGGCAGATGCCCAAAGCATCAATAAAGCTGTGACAGGGCTTGCAAATCACCACATACTTTGAACGGTTGGGTACAGGCAGGATGGACTTAGGTTGTTTGTTAGTTGGTGGAAAATAACTAGTAATTGCATTGGAACTCTGTGGCACAGATGATAAATTCTGCTGTGCAGCTCGTGCTGCATTCACGTTGACCTTATGTTTCACATGAGCCCTCCTATACTTTTCGTCCATGTCATCCCAATGTGCGCCAACACAGTGTTGAATTAACATTGGTGTTCCCAAACTTTGCAACGGCTTGTGTGAAGGTCCCCTCTGCAAAACCTTATCACAGAAATTGCACATGACATACTTAATCTCCTTCTTGCTGTGTTGGTCCTTTACCCGGAAATATTGTCAACTGTCAGCAAATGTTATTTGTGCGTATTGCTTCTTCCGTGGACGGAAAGGTGAAGCAATCCACACCAGCTCATCATCACTGTTGGTCATAGTCATTTTAAAATGCAATGCCGTGAATAAAAATGAAAACTGTAAAAAATACACAGCACTTAATATCAAAACACTTCAATCAAATTACAGGATAAAATAACAGAAAATGACAAACTACAAAGCACAGGACAAACGAGAAAGGTATAGGAAGAAGAAAGGTTAAAAGAAAGAATGAATAGATCATGGTACTGTTTTTAAAAGTTCCTGAAGGCTTACAAAGAAGTTCACTCAACAAGAGAAAAAAAGCAATGACAGAAAACAGGAAATAGGTGCTTGGAAGAGGAGTATAACCGTGGTTATCTGATATAGCCAAACGGAATGTGTTTTCCATACGCACGGGTACGCCCAAGCACAATGATGTGTTTGCGCCTAAATTATTGACCAATTACCTGAGTAAACAAGAAGACACACTTGCACATAGCGTAGCTGAGTCACAGAAAGGCACAATCACTTTCAAAGCTGCGTTGACGAGGCTACACAGTGTTGCGCCTGTTTTTAACAGCCAATCTGATCATGGGCAGTGGTCACATGCATAGCAGGGTCAACGAACGATCCAATCACATTCTGCAGTACATTGGCGCAGCTATGCCTATGCCGTGTGATGAAATAAATGCATGCAAAATGATCCAATAGACGCCAGGGTTTGTCAACATGGCTAGGAATCTTTGCGCTTGTTGCGCCATCCTATCATATCACATGCTGTGGTTGCATGCCTACACATAACCCCTGGCAGCATCAACAATCTAACCAGTCAATCATTGCGATGAGCGAGGTAGAGGTCGAATTTGGTGCAGCGACAGCACACAGCAGTACAGTAACACTGGTGCGACTGCAGTCGCTCGTGCAAGGCCAAGTGATAAATAACACAATTCTTCCCATCAAGGGCAAGCTTGCAGCACACGCACATACTTGGCAAGATCTTAGAGCAGACTCATGGGTCTTAAAGATACATCAGATGCCAATAATATAGCAACAGTTGAATTTCAGTTACCAACAGCAGAGGTTGTAAGTTGGGCATTCATTGGAGTTGTTCCAGTCGTAGATGAAGAGGCTGATAGACAAAGTGCTGTTTGTCGACGATGTAGTGAATGAGGCTCATTCATTTTCATTTTGTGTTTCTATATTCATTGTCAAAATTGTTCCAATGGGCCTATACCACATGATTGATCAGCACTGATGTTTGTAAAGTTTAGGATGGAACTTTGAAAGCGTCACCACTTAGAATCTGTTCAAACAAAGTGCATTGCATGTCTTCTGCCTCTTTTATGGACAAGTGTTGTTTCACTGTAGTCTTCATCCCTTTAGGACACAGCTTTCCAAATTGCGTGCCGCAACACATTACTGTGTCAGTGGCAGTATGTGAGGGTGTCGCACGAAATGCAGAAAATTGTGTGGAAGGAAAGCATAGAACTCCTTTATTCGCATTTGCTTCCCTCTGCCCCTGCCCTGCAACTCCCTAAAACAGCTAATGATAAAGCTAATATTAAAGCAATGCTAAGACTTAGCTGTTCTAACATCAGGTGCTCCGTTGACCTAGGCCACACGTGATTGTCGGTGTTGGAGCGATACAGAGAAACATACACTCTAAAAACAGTCCTGTTATTTTCATATTTAGTAAATGCTAAAATCGAAAAATACATTTGCATAGATTTATTCATTAAATTCCATTTGAATTACTGGTAACATCGACACTAGTCACGCAAACCATTGGAAATTAATGAAGAAAACCTTTGGACAAAGTGGTTCAAATTGTCAGTTACATTAAAAGTAAACCTCTTCAATCATGATTATTTGCTCATATTTGTGAATAAATGTGAACAAGGTTTAAAAAGTTTCTACTGCATACAGAAGTTTGTTTGCTCTCAAGAGGTTGAGTGCTTTGTCAGGTATACAAATTGAGGGAAATGATGCTTAAACCTTTTCACGAAAATCAGCAAAACTAATTCTATGATCTAACGCAAAACAAACTTTGGTACACAAAATTGGGATGAAGTGGATGAAGACTTCCAGCAGATGGACTGGCATCAGAAAGAAAAGATCCTGTGAAGGCCTCTCGCTTAAACAAGTGGTACTGTTGGAGATGGGAGCAGCACATTTGTAGACACTTCATCAAAAGCCTCCTCTCTGAACCACTCTAGCATTTCTGATGCCTCTTCGAATGGAGTGATTGAGTGCTGCAGTTGTTTCAAGACTCTGTTTGTTGGTGGGAGAACCTTTAATGGGAGGAGGTTGATTCTTCTCAACCACTGCTCACAGCTCCAGTGAAGAGATAAGACCACATTTAAGACATCCAGCTGGCGTTAGGCGCTAGTATGAGACATAGTTTCCAGCATCTATAGAATTGGCTAAAGTACTCCCAAGGCATTTTTTTTTTTTTTTTTTTTGTGCATTTCCAAAAAGAAAAAGAAAGTAGAATTGTTTCCTCGCGCTCCTAGCGCGGTGTTTGGCCTGCTCCTGCTCCCCCCTCCCACTTCCTAATCTTCCTCTCCCTCCCCGCCTCCCTGCCCGCCCACACCCCCCCCTCCTCTCCCTCTGCCTATAACCTCCCCCCTCCTGGGCAGCCCTCTGCCCGGCAGCCCCCGCGGCTAAGGGCCCCAGGCCAAGGGCGACTCCTATAGTGCGGCTCCCTGTGTGTCTGCAGGTGTCCGCAGGGGACGCCAGGTGCCAGCTCCTCCGCTCCCCGGCCCACACCTGCTCACCTCATCTGCATGATGCCTCGCCCCCCTATTCCAATTTATTGGTAAACTAGGGTGCTTTTCTCCCCTCGCTGGATTCTCAAACTTAGGTGGCCCTGACCTACTACGCATTACTGTTTGCTCTGCATTGTGATAAACTAGGGTGTTTTTCTCCCCTCGCGGGATTCTCAAACTTAGGTGGCCCTGACCTACTACGCATTACTGTTTGCTCTGCATTGTGTTAAACTAGGGTGCTTTTCTCCCCTCGCGGGATTCTCAAACTTGGTGGCCCTGACCTACTACGCATTACTGTTTGCTCTGCATTGTGGTAAACCAGTGCCCTCCACTCACTTCCTGTCTGCATACTCGTGTCGTCCGCCTCCCCTCCTACTCCATGGTGCTCTCTATCTCGCCTATCTACTCTAACTGCTTCTCTATTGACTATCCTGCTCTCCTCACTAAATCCGGTAGGAAAAAGTTTAAAAAGGACATCCTGGTCTCCAACCCAGGCCTCCCTATCGCTGACACCTACACGAGCGCCTGCTCCAAGGAAACTCTCACTGACATTCTCTTTTTCGTGCCTTCACCTGACCTATGGACCCTTCACATGGTCGCTGTGCTCTCTCCTTTCTCCTCCTCTCCCATTAATGGTGGCACCCGTTGGGATGTCCTCTTGGCCCCTTTCCACTCCTCTAAGGCCATCATTAATGTCTATGCTAACGGGACCGTCTTGGTCCAAGGCCCTCAGGCCAACCTTCACCTCTTTGATAGACGCTTCCCACGCCTCATCAACTTCCTCTCCGCTCCCGCTGTCCCCCCTCCTCTGTCCTCGGCTACCTTGCCTCCCCCCTCCCTCCCTGCCCATTCTCTTGCTCCCTCTTCAACTCCTTCTCTAACACCTCCGCAGGGCGTACCTCTGATCTGTACCCCTCCCCGGAAGTCTTTCAAGGGTGGCAACCTTCTCCACATTGCCACTCTAAATTCTCGCTCTGCCATCAAGCACTCCTCTGATATCTGTCGCCTTCTTGAGGAACTGGATCTCGACGTCCTCGGTCTCACTGAGACATGGTTCACTGCCAGCTCTGCCACCAGCTTCGACACACTCCTACCTGACGGCTACAAGATCCTCTCCGTGCCCAGGCCCAACCGTTCAGGGGGTGGTGTTGCCCTTATCTTCCCTGAGTGGATTCCCGCCTCTGTCACTCCTACGCAGACCTACTCCTCTTTTGAATGTCTTGTCTGCCGACTCTCTCTCTCTCCTAGCCATTCCCTTACCGTGGCTACTATCTATCGGCCACCTGGTCAAATTTCCTCCTTCCTCTCTGAGTGGGCTGACCTCTCCTCCTCACTCCTGTCCTCAACCACCCAACTCCTCTTTCTCGGTGACTTCAACATCCACCTCGATGCCTCCTGTCCCCCCACTGGTCTCTTTCGCGAACTCTGCAACTCTCTCTCACTCTCTATTCTCCCGTCTGGGCCTACTCACTCTGCAGGGCACACTCTTGATGCTCTGATCTCATCTGACCTTCCCCTCTCCCTCCCTCTCTCCACTCCTCTCTCCTGGAGCAATCACTTTCTCCTATCCTCCCACCTCTCCCTCCCCACCCCACAGGCAAAGCCACCCTCTTCACTGCCACCCACCTTCTCGGTCATCCGACCCATGAAGCGCGTGTCAGTTGAGGCTTTCGCTGCTACCTTCTCGCCCCCTCCTCCCCCCTCGGCTGACTCCCACCCCGACACAGCCCTCTCCATGCTCTATTCCTCTATATCTGATACTCTCGATATCCTTGCCCCCGTCATGAGAATCCGCCTGAAGCCCAAAGCCAAATGTAACTCCTGGTATGACTCGGATCTCGTCACCCTAAAACGCAAGTGCAGGGTGGCAGAGAGGAAATGGCGTGCTTCATGTTCATCCTCTGACAAACTGGCCTGCCGCCTGCTCCAAAGGCAATACCGGCTCTCCGTTCTCACCAAGAAGAGAGCCCTTATCCAAGCCCGCATCTCTGAGGCATCTAACAACTCGGCCGAACTCTTTAAAATCTGCAAGGAGCTGGCCAACCCTGCTGCAGTCTCTACCTCTCCTGTCCCCTCCCAGGCCCTCTGCACTGCACTAGCCTCGCACTTCATCTCAAAAACTCAGGACATCCTGTCCTCGCTCTCCTCCTCTCTCCTCCCTCCCTCTCTTCCCCGCTCTTCCTCTTGCTCTCTTGCAGCCGCCCCTCCGCCCTCCTTCTCTGCTTTTCCACCTTTTTCTGCTGATGAGGTTTCCAGACAAGTCCGATCTATGAAAGCCTCGTCTAAACAGGTTCACCCCTGTTCCTCCAAAACCATCAAGGACCACATCGACTCCCTGGCTCCTGCCCTGGCTGACTTTTGCAACCACTCATTCGCCTCTGGAGTCTTCCCATCCCCCCTCAAGCACTCCCTTGTGCACCCCCTCCTCAAGAAACCCTCTTCCGACCCCTCCTGCCCGGCCAACTATCGCCCAATCTCCATTACTCCCTTCCTGGGCAAGCTCCTGGAGAAACTGGCCATCTCCCAGCTTAACCTCCATGCTGAATCTGTTGGTAATCTTCATGACCATCAATCCGGCTTCAGAGCGGCCAGAAGCACGGAAACTGCTCTCCTGAACATCCGTGAGGACTTGCTCCTGAACCTCGATTCCAACACTCCCTGTGTTCTCATTCTGCTCGATCTCTCCTCTGCCTTTGACACTGTCAACCATGCCATCCTGCTCAACCGTCTCCGTGATAACCTGGGTATCACTGGTCAGGCTCTGGCATGGCTGACCTCTTTCCTTTCCGGTCGACCCTCCCAGGTCCAAATGGGCTCCTTCCTCTCTGACATCTTTTTCTCCACCTGTGGTGTCCCCCAGGGATCCAACCTCTCTCCCTGGCTTTTCAACCAGTATCTGGCACTCCTTGCCCACCGCATCGCCGCTCTCTGCCCCTACTTCCAGTGCTATGCGGACGATACCCAGCTCATTTTCAGGCTACCCTCGGCCTCCTCCTCTCCTTCCCTCATCTCCGACTGTCTGTCTGCTATCCAGGAATGGTGTGCCGCCAATGACCTCTGCCTTAACGCCAGTAAGACCGAGATTCTACTCATCGGCACACCTACTCCCTCCTTCCCTGCAGCTCTCTGGCCGGCCTCCCTTGGCCCCCTTCCTGCCCCTACCTGCAAGGCTAAAAACCTCGGGGTCATCTTCGACTCCACACTCTCCTTCTCTCCTCATATATCTGACGTCTCTAAGAAGTCACACTACCAGCTGCACCTCCTCAGAGGTATTCTTCCCTTCCTCTCCTTCCCCAGAAGCTCACTGTCTCCCGAGCCCTGGTTCTCTCAAGGCTGGACTACTGTAACAGCCTCTATCTTAATCTGCCTGCCTCCACTCTCCGCCCTCTGCAACTTATCCAGAACAGAACTGCGAGACTTGTCCTTGGCCTCAAGCCCAGGGACCATATCTCTCCAGGACTGAAATCTCTTCACTGGCTCCCAGTGGCTGCGAGGATTAAGTTCAAAACCCTCTGCATTGTCCACAAGGCCTTCTGGGGCCTGGGGCCTAAATACCTTCAACTCTCTCTTCCTAAATATCTTCCTTCACGAGCCCTTCGCTCATCCGTCTCCAACTCCCTCATGGTCAGCCGCTTCTTGAAGCAACGAGCTGGGGGTAGATCTCTCTCCGCAGCAGGGGCCTCCCTCTGGAACAGCCTTCCTGCCTCCCTGAAACTTGAGGAGAACCATCTCCGGTTCCGGAAGCACCTCAAAACCTTCCTCTTCGCTTCTGCCTTCTCTCTCCCTCTCCCCTGCTAAACCTGCTTAACTCCCCACTGAATTTCTGCACTAAACCTGCATCTGGGCCACTCTCAGCGACCTCGGTCAGGGCCCAGCCACTCTCCACTTGCACTGCCTCCCTGGCTCCCCCTGCACTGTGGGACTGTCACTGTATCCCTACAGCCCCCCTCCCAGCACTTGCTCTGCACTTACCTCGCACTTGCCACCAGCTGGCCCTTTTATTTATTATTTATTATTTATTATTTTTTTTACGCTACTTACCTTGTACTGCACTTTCCCCCCCCACCTCCCCCCCCCAGCACTTTCTCCTTTTCCCCTTACCTCTGCACTTGCGCGATCTGAATGACACCTGGCCTAGTAGGATCGTTTGTCTGTCTTCCCCTTGTTTCCCTCCCTCCCTGCCTCGTCGCGCCTTGAAACACTTGTGTATAGGCGCGTTACAAATACCATATCATATCATATCAAGCCTGGACGAGAAAACAGGGGAAGAAAGAATTCCAAGAGGGCACATGGTGGCAAGACACCACACGGTGGCAAGAGAAAACCACTGAGGTTGAGGATCAAAGAAAGCAGGTGGCAAAAAAATGTCATCATTCACCTCGGTCGAGAAAAACAACAGCTGTCAGGAGCAGTCTCGTGAAGAAGGAAATGTTGTCATCTTCCAGTGAAGATACGAAAAAAAAGCTCTCAAGAAAATAAAAGGCAGAGGAGAATCTGCAGGAGAATTGAAACGACTTTGACCCAGACACTCTTATTCATCGCTGGTCATCAGAATGGGTTCCACCAACAACAATATCGCTGTGCCTAATAAGGAGGTTGAGAACACCACTGGACTAAGAAGCCAGAAACAAACTATGGACTGAGTGCCCCAGACCACATCTTCCAGAAGGACATGCTGAAAACCTTGAAATAGACAAAATAATGCACACCTGAATGGGTATATATACTAAACACATCAAGAAACAGCTTGGTGGATCTTGGAAATCATGCCAAGATAAATTACTGGATGTGTTAGGACCAATTACAAAGATACTCCACCTGGCTGATAAAGGGAAAGGGAAAGGGGTGAGAATATGCCTATTGCTTAATGTCAACAGTACAACCATAACAGAAAGGTAAAGGTCCATACTAGTAAACATTGATCCTAAACTGACCAAGTTAGCAACATCGGAGGCATCAGCAGCCAAAGGGAAATTATTTGGTGACTCGCTCATCAAGGAAAACCCCCCAAAAATCATTTTTATTCATTCTTTTAGATTTTTCCCATCCCCTATTTAAGAAATGCCATTTCGGTGAAACATAAACATTTGTTATGTGTTCTGTTTTGTTTGATTGTTATATAAATTACTAGCTTAAAAAGCCTCAACTACATATCCTCCTGATATATTTTAACATATGAATAAAATATACACCACAGATATGTCTATGTTTCTGAATACCTACATAAGGCTCACTCTTCACTGAAAAGAGTATTTTCCACTCTCTGTTTGCTAGGACTTCCAGAGGCAGAGACTGCTCAGCCAGCCGCAGAGGCAATCAAATACCTTCCATAGGAAACAGCTAAAACCATGAGTACAGCATGCACCATGCCTGTTACTTCAGTTCCACGTTTCCACTCTTCGCTTGGGATACACTGTGGTTGTTTCTGTCAAGTACTAGTGATGCCACCATGGGCCATAGCCTTCATTTGTACCCACTATATATTTTAGGCAGAGTTACATAACCCCTAGATAGTATCTTCCAAAACAGCTTGCATTGGACATTGACACTTTCTTGCGTAATTTGTGAATCACTTGCTCAGATTTTAGAGGAAACCTGCTCAGCACAGAGAAGAAAAAGCAATGAAAGAAAGTTATGTGCATGGGTATGATAAATATTTGCCTTAATTAAATGGAGTAACCAGTCTGCTTTGGGGGCCGGCATGGCGAAGGCATGGTCTCACAAGTATGACACTGACACAATGGATACCATTTGTAAAACCTTTATTGAAATTGTAGGGGTTGGAGAAACTCCCATTTTGCCCTAAAAGTAATAGGAGAATAGTCTCTACACTCTGGCTCAGTTTCTGACACTCTAAGTCATTCCAAACCATGGATTGAGGCCCACCTGGCATTACACATTAAATTCTCTTCCTCATATTCCAACATAAAGTTCACAAAGGTCCCCCAGGTCTGCCAGGATCAGATCTGTCACATCACAGTTTAACACAAACTTGTCAGGTGGCTCCCTTCCCCAAGCTTATTCTAGTTCAGGTCTCCCAGAATTGGGCTCGGACCCCTCTGCCAGATGTCAAAAACGTTCAAATGTGCGTGGCTTGCTTTACAGACTGGTGCAGGACCACTTAAATCACTTTTGCTTTTTAACTTCAAAAAATGTACCTTTCACTGAGACTTTCGAAGGGCCTAATTCCTTTCCCCAGATGACTACATTATTAGTATCGCTGATCTCACAGCTGTCTTTTACTTCACAGTTCATTCACAGTTCTGCCTTTCTTCATGTCTCCTCCACACACGTGCAGCGTTTAGATGCAATATAATGTTTCTACTTCATTTGCTTTAATACACACCGGTCTCTCAGGTAATTTGCCAACTCACCAGCTGTGTGGTTGCTTCTTTCTTGTTTTGTTATTTCCAATTAATGAGTCAAGGTTAGTGCCACAGGCTTGCCCTCATCTCCCCTACTCTGCCATCCACCCGAGAGAGTCGCTGGCATCCGTGGAACACAATTAATTCTTCATTTGTGGGATCTGGCCTTCTAAACGTGTCTTTCATGGTCTGTCAGAGGCAAGGACCTCCTGTAGCAAAACCTTGGGGTTTTCAGCCCATTGCTCTCATCCCTTGCTCCGTTTCTCTGCTCCAGTAGGTGTACCTTCGTCCCAGAAGTTCTGCTCATACTCATGTTCCACCTTGCTCAGGGTGTGTCTTTAGGTGTCTTTTGGTCTTGCCTTTTATTTGTTTGAGGAGAGATAACTGGTATCAGGTATCAGGTGTATGTACTTAGGGTAAAGTGTACGATGTGAGAGAGTTAAAATGGTTACTCGCAGTCACCCTCTTCTTCGGCCCAGTGTTTGTCTAAAAAGATGGGAGGGAGTTGGGACTTTAGATAATCCAAAAATATAGGGTGAGGTAGCTGAACAAAAAAAGGGATAATACCGAGTCTCACCATTGGCTGTCTCACGCCTACTCCCTTAATAACCCTCACCCAGGTGATCCTCCCACACTGGTCCACCCCCAGGAACTTAAACATGGAGAAACCAGTGAAGGAATACAAAGTAAATCCAGGTTCTCACCAGAACTATAGAAACTTAAATCTTCTACTCTTAAGCTTTTTTATCTCTGGAAGTCTCAATGCCAGAATCAGAAATTAAAGAACTTTTAAAGATATTAAAAGAAGAAGAATCCATTAAGCAGCCCACGGCCTATCCATTAATTAAGGATGCAGACTGGTGGCAGGAAATTCAGAATGCCATGCAATTAGGACCGACGTAGTTCATAAAAAAGATGATCTTCTTTTGGCTCCCAGTGAGAGCAGGAATGGGTCGTTTGTTAGATGTCCTACTATCCCCCAATTTAAACTTTTCCCCCATTACGGTGGGAGAGTTGTCATTTGTGGTGGAACAGTTGAAGGCAACTAGAAGTAAAGGTGATCCCTGCTCATCTATGATAATCAAATCTTGCCCAACAATCTTACTGGGCACCATCTGTAAGATCGTAAACTCCTCTCTCTTTGAGGGTCATGTTCCAGCTGACCTCAAAAAGGCCTGAGTCATCCCTATTTTGAAATAAAAACTGGGCCCTTAACGAATACACAATTTTTGCTGAAAATCCTGGATCACATTGCCTATGCAAATAACAAGGGGGATCCTGGGAGAATCTCTGTCAGGCATTAGTCCTGGTTACAAGAGTCCTACGAGAGTCGTTAGCTCACTATCTTTCACAGAGAAGAAATATCCCAAACATATCAGTCTTTGTCCTGCCCTGGGGCAGATCCGTGATCAGATCCGTGCTTCAAAGACAGTTTGGAACTGTATTTTCTACTCATTATCTTAAAAATGGCATCAGGTATTGCCATCCCTCCTCCCCAACAGCCACCACCACCACCAGCTGGAGGACCTTCACAACAAAAAAAGCGCAGTACTTTCAGAGACCATGAAGAGGACCAAGAAGATGAGGTAGAGAAAGTGCCTACTTCTAGCACCAAGATCGAATCATGCGTGTGCCAGTTCTTCCCAGTTGGGAGTATATCAAAGGCTAAAGCTACCAAAATGAAATGCACTGAGTGCAATTTTGTACTCAGTTGCAGACTACCTGGACAGTACTCCTACGGGACCACCTCCATGCACCTCCACACCAAATCTAATGACCACAATGCTCTTTCCGAAAGGATGTTCTTTTCTCAGCAAGTAGTAAACTGTCTTCCTTCACCTCATCTTCCCCAACAAATACTGTAACCACACTGCCTGATGTCTGTGGGCCTTGGCACGTTATAAATAACTAAATAAATAAATAAATACATAAGGCTACAGACCATTATCGTCCATTGCAGCCCCTGAAATGGGGGATAAAGGCCATTAGCACCCTGGTGTTCAAAGCTGGAACCCAGGGTGCTAAAACAAAGATTTTTCTTCCTATAGTGGGACACCTGTGGCGTCCCTCTGTAAGAAGGAAGGATTATCCTTCCTACAGTGGGGCGCCTGTGGCATCACGCAGTAGGAAGGAAAATCCTTTGCCAAGACAGCCAACATGGAAAGAGAAGGCGGGGCTCCGTACACAGCCCCTCTTGCCTTGCCATGGCAACCTGAAAACCCCATGAACATATTACCACAAGCACTTTTTTCCCTTTCAAACCTATCCTACCTTCGAATAACTTTACCACATAGCCGGTCCCAGGTAGACATATCCACTTTAACACCATTTTTCGTCCCTAGCGGTCATTGCCAGTAGCCAGATTGTCCATGTCATTACCTTATGCCATGACCCAGACAATCTGGCTACTGGCCACGGCCACAGGCTATACCTCAATCACCAAAGGTATATGACTATTTTTTGTACCTACATTATGACACTTGTCAAAAAATAAAACACAGGCACATTTGCAAAACCGTGCTTTAATGTCCTTGCCAGTGCTCCTCACGAGTTTGCTTAAAATCCACCTATGTTTTATTTTTTTAAATTATCAAAATGTATGTACATACAATAGTCATATAACTTAGCTCCCAATTGACAAAATCCATTCAGTCTTTACACAAACATTGAAGGTTGGGTCTATAAGATTTCTCAAAATCTTTGTCCACATTCGTCAAATAGCAACAACCCCCCCTCTAATTTTGCCCCCTCTTGACAGAATCCCACAAAACTGTGCAAAACCATTCATGATTAGTTCTAGAATAAAATTGCAGTTTCATTGAGTAGTTTAAAGTTATAAGCCATCCAAAAACTGTTTTTCCCCAACCCTGTAATGCTGAAATAGGTAAAGATGTCCTAGGACATCTGAACTGTCCGCGAACATCACAGGACTGCCCCAGGACATCCAGAGTGTTCGCGGACTTTTCGTGGGGTGAAACAACCTGTTTTTTGGCGTCTTATGTTCATATCCAATCAAATCCTCATCTCCTCCACATCCCCAGAAATTGTTTGTTGAGTTTGACAAGTGCAATGATGCTTTTTTTTATGTTTTCCCCACGCTGTATGCGGACCCCAAAAAAGTCAGTGAATCCAAGATGGCGGGCATTTCCGGAAAACCGCAGCATTTCACATTTTCTCACCACCCAATCACCAGCTGCGTCCTGATGTCCGCGGACCACGCAAAAGTCAACACATTTTTTGGGCCAATCTGAGGCCAGTCCGCAGACAGGGCAGCCAATCAGAGGCCAGTCTGCGGACCAAACCGGGAAGTGAGTCCGCAGAGCAGACATAGATATCACAAATATTTTTGCCTTACATTTTGGTTATTTTTTTTAAAAAACTCCTGGACTGATTTACACCAAATTAACAAAAGCATGCTTTCGGCACCAAGCTGCCACTCCTGCTGCAAATTTGGTGAAAATCCGTCCAGCGGTTTGGGCTGTAGGCACAACAGACATTTTTTCCCATTATGTCTATGGGAAAACAAAACATTTTGGGACCCCCTATACCTTTGCCCCCGTTGGCCAAACCTCACCAACTTTGCAAAAAAAATCAGAGAGGACCATATACTTCTTTTGCAAAGTTTGGTGAGGGCCATATACTTCGTTTGCACAGCTTGGTGAGGATTCTTCCAGGGGGAGCAAAGCTATAAGCCGCCCAAAAAGTGTTCTTCCTATGAGTTTAGCAAATTAACCATAACTATATGGCCGCTACCGCAGGCCATGTAATACCTGCGTCTATGACAACATCCAATGACCTAACAAAATACGTTGACGCACCTGTGCACGCCCGGTCGATCGATGTCTACCGACAAGTATATCAAAACTCAATGCAGTGCTTGAGAGTTATTCATCAAAACGGCGAGCAAAGAATATTTGTCCACACTCCCAAACCATAACCAAGTGCCCCCAACATTTCTATCAGCCCCCCACACTTCCCTAATCGCCTCCTCTATTGCCCTGCTCTGTACCATTTCCCATAAAATACTCAGTGCCTCTATGACGCAGTTTCTATCAGTGTCAGGTAGCTGTGGCTGTAATGCACGAGCAAATCCACGGGGTTCCATTGGACATTGTATAGCCGCATCAGCACAGGGTCCCACTATAGGCGTGGATCGGTGCGGCGTACAGTGACTGCTTATCAATTAGCCGCAGCTATGCATCCCAACCATTGCTGTAATTGGACGTGCTTATGATTAATCACCTCACAATGTCTTTAGCAGTGGCTATAACATTTTTGGGGCGGGAGAAAATACAAATTAATATATGTGTGTATTTTAATACTCAGCATATATTGTACAGACAGGACGGAGTACATCTAATTGATGAAGGAAATGCAGTGTTGATTCAAAACATCAATGCAGTACTTCAAATGTGCTAGAATACTACACTCAGTGTATCCCAAAACAATCTTTTTAAGGATTACTTATCACATATAAATACACAAATACAATGAAATAATATCCCAAAACCTTTTTTCAAATAAATCATTGCTCAACATTTTTACAATTTTCTTCTTTTGTTCTACACAGTCTTACATGTAAGAAAGTCTTGAAAAAAACAAGACTCCCAAATACCTATCGTGTCACTGACCATGGCAGTATTTGTTCACTTCTGTTGCCACTATAGCTATACAAATATATTTTAAAAAGCAATAAAACACAAACACCCCAAAATCTATAGCCGCAGGCGTGGATCTACACATACCCGTGGCTATCTGTAGTCCTATATAGCCACAATATAACTGCGGTTATCAGGAAAACAATTACCACTCATTACCAGCTCATTACTAGCTCCCCACACAGCACACCTCCCCTCTCCCACTGATGCATTGACACATCCTGTTTCTATTTCAAATGTCAGCTATTCGAGTCAATAGCTACCGCTACAAAGACTTTCATTTTTAAAACTCAGTCCCTGGACCACCAATAACCCCCAAATTTCACTTGGTGTCCTCCAGCAACCTCCCCACCTCTAGACTAATGTCATTTTCAATTATTTTAACATGAAAATAGCTTTTTAACTACTTTTCTTTTCCCTGTATCCTCAGCTGTAGCTGCTATTATCGCTTGCATCAAGAGAAAAAGAAGATGTCGGTCATTTCATTTCTAAAAAAAAAAGTTTTGGGTAATTTAACCGAGATATAGCTATCTATTTTTTAGAAGGGGGCCCTCCTTCAAAGTAAAATATTTAAATTACTACTACACAGAATACCCCCAAACCACAAATGGATTGCGAGTCACTGCTTCATGGCCAAGTTGTTTTGGACCTGGTCCAGATCGGTCCAGCGGTTTTGGATATGCACTTTGCCAAAAATTGACCTTGTTTATCTATGGAAAAATTAATGGGAAGTAGGCTGCAATTTTTTTTTTAATGTGTTTGTCTTCTTAACTTTTATTTGTTAACACATCTTTATGAAACGTTGGCATGTGGGGGTCCTGCGAGTCAATAATCACTTTTTGAAATTTCTGTCAAATCTGTTTCTCAAATGAAAAGTTATTAACTGTAGAATTTTGAGGGGTTCCTCTGAGAGTCTGTCTCACCTTAACTATACGGTGGCTATTGCTACCCTATAATGTATATATCTATATTTTACAGGGCCTGTGGTAGCAGCCCTGTTATTATGCCTTCAAGTTTCTCAGCTCATTGAAAGAGCACTTTTTGGGCATCTTATAACTTTGCCCTTCTGGATGAATCCTCATCAAATGTTGCAAAAAAAAGAGATGGTACCCTCAGAATGATTCAGCGAAGTTTGGTGCAGTTTCGTTCCGGAGGGCAAAGTTATAGGGGGTTCCCAAAATGTGTGGAAATCCTCATAGATGCAGTGGAAACCTGTATTTGCTTGCATCTACTACCCAAACTACTTGACAGATTTCAACAAATTTGCACCAGGAGTGGTGGTTTGGTTCCGAAAGTGTGCTTTTCTAAATTTGGTGTAATCTGTCCAGTAGTTTTTTTTAAAAAGGGCCAAAAAATAGGTTAAAAGAATTTTGATATGTGGGTCCATTTTGCGGATTCACTTCCCGATTCGTGGACATCTTTTGCTCCTGCTGATTGGATGCTCAAAAGTGTGATGTGTGTCATATTGTTTGAAAAGGGTGCCATGTTAGATCTGCGGACAGCTGCCAGTGTCTGCAGACAGCGCATTGAGAACAAAAGTCGGGAAAACACATTTGGGGTCATTTGATGGCCGAAAGAGGGACTCGAAAGGATGGGGGAGTGCAATAAAGTTGACATGGAGCTGTTTTTAAAGTCCATGGTCACTTTTGGTGTTTGCAGACATCATTTGGATTGCAGGGGGTTCAGGGCGAGTTTTATTATTTGAAGGTGTATTGTACATACTTGTTATATAGTTTAATTCTATTGCAGTGGTTGTTGCAAGTGGCCAGAGTCTTGGAGGCAAATCCGGCCATGCACACCATAGTAATATGCGTAAGGTAATTCTATGTGAAGTAGGGGGAATATGCAGTATTTGTAATATGGTGGAATGATATAATTGAAGTGTATATGGCATTTATGATTGTAGAACAATTGAAGATTGCTTACAAAAAATGCATTTGCATTAAGTTATAAAGCTAGAGTCTCTTGTTCTTTTTCTGTTGTAATTTGTTAAGCAGGATAGTTTAAAAGCAGGATACTTTAAAAGCTTTAATTGCATATGATTTTACATACACATTTCGTTTCTTTGACCCTCATAAACAGCAAATTCTATGTACTATGTTTGGTACAACATTAATGTGTGTTATACTGTGGTTGTATTGGCATGAAATATTCATTGGGCCATTGGGAAAGTAATCCATAGAAGATTTTAAAAAAATAAGTTTGATAGTATGTTTGTTTGAAGTCTGCTGTAATTAAAAGTATGTTCAAAGTAGTTAGATACCTATTGGCAAGTTCTAACTATATTAGAATTTACCAGAGGTTTTGCAGTAACAAGAACTGTGATGGGGTATTTTAAGTGCATTGCAATGAAGGGTATTTTCGAAGTAGTTAGATACCTGTTGGCGTGTCCTAACTATCGTGGCTTTATAAAAGTACTATTGGAGTATTATGGATATAGTTTGATACCCGTTGTAACTGTTAATTGTTCTACAGTTTAGTGAGTACATTTGGGTTGAAGGAATATTAAGTAGGCATTTGTTCGATTTGCTGGTAACCTATGTTTTGAAGTAACAGAGGTGTTGTTACATTCAAACCACCACTTATTTATGTTGACATATGCTGTATAGTGGTCTGAAGTGGTTGTAGCAACAGTGTGTTAGATTATGCCCACTGTTGTGAAGGTTTTTTGGCCAAAAGAGATTACAGTTGCTTTTGGTACATCTGCATTGTACCTTAGAAGCATTAGTATCACATATTGGCCATGAGAGTTCATTTGTATGTTGCATAGAAAGTTTGAATTACCAAAAAGGGCACACTATGTGATGATTTGCCTTCAGCAGAAACTTTTGAAATCGAATGGATTCAGAATTTGGTATGGATACATACACAGATTGCACATTAGGGATGTGATCTTGTGAAACATGGTTGCATAGAGTGCATGTATGCTTCTACAAGTATGAAATATGGAACATTTAATTTATAGGGATACTTTTGGTTTCTGGTACTTGTAGTAAGTAAATTAGGAATTCTTGTGGATCTTCCTGTCTGTTTACGGTAAATGTTACCATTTGTGTACATTAGTCTAAATATTGCCTTATATCTGAGACACTGTAAGTACTGTCATGATTATTTGTGGCATTTCTATGAATGATGCGCATTTACGAACACAACTGGTCCGAGCTGTTTAGGTAAATGTTGTAAACACTCGGTGCTAATTGGAAGAGAAGACTGAGTGTTACATTTCTAGTAATTTATTTCAGCTGTGTTGCTGAATTTAAATGGACCAAAGAGGTGTGCCTCTGCATCCTTTTGATGGGCCTACAGTTGCAGTTGAGTTTGCACTAGACAGTTCTGTAGTTGTATTATTTGATGGAGAAACAGTTGGGTTTGTTTCTTTAGTGGTATTGTTGGGAGATCTGTTACAGGTTCTCTGCATATTAGTTTTCTTTGTAAATGTTTTCATTTTTTAGATACAGGGTACATATCTAGATGGTGGGTGTACAGTGCATGCAGCCGGTTGTATTCTCGGATGCAAGGAGTGTCAGCATTGACTTTGTTTGCATCAAAGTTAACTAGGAATAGGCCATTGAGTGTACACAGATGTGAAAGTTCTACGGAACTCATACCTTCTTTAACAAATTTGCTGCCAATATCAATCAATGCATGATCTACGGTTAAAACATGCTATTTGTGAATAATGACAGAATATGCAAGGGATAGAGAAAATTGTTCTCTGCGTACATACATGTCTTTGTCTATTATACAACCTATTTTTTAATTCCTGCGTGTTTGTCAAAGTGGATATTGACAAACTGAATGTTGTTGTCATGTGGATATGTTTGGAAGCCAACAACTGTACCACTTGCTCCATTGACTAAACCTTGTTGTACATCGAGATTACATTTTAGAATTACTCTGCAGTTTAGATACAGAGTTAATACTTTTACTAATCCAGCTGTGTTGGAGATACATTTTTCTAAGCTTTTTAATTGTGCAGTTGCATGTTGAAACATAGTATGTGTCATGCTGTGCACTTCTAGTTTGACTGTGGAGCTTATATGCAGTTTGGGCTGCATTTCTTTTTACAATTGTCTCTTTGAATTGACTAAAGCTTGCAGGGGTTGACATTAAGGACATGCATTTTATATATTGTTGAGTCATTTTTCCATGACATTAGAAGCGGATGTGTTTTCCTCATATAGCTCAAGGATTAGTCTAGTACTTGAGATGGATTTTGCATCTTTAGTAAGCAGATCCGTTCTAGTGCTTTTTAAAATGTTAGCATAGGTGAGGTTTGCAGGCTGATGCAATGAAATCATTTTCTGTAGTGAAAATGTTACCAGAGATTTACATTTCCAATGATGCTGAGTGTTTTAGAGCATTGTTTGTGTCCTAATGTTTTGAAAATAGGTTGACCTTTTACTGGTGTTAACAGTAGGAGGTCTCCAAAAATGATACTTTGTTTTCCTGCAAACAGCTCTTCGTAGTTATATTTTAAGACTTCTTGCATTCTGAGTTGGGTTAAATCCAACATGATGTTGTAAACCATGCTTACTTCATCTATCTGGAGCACCCTTAATTTGTTTCAGAATTCTGCGTACTTAAGTAGCAGCTTCTGCTGATAATTTGTGCTATTCTAATTTGTTTTGGTGTTCTACTGGGAGGAGAATTAGTCAGTGTAAAGTTACACCACCAATGTAGGTTTTGTAGAAATGTGCTGATTATTTGAATTAAGAATGCATACAGGAGCAGAGGTGTATAATCTTTAAGGCTACAAGTTTCAGTTACATGTTTAAAACTGTGTTCAGTTTCTTCAATGACGTCTAGATAAATGGTGAGTTGTTCATCATGTAGCTGTAAATTGAGAACTGACAAGTCTTCTTCAGATTGTTTTTATTGATACATGGTATTTTCTACATCAGTCATGGCTATTTCTGGTTCATTTATAATGAGTGTTTTTCCAACTGGTTCTTGGCTTCCTGTAAGTGAAGGTTGACAGCTCTCAGGAGTGTCTTTATGTAGTTGAGCCTCCATTTCCTCCTCTTGTTGGCGTTCATTTTCCAACATTTTTGAAATTGACATTTGTTATGCTATTTTTATTTGCTGTGAATGTTCCTTCAAATGAGTCATAGTCATGTATAATTTTTTTCTCCAAGGTTTAAAATGGTGCAGGAGTGCCATGTAATAACATTCTCTAGGGTGCAGAAATGTAAATGATAACTTTATATGATTAATTAGGCTGGGTTTGGTAAGTTTCACTAGGCTTCCTTGAGACTGAATATTTGCCACTTGTCTCATCTGGTGTGAAATTGTTTTTGTAGGAGTAGTTTTGGGTTGTGTCGTACATGCACAGTACTTCTGTGTCGGTAGCATGTGTCAATTAAATATTTTTTTAAAAAAATATCCTGGCTGTTGAAATAATTTGTGGCTATGTTTTCTATCTCTTGGTAGGATTTTAGTACTCTTTTTAGGGATGAAGCTGGGCCAATGTTTAGCCAGACAATGGGCCTGATTCACACATCATTTTCCTATGGGTCTGCACCATTATAAAACACCTCTGTGAATCAGGTCCAATGTGTTCAGATTTGCCAAATAAGGCTGTACCTGTTAAATGGTATGCAGCTTCATAGCACCCTCATTCTCTATGGGAGAGCATTTTTCATTTTTATACCATAGCTGTAACATTTTTGTGACAGTGTTTTGTCAGATGATATGTCATCCCAGAGAATTTTTTAGCTCTGTTATCTCACCTTTGGTGAGATAGGCTGTAACACAGCTTGCAACTGCAGTGGAATGGTCTGCAATGTATTACATGTTTATGTTTGCATTCAATAAGAGGGCATTGATTGCATTGTAATCACTGATGGACTTGGAGGCTTCATACCTTTTAATGTTATTTGTGTTTTTAGGGTGTTTGCCTTTTACACTGTGTCTAACAGAATACATCAAGCTATTTGCTTCTCCATTTTTGCAAACTGGTCTAGGGAAACCAAAGCAACATTTGGTATAGTGTTTACCCTTGTTTTTATATCTATGTTGGCAGTATTTTCTACACTTATTTTTTTGGAAGCATACGATGTGTGTACCTACGCCACAATGTGTGGTTTTTGAAGGAATGCAACAGGTAATGTGTTTTTCAATAAACTGTAAAATGGTGGCATCACTGTCATGGCACATTTGGGAGTATGCTTTAGCCACAAAAGCATGTGGATGTGTGGTGGATTGATATTCGTTTCTCCAAAGTAATGTTTACACTTCTCTGAGCGGAGGGGTAGTTTTATTGCAGATGAAGTGCAGCATGGCAATTGCGCAATGGTTAAAGTACCTTGATACATTGACAGGGTCAAGAGAACAGTGTTCTCCTGGTCTTTTTATATCTATTCCACCTTTATTTTGGTTTGCAGTGTAAGAAGTCATGCAAGTCATCCCATGTTTTATATGCACAACTTAAAGTAAGAAACCGTGTGTGTGGGCCTATGTTCCTTAGCATGCAATGTACATCAGTAACCACTATTCTTTTGTACCACGCATGTTTGCCTAGAGAGTTGTGATACTTGACTGCAAATGCTCATCTTTGTCTTTTCTCTTTTGAAGCAGTTGGGTAGCCGACATGTTTAAACATTTTTTTTAATTTGAGTGCAACTCCAAAATATAGAGATGCTTGTTCACTTTTGAACAGGAGGTGGAAAAAGTATTCTACATTTTGTCTGAATCTGGGGTCTTCAGAATACATTTGTAAAGTTCAATATTCTTGTGCACTAATTTGTGTGGATTTTTTATCATATCTGCTTCTACACTTTTTTCCCATACGCTCATTGGGGATCTTTTGGCTTTACGCATTTGATATGTTTCTAATGCATCTTCAGTGCTGTCTTTGGAGTGTAGTGGGTGTATTGTACATTGCTCTAAAAGGTTGGCTGCAGTAACAGGATCTACATGTTCAAATTGCCCAGTTGCTGGTGAATCTTGAATTATTTGGGTGGGTTCTCTTAAGTTTTCCTCTTTGTTTATATATTTTCAGTATTCACTGTTTTCTTTCAAATATTGTAGAGCTTGTCTACCTTTGTTTAATTCGACTAGTTGTTGAAAATGTCTTTTGTTGATACACCATAAACAGATATGATTTCAGATGTCAGAAGCAACTGCTTTTTTGTGTTGTTGATTGAGCTATCTAGCAGTGCGGATTGACGCAGCTTGACTCGGCTCGTAGCTACAGCCTTTCCCCTAATGTTCGTTGGCTCATTTGTTGGCTCTGACAAACTAAGAGATTTTTGGTCATAGTGCTGTTGTGGTCCAGCAGCTTTCCACAGCGATTTGACCACACCAGACATGGAGGAATGGAAAATTCGAAGCTCTGCAGCCCGGGGAGTGAGCAACCACAGTCCCACCTTTAATCTAATTGTTGCTGGCCACACTGCAGGATATCTGTGTCCTGCTGGGAGAAGGAACTGTGGAGTCCTAACGCCTGAGGTAATGTTCAACCTAGATCTTCTGGAGGTGTTTTAAGTGGCCATTGGTGAGTGTATTTCGCATCCCACGGTACCCCTTAGTATCACACTCTGGATGATAGGGATGACAGGGAGGCATGTCCCCCATTAAGATGTGGATTATTTTGCTGACTAAATCCCCTGAATGGATTGTTTTCCTGTAGTGGGGTGGGTGTATCGACTTTTTGGTTGTGACAGTGCCTTCAGATAGTAGCTGTCTCCACTTTAATCCTTCCCCTTGTGGACGGAAGGAAAGTGTGGGATGTGTCTTGTGGTGTGGAGCGTGACTGTTCTGACAGTGTTAGCTGCCCTGAATCTGCCGGGGAAGCGGCAACACCCACTTTATTGATGAAATAGTCATGTTTTGACTTGGAGCACGAACCATGCTTCTTACATGGTCAGCGTTATTTTATATATATATTTCCTCTGGTGGTGCTGGGTATTACGGTAGAAAACCGATTACGCTGACTGGAAATCAGAAATGAAGCTAAATAACCAGCAGAAATCTACTTTGAGACCTGGATTACCTAAAGGAGGAAAATAAGGACACAGTCCCAACTTGATTGGTAATGCATACTCTCCCAAACCAAAAAAGGATAAATTAAGTACCCAACAGTCTACTCAACCAAAACTATCTGCCTTACTCTCCTTGGCTGTGGTAGCCAAATCTTTGAGGTCACCTTCAACCAAGCCTCAGATGGATGGGGGGTATACTATTAGAAGAAAAACAGAGCCCAAAATTTGGAAAGACTGACAATAATTAATCTCTCCTTAATATTTGTTGCAGGATACAATAAGAATCACTAGGAGGAGCCTCCCCACCCCAAATGAGGAATGACACAGATTTTGGGAACATTATTGGAACTAAACTTTCAGCAAGCCCTGACCTAGAAAGTCTACGTTCTACCTCTGCCTCTTCACAATCCTCTAGCGAAGATTAGAGTATATTTTTATCAAAGGCAATAAGGTATGCCAAAAGGGGATGATAGTAAGGCTCATGATATTCTATCGGTGAACGATTGTATGACTAAGACCGATGCCCTCTTTTTAATATGCAAGGAGATGGCAGAGGAACAATGGCACATGAAATATATGCTTGCTAGGTTGGCAGATCATTTACTGGTGGTACACCATGAGAGCACCATGATTGGGCATAATCGATCAAACCACCATGTAACAGAAACGGGATTGGATACCCCTATTCACCCCCTGTAGCCCATTCTGAAGATTAACAACATTCAGGAGTGTGTCGTTCTGGGGCCTCCTGTGAAAAGCTCACCACATGAGGGGACTTCTCGATGGGTCAGGAAGAAGAGTTGAAGATCAACAAAAATTGCAGATACGCCGCCCAATTTACTGTGAAGGGAGAGCATGGCATAAGAAGGAACCCACGCATTTCGAGGAAGAACTAGGAAAAAATGAGGGCATGAAGGAACAATACGGTACACATATTAACAATGTGAGTATTCAAGACAGGGCCTCCCAGATGGGTCTGCCTAAAAAGGTTATTCATGTCTTTCAGACACAGGGAGATGGAACTAGATGGGAAGTTTATTTTACAGGCTTCTTGGAAGATTGAGTCTAAAACAGGGCTCCTCCCACGCTAAAGTGGTGGTCCCAGAAGCGAGAAATGAAGCGCAGGAATTTGGAAGGGGTCAACTTGAGAAGATAGTTCCAGGTCCACGGTATGAACAAGCTACGCCATATGGGGAAGATCTCACCCATACTATCTCTGCCCAAAATATTGCCCCTCCCGGTACCCAAACCATCTGAACAGTGTGTGAAAAGCCACGCCTGCCTGTGGGGAGGTGGGTTATTGTGACAGAATTATTCCCAGCACTTGATATCCCCTTTCTGTATGACACTAATCTAATGACCCCTTGATCCCTAAATTGGTGACCTGAGCTCAACAGATATGACACTCATCAAGTTACCTTTCTTTGATGAACATTATAACTGGGCCCTCATCGAATTTGTATCCCCAGTTGTGGTAGAACTTTTGTGCTCCTGTACCAAGGAGCTGCATGCCCTGGGATTTGAACTTACTGTCTATGGAAAGAAGATGTATAAGCACGAGCCATTTACAGGACAACATGATGACATTCCCAAACTGCTGCCTGTAACTAGAGATAGCTGCAGACCAAGGATCTGCTGCACTAACAATGGTGACTGACACAATTGTCTATGCTGGAATACTAGGGCATAGCTCATTTTTAAAACATCACATCTGAACCTTCGAGGATGATTTGCACAGCCTTCTGTCCAACAATACCAAAACTACCTCACAATTGCTGGTTCTAGGAGACTTTAATCTTGGCTTCAATGACCAAGCAGATGCTCATGCATCAACTATTGCCAATACCCTTAACACCTTAGGACTAATGTCCACTTGGAACCTTCGAGGATGATTTGCACAGCCTTCTGTCCAACAATACCAAAACTACCTCACAATTTCTGGTTCTAGGAGACTTTAACCTTGGCTTCAATGACCAAGCAGATGCTCATGCATCAACTGTTGCCAATACCCTTAACACCTTAGGACTAACCCAAAAAGTTAACACCCCTACCCATGTGAAGGGCAGAATACTTGACTGGATCGCTGATTCCAACTGCTCAGCCATAATCTCCTCTATTACGCCCTTATCCTGGACCGACCACTCCCTCATGTCCTTTAACCTACTAACCACTAAACCACCCACTCCTGTCCTATAGGTGGCTCCTCCCTGCCCCACGAGAAACTAAAAGAATATTACAGTGGATAATATTATTCCCGTGATCCTTCCCGTGATCCTTCCAACATTAAATGCACTGCCAGACAACCTCGACCCTAGTGCATTAGTCAACGAATACAATAATATCATGAGTATTACTATGGACAAAGTCGTCCCACTCAAAATGCGAACAAGCAAACCCAAGGCATATTTAAACAAGTGGTTCACACCAGAACTTAAAGCCCTGCACTTAACCAAAAAAAATGCGAATCAGACTGGAAACTCTGTCCAACTGAGGAGAACAAAGTTGACTTAACCAACATCTCTCTGCACTACAAAAATGAAATCTGCCTAGCAAAGCGTAACTCTTACAATGCTCGCATTGCCAACTCTAACTCAAGCATGAAGGAACTCTTCTCCATCCTGAAAGAACTTGAGTCTCCCATTGCCACACCAGAAACCTGTATTAAGGACCAGACCTGGTGTACAGATATCCAAACTGCCATAGCAAACAAAATTACCATGCTGCAAAACAAAATCCAACTAAAAAAAGAATCCTTAAACCTCCCAAATAAGCTGCCACTCAATGACACCACTAACGATCCTACCAACAAATTCTCCTTCACTAAAACCACCACCCTAGAGGTAGAGAAAACTATCCTTTCCCTCAAACCTTCGAATTGCAAAGATGACATCTGCCCAGCACAACTGATAAAAGACGCTGCCAGAGACCTCTCACCGTTCATTTCAAAAATGATAAACACCTCCTTCGCCACAGGCAACATTCCAGCTAATCTAAAACAATCATGGGTGCTCCCGCTTCTCAAGAAGGAGACTCTAGACCCCCTCATCCCCACCAACTATCGGCCTATTACTACGGTACTTTGCTTACTGAAAATACTAGACAAGGTTGCCTATACACAAAATCAAAGACACCTTGAATTACATAATCTATTGGGATCTAGACAATCTGGTTTCCGTCCACTCCATGGAACTGAAACTGCCCTCATTGATTTAAAGACCCAAATAGATGAACTGAGAGACCAAGGTAAGACAGCACTCCTCCTTCTACCTGATCTCTCAGCTGCTTTTGATCTAGTGGACCACAAGGTCCTTTGCAAACACCTGGACATTGCTGCACACTTCTCCACCCATGCCACTAAATGGATTGAATCCTTTTTGAGCGAGAGAACAATGAGAGTCTTCTCCCCTTCGGCATCAGCCGACCCCTCACCAATCTCGTGCGGAGTCCCTCAAGGCTCTTGTGTCCCACCGACTTTATACAACATATTCACTAAACCCCTCTTCAATGATCTGGACCTTCTAGTTATCACCTACACTAATTATGCAGATGATACACAGATTCTCCTCCCGCTTTCTGGGGATCACAGTAAGGACAGGGAGTTGGTGAATAGGGTGTACCTCATTACTCAGGCATGGATTGCATCCCATGGCCTCTGCCTGAATGATGATAAGACAGAACTGATTATCCTAGGCACGCAGGCCAATATCAACAAGTTAGGCAAGGACTACTCCATGTTTAACATAGATGGCAATAGCATTAAGGTTTCAAGAGAAGTAAAAACACTAGGTTTCTATCTTGATTCCACTATGTCTTTCACCAAACAAGTTAACTCCTTAGCGTCCACTACATCTTATACCTGTAAATTAATAAGAGCAGGTAAACCCTTCTTATCTAATGATAGTTACATAATCCTAGCGAGAGCCTTAATATTATCCCGACTTGATTATTGCAATGCCCTTTACAGTGGTGCTAACAAAACTATTACCAAAAGGCTACAAATCTTACAAAACAATGCCCTCAGAGCTGCTCTAGACATAAATAAAAGGGAACCTCTATCAGACACAAATACAAATGGCTTTCCACCGACAATAAAATCAATCTAAAAATTATCTCCTTGATGCACAAAGCCCTCAATAACTCTGCTCCCAGTTACCTGATGGACAAAATAAAAAGAAATTCTCCAGTAGGCCTACAAGAACTCCCAACTCCAACTGCTTGGTAATTCCTAGATTTAAACTTGCCAAAATTGGTGGCACCAGTTTCCCCGTGCTAGCCGCTAAATGGTGGAATGCCCTGCCACACAACTTGAGAACAGACCAATCTTTCTCACACTTTAGAATGAATCTTATCAAACACTTCAATGACAAAAATATGTAATGTACTGCTAGACACTTGTGTCATGCTACTTTATCCGAATGTATATATGTATTATTAGAAATATATTGTAAATGTAAATAATTATAGTAACATTGTATATAACTGACCGCCTCGCTTTACAGCAATGCCTCCATCTCTTCATCAGATCTGCCTTCTGCTAGGCCTGTACATACCTATCTCTCTACCACTGTAAATTATGTAACATTGTAATTCTTTCTAACACTGTAATTCTATGTAACACTGTAAGCTTTGCATATTCTCTTCACTGCGCCTGTTAACCCTTGGCTCTGGCGCGCCTTACAAATAAATAAACAAACAAACACATCAGTTCTGTATTGATTAATTCTAGTGACATCTATTTATTACAAGAAACTTGCTTGACCTCCCCTCTTCATTTTGATGGATTCCACATAATTTGCTGTGCAGCGTCTCAGTAGGCAAGGGATAGACCAAAGGGTGGTATGGCGACTGGTGTGGGAGGCCATATTCATTTGAAACCTTTCCCTTATGATGTAGAAAGTCAACATATTTTGCCTGCAATTGTACACCTTCCATGGAACTTGAAACAACCAATTTCGATCCTAAATGTGTACATGTCAGTATTCCACCCCACCCGCCAGATGGTACTATCTTTAAGACTACTATTGACTATATGATAATGGCATTGGGGAGAAATGCGACCAACAGGTAAACTGTTGATTGCAGGGGATTTCAACCTCAGGAATACACTGGCATTGGGAATACCAATAAGGGTACGATTGAGGAAGAAGGGACACCGGGTGACCACTTGCCCCGCTGCAAGAAATGGGCAAGTCTTATTCAAACAAATGACCTAATTTCTTTTAATGCAAAAGACATAAAGAGCCTGAGGTTTCTACCTACTTTGTACAACCACATGTCCTCCACTTGTATCAACTATGTATTGATGGAACGACAGATTGGGCTCAACTGATGGGCACTGATTGTTGATTTTAACCCACTGAGTGGCCATGCTTTCCTCAAGTGGGCAATTATGCTGCCCATGTTTTACACCTTTAATTATCTGGGGACTAATCCCAGGGTCAATAAATCCAGTAACTGCCTCACTTGGAAGGATGGGAATATTAGTAAAGTCTCCTGGTTCTTTGCCACCCACGAGGCTGTTGTTGAGAGGTGCCTTGGTAATAATCAATGGAACTTTAAAAGGCTTATGAAGAAAGTGGTTGGTTCTCTTGATCCTTATCAGCAGGTTGGTTTGAGGCTGGCATCGCACAGGAAGATTTCCGATGGGGACATCCAGGAAAAGAAAAGAGAGAATCGGGCAGCTAAAGTTGCTCTCAAGAACAACAGTGAATTGGAGGAATATGTTAAAAATGCCCTTTTCGTTAATCTCTCTACAAAATATAAAAATTGGGTCAAAATACACAAAGGAATTCTGACCATTGCGAATTGGTCATAGCTATTCTTGGTCCTCAGATTGAATGACAGTAAAAGGTTATGGTCCCTTATTAGGTAATATTTAGTAGACAAAACCAAAGTGGAGGATATATCGGTTTCTATACAACAGTGGGTGGAATGTGTAAGAATCTTTATTTTAAGTCTGACATGGAGTGCCCTGATGCAACTTTGCCGAGTAACGATATTGCTAATGAGCATAATTTTGATGAACTGGACGTACTAATGATTATAAAAGCACTCAGGAATTCTAGAGCACCAGGCCCTGATGGTTTGGCTAATGTGATATACGTGCTAACCCGGAGTTTTGGACCTGGACGCTATATACTATGCTTATGGATATTTGGAAGTTGGGCTGTATTCCTCCTAGTTGGAGAACCTCAATTATAATAGCTATATTTAAAAAGGGTGCTAGGAATGATCCAGCCAAATATTGGCTGTTAGTCATGTTGGATAGTAGCTCAAAAATGTTTGCATCTATATTGGTTAAAAAATAGAATCAGTGAATGGAAGCTAACCAAATTCTGCATGGATTCAAAACTGGCTTTCGAAAACACCACTCGACCTCTCATAATATTAGTGTCTTGCTAAGTGTTATATCAACCACAGTAACTAAGGGCAAGCCATTGTTTATTTGCTATATTGATTTCTCAAAGACGTTCGACACAGTTAACAGGGGACGTCTCTGGGCTAAGCTGAAGAAGTGGAAAATTGACACTCAACTATTATACTTTATCCATTTACTCTATTCTGAGACAACTGTGGGAGTCTGTGTTAACCGGGTGGGGCTTTTGACAGATAGTATTCCCACAAATAATGTGCTGAATTATGGAATTGAGCTTGCTCCTACCCTGTATAGTCTATATACCTCAGACACGGCACAGGCCTTCGATTGGATGAGAAACATTCCACCAGTTTTGGGGGAGTTAGAATTTCAAGGCTCTGCTATGCAGCTGATACCATCCTCCTGGATCAGATCTCCATTGGTTCACAGTGCTCCATCACTGCACTTAAGGAATATGCCACTGAAAATTTTTTGATTATCAATATCAATAAAACCATGATTATTCAATACCAAATAGGGCTTGATCCAAAAATCAAATTAAGAAATCATATATGGAGACTCGACTCAACTCCGATTGAGATAGTTAGTCACTCCCTTTACCTTGGTTTTTCCATTAAGATTATTCCTAGCAGAAGATACTATTGTGATTTCTTCTGTTTGAGGATCATGAGTAAATGGCTTGTGCTAAAACAAGATTAACACTAAAGGAGGGGAAAGCGTTGAAGGGATGATCATGATGTTTCGCACATCGATCACCCCTGGTATTCTATAAGGAGCTGTTAACCTGGACAAGGGCAATAATTCCTGGATGAAAAGGACAGAAGGAAACATTTTGAGATCTATAATAGGAGTGCCCCAAGGTGTGCCAGTTGAAGCACTTGGGGTCTTGTTGCTCAGATCTGTATGGCTTATTGCCAGGTATAAACTATGGCACACTATTATTCTAGCAGGGGCGGACACTTTTCTATCCCTGATCACTAAAATACCCTCTCCTGGAAAAAAATATTTTATGACTAGACATCAGTGTACTGTTGAGGAGCACCTGGAAGTGATTATTTGCCTATTGATGATCTGTTTCATGACCCTCAAGCCTTGTCTTGCCTGAAAAGAAAAACAGCAACTTGGGAAGTTGACAAGAGTTTATCCAGCGTACACTTGAAAAATATGTATAAGATCTATGCTGGACAGAGCTCTACTTCTAATTGCCCTTGCTCATACCTACTAAAGCCCATAAATATACATTGTAAGCACTTTATTACCTATTAATGATTTGGTATCCTACCCACTAAATAACATTTGGGTAGATGGAGAGAAACTTCTCTGGTGGAAAGGTTATGCAGGCTATGCAAGGGGAATTTTGAAACAACAAGACACGTCCTCACTAGCTGCCCCACGCTGATTAGTCATTACTATAAAGGATATGCACTGAAGGGTAACCAAGTTGTCTTTGTCTATTCTGACCTATGGTGGAGCAAGAATTATGGTGCCAGCTCCACGATATTAATGGCAGGTGCATTTTACATTTGGAAGAAGATGTTGAGACAGATTTGCTCAAATCTATCGACCTAGCTGACCCACATTGACTTCTTATTTAGTTTTATATTAAATATGAGGAAACTATGCACCAGTTTAAAGTATTTGTAGCAATTGTAAATTGCTATTTATGTGTGTGTATGTTGATATGATATGATAGCACATTTATAACATGCTTATACACAAGTGTTTCAAGGCACGATGAGGCAAGTGGGGGGACAGAGGGGAGACGAGATAACAATCCTACTAGGCAAGGTGTCATTCAGATCATGCAAGTGCATGGGAAGGGGGAAATGGTAAGTGCGGGGGGGAGGAGGGAGGGCACAATACAGTAAATGGGATCAATAAAATAAATAACAAGAATACATAAGAAAGAATAAATAATAATAAATAAAAGTATGGCCAGCTGGCGGCAAGTGCAAGGGTAAGTGCAGACATCAGGAGTCAGATACCTTTAGTGGGACTGTAGGAATACAGAAAACAGTCCCCAAGTGCAGGGGTTGTCAGGAAAGCAGTGCACGTTTGCGACTGGCGGGGGAGGGGACCTAGGCCCGAGATCAGAGGGTGGCCAGGTAACCAGTGCAGTTTCAGTTTCAGCAGAAAAATCGGCAGGGGAGAGGAGGAGAGAAAGCAGAAGCAAAGAGAAAGGTTTTGAGGTGCTTCCGGAATGGGAGATGATTCTCCTCAAGTTTCAGGGAGGCAGGGAGGCTGTTCCAGAGGGAGGCCCCAGCCAAAGAAAAAGATCTACCACAAACTTGTTGCTTGGAGTAGTGACTGACCCTGAGGGAGTTGGAGGCGGATGAGCGGAGAGCTGGAGAACAAAGATATTTAGGAAGAGGGAGTTGAAGGTATTGAGGCCCCAGGCCCCAGAAGGCCTTATGGACAATGCAGAGGGTTTTGAACATAATCCTCACAGCCACTGGGAGCCAGTGCAAGGATTTCAGTCCTGGAGAGATACAAACACTGGGCTTGAGGCCAAGGACAAGTCTTGCGGTTCTGTTCTGGATGAGTTGCAGAGGGTGGAGAGTAGAAGCAGGCAGATTTAGAAAGAGGCTGTTGCAATAGTCCAGCCTAGAGAGAACCAGAGCTCTAGGGACAGTGAGATTCTGGGGGAAGAAGAGGAGCAGAAGAATACCTCTCGGCTGGTAGTGTGACTTCTTAGAGATGTCAGAGATGTGAAGAGAGAAGGAAAGCGTGGAATCAAAGATGACCCCGAGGTTTTTAGCCTCACAAGTGGGAGCAGGAAGGGGGCCAGAGAGTGACAGGAAAGGAGGGAGCGGTTGTGCCGATGAGGAGAATCTCAGTCTTACTCACATTAAGGCAGAGATCATTGGCGGCACACCACTCCTGGATGGCGGACGGACAGTCAGAGTTGATAGAGGGAGAAGAGGTGACTGAAGGTAACCTGAAAATGAGCTGAGTGTCATCCACATAGCACTGAAAGCTGGGGCAGAGCGCGGCAATGTGGTGGGCAAGGAGTGCCAGGTATTGCTTGAACAGCCAGGTAGAGAGATTAGACCCCTGGGGAACACCACAGGTAGAGATAGAGATAGAGGAGAGGAAGGACCCAAGTTGAACCTGGGAGGGTCGATCATAGAGGAAAGAGGTCAGCCACGCCATGGCCTGACCGGTGATGCCCAGGTTATCACAGAAACGGTTGAGCAGGATGGCATGGTTGACCGTGTCAAAGGCAGGAGATAGATCTAGTAAAATGAGGACACAGGGGGTGTTGTAATCAAGGTTGGAGAGCAGGTCCTCACAGATGTTCAGGAGAGCAGTTTCCGTGCTTCTGGCAGCTCTGAAGCCAGATGTTACACTCACCTGGTTCCCACAGGGGAGTTGATCGGACCCGGACAGCTGCGGTCTCCACCAACGTGATGCGTAGTGAAGAGATGACAGTCTGGACTGGCCCACCTAATCTTGTCTGCTGGACTCGTAGAAGTATTCTCCTGCAAGTGGAGAAAGGGATTTAGCCACCCGTGGACTTTAGTGATGGCCCCTCAACAGTTCTCGTTCTCCCCACTAATCACCTCCGATATTCCCTTTTGGTAACCTCACCTTATGTTTTTTTAAATGATGAACTCTCCATCCTGCATGGCATGCAGGGGCGAGTAGATACCAGTTACTTCACTGGGTTGAAGGTACTGGAGGAGTTCCGGAGGAATATTGACTCCAGTATCTATAAAGTTCAAAGAGTTCAATATGTCCGATGTTCACTCTTGTTCCATTCTCTCGTTAGGTTGCAGCTGGGTCCAAAAGAATTTTGCCAGGAGGTTGATGATGGCGTTCAGGTAAGAGTCTGTATTACCAAACACTGTCCGGTAAAAGTTGCATGAGTTGGGGCGCTGTTGAGCAGCCGAAGAAAATGGCTGCCAAGCCAGAGAGCTCCATCTCTGCCCGCCGGAATCTGTTGGACATCAGCGTTAATCTGCTCACCAGCCCAACGAAACTGCCACAATTATTTTCCCTACATCCTGCTGATTGTGTGGTCACAATCCGGACTGAAAACGGAGCTTGGGGATGGTGTGGCAGAGCTTGGGCCCTGCGGCGCCTCGCGGCCTTCTTGCGAGCCCTGGTGGAGACTGCTTACTCCCGCCAGACACGCTACTCTCGCTGGCCCTGCTCTTCACCGCTTCATCGCCTGTGGAAGACATTCCCTAGTGGTAGCCCAGGTGAGCGGGCCCTCGCCGGTTGCAGCCCCCATCCTGCTTCTGTCCCGGCCTTGATCTCCCGCCGAACAGCGCAGGCATCCATTACCACCCTCGAGGCGCGGGCGCTGCCCCCTCAGTGACCCGATGTGGCTCTGGACAGCCGGATCCATCCGGGGGCCTCCCAACGCTGCCCCGTAGAAGGGATTGGCCCGGAGGCGGTATACGGGAGCCACCTCTGAGGCGGCAGTGGCGCTCCACGCTGGCTGCCCGCGCGCCTGCGCCGCATCGGCCCCGGATCTTAGCCTGACCTCGGGAGGGCGAGCCCCGACCCCCAGCGGAAGAGCCATGTATCGTAAAGGACACAGGTCTGTCCACCCTGAAGGCTGTGATGTGGGTGTCTGCGCCTGATCTGTGCCACCTCCCCTCTATGCGAGTGGAGGTCTCCTGCACTTCCCTGCACCGCAGGCTGGGGCTCCTTAGCCATCCACGGGCCATCCCCTGGTCATAGACTCTCTTTGTCATCCCCCTGGAGAGGGGTCATCCTCGTGTGCCTGCCGCCTCACTGGTCCCAAGGGTCGGCCGCAACTCCTGGGTAACTCAATCCACCTGCATTGAGAGAACTAGAAAGAACCCCCTTCTTGTCTTACTAGCGGCGCTTTGCTCATACCACCCTTATACCACACTCGGAGAGCTACGCAGAACGCAAACCTAGTGGGCCCCTTCTGGCTCAACCCCAACTGCAGCTCCGCCACCATTACCTCGTTACCAACTGGCCTCTACACCCTGGCTCCACAATACCGCGCCTGTTGCACTTGGGCGACGCACAGGCTTTGGTCGGGGCTTTAATACCCCCCACCACTGAGGAACTGTCCTATGGCCACCACCGATCCTAGCCACGCAGGCGTCAACTCCCTCCTCTGCAATGCCCAGCAAGACGCGGCCCAACGGTAAAGTGGGCGCCATGGACAGGTTCGCCAAGATAGGGCCCAGGGAAGACCAGGCATCATCCTCCGCGCCACAGGAGGAGGAAGAATGCAGTCCAGACCCCCCTCAACCAGACCTCGCCATGATGATGGAATCCATGGCCAAAAACTTTGCGGCCTTCCACGAAAAGCTGGACGACATCAACGCAAATGTGGCCTTCCTGAGAACGAAGATTGATCAATATGGGGCCAGAATCACTGAGGCGGAGCAAAGGATAGGGACCAATGAAGATAACGTTCATACTCTGCAAAACACAGTCTCGGACCTCGTCAGTGACATGAAGCAGGTCAAAGCTAAGTGCGATGACCTTGAATCGAGGTCTCGTAGAAATAATGTCAGCATTGTGGGGGTTCCCAAATCGGCCCTGAAGGGTCGAATGGAAGTCGCGGTCGAACAACTCATTAGAGACCTCCTGGACCACCCGGCACTCTCACCATTCTTTGCCATGGAAAGGGATCGCCGCTCCCTGGCACCCCGGCCTTAACCTGGAGATTTCCCTAGACCTATAATCGCCAAACTACTGAGCTATAAGGGCAGGGACCAAATCTTCCGATTGGCCAGGGAGAAAGGGGAACTTAGAATGGATTCACAAGTCATCAGGTTTTTCCCAGATTTTTCAGTGGCAGTGCAGGCGGAGAGACGACAATTCAATGGGGTGAAGAAACTGCTGAAAGAGCGTAAAATCGAGTATGCAATGCTCTTCCCTGCTCGCCTCAAATTCACCCACCGCAACAAACACTACTTTTTCACGGTTCCGGATGAGGCCGTCTAGTTTATCGAGGTGCAGATACCACTGGCTGATCCTCCTGAGGAACGTATGGAGGACGACTAATATCTGAATCCTCAGACTCCTGTGGCAGACCCCAGAGGTGGTGGTGTAACGACTGTTGGCCTCCCTGTCAGGCTCTGGGCTCCCCCCTCTCTGTCCCGTGACGGACACTTTGGGGCCCAGCAAAAACTGCAGCGAGGACCTAATTTACTGTCAGAGATGCAGGCTGGCTCACTTAACTATAGCACCGCCCGCTGGGCCTGAACTCCGCAAAACTGAACAGCACTGTCGAACACTAGCCTTGGAGGTGCACCCTATGACTTTGCTGCTCTAAACCATGAGGGTCTTCCTCTTGCGATCTATGTGTTCTACTATCCTCTCTATGCAACCGTTTGTTCATCAGCTGATTTCCAGTCTATATGATATTATTGAAATTGATAGTAGCACATGTGGGCAAAACGGCAGCGGCAGCCCCCACAGCAGCTGGAATCTCTCCTGAGCCTAAATGTTTGTGTTTTGGCCCCGGTTGGGCGAGTTACCCTGCGCAACTGAGTTGGGGAAGGTGCGCGGTTGATCAATGTATGGGTGGGTTTTCAAACACTGCTGGTTGGTACAGGGCGGTGAGGGCAGGGGGTGCGGAAGTTGGGGTAGGTTATATACAAAATGGTGGAATAGTTGAGACTGGGTCTAAAGGGTGGGACCCTTATGCCGGTGCAGCAAACACGGCGGGAATCAACGACAGATGCTTTACTTGGGATGTTCCGTAAGTTAGTAATATGGCGGTCAAAATAATGTCATGGAATGTTAGGGGGCTGACAAATTTTACGAAGTCTCGCAGGATTGCGGCCTATGCGCAAAGGCATGGGGTCAAGGTCCTCCTATTACAGGAGATGCATGCTCTGAAACACTTATCGTCCAATATAGCACATTCCTGGGGTCTCAATAGATATTATACACAATACTCCACTCAAGCTAGAGGAGTCCTGACTCTTATCCATAAGTCCTTAAACTTCACGCTCCACACGTCCCATATTGACACAGAAGGCAGATATGTCATTCTACACTGTACCTTAGCTCATGAAGACTATCTACTGGTCAACTTATATGCACCCAATACCGACTCCCCCGATTTTTTCGACAATGTGGCATCCATCCTAATGAGATACATAGATATCCCCATCATATGGGGGGGAGACATGAATCTGATAATCGACAATGTACTAGACAGAACGACAACCTCTCGCAGAGCCACTACGGGTGCTGCTGGGCGGCTCCGCATACTCATGGACTCTCTAAATTTACACGACATATGGAGGACTCTCCACCCCCACGATAGGGACTATACTTTCTATTCCACAGTACATGATAGCTCCTCGCGTATTGATCTGTTCTTGCTCTGTGGTGGTTTGGTGGGTAGAGTCTCTGACGTCAGGATCCTTGCTCGCACGCTGTCTGATCATTCCCCTGTACTGCTGCAGATCCAGATTGTTAACACAGGGCCAACATGACCCGCCTGGCGCTTTAAGTCTGCCGCCCTGGCGGACATAGTATTCAAAGCCGAAATATTAGCGGACATTACCACATTCTTCGAGGAAAACAGTACGGCTGACACAACGAAGGGGGTCAGGTGGGAGGCATTCAATGTTTATATCAGGGGGATGTGCATCTCCAACCAAGCAGGTGTCCTGAAAGCTATTAGGCAGGCCCTAAATGTCTCAGACACTAAGCTCAAAGCCCTTGAACAGGAATATCTTGCCACTCCGTCCCCGGCGACCCTAGCAGGGATTAGAGCTGAGCTGGAACAGTTCGAGTCACATGCTATGAGGTAGGTGCAATACCTTGCTCGTCCTGTAGCCGCCCGCAGGTATGGTGAGGGGGACAGACCGGGTAGAACACTGGCGAGGCTGGTCCGAGCGGAAGCTGGCAGGACTCGGATTGATTGCATCATGGATGAGCAAGGACTGAGGCACTGGTCTGATCGGTCCATCCTTGACATATTTGGTAACTTTTATGCTAATCTATATGGTCCCCAGGCTGGACACTTGGATCAGGACTTGGATGACCTCCTTGAGAATATCCCTATGACTATTATTTCCCAAGACACCAGAGAGAGTCTGGAAGCCCCATTCACTCTAGAGGAGATAGTCCACGTGATATCAGATCTCCCCAAAAACAAGGCTCCTGGCCCGGACGGACTCACCTCTGAGTTTTATCAGGAGCATGTAGCTGCTCTGGCGCCAGTGCTGTACGGGTTCTGGACTGAGGCGCTTCGAGCACACATCCTCCCCCCCTCCTTAAGGGAAGCCTTGATAACAGTTCTCCCCAAACCTGGGAAACCCCCAGAGGAGTGCGGGTCCTATAGACCCCTATCCCTCAATAATACTGACATGAAGATCTATGCCAAGATAATTGCAAATAGGTTTCTCCCCTTCATGACCCACATGGTTCATCTGGACCAGAGTGGGTTCATCCCTGGTAGGTCCCTGGCTCTCAATATCCGTCATCTATTTAATGTGATGGCCAGGATTGACCTGAACGCTGATGCTGTAGCGGTAACTATAGATGCCCAAAAGGCCTTTGACATGGTCTCGTGGCAATATCTGTGGGCAGTGCTAGAAAAGATGGGTGTAGGCCCAAACATGCTCTCTTACATAAAGCTCTTATATACAGATCGATTAGCTAGGGTCCTAGTAAACTCTGTTCTCTCCTCCCTCTTCAGACTACACCGCGGGACCCGCCAGGGCTTCCCATTTTCTCCCCTCCTCTTTGCACTCACCATAGAGCCCATGGTGGACCATGTTAGAGGGCGCCACACCAATAAAGGCATCCGGTTGATTGACACCCTCAAAGTCATCTCACTCTAAGCGGATGATGTCCTCCTCTATATCAGAAACCCCTCCACATTTCTGGACCCGATCATCCGCGACATCACTAAAATAGGCACGTACTCCGGGTTTACAATAAACTACTCTAAATCGAAAATTTTCCCTCTGACCGCAGCAACGCGACAACCACCATGCGAGTACCCCCTGCGTTGGTCCCCGGATGGAATCAGATATCTCGGGGTTCAGGTGTCACTAACCAAACCGTCCCTACTAAAGGACAATTATGAGGCTGCGGCTCAGCTCATTATATCCAAGTTCTCCAAGTGGCGACACTTTCCGTTATCCTAGGCAGCCAGACTTTCCCTGATAAAGATGATAGTGGTTCCCAAGCTCCTTTACATCTTCACTAATGTTCCAATCTGGCCCGGGAAGCAATATTTAAGAGGCTCCACTCAGAATGCGCCCACTTTCTCTGGCATTCGGGGTCGGTCCGCAAGAAGTGGCAACACATGACTGCACCATATGACAAAGGGGGGTTCGCTGCTCCAGACCTACGACTGTACTGGAATGCGGCGCAGGCCCAACAAGCGTCTAACTGGTACGCATTCCAGAATCCACCTCCACATGTAAAACTCAAGAAAATGGCAGGGGGAGGGACCAACATCATGACCCTATTGTTGCACCGCACGCTCCAAACGGACGCCCATGTAGACCCAGTGACCACCACGATAAGACACTGGGAACATCTCGGCTATCGGGGCCTGACTGATCTCTTCCCAGGTGGTAAGTTCATTACCCCTCAGACATGGCACCCAGAGCACACTAACTCCCGGCTTGAGATGCTACAGTACTACAGGCTACGAGCTGCAGTTCGGGCTATGTGGCCCTCATATCCAGACGAGCCCCCAGAATCACCCGCACTCCGGTACATAGCAAACGCCGCGGGCTCCAAGGGGGTGCTATCCAATTTGTATAAGATGCAGCTGGGAGGAACAGTGACTGGGTCCCTCAAACCACGAGAGGCATGGGCTAGGGAGCTCGAAATGGAAATAACCGATGGTCTATGGGGTAAAATGTTTGTACATACGCGCATGGTCTCCCTCAGCGCCAGATTCCGCTGCATACAATTCAAGTTCCTCAACAGGCTCTACTATACACCTTATAGAGTGGTGAAATTCACAGGTTCTCCATCTCATACATGCCATAAATGCAAATGTCCCGAAGCAGACCATATCACATGTTCTGGGCCTGCCCTATGATCAACGCATGTTGGGTAGCCGTGGCTGAGGCCCTCTCCGAAATAATAGAGTCCCCGGTCGATATGGACCCACTTGCCCTATTGTTTGGTATCTGGGGGGGGGGAGAGTGCAAAGAAAATGTCTAAATTTTTTAATGTGAGCGCCATTGTTGCTAAAAAGTGCATATTGCAATGCTGGAAGCGCCTCAACCCCCCCACCTTTGCGATGTGGCTCAAAGCCCTTACATGGATACAAGTGTGCGAAGAGGAATACATTGGATCCCTGCCAACCACATCACGACCCAAAAATATATGAACAGAATTCTGCAGTTACTTGAACAATAGAGATGCTGTGGAATGGCTGGCTACTCCTCCCCAGACACGTCCCGCTACGCCATAAAACTGTAATTATCCCCCCTATCCGCCCTATCTGACCCATTCCAAGTCACTAACTGTTCTTTTCCGATGAAGCTGTGCCTAGTTGTTTGGTGATGATGTTGGTGATGTAAAATTGATTGATTGCTGCCGTGTAACCTGTACTGTGCCTGTCTTAACTTTCTGCCAATAAACAAAGTTTTAAATGTCAAAAAAAAAAAAAAAGTTGCATGAGTTTAACTTGCTGTTTTCTCTCCCTTTATAGGTGCGGCATAGGAAGATGTGGCGAATTAAAGAATAATACCTCCGGTGGTAAAGCAGGTAAGCCTATGGTGGCAAAGAGATTGTCTTTGTTGGTTTTCTCGGCTCACCTTGTTATTCCTTTTGTTTTCCCCCCAGGTGCTGGGTTTCGACGAAGAAATTGATGGAGGCAGCGCCGAGTCGAAAGATGTGGTGGATTGGTGAGTATAACGCGGCGCTGCTGCTGGCGAAGCGATGCGTGCTAAAATAATGTCCTTTCCAGGCTCGGAAATGTGCTGGATCCGGAATCAGGTAAGGAATCAAATAATGTCTGTGATCTAACCTCTTCTCCTTTCTTTGCCCTTAGTCTAGGAGCTCCGGATTCGAGGCGGGCGTGGCAGAAGACTGGATGCTGACTTGCAGACACAGTGAGCGTCACGCTGCTGGATGCAGAATAATGCAAAGCATGGGCTGCTGTTCGGGCGTGGTTTAAATAGCCTGCAAAGTAGTCCCAGGTAAGAAGTTCCCCAGAACCAAACCCAAGTGAAAAATAGTCCCTGTAATAAAATAGTCCCATCCAAGCCTCACGTTGGCTTGGACTCATTTGCAGCATGGTCTGCATAAGGTAAGTAAAGTCTATGAGCCTGGCGCCTATGGCACCAGGACTGATTTCTATGATGAGCCTGGCGCCTCCAAACAGTCCCCAGCTGGGGCTGTTGGGGTTTTAATGAGTATCTGGCTGCCTGCTCCTGGGGCTGATGGACTTGATCCGGATGCCTGGGGGTAGGCATCATGACACCAGACTGATGATCATGGAGACAACAACAGATGGCCAGTTTTTCCATGAGTTTGCCCAGGAAAGGAGTGATGGATATTGGGCGATAGTTAGCCGGGCAGGACGGGTTGGCCGAGGGTTTCTTAAGAAGAGGCTGCATGAGGGAGTGCTTCAGGGGGTTGATTCCAGACAATGCTTACTTAAAAACTAAAAAAACAAGTACAATCAAAGATTGATCTATTGGTCATTCTACACCTAGGGTTTCTACATTTTCTTTAAGATCTAATGAAACATATAATACTTAGTCAAACATGCCTTTTAGTAACTCAGATCGAGGCAATTTGGCTGTTTTCGTTGAAGGCATATTATAGCTTGAAATTGGTGTATTGTTTGGATTATGAAGCTCTCCTACAAGTTAAGTTGTTGGAGAGCCTTTGTAAGTGGGAATATTTCTAAGTTATTAGTGATAGCACATGATGGCATTTGGTTATTTTCAAGCTTTGTATTGCATTACGTGCAAACTGTTGAGGGGTCAGTTATTTTGTATTTATTTTCTGCTGTTAGATATAAAGCTAATTGGAACCTTTGGGATTTCTCATTGTGCTCTATTTTGTAGACCATATCTACTATTTGTGCACTTTTTATAAAAAGTTTAGCGACAACAGACACATACTTGGTCTGGTATTTCAACAGATGTGTTTTGAAACTTTGCAATTTCTGTTTTGTATTTGTTTGTTAGGAGGTTGCTGCTTGTGAGGTTTTTGCTAATGTTTTCTGAAGTTACTGAAAGTCAAATTTAGTTGCAACCTATTTACTTTGGATTTGCTTCATTTCTCGAAGGAGTTCTTTGGCTGTTCAATGTAAGAGAATGTTATTTAAATTTTGCAGTTCTAGAGCAGGACTTTTTGCGTAATACAATCTCTGCACAAGATTCCGTATAGCGGAGTGGTGTGTTGCTAACATGTTGATATGGTGGAAAGTGCTTTTGCAAGCAGTTCCTGAAATGCAGGCTAATGAATGTCTTTGAAGTACATTGTGGCTGAGCACTGGATAAGAATTCATGATTTGTAAAGTGTTCATTTTACTTTTGTCTTTTAGTTTTACATAGTGATTGAGGGATTGTCTTAAAGATTTAAAGGATTGCTGGCGTACATTACACATTGAGCTGCATGCCCATTTATACACTGGATGGTTTGTTTGGGCAAAAAGGCTATTTGGTTGAAAGTTTGTTGGGTACAATTTTTCTATAACGGTTTCTTTTGCCATTGATGTATATGGTAATTGATATTTTGTGTTCTTGTTTATAAGCCTTTTCATTGAATCATGGTTCTGCGTTGCTTATGTGAATCCATTCACCTTCACAAAAGTTTGAAAAGGTATCTATATTGACATTGCATATGTTTAGAAGTACCCTTTGTAATGTATTGATTAATTTAGTTAGTGGTTTCATTCTGTTTAAAATCAAGACAAACAACTTTCTCTTTAGTAGACATGCACTGTCAATTACAGCTCTGAGGATTAGTCCTCTGCAGTAGTTTTTAAGGGTAGCTCATGACTTCTCAGCTGTCTTTATAAGATTGTGAAGAACTCTATGGTGGAATATATTTTGTTAAAATGTTAATGCTTTCTTGTGGCTATGTTAACATTGGTAGATATAGTGTTAGGCTCACTAGTAGGTGTATGACTATATGGCTTGCTTTTATTCTTATCTGCTCTATTTTTTCTTTGTTTTCTACTCAGTTGATTTTTTGCAGTCATTCTGTTCTATCTGTTGGAAAAAGGAAAGTGCAGGTTTGAAAGTTGTGGAATGTGTTAGGTCAAGCAAAGCCGTATCATCGGTGTACATTAATGCCCCATATTATGTCCCATATTCTGTGCCTATAGCTCGGGGGTTAGTCCTTGCTAATTAGTTATATGGGACAAAGTCTGATAGAAAAAAAACTGTAATGGGGCCAAGGGACATCCTTGACTGACCCCTTTGTTGGTAGTCAACTCCCTATAATAGGTTGCCAAGCCTCGGCATCTTACGACCGCACATGTATCCCTGTATAAAAGTTGGATTATTTAAGTAAACCCGCAGGAACCTCTAAACTCTCTAGTTTTTTTCCACAAAATTGCCCTATCTAGTGAATCAAAAGCTTTCAGTATATCCAGGAAAGCAACATAAAGACATCCCAACCTAATCTTAGTATATTTTTCAGTGATCGTGTTCAACAGGAAAGATTGATCCAATGTAGCATATCTTTTTCTGAACCCTGCCTGACTTTCGGGCAGCATTTTATTCATCTCTGCCCATTTTTCTAGTCTTGTCAATATACATTTTGTTAGTACTATCAAGCAAAGAAATAGGCTGGTAAATGTGGGGATTGCTACTTGGTACAGGAGCCTTTCCCCCATTAGCAACCACCAATGAAGCAATGATCTCTTCTACAAATTGTTCACAATAAGCAACTGGCACTCCCAGCCCTGTTCTGGCTATCCCAACCTCTGAAGAGCTAAATAAAATACCTCCGAAATGCGAGCACAATACATCAGGCTTCATTATGTTAGCTTCTTTGTTATCCCTCAATGGTGTCCCTTTAGCCACCAGCCTCCAGAAAACTTGTATGTTATTTTCTTGTGCTATTTGGTCCAAGTGATCCCATTGTTTTCTATATGGTCTGCTTTTTTCCTTTTACATATGTTTTTATAGCCCAATTTTAGAAGAGGTCTTCCGCATGGAGAGCTCCAAACCTAGATTCTTCACATAATCTCAATTTTGCCTTCCTGCACTCTGAATCAAACCATGGTGCATCCACTCTCTTTCTGGTTCAGATGTTCACTGTTTCGATTTGCCTTTGATCAAGAGGCTTTGCTATTTCCTGCATTAGGAGTTTAAAATTGTCAGTTACTTTAAGGTGTTCCATATTGGGGTTAAGAATAGCTGATTTTGAAAGGCCAATATTTGGGCTATTTAATACGGTTTCTATCCAATTTTTTGTTAAAGTTGGTTTTGATTTGCACTGATTCTCTACAGCCATTTCACCAGGGCCATTTATTAGGATCTCCCACCTAACCACTAGAGGGTTATGGTCACTCTCCAGGCGATTAACAACCCTAAAGTCAGGGATATTTTTATATGCAAAATAATGTATCAGCCGATAATCTATCATTGAGGACCGCACCCCTGATCTAAACTTGGGTCTTGGTGGGCTAACTCCAGGGCATCTTCCATTTAACTCCACCAGCCAGGCATGTTTCATAAAAACGTTGATCAGGCGTCCTCTGGCATTTTGTTTTGGGAGAAAGGGGCTAATTGCAAAAAATTGCCTTTCTGATCTGTTGGTGCTTATCCAGTCTTTTTTTTTCTGTGTAATCTGGAATCCAAACACAACATGGACTACATAAGCATTTACAGATCAGAATGGATTATGTTGGCTAGAATGCATGTACTGCCAACATATTAAAATTACACACACAAAGTTATACAAATCTTTTCCATTTGTTTTTTATTTTTTTTACAAAAAAGTTGCGCTCAGTGCTCCTATAAATGCACATATGCATTTTTTAACTTTCATGAAAATGCTCCTAAAAAGAAACATTTGTAAACGCTCAGCATTTTCCATGTTCCATTCCATGAACATGTCACACTTTCCAACCTCACTCATTACATCCCTTACACTGGCACAATGTACTGCCTGCTCACACATATGTGTATACCACCAAAGTATCTTACATATAAACACTTCACCTTACATATAAAGTACTCTTCATGTCCAGCTTCTACTAGAGGACACCAAACACTGATCAAATTCCAATCCGCCATGACATTATCACTAGGCTACACTTTCTCCATTCTTAAAAAACATTGCAACACATGACAAATACATTGCCCCACAAAACACAACACTTCATTCATTAAAATCAGCAGTACTAAAGTAACCTACACGTGGACCTTTCTCTTACACTCATTTCCGCCCTATTCTTTCTAATCTCCAAACACCAGTATGCATACTCTAATTGTTCTAACAACATACTTAAGATACTTTAGTACATCCATAACACAACTTTATTAACTATTTTTCCCAACAACTCCTCCTACCTTCAAAAACAACAACCTCTCTTACTAAATATACTTGACCATTACCATATACACCTACTAATTTTCTTTTACAATTACAGGAACAAAGAAATTCCCAAACACAGCTACCGAAAAAAGAACACTCTTCACATCCTACAAAATAAGTACATTAATATAGTATTCATATCTCTAATATTGTAACAATGTCCTGTCCCTATATATTAGCCGAGAGTATTATTTTAGCTTCAAATCAACAACATGTATTTCACTCTTACTCATTATATTGTAACATGCACAATCTTTACATTCCCATGATATGATATGATATTTTATTGTATTTGTAATGTGCTCGTACATATCTCAACACCACTGGTATAACACACACTGTTTTCCTTGAAACATCACAATTCCCTACTTATTTATTCACACACCACTCCCTTGCTCACTAACCCAAACCCATTACACTTGTACACACTATTACTCTTACAACCTTCCCAAGCACAACTATTATCCCACTACACAATCAAACAACACGCTATTCATCTCTACAATCACACCCACATACCCATGCACAATACAACCATATGTATTCCACAATTTTCAAACCCAAATCTTCTTTTACAGCAGACACAGCACAATTCCAGGCTATAAACAGGTCCTTGTAGCCGTGGCTACACACACAATTCTTACTAACACAAAAACAAACATTGCCAACTTTAAAACTTCAAATTAGACAAGAGTAGGCCTAAACAGATGGAATAAGAAACAAAAAAGAAATTGTGTGTTCTAACATCCACATAACTATATGACTATTGCACAGAAGATTTATAGTTTGGTACACGCAGCTATTTCCGTAGCCACGTCTAGCAGAGCAACCAATGCACCGAGGATATCCATTGACGTGCATATGCCCGTTTGATCTATATGCGCGGCTATCACAACAGCCAGCAATATCCTTTTGCTGATGGCCAGGGCTATCAGAAAATATGGTGTAAAAAGAAAAATATTTTTCTGCACTCCCAAACAAAAACTGAGTACCCCCAACATCATTACTAGCTCCAACCACTCCCCTTCTATATTCCACTATCCCCACAGCTCCATCTTATTGCCCGATAACACTCAAGATTTCTTTGACTCAGTTTTGCTCCATTTTTCGGATAGCTGTAGCTATGCCACGTTGTCAAATGCACAACATCCCATATATTTAGTGGTGGCAACACATGGTCTCATGAATAGGCATGGGTAAAGACATTGCATTTTGAGGGGCTCCACCGTAACCTCAGCTTGTGGCCCAGTCGTTGCTGTGATTAGTATTGGCTCAAATTCTCAAATTGGCTCAAATTCTGTCATGTTATTGGCTACTATGATAGCCACGCGTACCAATTAATTCTTAAAAAATGTATTTTTCTTAACATACATATATATGTATATATACAGTACTCCTTGTAACTTACAATTTCAAATATTTAGACTGCAAATCCTGATATAGCTCTGGTGTACTACCAATAATACATTCAAAGACAACAGCATAAAAAGGGTGCAATAGCGTAAAGATAATCTGAATACAATTTCAGAAGATATACATAAAAAGTAGATAATAAACACTAGTTAGAATTAGGTAAACTCAGTAGATTTCATATTAGATATGGACTATTGATACATAGGATGAGAACAATATTACATCGTGTCTTCTGTCTGTAATTTTAATTTGTTATATTTTTCATCCAAGAATTTCCATTTTAATTATTGATTTGTATTATATTATTGATTGCTTATGGTTGCACAAAACCTTTGCAATATCAAAACCATCATAAAATCAACACATACAAAATGATGTTAAAATACAAATACAAAGATTCAAAACAATACATTTCATCATTTTAAAATCACAATTCAAACAATGCTCAAAACAAATCAATTCAGTTAATACAAAACATGCAGAACAATTCAATTAGTGCAATACAGTAGCGATTATTTTTGAATTGAGATATCTAACGGAAGCTTGTTACTGTTAAGAATTCTAGGCCAGAACCATTCAGTATTTAAAGACAATCATCAGGCACAAACCGACTAAAGAAGTGATGGTCAAGATCTACCAAAACAAAACATTCTATTATAAGATGGTATAAAGATGCAACATTCAGTGTGCCAGACCTACATACTCTCTCAGAGCGAGGAATACCATGTCTTGCACCAGACACTTCTTTAGTCAAAAGCAAATTCAGGTTAAAACATAGCATATCAAATCTATGTTACCTAGATGGGTGCTGTTTGAGGCAGGAAGCCACAGTGTTGAAAGCTCTTATTTCATACTTTAAATGATAAAAAGGTGATAATTCATAGCTATACATCGGTTCCTGATTCAATCAGATTTGAAAAGAAGCTTTGTGCTATTAATTGATGGAACCATCAAGGCCTGTGAATCTAAATTGTAACCTCTCACAATTTTCAAAGAACCCTGCACCCAGTCTCTCAGGACTTTCCAAGTGCTTGTAAACAATACAGTATGTAATTCAAACACTATGCAATTTTCTGGAGGCTGCATAATCACTTTCAATAATTGCAGTCTCTTCCAATCTGCTTGATCCTCAAGAGAAATCAAGCCCATCTCATGTCGGCACTGCAATGAGAGTTCCCGTTGAGAATATAAGCAGTCTCTTCCATGTCATTGACTCCAATCTGTCGCATTGATTTCTTAGAAGTCCTCTGTCAACTACATAAAGCAGATGCAGGATTGTCTTCTGATGATAATATTTCCATACAGTTAGTGCAGAGAATCTTCCAAACTTTTTGTCAATGGTTGATAATCCAGAAGAGTTAAATATAATTTTGTTTTTTTTCTTAACTAAATGAGTTTGACCTGATCATCTTTCAAATATCTCCACTCCTAAATATTTAACAATAGGAACCACTTCCAAAAATATGTGGTTAATAAACCATTTAAGATGTTGTCTACTTTATTTGGTGTATTTTATCATCACACTTTTGATTTAGACACATTCAATGGTAGGTTCAAGGATGTAAAATAGTAGTTGAAGTGCAGTTAATGGGACTAAACTTAACGCAAAAGAACCCTTGAAATTCAGCACATTGGGTTACTCAGTACCGTCTTAACTCAGCGTGTTCTCATGGCAAAGCCCAAGAGCACATATATATTATAAGCGAAGGGATTCACAATACCATACAAAATGGCATTATGGTGGATATGGCATTATGAGGGAGATCAATGGGAACAAGCCAAATTAAGCCTGTCATGAGTTTCCCAATGCACTGAATTTCAAGGGTTTGGTATATTTATTAAACAGCCTGTGGTAGCGGCCGTGTAGTTAAGGTTAAGTTGCTCAACTCATAGGAAGAACACTTTTTGCGGCTTATCATTTTGCCCCGCCTGGATGAATCCTCACGAAACTTTGCAAAAATGTACATGGCCCGCTCCAAATGTATGTCTGTGGACATACGACATGCCCGCTGATTGGCTGCGTGATATGCGTCATAATTTTTCAAAATGCCTGTATCCGTGGATATTCACGGATAGCGAATCGGTGAACAGGTCTGGAAAACATGTTTTGAGCCATTTGGTTTTGGGGAGAGGGGCTGGAAAGGGTGCAGGAGTGAAAAATGGTTCATATGATGTATTTGTTTAGGTGGAAGAAGACTGTGTTGTGTCAGTGGCAGTTTGTGGACACCGCAGCAGTTCGTGGGTAGGTCCTCAGGCGAGCAGCTCATCTGGTGAATGCAGGCAGGCTTCATTAGGGTAGGGGAGTGGAATGTAGATGATATGAGGATATTTGTATAGGCTGCATTATGCTGTGGTAATTGTGGCAAGCTACTACAGTTTTGAGTGCATGGCCATAGGCCATGCACCCACGAGTCTGCCCACTGGTTGCAAGTACTGTAATAGTATGTGTAGAGAAGTGCACAGGACCTCAGGCAGCTGGTTTATTGCACCCAAGAGTCTGCACACTGGTTGTAAGTACTGCAATAATATGTGTACAGAAGTGGACAGGGCCTCAGGCAGCTCGTTTGTGTGTGTGGGCTGTAGCCACTGGGTCGATTGTTGGGTGCATGGCTGTATTAAGCTGTGGTAATTGTGGCCAGCTACTACAGTCTTGGGTGCATGGCCATCACCCAAGAGTCTGCCCACTGGTTGTAAGTACTATAATAGTATGTGTAGAGAAGTGTGCAGGACCTCAGGCAGCTGGCTTATTGCACCCAAGAGTTTGCCCACTGGTTGCAAGTACTGCAACAGTATGTGTACAGAAGTGGACAGAGCCTCAGGTGGCTGACTTATGTGTGTGGGTTGTGGCCACTGGGCAGATTGTTGGGTGCATGGCTGTATTATGCTGTCGTGATTGTGGCTGTTTACTAGACGCTTGGTTGCATGGCCGGAGCCATCCACACAAGAGTCTGCCCACTGGCTGCAAGTAGTGTAATAGTATGTGTACAGATGTGGACATGGTGTGTTGCAGCTGGCCTATTGGATTGCCCCAAGGGTTGTGGCCACTGGGCAGATTCCTGGGAGCATGGCTGTATTATGCTGGGGTAATTGTGGCCAACTACTAGAGTCTTGGGTGCATGGCAGAGAGTCTGCCCACTGGCTGCAAGTAGTGTAATAGTATGTGTACAGAAGTGGACAGGGTGTGTGGCAGGTGACTTATTGGACTGCCAAGAGAATCTTGGGTGTATGATAGTCTGTGCAGTGGGTATGTGAACTGAAGTAGACGGGCCTCAGGTGGCTGCCTTATGTGTGTGGGCTGGGGCCACTGGGCAGATTCTTGGGTGCTTGGCTGTATTATGCTGTATTGGTTGTGAGCAGTCACTAGAGTCTTGGGTGCATGGCCATGACCCAAGAGTCTGCCCACTGGTTGCATGTACTGTAATAGTATGAGTACATAAGTGTACAGGCCATGTGGCAGCTGGCTTATTGGACTGCCCTGAGATTCTTAGGTGTATGAGAGTCTATGCAGTGGGTGCATGTAGTGTAATAGTATGTGAACTGAAGTGGAGAGGGCCTCAGGTGGGCTACTTTATGTATGTGGGTTGTGGCCACTGGGCATATTTTTGGGTGCATGGGTGTATTATGCTGCAGTGGTTGTGGCCACGCTCTAGGCTCTTGGGTGCAATGCCAGAGGGTGCATATGCAGAAGTTAGCAAAGTTATCTATGTTGATGTTGCGTATGTTGCGAAGTATTTTTTGTAGTTTACTAATTCATTTTGTTAGTGGTTTCATTCTGTTTAAAATTAATATCTATGTCTATTATTAATATTATTAATATTAATGTCTATGAAACCTTCCAGGATCAGTTTTCTGTAGTAAGTTTGAAGGGGTGAGCATGATTTCTCCCCTCTTTTTATAAGGCTCTGAAGAACTCTATGGTGGAAAATCTTTTGTAAAATACATTTTTTGGAATGCTTACCTGCGGCTACGTTAACATTGGTAGATGCAGCGTTATCACTACTGGTAGTTGAATCTTCTTAATACATTTTTTTTTAGTTTTACACTTTGGAAGAGGGATCACACCTATTTTCCTGCTACCTGGTTCTGGTTCAGTTTTGCTCAGTGACTGTTTTAGCTGTTTTGTTTGCACTTTTCATACAATGTTGTGTTTTATCTGCTCTATTTCACCATTGTTTTCTAGGGAGTTGCTTTTTTGTTAGGCATTCTCTTGTGTCTGTTGTGCAATGTATTTGTGTGTACCGTGTATGAGAGTTTTAATATGAGGGTAGGCATACATCGAGGGGTTTGTGATTGTGATTGTGTAAGGGGATGTTACATTTGGGTGGGAAGATTGTACTGGTTTGTGTGTGTGTCTCTGTGTGAAAGGATGTTTGTGTGTGTTGGCTTTTTACCACCGTTGGGGGGTACCCAAGCCACGTGCGGACAAGGTGTGAAGCAACGAGTGCAAAGTGACAGAACACCTGGTCTGCATAGCTACGGGATCACCTCCATGTGACGACACCTAAGGTCAAACCACAAGGCAGCAGTTTGCAGGGTTGTACCTTTCAAAGGGGTGAGCAAGTTGAAATCCACTGTCACATCCTCATCATCCGCTCCTGCCACCAAAACGGACACTCTTGTGGGGCAGACTATCCCGCGGATGCCTTTCAGGTCATACATGATGCAGTTCATCCTTAACTTTCGAGGGTGACAGTGCTCTGTATGCACTGGGGGTAGCAGTTTTGAAGTGCTTTTGAGGCTGCGGTCCAGGAGCATGAGAAACACTGCCTCCAATATAAGTAGGGCCCGTCTAATATCTTCCTCTCTCCACCTGCCCCTTCGTCCCTCTGGTTGGTGCCCTTTGCCTAACCTCCTTTCCATTCCCTCCTCTCTCTTTTGTGTCTTGTGTAAAAATTCCCAAAACCTTATAAAACACAAAAAATGTAAATTAAAAGTTTCTTTTTTGACCCACCTTTCACAGTTTACAAATAGAAATACCAAAAAAGGTGCAGGTCCCTGCACAGCTTGCAGAGTCTTGGACAGCGTTGTAGACTGTGGACATCCCAAAAAATCTATGCAGGGATTTCATCAAAAGCATTGCACTATTTTGCGTGAGAAAGTGGTGGCTCTGAAAAGAGCCTTTTTTTAGTATTATTTTGTTTTCGGAAAGTTTTTTTCAAGTTTTAAAGTTAACTAAACAACATTCTACTGAACTAAACTTGTCCGGGAAAATGCTTTCTATACCTACAAAATGTGTTTTAAAGCATTTTGAGTATTGTGCAAAAAAACTGATTGCCAGCATCAGTAAGATGTACTCCATCTCTGAAAAATATTGGTACTATGAAATGTAATGTTTTCATTATTGAAAGGCAACATGCCAACAGCTCTCAAAAATGCACAAACAGCCTTGCTGACATTGTGCCTCGCTTTTTCCATTTGCAGACCAAATGAACTAGAGGGCAGCCGCATCTGTCTCTGGGCAATGTGAGAGCAAATGACTCGGGAATTTGGGAACATGTCCAATAATTTCCCAAATGGCTCCTTCTTTGCAAACTGCAGTGAAATTTCAGTTACATATCGTAACTGTTCCTTCCACAATTAACAATGATAATGTCCGGATGTTGAAGTGTGACCAAATTGACACAAAATGGTAGCAAGTCCACCCACGTCATGCCGCGCACTCCATACCATCGCACATGAACATCATGAAATCCAAGATTTTCAGCCACTACACACTGCTCTGCATACATCTGCAACCGATGGATCCACGAGTACCCCAGGTCCTCACAGATGTTCAGGAGAGCAGTTTCCGTGCTTCTGGCAGCTCTGAAGCCAGATGTTACACTCACCTGGTTCCCACAGGGGAGTTGATCGGACCCGGACAGCTGCGGTCTCCACCAACGTGATGCGTAGTGAAGAGATGACAGTCTGGACTGGCCCACCTAATCTTGTCTGCTGGACTCGTAGAAGTATTCTCCTGCAAGTGGAGAAAGGGATTTAGCCACCCGTGGACTTTAGTGATGGCCCCTCAACAGTTCTCGTTCTCCCCACTAATCACCTCCGATATTCCCTTTTGGTAACCTCACCTTATGTTTTTTTAAATGATGAACTCTCCATCCTGCATGGCATGCAGGGGCGCGTAGATACCAGTTACTTCACTGGGTTGAAGGTACTGGAGGAGTTCCGGAGGAATATTGACTCCAGTATCTATAAAGTTCAAAGAGTTCAATATGTCCGATGTTCACTCTTGTTCCATTCTCTCGTTAGGTTGCAGCTGGGTCCAAAAGAATTTTGCCAGGAGGCAGATGATGGCGTTCAGGTAAGAGTCTGTATTACCAAACACTGTCCGGTAAAAGTTGCATGAGTTGGGGCGCTGTTGAGCAGCCGAAGAAAATGGCTGCCTAGCCAGAGAGCTCCATCTCTGCCCGCCGGAATCTGTTGGACATCAGCGTTAATCTGCTCACCAGCCCAACGAAACTGCCACAATTATTTTCCCTACATCCTCCTGATTGCGTGGTCACAATCCGGACTGAAAACGGAGCTTGGGGATGGTGTGGCAGAGCTTGGGCCCTGCGGCGCCTCGCGGCCTTCCTGCGAGCCCTGGTGGAGACTGCTTACTCCCGCCAGACACGCTACTCCCGCTGGCCATGCTCTTCACCGCCTCATCGCCTGCGGAAGACATTCCCTAGTGGGAGCCCGGAGGAGCGGGCCCTCGCCGGTTGCAGCCCCCATCCTGCTTCTGTCCCGGCCTTGATCTCCCGCCGAACAGCGCAGGCATCCATTACCACCCTCGAGGCGCGGGCGCTGCCCCCTCACTGACCCGATGTGGCTCTGGACAGCCGGATCCATCCGGGGGCCTCCCAACGCTGCCCCGTAGAGGGGATTGGCCTGGAGGCGGTATACGGGAGCCACCTCTGAGGCGGCGGTGGCGCTCCACGCTGGCTGCCCACGCACCTGCGCCACATCGGCCCCAGATCTTGGCCTGACCTCGGGAGGGCGAGCCCCGACCCCCAGCGGAAGAGCCATGTATCGTAAAGGACACAGGTCTGTCCATCCTGAAGGCTGTGATGTGGGTGTCTGCGCCTGATCTGTGCCACCTCCCCTCTATGCGAGTGGAGGTCCCCTGCACTCCCTGCACCGCAGGCTGGGGCTCCTTAGCCATCCACGGGCCATCCCCTGGTCATAGACTCTCTTTGTCATCCCCCTGGAGAGGGGTCATCCTCGTGTGCCTGCCGCCTCACTGGTCCCAAGGGTCGGCCGCAACTCCTGGGCAACTCAATCAACCTGCATTGAGAGAACTAGAAAGAACCCCCTTCTTGTCTTACTAGCGGCGCTTTGCTCATACCACCCTTATACCACACTCGGAGAGCTACGCAGAACGCAAACCTAGTGGGCCCCTTCTGCCTCAACCCCAACTGCAGCTCCGCCACCATTACCTCATTACCAACTGGCCTCTACACCCTGGCTCCACAATACCGCACCTGTTGCGCTTGGGCGACGCACGGGCTTTGGTCACGGCTTTAATACCCCCCCACCACTGAGGAACTGTCCTGTGGCCACCACCGATCCTAGCCACGCAGGCATCAACTCCCTCCTCTGCAATGCCCAGCAAGACGCGGCCCAACGGTAAAGTGGGCGCCATGGACAGGTTCGCCAAGATAGGGCCCAGGGAAGACCAGGCATCATCCTCCGCGCCACAGGAGGAGGAAGAATGCAGTCCAGACCCCCCTCAACCAAACCTCGCCATGATGATGGAATCCATGGCCAAAAACTTTGCGGCCTTCCACGAAAAGCTGGACGACATCAACGCAAATGTGGCCTTCCTGAGAACGAAGATTGATCAATATGGGGCCAGAATCACTGAGGCGGAGCAAAGGATAGGGACCAATGAAGATAACGTTCATACTCTGCAAAACACAGTCTCGGACCTCGTCAGTGACATGAAGCAGGTCAAAGCTAAGTGCGATGACCTTGAATCGAGGTCTCGTAGAAATAATGTCAGCATTGTGGGGGTTCCCGAATCGGCCCTGAAGGGTCGAATGGAAGTCGCGGTCGAACAACTCATTAGAGACCTTCTGGACCACCCGGCACTCTCACCATTCTTTGCCATGGAAAGGGCTCGCCGCTCCCTGGCACCCCGGCCTTAACCTGGAAATTTCCCTAGACCTATAATCGCCAAACTACTGAGCTATAAGGACAGGGACCACATCTTCCGATTGGCCACGGAGAAAGGGGAACTTAGAATGGATTCACAAGTCATCAGGTTTTTCCCGGATTTTTCAGTGGCAGTGCAGGCGGAGAGACGACAATTCAATGGGGTGAAGAAACTACTGAAAGAGCGTAAAATAGAGTATGCAATGCTCTTCCCTGCTCGCCTCAAATTCACCCACCGCAACAAACACTACTTTTTCATGGTTCCGGATGAGGCCGTCAAGTTTATCGAGGTGCAGATACCACTGGCTGATCCTCCTGAGGAACTTATGGAGGACGACTAATATCTGAATCCTCAGACTCCTGTGGCAGACCCCAGAGGTGGTGGTGTAACGACTGTTGGCCTCCCTGTCAGGCTCTGGGCTCCCCCCTCTCTGTCCCGTGACGGATACTTTGGGGCCCAGCAAAAACTTCAGCGAGGACCTAATTTACTGTCGGAGATGCAGGCTGGCTCATTTAACTATAGCACCGCCCGCTGGGCCTGAACTCCGCAAAACTGAACAGCACTGTCAAACACTAGCCTTGGAGGTGCACCCTATGACTTTGCTGCTCTAAACCATGAGGGTCTTCCTCTTGCGATCTATGTGTTGTACTATCCTCTCTGTGCAACCGTTTGTTCATCAGCTGATTTCCAGTCTATATGATATTATTGAAATTGATAGTAGCACATGTGGGCAAAACGGCAGCGGCAGCCCCCACAGCAGCTGGAATCTCTCCTGAGCCTAAATGTTTGTGTTTTGGCCTCGGTTGGGCGAGTTACCCTGCGCGACTGAGTTGGGGAAGGTGCGCGGTTGATCAATGTATGGATGGGTTTTCAAACACTGCTGGTTGGTACAGGGCGGTGAGGGCAGGGGGTGCGGAAGTTGGGGTAGGTTATATACAAAATGGTGGAATAGTTGAGACTGGGTCTAAAGGGTGGCACCCTTATGCCGGTGCAGCAAACACGGCGGGAATCAACGACAGATGCTTTACTTGGGATGTTCCGTAAGTTAGTAATATGGCGGTCAAAATAATGTCATGGAATGTTAGGGGGCTGACAAATTTTATGAAGTCTTGCAGGATTGCGGCCTATGCGCAAAGGCATGGGGTCAAGGTCCTCCTATTACAGGAGATGCATGCTCTGAAACACTTATCGTCCAATATAGCACATTCCTGGGGTCTCAATAGATACTATACACAATACTCCACTCAAGCTAGAGGAGTCCTGACTCTTATCCATAAGTCCTTAAACTTCACGCTCCACACGTCCCATATTGACACAGAAGGCAGATATGTCATTCTACACTGTACCTTAGCTCATGAAGACTATCTACTGGTCAACTTATATGCACCCAATACCGACTCCCCCGATTTTTTCGACAATGTGGCATCCATCCTAATGAGATACATAGATATCCCCATCATATGGGGGGGAGACATGAATCTGATAATCGACAATGTACTAGACAGAACGACAACCTCTCGCAGAGCCACTACGCGTGCCACTGGGCGGCTCCGCATACTCATGGACTCTCTAAATTTACACGACATATGGAGGACTCTCCACCCCCACGATAGGGACTATACTTTCTATTCCACAGTACATGATAGCTCCTCGCGTATTGATCTGTTCTTGCTCTGTGGTGGTTTGGTGGGTAGAGTCTCTGACATCAGGATCCTTGCTCGCACGCTGTCTGATCATTCCCCTGTACTGCTGCAGATCCAGATTGGTAACACAGGGCCAACATGACCCGCCTGGCGCTTTAAGTCTGCCGCCCTGGCGGATATAGTATTCAAAGCCGAAATATTAGCGGACATTACCACATTCTTCAAGGAAAACAGTACGGCTGACACAACGGATGGGGTCAGGTGGGAGGCATTCAATGTTTATATCAGGGGGATGTGCATCTCCAACCAAGCAGGTGTCCTGAAAGCTATTAGGCAGGCCCTAAACGTCTCAGACACTAAGCTCAAAGCCCTTGAACAGGAATATCTTGCCACTCCATCCCCGGCGACCCTAGCAGGGATTAGAGCTGAGCTGGAACAGTTTGAGTCACATGCTATGAGGGAGGTGCAATACCTTGCTCATCCTGTAGCCGCCCGCAGGTATGGTGAGGGGGACAGACCGGGTAGAACACTGGCGAGGCTGGTCCGAGCGGAAGCTGGCAGGACTCGGATTGATTGCATCATGGATGAGCAAGGACTGAGGCACTGGTCTGATCGGTCCATCCTTGACATATTTGCTAACTTTTATGCTAATTTATATGTTCCCCAGGCTGGACACTCGGATCAGGACTTGGATGACCTCCTTGAGAATATCCCTATGACTATTATTTCCCAAGACACCAGAGAGCGTCTGGAAGCCCCATTCACTCTAGAGGAGATAGTCCAGGTGATATCAGATCTCCCCAAAAACAAGGCTCCTGGCCCGGACGGACTCACCTCTGAGTTTTATCAGGAGCATGTGGCTGCTCTGGCGCCAATGCTGTACAGGTTCTGGACTGAAGCGCTTCGAGCACACATCCTCCCCCCCTCCTTAAGGGAAGCCTTGATAACAGTTCTCCCCAAACCTGGGAAACCCCCAGAGGAGTGCGGGTCCTATAGACCCCTATCCCTCATTAATACTGACATGAAGATCTATGCCAAGATAATTGCAAATAGGTTTCTCCCCTTCATGACCCACATGGTTCATCTGGACCAGAGTGGGTTCATCCCTGGTAGGTCCATGGCACTCCATGGCACTCAATATCCGTCACCCATTTAATGTGATGGCCAGGATTGACCCGAACGCTGATGCTGTATCGGTAACTATAGATGCCCAAAAGGCCTTTGACATGGTCTCGTGGCAATATCTGTGGGCAGTGCTAGAGAAGATGGGTGTAGGCCCAAACATGCTCTCTTACATAAAGCTCTTATATACAGATCCATTAGCCAGGGTTCTAGTAAACTCTGTTCTCTCCTCCCTCTTCAGACTACACCCGGGACCCGCCAGGGCTGCCCATTTTCTCCCCTCCTCTTTGCGCTCACCATAGAGCCCATGGTGGACCATGTTAGAGGGCGCCACACCAATAAAGGCATCCGGTTGATTGACACCCTCGAAGTCATCTCACTCTATGCGGATGATGTCCTCCTCTATATCAGAAACCCCTCCACATTTCTGGACCCGATCATCCGCGACATCACTAAAATAGGCACGTACTCCGGGTTTACAATAAACTACTCTAAATCGAAAATTTTCCCTCTGACCGCAGCAACGCGACAACCAACATGCGAGTACCCCCTGCGTTGGTCCCCGGATGGAATCAGATATCTCGGGGTTCAGGTGTCACTAACCAAACCGTCCCTACTAAAGGACAATTATGAGGCTGCAGCTCAGCTCATTATATCCAAGTTCTCCAAGTGGCGACACTTGCCGTTACCCTAGGCAGCCAGACTTTCCCTGATAAAGATGATAGTGGTTCCCAAGCTCCTTTACATCTTCACTAATGTTCCAATCTGGCCCGGGAAGCAATATTTAAGAGGCTCCACTCAGAATGCACCCACTTTCTCTTGCATTCGGGGTCGGTCCGCAAGAAGTGGCAACACATGACTGCACCATATGACAAAGGTGCAGTCATATGACAGTACAACTGTACTGGAATGCGGCGCAGGCCCAACAAGCGTCTAACTGGTACCTATTCCAGAATCCACCTCCACATGTAAAACTCAAGAAAATGGCAGGGGCAGGGACCAACATCATGACCCTATTGTGCACCGCACGCTCCAAACGGACGCCCATGTAGACCCAGTGACCATCACGATAAGGGCGTGGAATGCTATTCTGTACTCTGAACAAGAATGCAACCCGTACTATAAGTGGCTTCCTCTGTGGCAGTTTCCTGGACTCTCCCCCACACATGACCAGCACCTCTCCCGACACTGGGAACATCTTGGCTATCGGGGCCTGACAGATCTCTTCCCAGGTGGTAAGTTCATTACCCCTCAGACATGGCACCCAGAGCACACTAACTCCCGGCTTGAGATGCTACAGTATTACAGGCTACGAGCTGCAGTTCGGGCTATGTGGCCCTCATATCCAGACGAGCCCCCAGAATCACCCGCACTCCGGTACATAGCAAACGCCGCGGGCTCCAAGGGGGTGCTATCCAATTTGTATAAGATGCAGCTGGGAGGAACAGTGACTGGGTCCCTCAAACCACAAGAGGCATGGGCTAGGGAGCTCGAAATGGAAATAACCGATGGTCTATGGGGTAAAATGTTTGTACATACGCGCATGGTCTCCCTCAGCGCCAGATTCCGCTGCATACAATTCAAGTTCCTCAACAGGCTCTACTATACACCTTATAGAGTGGCGAAATTCACAGGTTCTCCATCTCATACATGCCCTAAATGCAAATGTCCCGAAGCAGACCATATCACATGTTCTGGGCTGCCCTATGATCAACGCATGTTGGGTAGCCGTGGCTGAGGCCCTCTCCGAAATAATAGAGTCCCCGGTCGATATGGACCCACTTGCCCTATTGTTTGGTATCTGGGGGGGGAGAGTGCAAAGAAAATGTCTAAATTTTTGAATGTGAGCGCCATTGTTGCTAAAAAGTGCATATTGCAATGCTGGAAGCGCCGCAACCCCCCCACCTTTGCGATGTGGCTCAAAGCCCTTACATGGATACAAGTGTGCGAAGAGGAATACATTGGATCCCTGCCAACCACATCACGACCCAAAAATATATGAACAGAATTCTGCAGTTACTTGAACAATAGAGATGCTGTGGAATGGCTGGCTACTCCTCCCCAGACACGGCCCGCTACGCCATAAAACTGTAATTATCCCCCCTATCCACCCTATCTGACCCATTCCAAGTCACTAACTGTTCTTTTCCGATGAAGCTGTGCCTAGTTGTTTGGTGATGATGTTGGTGATGTAAAATTGATTGATTGCTGCCGTGTAACCTGTACTGTGCCTGTCTTAACTTTCTGCCAATAAACAAAGTTTTAAATGTCAAAAAAAAAAAAAAAGTTGCATGAGTTTAACTTGCTGTTTTCTCTCCCTTTATAGGTGCGGCATAGGAAGATGTGGCGAATTAAAGAATAATACCTCCGGTGGTAAAGCAGGTAAGCGTATGGTGGCAAAGAGATTGTCTTTGTTGGTTTTCTCGGCTCACCTTGTTATTCCTTTTGTTTTCCTCCCAGGTGCTGGGTTTCGACGAAGAAATTGATGGAGGCAGCGCCGAGTCGAAAGATGTGGTGGACTGGTGAGTATAACGCGGCGCTGCTGCTGGCGAAGGGATGCGTGCTAAAATAATGCCCTTTCCAGGCTCGGAAATGTGCTGGATCCGGAATCAGGTAAGGAATCAAATAATGTCTGTGATCTAACCTCTTCTCCTTTCTTTGCCCTTAGTCTAGGAGCTCCGGATTCGAGGCGGGCGTGGAAGAAGACTGGATGCTGACTTGCAGACACGGTGAGCGTCACGCTGCTGGATGCAGAATAATGCAAAGCATGGGCTGCTGTTCGGGCGTGGTTTAAATAGCCTGCAAAGTAGTCCCAGGTAAGAAGTTCCCCAGAACCAAACCCAAGTGAAAAATAGTCCCTGTAATAAAATAGTCCCATCCAAGCCTCACGTTGGCTTGGACTCATTTGCAGCATGGTCTGCATAAGGTAAGTAAAGTCTAAGAGCCTGGCGCCTATGGCACCAGGACTGATTTCTATGATGAGCCTGGCGCCTAAGGCGCCAGGACTGAATCCAAACAGTCCCCAGCCGGGGCTGTTGGGGTTTTAATGAGTATCTGGCTGCCTGCTCCTGGGGCTGATGGACTCGATCCGGATGCCCGGGGGTAGGCATCATGACACCAGACTGATGATCATGGAGACAACAACAGATGGCCAGTTTTTCCATGAGTTTGCCCAGGAAAGGAGTGATGGATATTGGGCGATAGTTAGCCGGGCAGGACGGGTTGGCCGAGGGTTTCTTAAGAAGAGGCTGCATGAGGGAGTGCTTCAGGGGGTTGATTTCAGCCAATGCTTACTTAAAAACTAAAAAAACAAGTACAATCAAAGATTGATCTATTGGTCATTCTACACCTAGGGTTTCTACATTTTCTTTAAGATCTAATGAAACATATACTACTTAGTCAAACATGCCTTTTAGTAACTCAGATCGAGGCAATTTGGCTGTTTTCGTTGAAGGCATATTATATCTTGAAATTGGTGTATTGTTTGGATTATGAAGCTCTCCTACAAGTTAAGTTGTTGGAGAGCCTTTGTAAGTGGGAATATTTCTAAGTTATTAGTGATAGCACATGATGGCATTTGGTTATTGTCAAGCTTTGTGTTGCATTACGTGCAAACTGTTGAGGGGTCAGTTATTTTGTATTTATTTTCTGCTGTTAGATATAAAGCTAATTGGAACCTTTGGGATTTCTCATTGTGCTCTATTTTGTAGACCATATCTACTATTTGTGCACTTTTTATAAAAAGTTTAGCGACAACAGACACATACTTGGTCTGGTATTTCAACAGATGTGTTTTGAAACTTTGCAATTTCTGTTTTGTATTTGTTTGTTAGGAGGTTGCTGCTTGTGAGGTTTTTGCTAATGTTTTCTGAAGTTACTGAAAGTCAAATTTAGTTGCAACCTATTTACTTTGGATTTGCTTCATTTCTCGAAGGAGTTCTTTGGCTGTTCAATGTAAGAGAATGTTATTTAAATTTTGCAGTTCTAGAGCAGGACTTTTTGCATAATACAATCTCTGCACAAGATTCCGTATAGCGGAGTGGTGTGTTGCTAACATGTTGATATGGTGGAAAGTGCTTTTGCAAGCAGTTCCTGAAATGCACGCTAATGAATGTCTTTGAAGTACATTGTGGCTGAGCACTGGATAAGAATTCATGATTTGTAAAGTGTTCATTTTACTTTTGTCTTTTAGTTTTACATAGTGATTGAGGGATTGTCTTAAAGATTTAAAGGATTGTTGGCGTACATTGCACATTGAGCTGCATGCCCATTTATACACTGGATGGTTTGTTTGGGCAAAAAGGCTATTTGGTTGAAAGTTTGTTGGGTACGATTTTTCTATAACGGTTTATTTTGCCATTGATGTATATGGTAATTGATATTTTGTGTTCTTGTTTATAAGCCTTTTCATTGAATTATGGTTCTGCGTTGCTTATGTGAATCCATTCACCTTCACAAAAGTTTGAAAAGGTATCTATATTGACATTGCATATGTTTAGAAGTACCCTTTGTAATGTATTGATTAATTTAGTTAGTGGTTTCATTCTGTTTAAAATCAAGACAAACAACTTTCTCTTTAGTAGACATGCACTGTCAATTACAGCTCTGAGGATTAGTCCTCTGCAGTAGTTTATAAGGGTAGCTCATGACTTGTCAGCTGTCTTTATAAGATTGTGAAGAACTCTATGGTGGAATATATTTTGTAAAAATGTTAATGCTTTCTTGTGGCTATGTTAACATTGGTAGATATAGTGTTAGGCTCACTAGTAGGTGTATGACTATATGGCTTGCTTTTATTCTTATCTGCTCTATTTTTTCTTTGTTTTCTACTCAGTTGATTTTTTGCAGTCATTCTGTTCTATCTGTTGGAAAAAGGAAAGTGCAGGTTTGAAAGTTGTGGAATGTGTTAGGTCAAGCAAAGCCGTATCATCGGTGTACATTAATGCCCCATATTATGTCCCATATTCTGTGCCTATAGCTCAGGGGTTAGTCCTTGCTAATTAGTTATATGGGACAAAGTCCGATAGAAAAAAAAAACTGTAATGGGGCCAAGGGACATCCTTGACTGACCCCTTTGTTGGTAGTCAACTCCCTATAATAGGTTGCCAAGCCTCGGCATCTTACGACCGCACATGTATCCCTGTATAAAAGTTGGATTATTTAAGTAAACCCGCAGGAACCTCTAAACTCTCTAGTTTTTTTTTCCACAAAATTGCCCTATCTAGTGAATCAAAAGCTTTCAGTATATCCAGGAAAGCAACATAAAGACATCCCAACCTAGTCTTAGTATATTTTTCAGTGATCGTATTCAACAGGAAAGATTGATCCAATGTAGCATATCTTTTTCTGAACCCTGCCTGACTTTCGGGCAGCATTTTATTCATCTCTGCCCATTATTCTAGTCTTGTCAATATACATTTTGTTAGTACTATCAAGCAAAGAAATAGGCTGGTAAATGTGGGGATTGCTACTTGGTCCAGGAGCCTTTCCCCCATTAGCAACCACCAATGAAGCAATAATCTCTTCTACAAATTGTTCACAATAAGCGACAGGCACTCCCAGCCCTGTTCTGGCTATCCCAACCTCTGAAGAGCTAAATAAAATACCTCCGAAATGCGAGCACAATACATCGGGCTTCATTATGTTAGCTTCTTTGTTATCCCTCAATGTTGTCCCTTTAGCCACCAGCCTCCAGAAAACTTGTATGTTATTTTCTTGTGCTATTTGGTCCAAGTGATCCCATTGTTTTCTATATGGTCTGCTTTTTTCCTTTTACATATGTTTTTATAGCCCAATTTTAGAAGAGGTCTTCCGCATGGAGAGCTCCAAACCTAGATTCTTCAAATAATCTCAATTTTGCCTTCCTGCACTCTGAATCGAACCATGGTGCATCCACTCTCTTTCTGGTTCAGATTTTCACTGTTTCGATTTGCCTTTGATCAAGAGGCTTTGCTATTTCCTGCATTAGGAGTTTAAAATTGTCAGTTACTTTAAGGTGTTCCATATTGGGGTTAAGAATAGCTGATTTTGAAAGGCCAATATTTGGCCTATTTAATACGGTTTCTATCCAATTTTTTGTTAAAGTTGGTTTTGGTTTGCACTGATTCTCTACAGCCATTTCACCAGGGCCATTTATTAGGATCTCCCACTTAACCACTAGAGGGTTATGGTCACTCTCCAGGCGATTAACAACCCTAAAGTCAGGGATATTTTTATATGCAAAATAATGTATCAGCCGATAATCTATCATTGAGGACCGCACCCCTGATCTAAACGTGGGTCTTGGTGGGCTAACTCCAGGGCATCTTCCATTTAACTCCACCAGCCAGGCATGTTTCATAAGATCGTTGATCAGGCGTCCTCTGGCATTTTGTTTTGGGAGAAAGGGGCTAATTGCAAAAAATTGCCTTTCTGATCTGTTGGTGCTTATCCAGTCTTTTTTTTTCTGTGTAATCTGGAATCCAAACACAACATGGACTACATAAGCATTTACAGATCAGAATGGATTATGTTGGCTAGAATGCATGTACTGCCAACATATTAAAATTACACACACAAAGTTATACAAATCTTTTCCATTTGTTTTTTATTTTTTTTACAAAAAAGTTGCGCTCAGTGCTCCTATAAATGCACATATGCATTTTTTAACTTTCATGAAAATGCTCCTAAAAAGAAACATTTGGAAACGCTCAGCATTTTCCATGTTCCATTCCATGAACATGTCACACTTTCCAACCTCACTCATTACATCCCTTACACTGGCACAATGTACTGCCTGCTCACACATATGTGTATACCACCAAAGTATCTTACATATAAACACTTCACCTTACATATAAAGTACTCTTCATGTCCAGCTTCTACTAGAGGACACCAAACACTGATCAAATTCCAATCCGCCATGACATTATCACTAGGCTACACTTTCTCCATTCTTAAAAAACATTGCAACACATGACAAATACATTGCCCCACAAAACACAACACTTCATTCATTAAAATCAGCAGTACTAAAGTAACCTACACGTGGACCTTTCTCTTACACTCATTTCCGCCCTATTCTTTCTAATCTCCAAACACCAGTATGCATACTCTAATTGTTCTAACAACATACTTAAGATACTTTAGTACATCCATAACACAACTTTATTAACTATTTTTCCCAACAACTCCTCCTACCTTCAAAAACAACAACCTCTCTTACTAAATATACTTGACCATTACCATATACACCTACTAACTTTCTTTTACAATTACAGGAACAAAGAAATTCCCAAACACAGCTACCGAAAAAAGAACACTCTTCACATCCTACAAAATAAGTACATTAATATAGTATTCATATCTCTAATATTGTAACAATGTCCTGTCCCTATATATAAGCCGAGAGTATTATTTTAGCTTCAAATCAACAACATGTATTTCACTCTTACTCATTATATTGTAACATGCACAATCTTTACATTCCCATGATATGATATGATATTTTATTGTATTTGTAATGTGCTCGTACATATCTCAACACCACTGGTATAACACACACTGTTTTCCTTGAAACATCACAATTCCCTACTTATTTATTCACACACCACTCCCTTGCTCACTAACCCAAACCCATTACACTTGTACACACTATTACTCTTACAACCTTCCCAAGCACAACTATTATCCCACTACACAATCAAACAACACGCTATTCATCTCTACAATCACACCCACATACCCATGCACAATACAACCATATGTATTCCACAATTTTCAAACCCAAACCTTCTTTTACAGCAGACACAGCACAATTCCAGGCTATAAACAGGTCCTTGTAGCCGTGGCTACACACACAATTCTTACTAACACAAAAACAAACATTGCCAACTTTAAAACTTCAAATTAGACAAGAGTAGGCCTAAACAGATGGAATAAGAAACAAAAAAGAAATTGTGTGTTCTAACATCCACATAACTATATGACTATTGCACAGAAGATTTATAGTTTGGTACACGCAGCTATTTCCGTAGCCACGTCTAGCAGAGCAACCAATGCACCGAGGATATCCATTCCGTGCATATGCCCGTTTGATCTATATGCGCGGCTATCACAACAGCCAGCAATATCCTTTTGCTGATGGCCAGGGCTATCAGAAAATATGGTGTAAAAAGAAAAATATTTTTCTGCACTCCCAAACAAAAACTGAGTGCCCCCAACATCATTACTAGCTCCAACCACTCCCCTTCTATATTCCACTATCCCCACAGCTCCATCTTATTGCCCGATAACACTCAAGATTTCTTTGACTCAGTTTTGCTCCATTTTTCGGATAGCTGTAGCTATGCCACGTTGTCAAATGCACAACATCCCATATATTTAGTGGTGGCAACACATGGTCTCATGAATAGGCATGGGTAAAGACATTGCATTTTGAGGGGCTCCACCGTAACCTCAGCTATGTGGCCCAGTCGTTGCTGTGATTAGTATTGGCTCAAATTCTCAAATTGGCTCAAATTCTGTCATGTTATTGGCTACTCTGATAGCCACGCGTACCAATTAATTCTTAAAAAATGTATTTTTCTTAACATACATATATATGTATATATACAGTACTCCTTGTAACTTACAATTTCAAATATTTAGACTGCAAATCCTGATATAGCTCTGGTGTACTACCAATAATACATTCAAAGACAACAGCATAAAAAGGGTGCAATAGCGTAAAGATAATCTGAATACAATTTCAGAAGATATACATAAAAAGTAGATAATAAACACTAGTTAGAATTAGGTAAACTCAGTAGATTTCATATTAGATATGGACTATTGATACATAGGATGAGAACAATATAACATCGTGTCTTCTGTCTGTAATTTTAATTTGTTATATTTTTCATCCAAGAATTTCCATTTTAATTATTGATTTGTATTATATTATTGATTGCTTATGGTTGCACAAAACCTTTGCAATATCAAAACCATCATAAAATCAACACATACAAAATGATGTTAAAATACAAATACAAAGATTCAAAACAATACATTTCATCATTTTAAAATCACAATTCAAACAATGCTCAAAACAAATCAATTCAGTTAATACAAAACATGCAGAACAATTCAATTAGTTCAATACAGTAGCGATTATTTTTTAATTGAGATATCTAACGGAAGCTTGTTACTGTTAAGAATTCTAGGCCAGAACCATTCAGTGTTTAAAGACAATCATCAGGCACAAACCGACTAAAGAAGTGATGGTCAAGATCTACCAAAACAAAACATTCTATTATAAGATGGTATAAAGATGCAACATTCAGTGTGCCAGACCTACATACTCTCTCAGAGCGAGGAATACCATGTCTTGCACCAGACACTTCTTTAGTCAAAAGCAAATTCAGGTTAAAACATAGCATATCAAATCTATGTTTCCTAGATGGGTGCTGTTTGAGGCAGGAAGCCACAGTGTTGAAAGCTCTTATTTCATACTTTAAATGATAAAAAGGTGATAATTCATAGCTATACATCGGTTCCTGATTCAATCAGATTCGAAAAGAAGCTTTGTGCTATTAATTGATGGAACCATCAAGGCCTGTGAATCTAAATTGTAACCTCTCACAATTTTCAAAGAACCCTGCACCCAGTCTCTCAGGACTTTCCAAGTGCTTGTAAACAATACAGTATGTAATTCAAACACTATGCAATTTTCTGGAGGCTGCATAATCACTTTCAATAATTGCAGTCTCTTCCAATCTGCTTGATCCTCAAGAGAAATCAAGCCCATCTCATGTTGGCACTGCAATGAGAGTTCCCGTTGAGAATATAAGCAGTCTCTTCCATGTCATTGACTCCAATCTGTCGCATTGATTTCTTAGCAGTCCTCTGTCAACTACATAAAGCAGATGCAGGATTGTCTTCTGATGATAATATTTCCATACAGTTAGTGCAGAGAATCTTCCAAACTTTTTGTTAATGGTTGATAATCCAGAAGAGTTAAATATAATTTTGTTTTTTTTCTTAACTAAATTAGTTTGACCTGATCATCTTTCAAATATCTCCACTCCTAAATATTTAACAATAGGAACCACTTCCAAAAATATGTGGTTAATAAACCATTTAAGATGTTGTCTACTTTATTTGGTGTATTTTATCATCACACTTTTGATTTAGACACATTCAATGGTAGGTTCAAGGATGTAAAATAGTAGTTGAAGTGCAGTTAATGGGACTAAACTTAACGCAAAAGAACCCTTGAAATTCAGCACATTGGGTTACTCAGTACCGTCTTAACTCAGCGTGTTCTCATGGCAAAGCCCAAGAGCACATATATATTATAAGCGAAGGGATTCACAATACCATACAAAATGGCATTATGGTGGATATGGCATTATGAGGGAGATCAATGGGAACAAGCCAAATTAAGCCTGTCATGAGTTTCCCAATGCACTGAATTTCAAGGGTTTGGTATATTTATTAAACAGCCTGTGGTAGCGGCCGTGTAGTTATGGTTAAGTTGCTCAACTCATAGGAAGAACACTTTCTGCGGCTTATCATTTTGCCCCGCCTGGATGAATCCTCACGAAACTTTGCAAAAATGTACATGGCCCGCTCCAAATGTATTTGGCAAGTTTGGTGAGGTTTCGTCAAGGGGGGAAAAATCATAAGGGGGTTCCAATATTTTGTTTTTTTCCATAGACTGAAAGAAAACAATATTTGCTCATGCCTACAGCCCAAACTGCTGGATGGATTTTCACCAAATGTGTGGCAGGAGCATCAGCTTGTTCCTGAAAGCGTGCTATTGTAAATTTGGTGAACATCTGTCCAGTATTTATTTTTAAAACAGGCAAAATGTAGGTACCAAAAAATTAGTGATATCTGGCTCCGCTCCACGGACTCATTTCCCTGTCTGCTCAAAAGACAGGACTCTGATTGGTCCGGAGGACCGCGTGATGTCTGTGGACATACAACATGCCCGCTGATTGGCTGCGTGATATGCGTCATAATTTTTCAAAATGCCTGTATCCGTGGATATTCACGGATAGCGAATCGGTGAACAGGTCTGGAAAACATGTTTTGAGCCATTTGGTTTTGGGGAGAGGGGCTGGAAAGGGTGCAGGAGTGAAAAATGGTTCATATGATGTATTTGTTTAGGTGGAAGAAGACTGTGTTGTGTCAGTGGCAGTTTGTGGACACCGCAGCAGTTCGTGGGTAGGTCCTCAGGCGAGCAGCTCATCTGGTGAATGCAGGCAGGCTTCATTAGGGTAGGGGAGTGGAATGTAGATGATATGAGGATATTTGTATAGGCTGCATTATGCTGTGGTAATTGTCGCAAGCTACTACAGTTTTGAGTGCATGGCCATAGGCCATACACCCACGAGTCTGCCCACTGGTTGCAAGTACTGTAATAGTATGTGTAGAGAAGTGCACAGGACCTCAGGCAGCTGGTTTATTGCACCCAAGAGTCTGCACACTGGTTGTAAGTACTGCAATAATATGTGTACAGAAGTGTACAGGGCCTCAGGCAGCTCGTTTGTGTGTGTGGGCTGTAGCCACTGGGTCGATTGTTGGGTGCATGGCTGTATTAAGCTGTGGTAATTGTGGCCAGCTACTACAGTCTTGGGTGCATGGCAGAGAGTCTGCCCACTGGCTGCAAGTAGTGTAATAGTATGTGTACAGAAGTGGACAGGGTGTGTGGCAGGTGACTTATTATATGAATCTTGGGTGTATGATAGTCTGTGCAGTGGGTATGTGAACTGAAGTAGACGGGCCTCAGGTGGCTGCCTTATGTGTGTGGGCTGGGGCCACTGGGCAGATTCTTGGGTGCTTGGCTGTATTATGCTGTATTGGTTGTGAGCAGTCACTAGAGTCTTGGGTGCATGGCCATGACCCAAGAGTCTGCCCACTGGTTGCATGTACTGTAATAGTATGAGTACATAAGTGTACAGGCCATGTGGCAGCTGGCTTATTGGACTGCCCTGAGATTCTTAGGTGTATGAGAGTCTATGCAGTGGGTGCATGTAGTGTAATAGTATGTGAACTGAAGTGGAGAGGGCCTCAGGTGGGCTACTTTATGTATGTGGGTTGTGGCCACTGGGCATATTTTTGGGTGCATGGGTGTATTATGCTGCAGTGGTTGTGGCCACGCTCTAGGCTCTTGGGTGCAATGCCAGAGGGTGCATATGCAGAAGTTAGCAAAGTTATCTATGTTGATGTTGCGTATGTTGCGAAGTATTTTTTGTAGTTTACTAATTCATTTTGTTAGTGGTTTCATTCTGTTTAAAATTAATATCTATGTCTATTATTAATATTATTAATATTAATGTCTATGAAACCTTCCAGGATCAGTTTTCTGTAGTAAGTTTGAAGGGGTGAGCATGATTTCTCCCCTCTTTTTATAAGGCTCTGAAGAACTCTATGGTGGAAAATCTTTTGTAAAATACATTTTTTGGAATGCTTACCTGCGGCTACGTTAACATTGGTAGATGCAGCGTTATCACTACTGGTAGTTGAATCTTCTTAATACATTTTTTTTTAGTTTTACACTTTGGAAGAGGGATCACACCTATTTTCCTGCTACCTGGTTCTGGTTCAGTTTTGCTCAGTGACTGTTTTAGCTGTTTTGTTTGCAATTTTCATACAATGTCTGCTAGAGGCAGATGACTATTTTGCCCTGCGTTGTGTTTTATCTGCTCTATTTCACCATTGTTTTCTAGGGAGTTGCTTTTTTGTTAGGCATTCTCTTGTGTCTGTTGTGCAATGTATTTGTGTGTACCGTGTATGAGAGTTTTAATATGAGGGTAGGCATACATCGAGGGGTTTGTGATTGTGATTGTGTAAGGGGATGTTACATTTGGGTGGGAAGATTGTACTGGTTTGTGTGTGTGTCTCTGTGTGAAAGGATGTTTGTGTGTGTTGGCTTTTTACCACCGTTGGGGGGTACCCAAGCCACGTGCGGACAAGGTGTGAAGCAACGAGTGCAAAGTGACAGAACACCTGGTCTGCATAGCTACGGGATCACCTCCATGTGACGACACCTAAGGTCAAACCACAAGGCAGCAGTTTGCAGGGTTGTACCTTTCAAAGGGGTGAGCAAGTTGAAATCCACTGTCACATCCTCATCATCCGCTCCTGCCACCAAAACGGACACTCTTGTGGGGCAGACTATCCCGCGGATGCCTTTCAGGTCATACATGATGCAGTTCATCCTTAACTTTCGAGGGTGACAGTGCTCTGTATGCACTGGGGGTAGCAGTTTTGAAGTGCTTTTGAGGCTGCGGTCCAGGAGCATGAGAAACACTGCCTCCAATATAAGTAGGGCCCGTCTAATATCTTCCTCTCTCCACCTGCCCCTTCGTCCCTCTGGTTGGTGCCCTTTGCCTAACCTCCTTTCCATTCCCTCCTCTCTCTTGTGTGTCTTGTGTAAAAATTCCCAAAACCTTATAAAACACAAAAAATTTAAATTAAAAGTTTATTTTTTGACCCACCTTTCACAGTTTACAAATAGAAATACCAAAAAAGGTGCAGGTCCCTGCACAACTTGCAGAGTCTTGGACAGCGTTGTAGACCGTGGACATCCCAAAAAATCTATGCAGGGATTTCATCAAAAGCATTGCACTATTTTGCTTGAGAAAGTGGTGGCTCTGAAAAGAGCCTTTTTTTAGTATTATTTTGTTTTCGGAAAGTTTTTTTCAAGTTTTAAAGTTAACTAAACAACATTCTACTGAACTAAACTTGTCCGGGAAAATGCTTTCTATACCTACAAAATGTGTTTTAAAGCATTTTGAGTATTGTGCAAAAAAACTGATTGCCAGCATCAGTAAGATGTACTCCATCTCTGAAAAATATTGGTACTATGAAATGTAATGTTTTCATTATTGAAAGGCAACATGCCAACAGCTCTCAAAAATGCACAAACAGCCTTGCTGACATTGTGCCTCGCTTTTTCCATTTGCAGACCAAATGAACTAGAGGGCAGCCGCATCTGTCTCTGGGCAATGTGAGAGCAAATGACTCGGGAATTTGGGAACATGTCCAATAATTTCCCAAATGGCTCCTTCTTTGCAAACTGCAGTGAAATTTCAGTTACATATCGTAACTGTTCCTTCCACAATTAACAATGATAATGTCCGGATGTTGAAGTGTGACCAAATTGACACAAAATGGTAGCAAGTCCACCCACGTCATGCCGCGCACTCCATACCATCGCACATGAACATCATGAAATCCAAGATTTTCAGCCACTACACACTGCTCTGCATACATCTGCAACCGATGGATCCACGAGTACCCCAAAACCCACACACTCTGCCTCTTGAAAGACACAGCCATAGCCATAGCCATCTGCACTCCTCTCAGCAAACAGACCTTCTGCCACACTCTCTCCTTGCATAACATACCCAGGACACCTAATTGGCCAATCCCCTGTGCTCCACAGTCCCATTTCAATGCCTGCCATCCTCAAAAGCCCAGGATGGTGCCCGCGGACATACCGAGAGGTGGGGAGAGAAATTAAACCAACATAAGGTATTTACATGGTAATTCATAGAATTCAGCGCACAAGTGGCGCACGCGGCTGGCGCACAGTGTGCCCGTGCGGCTTTCTGCACCAGCCCGTGCGCTAAAATCCATTTCCCCCGGGATTGGCCCTGTGCCAGCGGGGTACGTGTATTACTAGGGTGCGCGGGAACTTTCACACACGATTGGCCCTGTGCGAGTGGGGTAGGTGTGTTACTGGGGTGCGCGGGAACTTTCACACGCGATTGGCCCTGTGCGAGCAGGGTACATGTATTACTGGGGTGTGTGGGAACTTTCAGACGCGATTGGCCCTGTGCGAGCGGGGTACGTGTATTACTGGGGTGCACAGGAACTTTCACACGCGATTGTCCCTGTGCGAGTGGGGTACGTGTGTTACTGGGGTGCGTGGGAACTTTCACACGCGATTGGCCCTGTGCGAGCGGGGTACATGTGTTACTGGGGTGCACGGGAACGTTCACACGCGATTGGCCCTGTGCGAGTGGGGTACGTGTATTACTGGGGTGCACGGGAACTTTCACACGCGATTGGCCCTGTGCGAGCGGGGTACGTGTATTACTGGGGTGCGCGGCAACTTTCACACACGATTGGCCCTGTGCGAGCGGGGTACGTGTGTTACTGGGGTGTGCGGGAACTTTCACATGCAATCGGCCCTGTGCGAGCGGGGTACGTGTGTTTCTGGGGTGCGCGCAAACTTTCACACGCAATTGGACCTGTGCGAGTGGGGTACATGTATCACTGGGGTGCGCGGGAACTTTCACACGCGATTGGCCCTGTGTGAGCGAGGTACGTGTGTTACTGGGGTATGCAGGAACTTTCACATGCAATTGGCCCTGTGCGAGCGGGGTACGTGTGTTACTGGGGTGCACGGGAACTTTCACACGCTATTGGCCCTGAGCGAGCGGGGTACATGTATTACTGGGGTGCGTGGGAACTTTCAGACGTGATTGGCCCTGTGCGAGCGGGGTACGTGTATTACTGGGGTGCGCAGAAACTTTCACACGCAATTGGCCCTGTGCGAGCGGGGTACATGTGTTACTGGGGAGCGCAGGAACTTTCACACACGATTGGCCCTGTGTGAGCGGGGTACATGTGTTACTGGGTGCACAGGAACTTTCACATGCGATTGGCCCTGTGTGAGCAGGGTACTTGTATTACTGAGGTGCGCTGGAACTTTCACACGTGATTGGCCCTTTGCGAGCAGGGTACGTATATTACTGGGGTGTGTGGGAATTTTCACAAGCGATTGGCCCCGTGCGAGCGGGGTACGTGTGTTACTGGGGTGCGTGGGAACTTTCACACGTGTTTGGCCCTGTGCGAGCGGGGTACGTGTGTTACTGGGGTGCGCGAGAACTTTCACACGCGATTGGCCCTGTGCGAGCGGGGTACGTGTGTTACTAGGGTGCGTGGGAACTTTCACATGCGATTGGCCCTGTGCGAGCAGGGTACGTGTGTTACTGGTGTGCACGGGAACTTTCACACACGATTGGACCTGTGCGAGCGGGGTACGTGTATTACTGGGGTGCGCGGGAGGTTTCAGACGCAAATATGCTGTCACACTTGGTTACGTGTATCCAGTGTGGTGCGCGGGGAGTCCGAAACATGAATTGGCAATGTGGGTCCTCCCCGGTGTCCCCTCTACCCCCTCCACCGCCCCTACAGGCAGCCCACACCACAGGGGACTACCCTGCACCCCTGGACATGTCATGCAGGCAGCCCGTCCACCATGGCCATGCCCCCCAGCCAGGCCACGTGTCACGTTGCACCAGCTCATGTCCCCCTGCACCCTCACCCCCCATCAGTGAGGGGCACCTGCCAGCAGGCCCCCACACATGTCCCCCTGCACCCCCAGCCCCCATCAGTGAGGGGCACCTGCCAGCAGGCCCCCACACATGTCCCACACATGTCCCCCTGCACCCCCACCCCCCATCACTGAGGGCACCTGCCAGCAGGCCCCCACACATGTCCCCCTGCACCCCCACCCCCCATCAGTGAGGGGCACCTGCCAGCAGGCCCCCACACATGTCCCACACATGTCCCCCTGCACCCCCACCCCCCATCAGTGAGGGGCACCTGCCAGCAGGCCCCCACACATGTCCCCCTGCACCCCCACCCCCAACAGTGAGGGGCACCTGCCAGCAGGCCCCACACATGTCCCACACATGTCCCCCTGCACCCCCACCCCCATCAGTGAGTGGCACCTGCCAGCAGGCCCCCACACATGTCCCCCTGCACCCCCACCCCCCATCAGTGATAGGCACCTGCCAGCAAGCCCCCACACATGTCCCAAACATGCCCCCCTGCACCCCCACCCCCCATCAGTGAGGGGCACCTGCCAGCAGGCCCCCACTCATGTCCCACACATGTCCCCCTGCACCCCCACCCCCCATCAGTGAGGGGCACCTACCAGCAGGCCCCCACTTATGTCCCACACATGTCCCCCTGCACCCCCACTCCCCATCAGTGAGGGGCACCTGCCAGCAGCCCCCCACACATGTCCCCCTGCACCCTCACCCCCATCAGTGAGGGGCACCTGCCAGCAGGCCCCCACTCATGTCCCACACATGTCCCTCTGCACCCCCACCCCCATCAGTGAGGGGCACCTGCCAGCAGGCCCCCACTCATGTCCCACACATGTCCCCCTGCATCCCCACCCCCCATCAGTGAGGGGCACCTGACAGCAGGCCCCCACTCATGCCCCCCCTACATGAAATAAAGATGCACAATCATGGCCCACTTCTACACAAAAATACCACAGCACGCCACCCCATTTCTGAGATGCAATGATTTCCCAATCAAACCCACACTGACATGCCCATCTCAAGACACAAACCAAAAGTCATCTATGTACATCAACACATGTCCGTCATACACACACACTCGTTGGCATTGATTGTGTAAACCCACATTTTCACATGCATTAACTCAATGAGCAAATCCCACACATGGAACTAAAATATGAAAATGTATTATGTACAAAAATAAATCAATAAAACGAAAACATAACAAAATAGCAAACATGAAATGAAAAGCATGTGCAAAAGAAGAGTAAATGAAAAGTATAACCAATACAAAGAAATCCAAAAGAAAAACAGTCCAAACTCTACCTCCACCAACGCAAATCGAAAGGAAACGTAAAAAAAATCCATTGATCCATGGTAAAATCAAAAGAAAAAGTTCAAAATAATCCATTGTCCTACTATGTACAATCCATTGTCCAAACGAAAAATCCATTAATCCATGTACAAAATCAAAATCAATCCAACGTCCAACTATGTACAATCAAATTTCCGAGGGTCCATGAGCCCAACGAAACAAAAGAACCTATCTAATAACCTACCTAACAAAAAAACGATTTACAAAAGTGTGGGGCATAGTCCAAAAGCCCCAAAATAAAGAAAAAAAATGAAACCTAACACTATAAACTATTTGCAATGGCGACAGGCAAGTCAGGCCAGGACATCATCGAACTCCATGTCTATTTGCTGGAGGCGGGCCTCTATCCTGGCCCCGAGGTCTCACAGGGAGGCACTCATGGCCTGTTACAACTCCCTGCGAGTCGCCTCGAGGCACTCTGCCTGCCTCAACGCCCGACGCATGGAGAACTCCGCCCTGTTCATGGTGAGCCGCGTCTCTTCAGCCCGCATCGCCTCCGCACCTATACGCTGGCCCAACCGAAGCCACATGGAAGACACATCCATTCCAGGGTTCTTCTGCCCTCTGGCCGATGCCTGCCCCTCTGATGTCGATGGCCCCGAGCCATCATTGCTCCCACCTAGAGCCTGCTCCTGCTGCTGCTGTCCATGTGCTCTGTCCGATGATGCCTGCACATCCTCCATCAGCTGGTCTCCAGTTGTGGTGTCCACCCCTGCTGGACCACCGACTCCCGACTGTGGCAGGGATGAGATCTCCACCAAGCTGACTGTCTTGGTCAGGCCAGGTCCACCGGGGGCCCTGGTGGAATCTCGGCCGGAAGACGGCAGGGAGAATGACTGGCGCATAGTCTCCACAGAGGAGGAGAGGTCAACCAGAGTGCGCGTCACATGTAGGAACCCACCAACCAGGTGGGTCCTAACAGTGCCACGTCGCGACACTGCTGTTCGTGATGGCGTGCGTTCTCCGCCCAGGAAGAACGCACGTCATCATGAATGTCACGCGTGCACAACGCGACACCAATCAGGACAGAGCCCATACGTTCATTGGACCCCTCGTCCGCAGGTAGTGGAGAGGCAGATGACATGACACTCTCCCCTACCTGCGGACGGGCCTGGGACGGGGCATCCCTGCTGGTGCATGGTGGTGCAGTCACAAGGTCAAGGACAGGGACATGCACAGGCCCCTCCGTGGTGACCTGTGCTGCCACCTACCCAGGCCCTGGACTGTACCACTTGCACCAGTGGTACTACCCCCACCAGGCCCCATGTGCAGCTCAGTAGCGGGCTCCTCCTCCTCTGTGGAGACCACGAACCTGGATGTCTACGTACCGTCTTCTGCCATTGCAAGCCCCTGTGGGGGCTCACCCGTCCCTTCCGCCACAGCCATAGTGGTAGAAGCGGCACCAGCCCCCTCGCTCCCGGATGATGGCAAGTCCTGGGAGGGTGGCTGGGCCTTGCGTCGCTGCCCAGTGGAGGCATCCCCGCCGCTTGGCTCCACAGCGCTATCTCCGCCCTCTTCTTCACTTTACGCTGCGTAGAGGGAGACATAGAACACAAGCATCAGGGTACAGTAAAATATTCGCCTAGACAGGAAGCAATAACACATGAGTGGAAGTGTCTAACGTCACTTCCATCCTTTCCCTCCACAACACATGGGTGAATGCACGCAACACACATGCATAAACAGGCATGGCGCCTGAAATCAACATCAGCATCCATGTACAAGGGCCTCTATTAATCAAAATGTTGCCTTCAAACTCCCATGCATCATAGCTCACACTGATCACATGCACACACATCACCGGAGGGTCATGCATCATGCCTTGTGCACCACAGACACATTGGATAGACACAGTGCATACAATGGTGACCGCACTGCATGAGTGAATGTACACATCATCACGGACATGTGTCATGAATCCATGGCGTATCAAGGTCACAGACACACTTCTCAGACACACACACATGTGCACCTTACATGTACATGACAGCAGCACCCATCCCTCACACCCCCACCATGTGCAAGAACAGACACTGGCATGCTTGCATGTGTGCATTTGCCATACAGCTCCCCATGTTGCATTGGAACTCATGCACCAACCATGTGGTTCACGCATTACTGGTCTCACATGCATGAACATGATGTCCCTGCACACACACATCCATATATGGCCCATGTCACACATACAGGCAAGTATCAGACTACCAGCACACTGCAACATGCCCTGTCTCACACAACAATGCTTGGCCACTTACCGCTCAACTCCAGACGGGTCTTCCTCCGAAGGATCTGGCCGTGGAGTGCTGGGCATACGTGTTCCAGGACTCTCATCTGGATGTCACTCATGCTGACCCGGCCCCCCTCCGCGAGGCGCCGGGCCTTGTGGAGGGTCCTGGACCAGAAGTCCTCCCAACGCTTCTTGACATGCTTGATGTCGCGGGTTGTCACCCCCTCTGCGTTGATGGCAACCACTATGTCGTCCCATATCCTCTCCCGTCCTTCCTTGTTGGCACGTGATGTTCCGAAGAGGGCATCATACTGCCCCAGGACATGCTCCACCAGGACACCAACTTCCTTCACACTGAAGCTGGTGGCCCTCTGCCTCTCTGGCTGGGGGTCGCCCGTGGTCTCCAATGGTGTTTGCCCCGACATGCCGACCCCCGAGGCAGACGTAGGTGGGCAACTGGGTCCTGGACTGTGGAGCGATGGTATCCCAGTCGGGAGTCTTCTGTTCCAGCAGGGGTGGACATAGCAACTGGAATCATGGCTGATGTGCAGGCACCAAATACCAGGGCACGTGGGCAGCAGGCAGGCAGGCAGCAGCAGATGGCAGATGGGAGCGTGCACGGGGCTCTGGAGGGCAGTAATTCGGCCTTCTGGGCAGGAGCGTGGTCTTCCGTGTGTTGTTGCGTGGCCAGCTTGATACGGAGTGATTTGGCATGTGAAAATCTTGCACGTCTGCATGTAATTCGAGGAAAGGCCCTTCGCGCATAAGCGCATCAGCACATCTATGCGTCTTCATTGGACCAAAGGCCCTTAACGTGTGAGCGCATCTGTGACGTGACACGTGCGGGTGTTTCCCTCGTGACGTGGGCATAGTGGCTCATGGAGCGTGAAAAAACTGCACGTCCGTGTGTGAATGCGTGTAATCCGAGGAAAGGGCCTATGTGTCTTTGACGTGACGCGCAGGCATTTCCCTCAGCACGGGTGCATGTGTACACGTCCAAGAACTGCACGTCCGAGTGTCAGCTGTGTAATTGGAGAAAAGGGCCTTAGTGCGTACACGCGTAAGTGACGTTGCACATGTGGGCCGATTTAAAAGGTATGTGTAGGACCCCATTTCCTTGTACGTGCTTTTCGTGGAGAGCGAGTGGGTGAATTCTGTACTTCTTGTCGGTTCACACGCGATTACTTCACAGCGTTTCAAGTTCGCACTCCCTGTTACCTATGACAGCGTTCATTTTTTTTGTTGGGCCTGTTTCCTCAAACAGCGTTCACTACTTCTTTTGTCCTGTCTCCTCAGACGCGTACAATTCTTCTTTTGGTGGGGGTGTTGCCAACACGCGTCTTTTTCACGTTCTTTTTCCAGGCAGATGGTGAGTCGCGCACGTTTTTACCAACTGTGCTTGCCCCGTGTGTCGAGTACCGCTTCAGAGGTCATTGTACGCTGTGTGTAACACAGGTGCGCTTATTTTTGTGTTTCTGGGTGCCACAGCGTAGTGCAGGTTCATTTTTCCAAGCACGTGGTCTACGAGGAGTTGCATGCACGTTACTTTTTGTTTTCGGGGTGCCTGTGCGTTGCGTGACCCATCATCTTCCCCCAGGGGTCACAGACAGCCTTGCTAGAGCACTAGGGTACGAATTCCATCTAGGACCCTACCCCTTTCACCCCCAATTGCCCAGGACAATTGTTTACTGCAACTCCCATACGCACAACAACATCAGTGCCATGGTTGGGAGGTGACCAAGCAGTAAGGGAGGCAAAGGTGGCCGACCTCAAAAAGGTGGGCGTGGTGGGCGTGGTAGGGGACGTGGCCAGGATTTGCAGGGTGCCCCTAGACCCCCATGTGTGGAGGACCAATCAGGGACACCCATGCCCCCCCCATGGTTGAGGGAAATGTGGCTGACACCATCCCAGCTCAGCCCTTGTTGGACCAGCCCATTGTGGCACCTGACCCGGCACAGGATGACTCCCAGGCTGACTTCCAGGGCAGCAAGTCTAAGCCACGTGTGGTGGTGCAAGTTGGTGTCACCAGGCCACGTGGATCTGGGGCAGCGATGTCATCTGTTGCCTCAAGTAGGCAGGGTGGGGAGGCTGCAGGGGCAACTGCAGCTCTATCCAACCCTTGCTCTGTGTCTCCCACCCGGGACAGTGTTGGTCCAGGTCCATCAAACCGACGTTGCCCCTGCCAACATCACACTTCAGCCAATGCCTGCACCATGACCTATGTTCATTGTGCCTTCGCACACTCCCAGTACCCAGTCCACTGGCGCTTCTGCCCCTGCTGACCAGAGCGGCGCAAGCCACTCAGGCTCCACTCCACCACTGAAAAAGAGGAAGAAGGGTGCTCTGGCACTACAGGCTGAGACCCCAGACATGGCTACACAGTCCGGCACGTTAAGGAAGCCTAGCTTTAATGACGCCGAACTTGATGCACTTGTGACCTATGTGTCGGCACATAGCCGCAAAATGGTGGTGACTGCAGGGTGCAAGACCACACCTGGTCAACGTAGGGCACACTGGCAGACCATCGCGGACCGCATAAGTGCCATTGGATTTGTGAGGCACACAGCTGATGATTGCTACAAGCAGTGGAATGACCTGAAAAGCAGAGCAAAGAACAAGCTGGCCTCAAATCATGCTGCTACTCTGGTGACTGGCGGTGGGTCTCCACCAGAGGAAAACAAACTCACTGAACATGAGTCTGTTGCTGGGACCTTCGTCAAAGAGGAACAGATCCAAGGTGTGGGAGATCTACCTGATTACAACGCATTGTCCGGTGAGTGCCCATGCATGTGTGTGCAATCCATGTGTATTTTGTTTGTGTGACGGGTTCTGATTGAGTGCCAGGTGAGGGTGTGTACTCCTGAGTGTTATGGGTCACCCATGTGCTTCCTACAATACATTCACATGCCTTTGATTTGGCTATGACAGTATCCCTTCTGCCCACAGTAGCCAATTAGCCCCACATTACTGCTGTTGCACTTGAACTATCATCTTGCAACAACATTGTTCTGATTTTTTCTGTGTTCATTCAGGCTGATTGTTTAGATTATCCCATTGTTCATATGCTTTTTTCATCCCTAATGCCACATATGTGACATGCTTCTGTCATTGTTTACACCCCACATTGTGCCACTTTAGTTACCTGGTTATGTGAACGATTAGACCATTCAGGGCGAGGGAGTATTGGCCTGCTGAAATTTATTTTTAGGGCCTGTTTGCATATGGAACATGATAGTTGTTTCCTGTCATGTTGAAGTGACCAACCATTGATGTGTACATCTGCCTACAATCACTGTCTTATTGTACACTGGATGTGTTGCAGTGTGTGGCACATGCATATTTTGCAACACTATTTTGCATTAATCTTCTCATCATGTCCATGTGACATGGATGTGTGACAGTACTCATTCACTGATATATCACTGTAGTAGTCTAATTTACCATGGCTATGCTACATGACATCTGTGTGTTGGCATGTGTCATGTATGTGTATTGGACACAACATGCTGCAATTGTGTTGCTTTTTCACCTTGGTGTCCTCATTGTCTGCCTTTTTGACACCCCTTCAAACTCATTGACAGTGCACGCATGCCAGGGTTATAGTCATGTGGGACATGTGTAAACCATGTACAGGATCTCTGTCTTGTCAGGCCTATGTGTGTGCTATGGTGCTCATGCCTGTTTCCATTTCTTGTATTTCATGTTTTTGCAGGTGACGATTCACTTGATGCTGGTGAGGTTCAGGAGATGGTGCAGATCCAGGAGGATTCTCAGCCACGACCAGGCACCAGTGGGGGACATGGTGTGGTGGTGGGTGAAAACACTTTGGTACTGCAGACCATACTGTTGAGGGATGTTGAGCGGTGATGAAGGTCATGAGCTGTCATAGCTTCTGGCAGGGATTCTGTTCTGTCCAACCCACCTGCACCAGGGGTAGAACCCTCTATGAGGATGTCAGTGTTGGTAGGTCCGCCGTTGGTGGTTACATATGCAGGGTCACACTCCACAGCATCTGATCCTGTTTCTGGGCCAGCATATCAGAGGGGGATTCAGTGCCAGCACAGCAAGGTGCAGAACGCCTTGCCCCGAACAGTTGTGGTGACCGCCGACGCGGTGGCCATGCGCCACCAGCAAATACTGTATGGGACAACTCCATGTACGATATGGCAACCCAACAGGCAGCATCAGTAGAAATGATGGCTCAGACAATGGAGAGGGCGGCCACTTCCATTATCCCCCCTGAAAGGCAGATGGAGCAACAACAGCAGGCAACAGATTCCATTTGCCAATCACACAGGGAAGACATGTTGGCGTCCAACAGGGACTGACGGGCGGCACTGGAGACTCTGCGCGAATCCATATCAATAGAGTCACAGGGCCACAGGGAAGCCCTGAGGGTAGAACTCCATAACCTCAGGCAGAGTCTTCTTGAACTTGAGGCTTCCCGAAATGTTAGGGCAGAACAGCAGCTGAGCTGCAGGCAACACGTGAGGAGATCTGGGCATCCCGCGAGGCCATGCGTGCAGAAGTGCAGGCAACCCGTGAGGTGCTGCATTGGGATCTCCTCACTTTAATCCTCCAGAATCAGACCTTCTAGACCTGCATGCTTGCTGCCATGGAGGACCATACCAGGGCTTTGCATGGGCTGCCTCCCATAGTGCCACCACCTCCTGATGCAGCAGCAGAGGGTGAAGAGAGCGACAGCATTTCTCTCACAATGGCATAGCCGTGCAGGCTATGAGCCCATGGAGGTATTTATTTTTTGCAACATCCACACAGGTGGGTGTTGGTGTGCACCCTGTCCTCGAACCTCCTGGGTGGCCTCCCCACCTTGGTCCCCACATGGCCATTTTTTAAATTTTTTAAAAATTTTTTACAGTATGTTGCCTTGTGTGGCTCCCGTGGGCATCCACTGTGTTCTGGCTGGGCACATGCAGGCTTGTCCTGAGTTTGGGTTTGATGCTTGGGTTCGTGACACACACACCCCTCCTGCTTCCCGTTTCCATGGGTTTGCAAAGGGTGTGCCCAAGTGACAGTGACTTACACAGTGACATTGGGCTCCCATGAGCTGAGTGGGCAGTCTGTAGTCAATACTGTGTGTACATCCCTAGTGGGTATTGTTGTTGTATTGTACACTGCATGGTGTATTGATATGTGCTTGTGCATCCATGTCTTCCTCCTAATTTGCAGGTTCCTTCCTCATGTCTTCACAAGGCCGTCTGCTTTGAAGATGGAGTTCAAGTTGTATGCAGTACACTGACACATTTGCGTGGCAGCAACACTGTACAGTTGGAAGGGTTGTAAGACTACCACTACTTTGACTTACTACTGTCATGTTTTTGCAATGTTTCATGGTGTGTTGCTGTATTGTGTTGGTGGTAAGTATTTGTTCATGTGTGCTGTTTGTTATTGATTACTGGGAGCATATTGCCTGTGGGTAGTTTCCATTTGGGACAGTGCACTTTGTGACACTTGTGTCAAGTCTTGTGCATTGCTTTGTTTGCTTTCACATTGCATGACATGCCATGGTGTGTTGGGTGGCGGAGCTGGGGAGGGGTTGGCTGACATGGCGCTATTTTCATGTTGTATTTTGCAAGGGGGTAGTCATTCATGCAGCCTAAATGTGTGTTTTTTTGTGACACAGCATTGGTTGTCTTTCGGCAAGTAGGGATGCACACAATGTAACAATTCCAGGTGACCAATCTCAGGCTGGTATGGTTGTGACAGTTGACTGTCCCTTATGTCATCATCATTGATTGTCAGCTGGTATGTGCTAGGGCTGTGTGCACTCCACAGGGGTGTGATTTTAGGTGAAGTAATTAGCCAGCAGCTGCGTAAGGGCTGCCACACCACGTGCCCTTTCCCCTCCCATACGCAGCGGGCGTGCTTGTGGTTGGGGATGTGGGGGCACCACCATGCTCACCGGCAGGCCCCGCATGTTGCAATGTTGTGCAGGACACATGCTGCCACTATGATCCTGCACACTACTGGGGGCGCGTATAGCAGCTGCCCACCAGAGCAGTCAAGGGAGCGAAAGCGTGACTTGAGCACTCCGAATGTGCGTTCCACTATGCCCCGGGTTGCAATATAGTCTGTGTTGTATCTTACCTCGGGTGATGTGGTGGGGTTCCGAATTGGCGTCATCATGTGGGTGCTCAGTGGGTAGGCACTGTCCCCTGGGGAGGTGATGATGGGTATCATTAGTGGGGTTGTGACATTACTCAGTATCTGACATGCATGCATGTGCAGGGGCAATTATACTCACCAAGCAGCCATGTATCACCATGCCGCCCAGCTTCTAGGTCCCAGTTTAGGGTTGACATTCTGTAAATGAAACTTTCATGGGTGGACCCTGGATAGTTGGCATATACTGAGGTGATGATTCCCTTGGCATCACATACTACTTGCACGTTGATGGAATGCCAGTGCTTGCGGTTTCTGTAGATGTGCTCAGTTGCCCTGGGAGGACGTAGAGCCACATGGGTGCAGTCAATGGCACCTAGCACTTTGGGGAAGTGTGCCACTCCATAAAAATCCTGGACGACAGCCTGCCTTTCTGCAGGTGTTCTGGGCAGCTATAAGTGCCTGTGGACTGATGGGCGTGCAGTCATGATGGCCAACACCTGGTGCAGGCAGCGTGACTGCATGGCCTGTGACACACCCCACTATGGCACTTGTCCGCTGAATTGAACCAGTGGCCAAGAAGTGCAGTACATTGAGCACCTTTTCCAAGAGGCTCAGTGCTTGGGAGCACAGGGTGGGTGATGTGAGGTCATCTTCCCACTCACTCACCAGGTCGAGTATTATGTGAGGTGGAAACCTATACCTCCCATACACCTGGTCATCAGGCATCCCAAAAAGGCTGGATCTGGGTGTAGACATTCTGGCCCTGACTATCCTCCTCCTGCTGCGGTATCCCACGACTACTGCTGCGAGGAACGGTATATTAATCTTGGCATCTGAGCTTGTTTGTTGTTTGCGTGCACTTTTATGCTGTGCGGGTCCACGTACGCCTGATTCATGCTGGCGTACGTGTTTCCAGATTAGCGCGTCTTTTTTGGCGCACGTGTTAGCCCCGTTCGATTCCATGAATACGTGTTGTAGGCGCGCATGTGGGCATTCTGCGCATTTGCCTCCTGTACTTCCCCCGTGATGCCCACATTTTCACGCGGTGTTCCCCATTCCGCGTGTTACGCCTACTTTTGTTGTGTGCGCTTCGCTATGTGTGCTTTTGCTGTGCGCGTAGCGCACGCTGTTTGAAGACGTGTGCGCCAGCGTGCGCCACGCAGGATTTTAGCGCACATCCATGGATTTACATGCGCACAGACTTCCATGAATCGCTGTGCACGGGTTTTGCTGCGATTTTCGCACTTGCGCTGCGTTTCGCACGCTTTTGCACGCTTGCGCAGGAATTTTCAGCGCACATTAATTCCATGAATAGGCCTTAGTATTTAGTGGAGGCTCTAAAAAGAGCCTTTTTTAAGGGGCTTGTAAACAAAAAACTTTATTTATTATTCGTTTTTACAGAAACCTCTTCAAAGCATTCCTCACATTATAAAGGAAAGTTGCATTGCAAAACGATGCCCCCTTCCAAAAAGTAAAAATAAAAAGAAATGTATTAAGAACAATAAAACTACTAATAGCACTAGCACTACATCTACCAATGTTATAGTAGGCACAGTTAAGCATTGCAAAAGATTTATTTTACAAAAAAATGTTCACCGTAGAGTACTTCACAATCTTATAACAAAAGCAGACAAGTCACGCTCAACCCTTAAAAATTACAGCAGAAGACTAATCCTGGAAGCTGTGTAACGCTCACCTGGTATACAACGGGACGTCACTCAGCCTGTTCTGACCTCTTACGACCTCGAACCCTTCCCTGGCGGCTATTCAACTGGAGACTCGGCCTGAAACACAGGATTGGTAGAGTTTAACTCCCTATTGTCTTTGTGTGCTTGTGCCCCTTCTTCCCCGGGTTCCAACCCTTCCCTTTGATGAACAGCTCACCTTGTTTTTTTGGAAAGTGTGCTCTCCATCCTGCTTTCAGCGCAGGGGTTTGTTGATTGATGCAGGCTCGTTGCTGCCTAGTTACTTCACTGGCAAGAGTCTGACAGGTAAGTATAATGTGTCTTTTGAACAGTTCTCTAACTTCGTTCCTTTCCTTCCTTAGATGATGGCCAGCGTCCAGGGATGGTGGCATGCTGCTGAGATGAGTAGCACTGAAGGTGAGTGAGAGCACGATGCGCAATGCACCCCTTTCGTATTTGTATTGAACTGAATTCTTTTTCTGTGTCTTTTAGGTGCCGCAACGTTTTCAGCGTGGATGCCGGTTATGAAGAACAAATGCGGTGGGTAAGCGCGGTATGCAGAGCCTCTAGATGTTTCCACGCTAACCTGGAGTGTCTTTTCCCTTTTGCAAATGGATGAGAAGTTCCGGAGACAGAGTTCCCCCCGAGTGGCTGGGATTCAGGTAAGCGTTTGAAGTTCGTACAGTATTTAAAAATAAGCAAAGATTTGCAGAATGCTTACTAATGCCTTTTTTCTGTTCTTTTCCATTTTCCTAAGGGAGCGGCATGCCAGGATGGGAATGACACCCCCGAAGATGCCCGCAGAACAGAAGGAGCGATGAATGATGGGGAGAAGCGCCGCAAGGTAAGGCTGTTCCTAACAGTGTTCTTGTTCTTGCAGGAGCTGAGCGCAGAAGAAAGATGCAGGCCTACTGGACACTGATCCGAACACGGTGAGTGTCACGCTGCAGGTGCAGGAAATGCAAAGGATGTTTCTCAGCCTGGGTGTGGATTAAATAGTCTCTGGGTATCCCAGGTGTCTCTGGGCTGAACCACACCCAAAAGACTAGAGTGCACATGCAGTTCTGGGAACCGAAATATTTGGGGGCATCCATCTTGTCCACATCAATGCACTACAAGTCCAATCCCCAATGTTATCCTATGGTAGTGAGTGAGTCTGGTGCCACAAGCGCCAAGTCTGACTCCAAGTGGGCCTTTGGAGGGATGGAGAGGCCCTTGAGCGCCATGTAGGTGATTGTGGCCTGGCTCCAGCCTGACATCTTGGAGGGTTGGGGACATGAGGGGCAGGAATCATGACAGCTGTCATTGACAGCGCAATGCTCCTCAAAATAAAAAATGTTTATATTAAGTTTAACCAAAATAAAACCACTAACAAGTTTAATCAGTAAACTACAAAAGGTACTTGTAAACATGTGCAATGCCAACATAGATACCTTTGCAAACTTCTGTGTGGGTGAATGTATTCACACAACCAGCACAGAACCATATTTCAATATAAACAAGAGCAGAAAAACCCAATTGCCATATATAGTAGTGGCAGAGAGTATGAAATGGTAGACAACACCATTATGGCACAAGGAACCCTCATTGAAACAAACTTACAATCTACTTTTCTTTTCAGCAAACGAATCCATCCAGTCTACAGATGGCTCTGCACCTCAATGTGTAACGTACGGAAGCACTTTATGCCAATTCCTCAATCACTATGTGAAAGTAAAAGAGAAAATTAGAATACACATTTTTCAAACCTTGGACTCCTGTCCAGTGCGCAATTACACTAGACTGCAAGGACATTCATTGGCCTGCATTTCAGGACCTGCTTGCAAAAGCACCTTCCAACAAATCAAAATGTTAGAAACTCACCATTCCACTATACAGAAACTTGTCCAGAGACTGTTCTATGCAAAAAGTCATGCTTTAGAACTGCGACATTTTAATAACATTCTCCTACATGGCACAGCCAAAGAACTCCTTCAACAGATATAACACAACCAAAGAAGAGTAGCGAAAACCTTACACATGCACATTTTCTAATAAACTCATACAAAAAAGAAATATCAAAGTTTAAAAGCACATCTGCTGAAGTCCCAAACCAAGTATGTGTGTGTTGTTGCAGAACCTTTTTATAAAAAGAGCACCAAAACTGTAGATATAGCATACAAAATAGAAGACAATGAGGAATTCCAATGGTTCCAATGAGCTCCATATCTTATAGCAGAAAACAAATACAGACTTACTAACCCTTCAATACTTTGCACATACTGCAATACAAAGCCTGATAATAACCAAATTCCTTCACCGCCTATCACTAATAAGTTGGAAATGTTCCCACTTCCAAAACATCTCCAACTGCTTCATTTGTATGAGAGCATTATAATCCACACAGTACACCCATTCCAAGCTATTATACTACGCCTTCAACCCAACACAGCCACATTGCCTCCTTGTGAATTAGTAAAAGGCATTTTTGTCAAAGTAGTTCATTTTCCATTAGATCTTAAAGAAAATGTAGACACTCTAGGAGTGCAACGGCCAATATATCAATCTTTGATTATCCTAGTGAATGGTGTACCAACGAAAGACAAAATAAAATGGAAACAACTAGTGGACTTAAACAAAGTTAGAGAAGCCCTACAATATCTTAAAGAGAACAATGAGTACTACAAGAAATAAATATTGAATAAAACCTAAGGGAAACCACCAAAATAATTCGGGATTCCTCACCAACTGTTCAATTTAACCAGTATACAATTCACCCACTACACTCCAAAGACACCATAGAGCATGCACTAGAAACATATCAAATGCTCAAGCCAAAGGATCTCCAATGAGCATATGGGAAAAAGTGTAGAAGCACAAGCCTTTTCTCTATGTGTTTCTACTGGAAAAGGGGGAAGATATGATGAATGATGCACACAAATAACAGCATCAGAATAACGCTTTTTACTAATGTATTCTGAAGACCCCAGATTCAGACAAAACATTGAATACATATTCCACCTCCTGTTTGAAAGTGAACTAGCAACTCTATGTTACAGAGTTGCACACACATTGAAAACAGGTTCCAATTTTCTAAACATGTCTGCTACCCAACTACTTCAAAAGATAAAAGAAAAAGACAACGTTTTGCAGTCAAGTATCCCAAATCTCTTTGCAAAAATGCGTGATACAAAAGAGTACTGGTTCCAAAGTCATGCTGATGTACGGTGTATGCTACAGAACCTTGGCCCACCGACATTGTTTGTCACTTTGAGTTGTGCAGAATATGCATGGGAGCACTCGCATGACTGCCTACATATAGCAAACCAAAACAAAGAAGGGATAATGCTCTCTTGACCCTGTAAATGTATCAGGATAGTTTCACCACCGCTTTATTGACATGCTTCACTTCATCTGTAACAAAACCATTCCTCCCCTCAGAGAAGTGGAACACTTATTTTGGAGAAACAAACATCAATCCAGAGGAGCGCCACACGCCCACATGCTTTTGTGGATGAAGGATGCTCCTGAATCTAGTCATGACAGTGATGCCACTGTTTTGCAGTTTATTCACAAATATGTAACCTGTGATATCTCTTCATAAAGCACACCTAATGAGCTACATAAACAATTTTTACACTTCCAAAAGCATAAGTGTGGCAAATATTGCAGACTCAGATGTAAAAACAAAGGTAAATGCTATACTATAACTCCTTTCCTGGGCAAACTCCTGGAAAAAACTGGTCATCTCCCAGCTTAATCTTTAAACTGAATCTGTTGGTTGTCTTCATGACCATCAGTCTGGCTTCAGAGTGGCCAGAAGCATGGAAACTGCTCTCCTGAACATCCATGATGACCTGCTCTCAAACCTATATTCCAAAACCCCCTGTGTCCTCATCTTACTTTATCTCTCTTCTACCTTTGACATGGTCAACAATGCCATCCTGCTCAACCGTCTCCGTGATAACCTGGGCATCACCGATCAGGCCCTGGCTTGGTTGACTTGTTTCCTCTTCAATTGACCCTTTCAGGTCCAACCTGGGTCCTTCCTCTCCTCTATATCTATCTCTACATCTGGTGTTCCCCAGGGATCTAACCTCTCTCCCTGGCTGTTCAACCAATACCTGCCACTTCTTGCCCACCGCATTGCTGCTAACTGCCCCAACTTTCAGTGCTATGCGGATGACCCTCAACTCATTTTCAGGCTCCCTTCCACCATCTCTTCTCCTCTCTCATCTCTGACTGTCTGTCAGCCATCCAGGAGTGGTGTGCCAGCAATTATCTCTGCCTCAATGCCAGTAAGACTGAGATTCTGCTCATCGGCACACCCGCTCCCTCCTTCCCTGTCACTCTCTGGTGGGCCTATCTTGGCCGTCTTCCTGCTCTCATCTGTGCGGCTAAAAACCTCAGGGACATCTTCGACTCCACACTCTCCTTCTCTCCTAACATCTCTGATGTCTCTACGAAGTCACACTACCAGATACACCCCCTCAGAGGTATTCTTCATTTCCTCTCCTTCCCCCAAAAGCTCACTGTCTCCAAAGCTCGGGTTCTTTCTTGGCTGAACTATTGCAATAGCCTCTTTCTAAATCTGCCTGCCTCTACTCTCCGCCCTCTTCAACTCATCCAAAACAGGACTGCGAGACTTGTACTTGGCCTCAAGACCAGGGATTGTATCTGTCCAGGACTGAAATCTCTGCACTGGCTCCCAGTGGCTCTGAGGATTACGTTCAAAACCCTCTGCATCATCCACAAGGACTTCCGGGGTCTGGGGCCTTCAACTCTCTCTTCCTAAATATCTTCCTTCTAGAGCACTTTGCTCATCCTCCTCCAACTCCCTCAGGGTCAGTCGCTTCCCCAAGCAACGAGTTGGTGGTAGATCTCTTTCTTCGGCTGGAGCCTCCTGCTGGAACAGCCTCCCTGCCTCTGTGTGAATACTGAGGAGAACCATCTCCAGTTCCGGAAGCACCTCAAGACCTTCCTCTTTGCTTCTGATTTCTCTCCTCCTCTCCCCTGTTAAATTCCTGGCTGAAACTTAATCTTCACTGGTCACCTGGCTACCCTCTGTTCTCGGGCCCGGGTCCGGTCCCCACCATTTGTACACCTGTATTGCCACCCTGTCTCTGTATCATAACAGTCCCCTACCAGTACTTGACACCTGATGTCTGTACTTACTCTTGCACCTGCCACCAGCTGGCCGCACTTCTTATTGTTGTTCTTATTTATTGTTTATTATTTATCTGTTCCCCTCCCTTGCCTCATTGCACCTTGAAACACTTGTGTATAGGTGCGTTATAAATGCCATATCATATCATGCCATACCAAATGCTGCTTTGGTTTCACTAGACCAGTTTCAGCAAAAGGACAAGTAAACAGCTTCATGTCTTCTGTTACACACAGTGTAAAAGTGCTATCATTGCCCTCTTGTGGAATGCAAACAGAGATAAACAATATATTGCAGACATTTCCACTGCTGTTGCAAGATATGCCACAGCCTACCTAAGCATAGCTGAGAAAACAGAGCTAAAAGACCTCTGGGATGACATATCATCTGACAAACCACTGTCACAAAAATGGTACAGTTTCGGCATAAAAATGTTCTCCCATAGAGAATGGGATTGCTACGAAGCTGCAGACGATTTAGCAGGCACAGCCTTAGATGGCAAATCCAAACTCATAGTCTAGATAAGTCTTGGTCCTGCTACATCCAGACGAAGAGTGTTGAAATCGTAACAAGACATAGCAGCAATAGCCAAAATTGATCCCAACAGTTAAGACATTTTGAAACACAATTTATTAGACACATACTATCCAAACAGGAGTAGTACTTTGGGAAAACATGTGCCTACACCACATAGCCCAACATTTCTCCTACATGAATAATGTTAAACCAGATGAAACACGTGGAAAATACATAGTTAAAACTTGTGAAGGGAGCATCGTCAAACTTACCAAACCCAGCCTTCTTAATCATATAAAGTTATAATTTACTACATGTCTCTACTTCAACCTTTTAAACCATGGAGAAAATAAGATTTATTGGGCACTCATGACTCATTTGAAGCTGCATTCAATGCAAATGAAATCAGTATAAACAATGTCAAGCAAAACAAAACATGTGGGACTTCATTCGGCTTCAGTGGTTCTGGAGTAGGTGTAGATATCCTTCCCTTCAAGTTCTTGACAAATTGCCACCAATTGCTCAAAACATTTACTTGAATGGCTAGACCAGTTGTGTTTGAAAATGCTTGTCCTTCATAGAAATGCAACAAATAATCCTGGCAACACTTACAGTGTCTCAGGAATAAAACTAGAATCGGACTACTGTGCAGGAATGGTAAGATTCACCACAAAAACACATGAAGATCTACAAGAATGTCTAATGTCCTTACTGCAAGTTCTAGAAAGTAAACATATACCAGATTGCTTACACGTGGAAGCATACATGCACTCTCTGCAACCATGTTGCACAGGAGCAGTTCCATAATGAACTATTTCTGTATGTGTCTATAGCTAATTTTGAATCCATTCCATTTCAGCAGCTGGTGCAACATGCAAATCATGACATATTATGCACTGTCTGCAATTAGGACAATCGTTCCACCTTATACATAGACTCACATAGTAAATATATAATAGTAATGCTTTCAAGGTACAACGTACATGGGACCAAAAACAACTGCAAGCTTGCTAGCTTCACACATGGCAAAGTATTTCTTGCCAAGAAAACCTTCACAACAGTAGGCATAATCTACCACACTGGTTCCACAACCACTGCAGGTCACTATACTGCATACATACAAAAAAAAATACATGTGGTTGGTTTGAATGCAATACCACTTCCATTACTCTGAAACATAGATTACCAGCAAATCTAATAATTTGCCCTTCTCAACTGTAAAATGATAAACAGTTACAACTATATCTTCCTACTATAGCACTGCTTGTAACAACAAATACACTTATTTGTGCACCTTAAACATTCCTTTAAGTATTGCACACTTCAAACAAACATAGTGTGACGCATAATGTCAAATAAATGTACTAGTTTTTTTATCCTAATTGGATATTTTTTTCCTAAAGACCCAACTGGTATCTAACTACATCCACAGTGCTACAATGCTGTTTGTGAAATTGTAAACAGTTCCAATGTGCCAACAGATGTTAAATTTGTACATTTTTGATAATGCTATATAGATTTTTTTTCCCAATGACCCAATGATTATACAAACAGAAACAACTGTACAAAACGCACACTAATGTAGTTTTACCCATAGTACTTAAAATGAACTAATTATGAGGGTCTACAAAGTTTGCTCACTAACCTATACAAGTATCAACAGTTAGAATATGCCAACTGCTATCTAACTACACCCATAATACTGCAATGTTACTTTCCAATGCACTCACTAACCTGTAAAATTATCAACAGTTAGAATACGCCAACTGCTATCTAAATGCCGCCATAATACAGCAATTCACTTTCCAATAGTGAAATAGTTAGAATCCATCATCAGGATTGAAAGTGCTCAAAACATACTCTTCACATCTATAAAAGTATCAAAAGTTAGAATACATCAAATGGCATCTAACTGCACCCATAATACTACACTATTAGTTTGCAATGGTGAAAGAATTTAAGTCCACCAACAGGAATGAAAGTGCTACAAAACATACCCTTCAAAAATGTAAAATGATCAACAGTTAGAATACACCAACTGGTATTCAACTGCACCCATAAAACAGCAACGCAACTTTTCAATAGTAAAATAGTTGCAATACATCAACAGGAATCAAAGTGCTTCAGAACATACCCTTCAAATCTGTAAAAATATCAAAAGCTAGAACACAAATCTGATATCTAACTGCACACATAATACTGCAATATTACTTTGCAATAGTGAAAGAGTTAAAATCCACCAACAGGAATCAAAGTTCATCAAAGTATACACTTCAAAACTTCACAACTATAAACAGTTAGAATACGCCAACAGGTATTTAACTGTACCCATAAAACAGCAATGTAACTTTTCAATGATATAATAGTTGCAATACATCAACAGGAATCAAAGTGCTTCAAAACATACCCTTCACAATTGTAAAACTATCAACAGGTAAAATACGCCATCTGATATTTTAACTGCACCCATAAAACAGAAATGTAACTTTTCAATAGTAAAATAGTTGCAATACATCAACAGGAATCAAAGTGCTTCAAAACATACCCTTCAAAACTGTGAAACTATCAACAGCTATAATACGAAACTGATATCTAACTGCACCCATAATACTGCAATATTGCTTTGCAATAGTGAAAGAGTTAAAATCCACCAACCAGAATCAAAGTTCATCCAAGCATACGCTTAAAAACTCCAAAACTATAAACAGTTAAAATATTCCAACTGGTATCTAACAGCAGCCGTACCATCAGCACTTTCAAAAAGCAAAACACATACACCATTACAATTCTTCCTACTATAGCATTGCTTGTAACAACAAATACACTTATTTGTGCACCTTAAACATTCCTTCAAGTATTGCACACTTCAAACAAACATAGTGTGACACATAATGTCAAATAAATGTACTAGTTTTTTTATCCTAGTTGGATATTTTTTTCCTAAAGAAACAATGATTATGCAACCACACAGCAAGCGTGCACAACGCACAGTCATTTTGTTTGAAGAATAGTACTTAGAATGTAGTAATTGTGAGGGTTTAAAAAGTACATAAATATGTGAGATTGTAAGCATTGCGACATTGTGAAGTATTATTATATGTTTTTTTTCACAGAGAAAGAAGCAAACATTTCTCCTCTATTACCATATACAACAGAGTCAACCTGTACCCCCATGCCATATCAATGAAAAGTACCATTTCCACTTCAATGTATTGTGTCACTATGTTCCAAAAACTATACACTGACCATACAGTATGTATAAGTACTATACAATTATTTTTGTAATGGTTGGTTCCAAAAGCCAAATTCCATTTATTTACACATATTATGACAATGGTTGTGGCCAGTGCCTAGATTCTTGGGTGTATGGCCTATGAATCTAGGCACAGGCCACAACGACCACAGCATAATACGGCCATTCACCCAAGAACCACAACACCACAACTTGCCCTTAACTTCCCAATTCAAACACCATCTGCAGATATGAAAATAGACCGGCAACCCTATTTTTCACAAATGTCTGTATCGTCATATCATCTAGATTCCTCTACCCTTCTCTAACATCCTCACATCATCTACATTCCACTCTTTTACCCTAATAAAGCCTGCCTGAGGTAACCAGATAAGCTGCCCACAGAGAGACCCTGTCCACGGACTACTGTGGAGTCCGCGGACTGCCATGCTCCGCACACTCTTCTTCCACCTAAACAAATAGCCTCATTTCATCTTTCTTTCACTCCCCCACCCTTCCCAGCCCCTCTTTCCAACACCAAATGACCCAAAATAGGTTTTGCAGCCTTGTTCCTCATTGCACTGTGGACTGTGGACAGCCATGGCAGTTTTGGAATAATATGAAGCACAACATGCTTTTCACCAACCAACACTGTCCACTGTATAATTTTTTTGCTGCCCATAGCCATGGTCTTCAGTCATAGCCAGCGTCCACAGCCTTTGGCTGCGCCCACTGTATATTTTGAAACACTAACTACCCACTAACCATGGCCTTTGGCCAAGTCCACTTTACATTTTACAACAATACCAGGCCTTCAGTCATTTAAAACACTACCAAGCCATTGGCCATACAAATAGCCGAAAGTATCCGTTGTTTTCATATAGTCACTGTTATCAGGAAAAATGGAAAAAAACAGAACATGTTTCCCTGGCCCTTGCACCCCCACTCACTCACCAAATGCCCCTCTGCTCATGGCACCCCCCCACTCCCAGCGACTCCCATTTGCCTCCCCAGCCCTCTGCCATACCCCCTCAAAGATGCATTGTTCCATGTGACAGACACGGCCTTCCCAATCTTGTTTTCTCCGATAGACGTGCTTATCAGACCGGATAACCGCAGCTTCTGATCCCTAGCCCACATACAACTCCCAAATTCCACATGGTGGCCTCTGTACATCTCCCTCCACCTATACCCTGATGCCATTCCACAGTTTGTTCACCTCCAAATGCAATTGTTTTGCTTTGCGGTTTCCAATAATCGTGAGTATAGCTGTGGCTTTCACTTGGAAAGAAAAAAGATGGCAGATTTTCACTTTCTGAATAGCCTTATCCTGAAATGCACCGTGGGAGATATAGCTATCATTTCAGGAGAAGGGGGCACCAACTAATCCAGCAAATATGTATCATAGTACTCGTCACAATAACCCCAAACCACAAAATGATCAAGTGTCAACACTTTGTGCCCAAGTTGTTTCCTACCTCGTCCACTAGGGTCCAGAGTTTTTTGCTAGCCTACGTGACATTTTTTTTTCCTTTGGGGAAATGAATGGGGAATAGTCTGAAAGTACTTTTTTTATTTTAACTAATATTTATTTTATTATTAACAGATCTTTCCCAACATTTTCATTCTGGGGTAGGCAGGGCACTTATGTACCTAATGATCTACCACGTTTCAACCATATTCATCATATGAGTCAAACATTATTAGCAATTCATTTTTTAAAATTTCATATGGAACTCACCACACAACTTAGCTACAGAGCAGTGACTGCCTCACTATAATATACACACATATATATAATTAAAATAGATTAAACCGGTTTTCCCATTACATTTACTAATTATCTGGAATGTTGTATCTTGTCATGATCTGATCTTGTCACATATGGGGACTAAATTGGTGTGTGTCGGTATTAATCATGGTACTTGCCCTGGCCGAAAACATTCTTAAATAATGCATGCAGATCTTAACCGAGCTCTCCCATCCTGGAGTACTGTCCAGCATGCAATTTCCAACATCTCGGTATTATGACATATGATTACTCTGAGCGATATGCCTGTATGAATTGATGATCCTCTGTAAATATGTGTATTTTGTGGAAATCAAATGTAATTTCCAAATATATTAAGTTACATTTTCTGGGGCTATTGTTCACGTGTTCAGAATGCATTCAACATTCAGGGATTTCAATATGACCTACAGGACAAAGGATGTTACCCAACCTACACTGAATGTATATTGATGGATATTTCAGTGCAAGATGTTATTAGATTCTATGAAAGCTCACTCGTATTTAAACGAATTACAAAGCCACGTAAGTGGCTGTGTAGTTATGGTTAAGTTGCTGTTTCCATAGGAAGAGCCCTTTTTGGGTGGCTTATAACTTCGCTCCCCCTGGAAGAATCCTCACCAAACTTTGCAAAAAAAGTATATGGGTCACTCTGAATTTTTTTGCAAGGTTTGGTGAGGTTTGGTCCAGGGGGGGCAACGTTATGGGGGGGTCCCAAAACCTTTTTTTCCCCATAGACTGAATGGGGAAAAAACTTTGCTCACACCTACAGCCCAAACCGCTGGACGGATTTTCACCAAATTTGGACCAGGAGCAGTGGCTTGGTTCCGAAAGCGTGCTTTTGCAAATTTGGTGAAAATCCGTCCAGTAGTTTTTTTTAAATGCCCAAAAAGTAGATGCAAAATATTAGTGATATCTATGTTCGGTCTGCGGACACACTTCCCTGTTCGGTCCAGGGACGGTGTCCTGATTGGCCAATTGGCTTGCGTCCTGTCCACGGACATGCAACGTGTTCATTTATTGGACGGTGAAGATCGTGAAACGCGTCAGATTTTCGGGAACGCCCGCCATCTTGGATTCGCAGACGTCCGCGGACAGCGCTGTGAAACTTTGTTGAAAAATACTATTTAGTACAGTGTGTTGTTGTGTGAAAGTGTTTGGGGAGGGTGGGGGAGTAAGAAATGGGTTAAATGTTTTATTTATTTAGGTCGTAGACCCCCCTGTTGTGTTCGCTTTGTTCGGGGATAACACAGATGTTCTAAAATGTTCTAAATAAACAAAATCGGGGTGTTCTGAGGACACTACTCATGTCTGTATTGTTCGCAAGCAAGCTGAAAGTGTTCCAAGAACACATCATGGGGCCGATTCATGGAACAAACGTGCGCCGAAAATCTTCGCGCAAGCATGCGCAAGCATGCGCAAGCAGAAAAAAACAGGCGCACGCGCACGCGTGCGATTCATGGAAGTCCCTGCGCGTGTTCACCGCGGGATGTGCGCCAAACCCATGCATGGCGCACAAGTCACTGCAACATCGCGAAAGGCGTGCGCGACGCGCACAGTGAAAGCGCACAACCTCAGCGCACACACCAGAAAGTGGGCGGGACATGGGGCATAACGCGCGGAATGGGGAACAACACGGGAAAATAAGGGCGTAACTGGGGATGTACTGCAGGGAAGCAGACGGAACGCCCACACGCACTCGAACCACACGTATTCATGGAATCGAATAGGGCAAAGCCACGCACAGGCAAAGACACGCACAAGCTGAAACACGGCCGCCACACGAAGGCAGGCGGTAGAGTCCCAGCGCATCAAAAAAGTGGTTCGCAGGAAGTCAAATACGCGATTGAGCGGGGTACGTGGATTTCAGGGGTGCGCGAGAAATTCTACACGCGATTGGCCTAGGTACGTGTATTACAGGGGTGCGCGAGAAAATCTACACGCGATTGGTCTGGGTACGTGGATTTCAGGGGTGCGCGAGAAATGCTACACGCGATTGGCCTGGGTACGTCTATTACAGGGGTGCGTGAGAAAATGTACACGCGATTGGGCTGGGTACGTGGATTTCAGGGGTGCGCGAGGAATGCTACACGCGATTGGGCTGGGTACGTGTATTACAGGGGTGCGCGAGAAAATCTACACGCGAATGGGCTGGGTACGTGGATTTCAGGGGTGCGCGAGAAATGCTACACGCGATTGGCCTGGGTACGTGTATTACAGGGGTGCGCGAGAAATCCTACACGCGATTGGGCCTGTGCGAGTGGGGCAGTGTATTACGTGGGCGTGCGGGAAGTTGAAGAGGTGAATTGCCAGTGTGGGTCCTCCCAGGTCTCCCCTCTACCCCCTCCACAACCTCTGCAGGCAGCCCACACCACAGGGGACTACCCTGCACCCCTGGTCATGTCCCGCAGGCAGCCCATCCACCATGGGCATGCCCCCCAGCCAAGCCACATGTCCCCCTGCACCCCCACCCCCCAGCACTGTGGGGCACCTGCCAGCAGGCCCCCAACCATGTCCCACTCATGTCCCCCTGCACCCCCACCCCCCAGCACTGTGGGGCGCCTGCCAGCAGGCCCCCAACCATGTCCCACTCATGTCCCCCTGCACCCCCACCCCCCAGCAGGCCCCCACTCATGTCCCCTTGCACCCCCACCCCCCAGCACTGTGGGGCACCTGCCAGCAGGCCCCCAACCATGTCCCACTCATGTCCCCCTGCACCCCCACCCCCCAGCAGGCCCCCACTCATGTCGCCTTGCACCCCCACCCCCCAGCAGGCCCCCACTCATGTCCCCCTGCACCCCCACCCCCCAGCAGGCCCCCACTCATGTCCCCTTGCACCCCCACCCCCCAGCACTGTGGGGCACCTGACAGCAGGCCCCCAACCATGTCCCACTCATGTCCCCCTGCACCCCCACCCCCCAGCAGGCCCCCACTCATGTCCCCTTGAACCCCCACCCCCCAGCACTGTGGGGCACCTGCCAGCAGGCCCCCAACCATGTCCCACTCATGTCCCCCTGCACCCCCACCCCCCCAGCAGGCCCCCACTCATGTCCCCTTGCACCCCCACCCCTCAGCACTGTGGGGCACCTGCCAGCAGGCCCCCAACCATGTCCCACTCATGTCCCCCTGCACCCCCACCCCCCAGCAGGCCCCCACTCATGTCCCCTTGCACCCCCACCCCCCAGCAGGCCCCCACTCATGTCCCCCTGCACCCCCACCCCCCAGCAGGCCCCCACTCATGTCCCCTTGCACCCCCACCCCCCAGCACTGTGGGGCACCTGCCAGCAGGCCCCCAACCATGTCCCACTCATGTCCCCCTGCACCCCCACCCCCCAGCACTGTGGGGCACCTGCCAGCAGGCCCCCAACCATGTGCCACTCATGTCCCCCTGCACCCCCACCCCCCAGCAGGCCCCCACTCATGTCCCCCTGCACCCCCACCCCCCAGCACTGTGGGGCACCTGCCAGCAGGCCCCCAACCATGTCCCACTCATGTCCCCCTGCACCCCCACCCCCCAGCACTGTGGGGCACCTGCCAGCAGGCCCCCAACCATGTCCCACTCATGTCCCCCTGCACCCCCACCCCCCAGCAGGCCCCCACTCATGTCCCCCTGCACCCCCACCCCCCAGCACTGTGGGGCACCTGCCAGCAGGCCCCCAACCATGTCCCACTCATGTCCCCCTGCACCCCCACCCCCCAGCAGGCCCCCACTCATGTCCCCCTGCACCCCCACCCCCCAGCAGGCCCCCACTCATGTCCCCCTGCACCCCCACCCCCCAGCACTGTGGGGCACCTGCCAGCAGGCCCCCAACCATGTCCCACTCATGTCCCCCTGCACCCCCACCCCCCAGCACTGTGGGGCACCTGCCAGCAGGCCCCCAACCATGTCCCACTCATGTCCCCCTGCACCCCCACCCCCCAGCACTGTGGGGCACCTGCCAGCAGGCCCCCAACCATGTCCCACTCATGTCCCCCTGCACCCCCACCCCCCAGCACTGTGGGGCACCTGCCAGCAGGCCCCCAACCATGTCCCACTCATGTCCCCTTGCACCCCCACCCCCCAGCAGGCCCCCACTCATGTCCCCCTGCACCCAGGTCCTGACGAAACGCAATCATGGCAGTAATGGGCAGCATACCCAGCACAAACACCCAGCCAAGGATTGCATCCACCCACATAGTAGATGCAATTACATGATACAACCCCAATGGCAAGTATGTAAATGAACACATGTCCGTCACACACACATACACAATGGGTGCAAGTGAATATCAAAACCCATATCATGACATGCATGAAACCAATGAGAAAATACCACAAATGTAAGTTATAAATATATGTATTAAAGATGAAAATGAAGTAAAGAAATAAAACACACAACAATGGGGATGACAAAACTAATGGTCCATGTCTGAGAACTAATAGAAAAAACCAAAAAACAAAGGAATCCAAAAACTAATGTAGTCCAAAGAAAAATAATGGGGGGAAAAAATAAGGAAAAACCATTGCCTCATGGTGAACTGAAATATAAATCCAACAATTTTTTCCAAACATCAAACTATGTACAAGAATATCCCAGGGTCCATGAGCCCAACACCATAAATAAAACCTACTACTACTAACTAATGAAAAAAATATATACAGAAAAGTGGCCATTGTCCGAGCGGTCCAAAAAAAACTTAAAAAATAAAGGAAACCTAACACTAACTAACTAAAGAACTATATACAATGGCAGCGGGCAAGTCCTGCGGCTCACTCTGTGATGTTGCCGGCCAGGGCATCATCGAACTCCATGTCGATGTCCCGGAGGCGGGACTCTGTCCTGGCCCCGAGGTCTCGCAGGGACAACCCCGTGTCCACCTCAAACTCCCTGCGAGCTTCCTCGAGGCACTCAGCCCGCCTCAACGCCCGACGCATGGAGAACTCCGCCCTGACCATGGTGAGCCGCTCCTCTTCCGCCCGCTGCCGCTCCGCACCTATCCGCTGGACCAACTGCTCCCACACGGAAGACACTGCCATCCCAGGGTTCACCTGCCCTCCGGCCGATGCCTGCCCCACTGATCTTGATGGCCCCGAGCCATGATGCCTCCCACGTCGAGCCTGCTGCTGCCTCCGACGCCACTGCCTCTGCCAGCACGACGGCATCCAGGCTGATGGAATCCACCGATGCCGTCGTGCACATGCCCTGCCAGATGATGCCGGCACATCCTCCATCTGCAGGGGGACAGTTGCTGGTGTGTCCACCCCTGCTGGACCTTCGACTCCCGACTGTGGCAGGGATGGGTCCCCACCGAGCTGGCTGCGTTGGTCGGGGCAGGTCCACAGGGGGCCCTGGTGGCATCTGGGCCGGAAGACGGCATGGAGCACAACTGGCGCATAGCCCCCACAGAGGAGGAGAGGGTCGCCAGAAGGCCACACACATGTAGGAAACCCCCGACCATGGCGGCTCCCAAATGGTTCACGTACGCACGGTGCTCTTCGTGATGATGTGCATGCTCCTCCCGGGAAGCATGCACCTCATCACGAATGCCAGCCGTGCGCAACGCGACACCAATCAGGACCCTCTCCACACGGCCAGGGGTCCCCTCGTCCGCAGGTAGAGGAGTGTCAGATGACATGGACATCTCCCCTACCTGCGGACGGGCCTGGGATGGGGCATCCCTGCTGGTGCATGGTGGTGCAGTCACAGTGTCAGGGACAGTGACATGCACAGGCACCTCCACGGCGACCTGTGCTGCCTCCTGCCCCTGGCCCTGGACTGCACCACTTGCACCAGCGGGGATGCCCCCACCAGGCCCCATGTGTGGCTCAGTAGCGGCCTCCTCCCCCTCTGTGGAAACCACCAACCTGGATGTCTCCACGCCGTCTTCCGCCGGTGCAAGCCCCTGTGGGGGCTCACCCACCCCTTCCGCTGCAGCCGTGGTGGCATCCCCGCCGCTCTGCTCCACAGCGCCTTCTCCGCCCTCTTCTTCACTTGCCACTGTGTAGAGGGAGACATAGAACACAAGCATCAGGGTACTGTACAATGGTCCCCTAGACAGGAAGCAACAGCAGATGAGTGGCACTGTCATACATCACTCCCATCATGTCCCTCCACAACACATGGGTCAGTGCAGGCAAAACACATACAGTAACAGGCATGGGGCAGGCCATGGACATTGGCATACATGACCAAGGGACTCATGATTCATACAATGTTGGTTTCAAACTCACATGCATCATGGGTCTTTCCATCACATGCACACACCTCACCGTAGTTCCATCCATCTGGCCTCGTGCACCACAGACGCAGTGGATACAAGGATGACTAGGCTGCATCAGTGAATCTGAACATTGTCACAGACATGTGTCATGCATCCATGGCGGTGACAAGTCACAGACACGCAGGTCAGACACACACACACATGGACACCATACGTGTACATGGGACCAGCACCCATCCCTCACCCCCACCCATGTCCAGGAACAGAGACTGCCATGCTTCCATGTGTTCATTCCGCACAGAGCCCCCCATGTTGCAATAGAACACATCACTGTACTCACATGCCTGACCATGATGTCCCTGCACACACACATACGTACATGGCCTATGTCACACATACAGGCAGGTATCAGACAACCAGCACACTGCAACATGCCCTGTTTCACACAGCAATGCTTGGCCACTTACCGGCCAACTCCAGATGGGTCTGCCTCCGAAGGATCTGGGCGTGGAGCGCTGGGTCTACGCGTTCCAGGACCCTCATCTGGATGTCACTCAGGCGTGCCCGGCCCCCCTCCGCGAGGCGCCGGGCCTTATTGAGGGTCCTGGACCTCAAGTCCTCCCAGCGCTTCTTGATGTGCTTGATGTCGCGGGTTGCCACCCCCTCCGCGTTGATGGCAACCACTACATCGTCCCAGATCCTCTCCCGTCCTTCCTTGTTGGTGCGTGGTCTTCCGAAGAGGGCATCATAATGCCCCAGGACATGCTCCACCAGGACACCAACTTCCTTCTCACTGAAGCTGGTGGCCCTCTGCCTCTCTGGCTGGGGGTCGCCACTGGTCTCAGATGGTGCTTGCCCCGACATGGCGACCCCCGAGGCAGGCGTGGGTGGGCAACTGGGTCCTGGGGCTGGGCTGTGGAGCGATGGTATCCCAGTCGGGAGTCTACTGTTCCAGCAGGGGTGGACACAGCAACTGGACCCCTGCAGATGGCTGATGTGCAGGCACCAAATGGCAGGGCACGGTGGCAGCAGGCAGGCAGGCAGGCAGGCAGCAGCAGATAGCACGTGGGAGGCTGCTCGGGGCACTGGGGGGGCAGTGATTCGGCCTTCTGGGCAGGAGCGTGGTCTTCCGTGTGTATTCGCGTGGCCAGCTGGATACGGAGTGATTTGGCATGTGAAAAATCTGCACGTCAGCGTGTAATTCGAGGAAAGGCCCTTAGCGCGTAAGCGCGTCTGCACGCATACGCATTTTCATTGGACCAAAGGCCCTCAGCGCGTGAGCGCGTCTGTGACGTGACGTGCGAGGGTGTATCCCTCATTGCACGTGATGACAGAACACACGTGGATTTCAACCAATCGCGTGTGAAAGTTCACGGCACCCCGGAACACACGTACCCAGGCCAATCGCATGTAGAATTACTCGCGCACCCCTGTAATACATGTACCCAGCCCAATCGCGTGTAGAATTTCTCACGCACCCCTGTAATACACGTACCCAGGCCAATCGCGTGTAGAATTTCACGCGCACCCCTGAAATACACGCACCCAGGCTATTCGCGTGTGGAACTTCACGCGCACCCCCGGAATACATGTACCCAGCCCATTCGCGTGTAGAATTTCTCGCGCACCCCTGTAATACACGTACCCAGCCCAATCGCGTGTAGAATTTCTCGCGCACCCCTGAAATACACGTACCCTGCTGAAATCGCGTGTGGAACTTCACGCGCACCCCTGAAATACACGCACCCAGGCTATTTGCGTGTGGAACTTCACGCGCACCCCTGAAATACACGTACCCAGCCCAATCGCGTGTGGAACTACCCGCGCACCCGGAAACACACGTACCCAGGCTAATCGCGTGTGGAAAACTGCACGTCCGCGTGTAATGTGATGCGCGCGTGCGTTTCCTTCAGCACGGGTTAAAGGTGAGCGGGCCCAGCAGTTCGCTGTACGTGCCTTCCGTGGAGACCGACGTGTGTTGCTGCTTCCAGTTGTTTCGCGCACCATCTACTTCACAGCTCTCAAGGACGTATCTCTTCTTTTGGCGGGGGTATTGGCTACGCGTGTTTTTCTGCATCGCGCTAGTCAGACGGTGAGTCGCAAACGCTCCTTTTCCCACTGCGGGTGCCCCTGTGTATTGCACCCATTTTCGATGTCATCGTAGCCTGCGTGTCCCACGCGTACGCGATATTCGTGTTACTGGGTGCCACCGCGTACTGCGGGAGGTTAAATCCACGCACGTAGGCTGCAGGGTTGCGTGCACGGTTTTACTGCAGTTTTGGGGTGCCTGAGCGTTGCGTGACCCGTCACCACATCACCGGGGTCACATACAGCCTTGCAGGTGCAGGGGGGCTGTTAACATCTTGCTTCCCACCCCCTTCACTCCAATTGCCCAGGTCAATTGTGCTGTACACCTCCCATTGGCACCACTCCATCTGTGCCAGCACTATTACATCTGTGCCATGGTTGGGAGGCCACCAAAGGTGAGGGGCACCTCAGCTGGGCGTACTCCTCGTGGCGGGCGTGGTCGGGGACCTGGCTGTGGTGACCAGGGAGTAGGGGGACTCCAGGGTGTCCAGGGCAGCCACAGAGGGGGAAGAGGCAGGGGTGCGCCACTTGAGCACAATGTTGTGCCATGTGTTGGTGCAGCCATGCCAACACCCCCTGTGGTTCCGGGGGATGCAGCTCCTGCATCTGGCACTGACACCCGTATGACCCGGCAGTCCGTTCCATCGACTGCCACGGGCCCAAGGGCAGCGGTAGCTGCAGGTGCAGCTGTGGACACCGCCACCCAGGCTCAGGGTCTGCCAGCGCAGGCTGCGTTGGCACTTGAAGAGCCCTTGGTAGATCTCCAACAGGCCAGGGGGGAAACCATAGGGGCACGCCGGGCTGCTCAGACCAAGACACGTGTCCCTGGGGCAGTCATGTCATCTGCTGCCCCGAACAGCCGGGTGTTGGCAAGTGCAGGGGCAGATGCACCCAACAGCACCCCGGTTGTGAGTCTGCCAACCAGGACCGTTGCGGTCAATGACCCTGCCACAGCTGATGTTGCTGCGCAGGGTCCATTAGTGGGCACCCAGCTGCCACTGACACAAGTCAGGCCTTTGGTCATCCCTCCACCTGCCACTCCCTCGGCTCAATCCACCGAACCCACTGGCCATACTGGTCAGGGCAGCATTAGCCAGCCAGGGTCTGCGCCACTGTCCAAGAGGAGGAAGGTTGCACCTGCAGCACAGGCTGGGACCCCACACACAGCCACGACCTCCTGCACGTCGAGGAAGAAGCCTTTCTGTAAGCAGGAACTGGACTTCCTTGTGGACTACGTGCGGGGACACAGCCGTGACATGCTAGTGGGTGCCAATAGTCAGACTACGGCTGCCCAACGTGACACCCACTGGAAGCATGTTGCGGAACATGTCAGTTCATTCGGCCATGAGGTGCGCACGGCGCAGGAGTGCAAAAAGCGCTGGAATGACATCAAGCGCAGCACTAAGGCTAAGCGTGCCTCAAATTACAACTTGACTCTGGTGACTGGCGGTGGGCCTGCACCAGAGGAGGAAGAACTCACTCCGCATGAGGCTCTCGTTGCGGAGTTCATACCACCAGAATTGGTCGAAGGTGTGGGAGAGATGCTGGACTTTGATGCCCAGTCCAGTGAGTGTTGATGCATAGTTGTTGAGGGCGTGTGTGTTTCACTTGTGGGATGTGTTGTGCATGATTGCTGCTACATGTGACGTGTACATGGTTCTGATGTGTAAGTAATGCAATGCTACCGTCATGCATGTCTCCTCTGCCTGCATGCGGGACTCCATGTGGGCATGCTCCCTTGCCCCTCCTCCGCCACTCTGCACCCCAGTTCCACCTTTGCACTGGTCTGCTACATTCTTGCCAATGTGTAGTTTCTTGTTCATGTGTCCTGTGTAGATGCTAACTTGCAGCTCAGAAACTGCCAGACATATGCCGTGTGGTACAGCCTTAGTACTCGATGCAGGGTATCCCACTTGTACTGTGCATGGGTCAGATGTCCCGCAGGGACATGAGTGCCCATTCATGCTCCATGTGCATTGCACGCATGCCCCTATGTATCCTTGACTGGATGATCACTGTAATATGAGTCCTTGGTTACATACATTGCCTGCCATATTATCGGCCTCCCCATGTCAACTGTGGCTCAGTCCTGCGTTGCACACATGTTTAGGCTCTGACAATCTGTGTGGCTCACAGGCCTCAGCCTGTTCAATGGCCAATGACTCAGTCCAACTCTTGTCGTGTCTTCTTCACACGTGGCCGGCCTCCGGATCTTCCATCATGTGTCCTGCCCACTGTCCCAGCATCATTTGCAGTGTTGTAATTTGAATCACATTAAGCTGTTGATGCCAGTCAACACTGCTTGTCAATACACAGGTGTATGGGCAGCCTTTTGATACCATGCTAGGCATCGCGGTGGAGGGGTGCTTGGCTGCTAGACATGGTACACATTGAATACACAATGCACGTGATGTCTGAATTTGACATTGCACTGCCTTCACATTTCCTGGCACACACCATGGAGTGCTTGTACATGTAGGTAGTGAGTGGCGTACACATTTTCAGCATTGCATAGACCCACTTCGATGCAAACTGCCACCTTTCAACAGGTCTGATCACAGTAGCTAATCAAAGTAGACCCAGCATGCATGCCAGGTCATATGTTGTGTGTCACATGTCTGCCGGATGCCTTTGCTGTCGGTGTGTGTGTGTGTGTTGTGTGCTTCTGACATGTGTAGTGACCTTTTCCTCTCTATTTTTCAGGTGATGATGCAATAGATGCAGAGGATGGTGTTGTCATGCCAGACACAGGGTTGGTAAGACCACATCAACCCGGCACTAGTGGGGGTCGTGGGGTGGTAGGCCACGAAAACCCCCAAGTGCTGCAGTCCATCCTGTCTCTGGCTGCCTATGAGTCCAGCCTTGATGACGACTCTGACATCCATGTTGAGTTGGATGAGCATCAAGTCCATGTGTCAGGGGTGAGTGATTCTGATGTGGACACTCCTCTGTCTGCGACACCTGCACTGAGGGATCAGACAGTCTTGGTTCCTCCGCCCGTGGTGGATCGGGATGCAGGGTCACCCTCCACACCAGTCACTGATGTGCCTGGGACATCACGTCGACGGGGGCATGTAGTCGTGCAGCTGCAGGCGGTGCCAACACAGCAAGGACCTATGGTCCTTGGGTCCCGCAGGGGTCAAGCCCGGCAACGCGGTCGCCGCGCGCAACCGCTGTATACTGAGTGGGAGCAAGACATGACTGCCAATTCCGAACGGCCGGGGGCAGCAATGGAGAACATCGCTGACAGCATGGAGCGTGTGGCCCGATCTGTGCTCCCCCCTGCTAGGCAGGTGCTTCTCCAGCAGCAGGCGGCACGGTCCACGGCCCGCTCGCTCAGGCTGGGCATGGCGGCCTCAGACAGGGCACGCCAGGCTGAAATGTCGTCTCTGCCTCAAGAAATTGCTGCTCACGCAGAGGCGCACATGGATGCCCTGAGGGAGGAGTATGCCTCCCTCAGATCCACTCTGGGTGTCCTTATGATGTCCCAGAGGCAGCAGGCAGAGGAGAGGTTTGCACAGCTTGAGCGCACCATCTCGGCTGAGCTACAGGCTTGCCGGGAGGTGCAGCGGTTGTCCAGCCAGGCCTTGCAGGAGGAACTCTGTGTTACACGTGCTACCTTGCAAGAGGAAGCACGTGTATCACGTGAGGTTCTGCATGCAGACCTATGTAACATCGACACACAGAACCAGGCTCACCTGTCCGGCAGACTTGCTGCCGACGAGGGGCAAGCTGCAGCTAGGCGTGGCCAGGCTACTGTGCCACGTCCTCCTTTCCAGGATGAGCCAGACTCGGACGACCAACTATCTCCCACATAGGTAGTGCTGTGCAGGCGTTGAGCCCATGGAGGTATTTTTTTTTGGCTCAGCATCATCGCATGTGGATGTTGAGCAGCACCCTGTACCTCCCCCCTCCTGGGTGCCTCCCCTCCCCCCCGGGTCGTATGTGGCCATTTTTGATTTTTCTTTTAGTTTAGTTAGTTAAGTTTCTGTTTGATAGTTAGTTTAAATAGGTAATGTAGGTTTTCCATAGTCAGTGTAATTAGTTAATAGTTGAGTTAGTTTAAAATTTGTAGTCTATTGTGCTTTCATGTGACAGTGCGGTGCCTTGTGGTTTTTGAAGGCATCCACTGTCTGTTCCAGCTGGGCCCTTCATGGTTGTCTTGTGTATGTGTTTGCTGCTTGGGTTCCTTGACTCACATATGCCACTCCTGCCTCCCTTATCCATGGGCTCGCAAGGATGGTTTGGTGTTACAGAATTTTACACAAGGGCTTTGGACTGTCATATCTGTGGCATGTCTGGTGCTTTGTGACTTGTGTTGACACCCCTAGTGGGGATGATTTGGGTGTAATTGTCCACTGTTCAGCTTTTGCTAGATGGGGTGTGTCATGATTAATGTGGACATTGATTGCTATGCATTGTGTATTATGTCTCATATCTTTCCTGTACACGTGCCTGTTGCAATTCATGCTGTAGATAGTGTTCCACACTTTGGAAGTCAAAGACGGGCTGATGGTGTGATTTGTGATGTGACTCTCTGACATGGTCAAGTAATGAGATGCCTGATGAGACACACACAGATCACTTTGATGCATTAATCATTTGTTTCATGCACTTTCTGCAGGGGGATGAGGCACCAGAGCACCTTTGGCAGCAGACATGGCCCATTGGACGACGGAATTCCTGACCCGTTTCTTGGTGCCCACATGCACATGTGTGCACGAGCAGAGCCACAGTGATTGCAGACCCACATCCTAGAACTGCTGACATGTTCCAAGGAACTCCTGGCAAGGTGAGCAGCACAGGGGGGCCACGACACAGCAAAGCTTGCACCAGGCGACTTGCACATGGGGGCTTAGTCACAGCACTGAGGGTGAGCTTAGACGAATATTGGTGTTGAAGCACACAATGCAGCTCAGATGTGTTTGTGGACTGATGGCTGTTGATAGTAGGGTTGTCTGGGACACATGCAGGGGCAGTGGCACATACCCTGCGGTACAACAAGGTTCATTGAGGCACTTGTATCAACCATGTAGCCTTCCGAGACATGGAAAGGGGCAGCTCACAGGGACATACAGCAAGGGACATACTTGGGTGCAGTGCATGTCTATTCCACGTACTTCATGATAAATGCACTGCCAACTTTGTTTTGGTCATGGTGGTACGCAACTTGCTCTGTAGTCATGGCTTGCCATATGGGTCTGTCTGCTTACCCAGGGAACATTGCATGTTGTGTGAATTGTGACACATTGGTGTTCCATTTGCCACGCACCCACCAGCGCCTGACTTACTGCATTGACTGTGCATGACCCGTCACAGGGGTGATGTTAAAGATGGTTACGAAGCATCGAGCACTGATTGTCTGTTTGTAGAGTAGTTTGTTGCTATGGGGCATGTTTTGTGTTGTGTTTTAGTGTAATTGGCACATACAGGTTGTTGACTGTGTCTCTCTTTGCAGCATTGCAGTGCTCCTGTAACCGGCCCTGAGAGTGCGCAGGCAGGAGGCCAGCACTCAAAACCAGAGCTAAGTGTCTTGTTGTTTTCCTTACAAACTGCCCTGCATAGGCTTGCTGTGGAGTGTACTGATGCATGGATGTATGTGTGGTCCGATTTGGTATGTTTTTTCCCCTAATCACCCGTGATCCTATGCAATTATGAAACCTGTGCCCTCTACCCGGTGTTCCTGCTTCCCGTGCCTATCCAAGCAACGTTCCCTGACCCTCTTTCCCCACTGGGGTTGCGGATGCCTGTGTAAGCCCCGAACTTGCAGGTGCCAAAACCCTAGAGGGGGTGGTTGGTTCGTACCACTCCTGAGCCTGGACTACAGAAGGCCATGACAATGATGTCCAAGTTTGTTTGGATTGTGTATGTGTTCATGCAGGTTGTACATATTCGTGCATTCCCTAGTTTCATGTGTCATTCCTCCTCCCCTCACCTGCCACTCATTCCAGTCATCCAGTGTGTCTACACCTGTCCCGACTGCATATCCCTGAACCTCATTCCCCACCATGATCTCAGGGGCCTGTGTGAGTTTGACCTTGCAGGCACCCGGGACATGGTGTGGGTGGTTGTTTCATGAGACTCCCGCGCCTGTACAGGGGACCTGTAACAGTACACATCCATTCATGGTGCATCATCCTATGTCATGTACCACACATGTCTCACATCCTGTCGTGACATTGTTCTGCTGTGCTACCTTGGTTGTTGCATCATTGTGGTAGTACTTGGCGTTTGTGAGGTACTGCTTCGTCAAGTCATCTACTGGAGGGTGTTTGGGTTCGTTTTCATGCCTTGTATTTTGTGATTTTGGAAATGGTTGTGGATTCTGAGGGTTCAGGCATCTTTTTACACACAAGGTGGGAGATGGACACGAAGGGTAAAGGTGATCCTGTGGCCGGGTGGAAATGAGGGTTGGAGGCTCCATGACCCAGGTGCAGTTGTTCAGTGGGCCATGGTCATTTGCGCGGGAGGGGGGGGTTGTTGTTGATAGTTGCATTGCCCTGCAGTGTGATGGGAACTCTGACATTGTAATGTTGTTGTCCTATGTACATGTTGTGTTCTGCTGATCAATGCCTGTTCATGTGTTGTGTTTTCCTTTCAGGTGCGAGGGGATAGTTGTGGTTTGACATGCTGGGGTGTACACATGGTGGATGTTCACATGTGATGTGTAGGGAACACTGATGGTCACTTGAGTGCACATGCATATGTGGAGTGTATGTCCCTGCAGAACCACACACTTGCACTCGGATGCACTCCATGTACTCCCACCCTTGCATATCCACGTGTACACTGTTTGCCTTCTGGTGCCCACTGTGTCCCGGCAGCACATGTTCTGTGACCGATTATGGTTCCAGTACATGCCTAATTTGATGTTTGATGTAGTCTGTCACTTAGATGTGATGCTCAGGGTGTGCATCACACGCAATGGCTGTTCACTGTGCTGTGCGCTGAGCAGTGTGATGCAGGAGTGGGACACTGCACACATGAGCTGCAGTGTTGATTTTGCAATGCATAATGTGCATATAGACAGGCATTCATTGTGATGTTACGTCTACGACTGTTGCAATGCATTTGGAAACAACTTATTTTGGGTGGGACATTTTGTTGGTCTGTCATTTCATCTGATTCCGGGTCAGGCATCATTGTCCGATGCCACTGTACATTTAGGACATGGCAATGTGTACCTTATCGTTACTGCGTCGGTGTATGGGTATTGCTTGCCATGTCATGTTGATGTTTGGGAGGGTTTGACTGACATGACAGTGATGGCCATGGCCTGTTTTGCAGGTGTGTGTGATGCACACCTTGCATGTCCAGGTCATCCGCTTCTCAGAGCAACTAGCTGGGGGTAGGTTTCTCTCCGCAGCAGGGCCCTCCCCCTGGAACAGACTTCCTGCCTGACTTGAACTTGAGGGGAACCATCTCCAGTTCTGGAAGCACCTCAAGACCTTCCTCTTTGCTTCTGCTTACTCTCTGCCTCTCCCTTGCAGAATTCTTCACTGGAACTGCACAGGAGCTGCTACTGGGACACTCTCACCAACCTCGGTCCCTGGCCCAGCCACTGTCCACTTGCACTGCCACCCTGGCAACCCCTGCACTGCAGTACTGTCTCTCCATCCCTACAGCCTTCGCTTCCCAGCACTTGTCTGCATGCACTTACCTTTGCAGTTGCCACCAGGCGACCTATGTATTATTTTTTTGGCCTACTTCCCCTGTACTGGACTCCCCCCCACCCTTCCCCTTGCACTTTTCCCTTCCCCCTACCCCTGCACTTGCACAATCTCAATGACACCTGGCCTAGTAGTACCGTTCTCTGTGTTCCCTTGTTCCCCCCCCTTGCCTCATTGCGCCTTGGAATACTTGTGCATGGCCCATGTCATCTCACATGTCATATGTGTGCATTTTGGTTCCACAGGATAGCTTGTGTTTAAGTAGCTAGGGATGCAGACGATGTGGCACTTCCATGGCAACTATCTCAGGGTGGTAGGGTTGTGACAGTTGACTGTCACTTTGTCATCATCGATTGTCACCTGGTATGTGCCAGGCCTGTGTGCACTCCGCAGGGGTGGGAGTTTAGGTGAAAAATGTTGGCACAAGCTGGGTCCGGGCTTCCTCGCCACGTGCCCTGTCCCCTCCCATGGGCAGCGTCTGTGCCTGTGGTTGGGGATGTGGGGGCACCACCATGTCCACCGGGACGCCCTGCCGTGTTGCAACATTGTGCAGGACACATGCTGCCACAATGATCCTGCACACTACTGGTGGTGCATAGAGTAGTTGCCCACCAGAGCGGTCAAGGGAGCGGAAACGTGACTTGAGCACTCCGAATGTGCGCTCCACTATGCCCCTGGTTGCAATATGGGCAGTGTTGTATCTTACCTGGGGTGGTGTGCTGGGGTTCCGGATTGGCGTCATCATGTGTTTGCTCAGAGGGTAGGCACTGTCCCCTGGGGAGGTGATAATAATTGAGATTATTAGAGTTTGGATATTTGTCTGTGTGTGACTTGCATGCATGTGCAAGGGCATTTGTACTCACCTAAGAGCCATGTGTCGCCATGCTGCCCAGCTTCCAGGGCCCGGCTCAGGGCGGACATTCTGTATATGAAACTGTCATGGGTGGAGCCAGGGTAGTTTGCATAGACAGAGGTGATGATTCCCTTTGCATCGCATACCACCTGTACATTGATGGAATGCCAGTGCTTGCGGTTTCGGTAGATGTGCTCAGTGGCCCTAGGTGGATGTAGGGCCACATGGGTGCAATCTATGGCACCGAGCACTTTGGGGAAGTGTGCCACCCTGTAAAAATCCAGGACAACGGCCTGCCTTTCTGCGGGTGTTCTGGGCATGTATATGTGCCTGCGGACTGAGGGGTGCGCTGTCATGATTGCCAGTACCTGGTGTAGGCAGCGTGACTGCGTGGCCTGTGAGACCTCCCCCACTATGGCAGTGGTCCGCTGAAACGACCCAGTGGCCAAAAAATGCAAGACATTGAGCACCTTCTCCAAGGGGCTCAATGCTTGGGAGCAAAGGGTGGGGGATGTGAGGTCATCTTCCCACTCCCTGACCAGGTCTAGGATGATATGGGGTGGAAACCTATACCTGCCGTAGACCTGGTCGTCAGGCATCCCAAAAAGGCTTGTCCGTGGTGCAAAAATGCGTGCCCTGGCTATTCTCCTCCTCCTGCGGTGTCCCACGATCAGTGCAGCAACAAATGGGGCATTCATCGTCGCTGTATATACGCGTTTGTTGTTTGCGCGCACTTTTATGCTGTCCGCAGGACGCCTCCGTGTGGGCGGACTCGTTGACGCCTGTGCACGTCTTTTGCCGTGCACGTGTTTCCCGTATTCGGGTGTCATCGCGTGTGATTGGAGGGGAGCGAGCGTACACGCGATTGGCCTGGGTACGTGTATTACAGGGGTGCGCGAGAAAATCTACACGCGAATGGGCTGGGTACGTGTATTCCGGGGGTGCGCGTGAAGTTCCACACGCGAATAGCCTGGGCGCGTGTATTACAGGGGTGCGCGAGAAAATCTACACGCGAATGGGCTGGGTACGTGTATTCCGGGGGTGCGCGTGAAGTTCCACACGCGAATAGCCTGGGCGCGTGTATTTCAGGGGTGCGCGTGAAGTTCCACACGCGATTTCAGCAGGGTACGTGTATTTCAGGGGTGCGCGAGAAATTCTACACGCGATTGGCCTGGGTACGTGTATTACAGGGGTGCGCGAGAAATTCTACACGCGATTGGGCTGGGTACGTGTATTACAGGGGTGCGCGAGTAATTCTACACGCGATTGGCCTGGGTACGTGTGTTCCGGGGTGCCGTGAACTTTCACACGCGATTGGTTGAAATCCACGTGTGTTCTGTCATCACGTGCAATGAGGGATACACCCTCGCACGTCACGTCACAGACGCGCTCACGCGCTGAGGGCCTTTGGTCCAATGAAAATGCGTATGCGTGCAGACGCGCTTACGCGCTAAGGGCCTTTCCTCGAATTACACGCTGATGTGCAGATTTTTCACGTGCCAAATCACTCCGTATCAAGCTGGCCACGCGAATACACACGGAAGACCACGCTCCTGCCCAGAAGGCCGAATCACTGCCCCCCCAGTGCCCCGAGCAGCCTCCCACGTGCCATCTGCTGCTGCCTGCCTGCCTGCCTGCTGCCACCGTGCCCTGCCATTTGGTGCCTGCACATCAGCCATCTGCAGGGGTCCAGTTGCTGTGTCCACCCCTGCTGGAACAGTAGACTCCCGACTGGGATACCATCGCTCCACAGCCCAGCCCCAGGACCCAGTTGCCCACCCACGCCTGCCTCGGGGGTCGCCATGTCGGGGCAAGCACCATCTGAGACCAGTGGCGACCCCCAGCCAGAGAGGCAGAGGGCCACCAGCTTCAGTGAGAAGGAAGTTGGTGTCCTGGTGGAGCATGTCCTGGGGCATTATGATGCCCTCTTCGGAAGACCACGCGCCAACAAGGAAGGACGGGAGAGGATCTGGGACGATGTAGTGGTTGCCATCAACGCGGAAGGGGTGGCAACCCGCGACATCAAGCACATCAAGAAGCGCTGGGAGGACTTGAGGTCCAGGACCCTCAATAAGGCCCGGCGCCTCGCGGAGGGGGGCCGGGCACGCCTGAGTGACATCCAGATGAGGGTCCTGGAACGCGTAGACCCAGCACTCCACGCCCAGATCCTTCGGAGGCAGACCCATCTGGAGTTGGCCGGTAAGTGGCCAAGCATTGCTGTGTGAGACAGGGCATGTTGCAGTGTGCTGGTTGTCTGATACCTGCCTGTATGTGTGACATAGGCCATGTACGTATGTGTGTGTGCAGGGACATCATGGTCAGGCATGTGAGTACAGTGATGTGTTCTATTGCAACATGGGGGGCTCTGTGCGGAATGGACACATGGAAGCATGGCAGTCTCTGTTCCTGGACATGGGTGGGGGTGAGGGATGGGTGCTGGTCCCATGTACACGTATGGTGTCCATGTGTGTGTGTCTGACCTGCGTGTCTGTGACTTGTCACCGCCATGGATGCATGACACATGTCTGTGACAATGTTCAGATTCACTGATGCAGCCTAGTCATCCTTGTATCCACTGCGTCTGTGGTGCACGAGGCCAGATGGATGGAACTACGGTGAGGTGTGTGCATGTGATGGAAAGACCCATGATGCATGTGAGTTTGAAACCAACATTGTATGAATCATGAGTCCCTTGGTCATGTATGCCAATGTCCATGGCCTGCCCCATGCCTGTTACTGTATGTGTTTTGCCTGCACTGACCCATGTGTTGTGGAGGGACATGATGGGAGTGATGTATGACAGTGCCACTCATCTGCTGTTGCTTCCTGTCTAGGGGACCATTGTACAGTACCCTGATGCTTGTGTTCTATGTCTCCCTCTACACAGTGGCAAGTGAAGAAGAGGGCGGAGAAGGCGCTGTGGAGCAGAGCGGCGGGGATGCCGCCACGGCTGCAGCGGAAGGGGTGGGTGAGCCCCCACAGGGGCTTGCACCGGCGGAAGACGGCGTGGAGACATCCAGGTTGGTGGTTTCCACAGAAGGGGAGGAGGCCGCTACTGAACCACACATGGGGCCTGGTGGGGGCATCCCCGCTGGTGCAAGTGGTGCAGTCCAGGGCCAGGGGCAGGAGGCAGCACAGGTCGCCGTGGAGGTGCCTGTGCATGTCACTGTCCCTGACACTGTGACTGCACCACCATGCACCAGCAGGGATGCCCCATCCCAGGCCCGTCCGCAGGTAGGGGAGATGTCCATGTCATCTGACACTCCTCTACCTGCGGACGAGGGGACCCCTGGCCGTGTGGAGAGGGTCCTGATTGGTGTCGCGTTGCGCACGGCTGGCATTCGTGATGAGGTGCATGCTTCCCGGGAGGAGCATGCACATCATCACGAAGAGCACCGTGCGTACGTGAACCATTTGGGAGCCGCCATGGTCGGGGGTTTCCTACATGTGTGTGGCCTTCTGGCGACCCTCTCCTCCTCTGTGGGGGCTATGCGCCAGTCGTGCTCCATGCCGTCATTCGGCCCAGATGCCACCAGGGCCCCCTGTGGACCTGCCCCGACCAACGCAGCCAGCTCGGTGGGGACCCCATCCCTGCCACAGTCGGGAGTCGAAGGTCCAGCAGGGGTGGACACACCAGCAACTGTCCCCCTGCAGATGGAGGATGTGCCGGCATCATCTGGCAGGGCACGTGCACGACGGCATCGGTGAATTCCATCAGCCTGGATGCCGTCGTGCTGGCAGAGGCAGTGGCGTCGGAGGCAGCAGCAGGCTCGACGTGGGAGGCATCATGGCTCGGGGCCATCAAGATCAGAGGGGCAGGCATCGGCCGGATGGCAGGTGAACCCTGGGATGGCAGTGTCTTCCGTGTGGGAGCAGTTGGTCCAGCGGATAGGTGCGGAGCGGCAGCGGGCGGAAGAGGAGCGGCTCACCATGGTCAGGGCGGAGTTCTCCATGCGTCGGGCGTTGAGGCGGGCTGAGTGCCTCGAGGAAGCTCGCAGGGAGTTTGAGGTGGACACGGGGTTGTCCCTGCGAGACCTCAGGGCCAGGACAGAGTCCCGCCTCCGGGACATCGACATGGAGTTCGATGATGCCCTGGCCGGCAACATCACAGAGTGAGCCGCAGGACTTGCCCGCTGCCATTGTATATAGTTCTTTAGTTAGTTAGTGTTAGGTTTCCTTTATTTTTTAAGTTTTTTTTGGACCGCTCGGACAATGGCCACTTTTCTGTATATATTTTTTTCATTAGTTAGTAGTAGTAGGTTTTATTTATGGTGTTGGGCTCATGGACCCTGGGATCTTCTTGTACATAGTTTGATGTTTGGAAAACATTTGTTGGATTTATATTTCCGTTCACCATGAGGCAATGGTTTTTCCTTATTTTTTCCCCCCATTGTTTTGCTTTGGACTACATTAGTTTTTGGATTCCTTTGTTTTTTGATTTTTTCTATTAGTTCTCGGACATGGACCATTAGTTTTGTCATCCCCATTGTTGTGTGTTTTTTTTCTTTACTTAATTTTCATCTTTAATACATATATTTATTACTTACATTTGTGGTATTTTCTCATTGGTTTCATGCATGTCATGATATGGGTTTTGACATTCACTTGCACCCATTGTGTATGTGTGTGTGACGGACATGTGTTCATTTACATACTTGCCATTGGGGTTGTATCATGTAATTGCATCTACTATGTGGGTGGATGCAATCCTTGGCTGGGTGTTTGTGCTGGGTATGCTGCCCATTACTGCCATGATTGCGTTTCGTCAGGACCTGGGGGCAGGGGGACATGAGTGGGGGCCTGCTGGGGGGTGGGGGTGCAAGGGGACATGAGTGGGGGCCTGCTGGGGGGTGGGGGTGCATGGGGACATGAGTGGGACATGGTTGGGGGCCTGCTGGCAGGTGCCCCACAGTGCTGGGGGGTGGGGGTTCAAGGGGACATGAGTGGGGGCCTGCTGGGGGGTGGGGGTGCAGGGGGACATGAGTGGGGGCCTGCTGGGGGGTGGGGGTGCAGGGGGACATGAGTGGGACATGGTTGGGGGCCTGCTGGCAGGTGCCCCACAGTGCTGGGGGGTGGGGGTGCAGGGGGACATGAGTGGGACATGGTTGGGGGCCTGCTGGCAGGTGCCCCACAGTGCTGGGGGGTGGGGGTGGAAGGGGACATGAGTGGGGGCCTGCTAGGGGGTGGGGGTGCAGGGGGACATGAGTGGGGGCGTGCTGGGGGGTGGGGGTGCAAGGGGACATGAGTGGGGGCCTGCTGGGGGGTGGGGGTGCAGGGGGACATGAGTGGGACATGGTTGGGGGCCTGCTGGCAGGTGCCCCACAGTGCTGGGGGGTGGGGGTGCAAGGGGACATGAGTGGGGGCCTGCTGGGGGGTGGGGGTGCAGGGGGACATGAGTGGGACATGGTTGGGGGCCTGCTGGCAGGTGCCCCACAGTGCTGGGGGGTGGGGGTGCAAGGGGACATGAGTGGGGGCCTGCTGGGGGGTGGGGGTGCAGGGGGACATGAGTGGGGGCCTGCTGGGGGATGGGGGTGCAAGGGGACATGAGTGGGGGCCTGCTGGGGGGTGGGGGTGCAGGGGGACATGAGTGGGACATGGTTGGGGGCCTGCTGGCAGGTGCCCCACAGTGCTGGGGGGTGGGGGTGCAGGGGGACATGAGTGGGACATGGTTGGGGGCCTGCTGGCAGGTGCCCCACAGTGCTGGGGGGTGGGGGTGCAGGGGGACATGAGTGGGACATGGTTGGGGGCCTGCTGGCAGGTGCCCCACAGTGCTGGGGGGTGGGGGTGCAGGGGGACATGAGTGGGACATGGTTGGGGGCCTGCTGGCAGGTGCCCCACAGTGCTGGGGGGTGGGGGTGCAAGGGGACATGAGTGGGGGCCTGCTGGGGGGTGGGGGTGCAGGGGGACATGAGTGGGACATGGTTGGGGGCCTGCTGGCAGGTGCCCCACAGTGCTGGGGGGTGGGGGTGCAAGGGGACATGAGTGGGGGCCTGCTGGGGGGTGGGGGTGCAGGGGGACATGAGTGGGGGCCTGCTGGGGGGTGGGGGTGCAGAGGGACATGAGTGGGACATGGTTGGGGGCCTGCTGGCAGGTGCCCCACAGTGCTGGGGGGTGGGGGTGCAAGGGGACATGAGTGGGGGCCTGCTGGGGGGTGGGGGTGCAGGGGGACATGAGTGGGGGCCTGCTGGGGGGTGGGGGTGCAAGGGGACATGAGTGGGGGCCTGCTGGGGGGTGGGGGTGCAGGGGGACATGAGTGGGACATGGTTGGGGGCCTGCTGGCAGGTGCCCCACAGTGCTGGGGGGTGGGGGTGCAAGGGGACATGAGTGGGGGCCTGCTGGGGGGTGGGGGTGCAGGGGGACATGAATGGGACATGGTTGGGGGCCTGCTGGCAGGTGCCCCACAGTGCTGGGGGGTGGGGGTGCAAGGGGACATGAGTGGGGGCCTGCTGGGGGGTGGGGGTGCAGGGGGACATGAGTGGGGGCCTGCTGGGGGGTGGGGGTGCAAGGGGACATGAGTGGGGGCCTGCTGGGGGGTGGGGGTGCAGGGGGACATGAGTGGGACATGGTTGGGGGCCTGCTGGGGGGTGGGGGTGCAGGGGGACATGAGTGGGACATGGTTGGGGGCCTGCTGGCAGGTGCCCCACAGTGCTGGGGGGTGGGGGTGCAAGGAGACATGAGTGGGGGCCTGCTGGGGGGTGGGGGTGCAGGGGGACATGAGTGGGGGCCTGCTGGGGGGTGGGGGTGCAAGGGGACATGAGTGGGGGCCTGCTGGGGGGTGGGGGTGCAGGGGGACATGAGTGGGACATGGTTGGGGGCCTGCTGGCAGGTGCCCCACAGTGCTGGGGGGTGGGGGTGCAAGGGGACATGAGTGGGGGCCTGCTGGGGGGTGGGGGTGCAGGGGGACATGAGTGGGGGCCTGCTGGGGGGTGGGGGTGCAAGGGGACATGAGTGGGGGCCTGCTGGGGGGTGGGGGTGCAGGGGGACATGAGTGGGACATGGTTGGGGGCCTGCTGGCAGGTGCCCCACAGTGCTGGGGGGTGGGGGTGCAAGGGGACATGAGTGGGGGCCTGCTGGGGGGTGGGGGTGCAGGGGGACATGAGTGGGACATGGTTGGGGGCCTGCTGGCAGGTGCCCCACAGTGCTGGGGGGTGGGGGTGCAAGGGGACATGAGTGGGGGCCTGCTGGGGGGTGGGGGTGCAGGGGGACATGAGTGGGACATGATTGGGGGCCTGCTGGCAGGTGCCCCACAGTGCTGGGGGGTGGGGGTGCAAGGGGACATGAGTGGGGGCCTGCTGGGGGGTGGGGGTGCAAGGGGACATGGTTGGGGGCCTGCTGGCAGGTGCCCCACAGTGCTGGGGGGTGGGGGTGCAGGGGGACATGAGTGGGGGCCTGCTGGGGGGTGGGGGTGCAAGGGGACATGAGTGGGGGCCTGCTGGGGGTTGGGGGTGCAAGGGGACATGTGGCTTGGCTGGGGGGCATGCCCATGGTGGATGTGCTGCCTGCGGGACATGACCAGGGGTGCAGGGTAGTCCCCTGTGGTGTGGGCTGCCTGCAGAGGTCGTGGAGGGGGTAGAGGGGAGACCTGGGAGGACCCACACTGGCAATTCACCTCTTCAACTTCCCGCACACCCACGTAATACACTGCCCCACTCGCACAGGCCCAATCGCGTGTAGAATTTCTCGCGCACCCCTGAAATCCACGTACCCAGGCCAATCGCGTGTAGAATTTCTCGCGCACCCCTGAAATACACGTACCCTGCTGAAATCGCGTGTAGAATTTCTCGCGCACCCCTGAAATACACGCGCCCAGGCTATTCGTGTGTAGAATTTCTCGCGCACCCCTGAAATACACGCGCCCAGGCTATTCGCGTGTAGAATTTCTCGCGCACCCCTGAAATCCACATACCCAGGCCAATCGCGTGTAGAATTTCTCGCGCACCCCTGAAATACACGTACCCTGCTGAAATCGCGTGTAGAATTTCTCGCGCACCCCTGAAATACACGCGCCCAGGCTATTTGCGTGTAGAATTTCTCGCGCACCCCTGAAATACACGTACCCTGCTGAAATCACGTGTGGAACTTCACGCGCACCCCTGAAATACATGCGCCCAGGCTATTCGCGTGTGGAACTTCACGCGAACCCCTGAAATACACGTAGCACGCTCCCCCAGGCCCGATCGCGTGAATCAGTTCACGTGAACCCCTGAAATACACGTAGCCCGCTCCCCCAGGCCCGATCGCGTGAAAAAGTTCACGCGAACCCCTGAAATACACGTAGCCCGCTCCCCCAGGCCCGATCGCGTGAGTGACTTCACGTGAACCCCTGGAATACACGTAGCCCGCTTGCCGTGCTGGTACAGGGTTAGCGCAGCCCTTTGCGCTGGATTGGGGATTTTGATGGCTTTTCCCTGCGCGGAAGGCGTTCTTGGGGGCGTAACTGGCGCTGCTGCAAGGTCGCTGCGCCACTATGCGCCACGGCTGGTTTTGGTGGCTGGAATCCATGAATACGCTGTGCGCGGAAATGGGTTTTGGCGCACGCGGCTGGCGCAGGGATTCGCACGCGCACACTGTGCGCCAGCCGCGTGCGCCACTTGTGCACCGAATTCTATGAATTGGCCCCCATGTGTCCTGGGATGTTCGTCAATAAATAAAATGGGAGTGTCCTGAGGACGGTATGCCTGTCCATTCTGTTCACAAGCAATTTCAAATTGTTCTAAGAACACATGTTCGCATGCATGTTCAAAGTGTTCTTAGAATACATTATGTGTCCTGGGATGTTCGTAAATAAACAAAATGAGGGTGTCCTGAGGACGCTATGTCTGTCCATACTGTTCGTAGGCAAGTTGAAACTGTTCTAACGACACTCATGATGTCCGCGCCCATTAAAAGTGTCCATGTGGCATAGTTGAAATGTTTGATTCTATGGGTGTGATATGCTGCGATGGTGCATAGCCATATGGCCATGCACCGAAGACTCTAAGCCCTGGCCACAACTACTGCAGCATATCACACCCATAGTGGTTTATAACTTTGGGATCGAAGAACAAATTTATAAGCAACAAAGTTATAAGCCACTATGGGTGTGATATGCTGTGGTGGTTGTGGGCAGGGCCTGTAGTTTTGGGTGCATGGACAAGATCAAATTTATAGGCAGCAAAGTTCAAACTGTTCTAAGAACACTCATGATGTCCGCGGACATTAAAAGTGTCCCTATGGTATAGTTAAAATGTTTGACTCTATGGGTGTAATATGCTGTGGTGGTTGTGGCCAGGGCATAGAGTCTAGGGAGCATGGACATATGGCCATGCACCCAAAACTCTATGCCCTGGCCACAACCACCGCAGCATATCACACCAATAGTGGCTTATAACTTTTGGATCCAAGAACACATTTATAAGCAGCAAAGTTATAAGCCACTATGGGTGTGATATGCTGTGGGGGCTGTGGGCAGGGTCTATAGTCTTGGGTGCATGGACAAGATCAAATATATAGGAAGTAAAGTTATAAGTCACTATGGGTGTGATTTGCTGAGATGGTTTTACTATAATATACTTACTGTTTGGTTTAGTAACTGTAGTACATGTATTTCTTGTTTATTTCATATTTCATATTTAGTAGATTACAAACCAGTGTACTGTGCAATTTGCTCAGTTTCTGTGTTTGTTGCTAAAATCATTGGGTATGTGGGAGAAAAAGAAATCCATGATGGATTAAAAAAAAACTTTTTTGTTATGCTACAGTCTGTTTGTTTCTTTTCAGTGTTCACTTGTTGTTTCTGTCTAATGCTTTATATATTGGCTTGTTGCAGATTTTTGGAGCAGTTAGATACCTGTTGACATATTCTAACAGTCTATTTTTTGTTATAATGAAGTTGTATTGATTTATCTATTTGGATATTGTAATATTTTGGGTTAGTTAGATACAATTTGGCGTTTTCTAACTGTCTATTTTTTGTTATAATGTAGTGGTATTGATTTATCTGTTTGGTTATTGAAAATCTTGGGGTAGTTAGATGCCAGTTGGCGTATTCTAACTGTTTATTTTCTTATATAATTTAGTGGTATTCATTTATCTGTTTAGTTGTTGTAGAATCTTGGGGCAGTTATATAGCTGTTGGCATATTGTAACAGTTTACAGTTTTCTAATAGAAGTTTAGTTAATGTTTAAGTACAGTTTAGTTAATCATTTTTGGTTTTAAGAAATTGTAATAAAGTGGTATTGATTCATCTGTTCAGATATTGTAAAATTTTGGGGTAGTTAGATACCATTTGGCGTATTCTAACTGTGTATTTTTTGTTATAATGTAGTGGTATTGATTTATCTGTTTGGTTATTGAAAATCTTGGGGTTTTTGTAGAATCTTGGGGCAGTTATATAGCGGTTGGCATATTGTAACAGTTTATAGTTTTCTAGTAAAAGTTTAGTTAATGTTTAAGTACAGTTTAGTTAATACATTTTGAATTTAAGAAGATTAAATAAGCGTTTCTAAGATTTGCAGGTAATCTCTGCTTTGGAGTAATGGTACTATTATTACATTCGAACCATCCACAATTCTTTTTTATATATGCAGTATAGTGACCTGCATTGGTTGTATCTCCTGCATGGTAGATTATATCTATTGTTGGGAATGTTTTTTTTAAGAAGTGATACTTGACCATGTGTGAATCCAGTCAGCTTGTAGTTGTTTTTGGTACCATTTGGATTGTAACGTAGAAGCATTAGTATTACGTATTTACTATGTGTTTGTATTAGTAAGGTGGAGCGATTATCTGAATTGCAGGTAGTACATAATCTACCATGGTTTGCATTTTGTACAAGTTGCTGAAATGGAACTGATTCACAATTAGGTAATGATACATACACAAAGCGCTCATTGGGGATTTGGTCTTGTGTCACATTGTTGCACAGAGTGCATGTATGTTTCCACATGTATGAAATCTGGAAGATTTCATTTATAGGTATGTTTTTGTTTTCCAGTACTTGTAGTAAGTACATTAGAAATTCTTGTGGATCTTCCTGTGAGTTTATAGTGAATTTCACCATTCCATCACAGTAGTCCAATTGTTGTCTTATTCCATAAACACTATACATGTTGTCAGGATTGTTGGTTGCGTTTCTATGAAGTACTAACATTTGCAAACTCAATTGGTCTGTACTATGTAAGTAAATGTTGTCAACTATTGGTGGTAATTGAAATAGAATATTCATTGCTACATTTGCGTAGCAACTTACACCATTTACATTTGAAAGTTTAAATGGACCAGATAGTTCTGTATCTGTGTGCTTTTTTTGGAGTTTGTCTTCCTTTTTTGAAGAAGTACTTGGTTTACTTTCCCTAATAGGTTCTTTTTTGATTATGGTACTTGATGAACTATTAGTTTCTTGTAATCTCTTTGCAGGATTTGCATTGACATCCTGTTGCATTTCTGTTTGATTTAGTTTTCTTTTCGAACATTTTACTTTTTGTGGAATAGGATATGTTTTTAGATGGGGGTGTATCGTGAAAGCAGTCTATTGTATTCTAAAATGCAAGGAATATCAGCGTTTACTTTACTTGCATCAAAGTTGATTAGAAATAGACCGTCAAGTGTACATAAGCGTGATACTGCTACGTAGCTCATGCCTTCTTTAAAGACTGTGTTACCAATGTCTATCAATGCTTTGTCTAGGGTAAGACCTTGTGATTTATGAATGGTGACTGCGTATGCAAGAGTTAGAGAAAATTGTTCTCTTAGCACATACATGTCTTTAAAGAGAAGGAATCGAGCTGTTGAGCGTCCTATCCTTTTCACTTCTGAAACTTTGTCAAAGAGAATATTAACAAACTGAATGTTGTTGTCATGTGGGTATGTTTGAAAGCCAACAACTTTACCCAGTGCTCCATTAACTAGTTCTTGATCCATGTCAAGGTTACGTTTAAGCGTTACTCTGCAATTTAAGGATAATTTTAATATTTTTTCCAATCCAGCTGTGTTGGAGATTGAATTTTCTAAACTATTTAGTCTTGTTGTGGCTTGTTCACATATGGGTAGTGTCATATCATGTATGTCTTGTTTGTCTGTGGCGCTAATTTCAATTTTTGGTTGCATTTCTGTTTTTAATATTGTTTCATTGAATTTGAAACAGCTTGCAAGAGTTGGCATTAAGGCCATACAATTTACATTTTTGTGGGATAATTGTTCCATAACATCCGTAGCACATGCATTATGGCCATAAAGTGCATGAATGTGCCGGGTTTTCAATATTGTTTGTGCTTCTTGAGATAATATACCAACTATAATACTTTTTAAGATGTTGGCATAAGGGAGATCTGCAGATTGCTGCATATTTTGTGTTAATTCTCTGTATTGGAAATGTTGCCAAAGGTTGACATTTCCAACAGTTTTACGGCAGAGTTTGTGTCCTAAGGTTTTAAAAATAGGCTCACCTTTCACTGGTGTTAATTGAAGAAGATCTCCGAAAACAATAATGTGTTTTCCTCCAAAGAGCTCTTCGTAGTTTATTTTAAGTACTTCTTGTAATCTGAGGTGAATCAAGGCCAACAAAAGGTTGGAGACCATGCTCACTTCATCTATTAGTAGCATTTTCATTTGTTTTAATACTCTGCATAGTTCCATTGCAGCTTCTGTAGAAAGTATGTAATAGTCTAATTTGTTTTGGTGCTCTACTGGTAGGAGTAGTAATCGGTGTAAAGTGACACCACCTATGTTGTAGGCAGCTAAACCTGTGGGGGCCGTGATAACAGCTGACAGTTTGTTGTTTGTCAATTGTTGAAGGAATTTACTGATGATTCTGATTAAGAATATTTTGCCAGAACCAGCTTCACCACTGACGTATAGTAGTATACGTTTGTAATTTTGGCAGGTGCATTCTTTGTTGTCATGTTGTACACCATGTCCAATTTCTTTTTTTACTTCTTCAAAAATGCTACGTTGTTCATTGTTTAGTTTTGATTTGAACGGCGAAGGTTTGATAGTTTAGTGTTAGATATAGAATGAATGATAATTGAACAAGCGCGAGAGCAGTTGGCAACGTAATGCGAGAGAAGGGGGCGAAGCACGAAAACATCACGTGCGGCCGCTCGTAGAAACTGATTGGCCTAGGCCGCGACTACGTGTAAGGGGGTGTGTGTGTGTGGTTTCCTACGATTTGGCATTTATTGATCAATGAGTAGATGAGGATCCCTATTGTTCGAGCAAGACACTCGATAGGTAGATGACGTTTCCCTGTAGGCGGTAGCTAGTAAAGTTGCCTAAATACGGAAGATAATTGGCTGGTTAAGCCCTCCTGTCGAGGGGCGTATCACACGCGAGGCGACGCAGCGTGCGCAGTCCGATTATAGTGTTGATTTGGTTACTTTGTTCCAGGAGTGACAGGAAGACAGCTGTGGGCTTAACGGGGGTAGATTGCAGGTGCATTTTGGTTTTAAAAAGTATATGAAGAACTTACCAGTAGCTCTACGTGATCGGTGACGTCACCAGTAGGGTTTTCATAGGATATCGCAAACACGAGGCATCCTCGTTGTGAGAGTGTTGAGGAAGAGAACGGTGGTAAGGGAGTAGACACGGAGATAAACGGTAAAACGAGTTGATCGAGAAAAGGCGAAACGGAGAACGTGGCTGCGCACGGAGAACGCCGGCCACGACAAGTGTAGAAGGGGGAGGAGCATGTGAAAACAGGACGACTGTATAAGAACGTAATAAGGGGTACGCAGCCGCAGGGTGCTACGTGCGCCTCGGCCGCAGGGGGCCGTAAGGGTGTTGTATAAAGGAAGAAGGGCTGAGGAAAATGTACAAATGTGACATACTATATTTTTATAATTTCCCTTAAGCAGACTATCGTAAGTCCCCAAACTTACGGGGCCAGGTAACGATATAAGGTTGTATATTGTAAACTACTAGTGGGATAAACTGACACCAGATTAAGGGAGGGTAGCGAGTGGAGCGCTACTATGTCATACGGAACAGGATCAGGAGGGTGGGGGAACACCCTCACTACGCCACTACAATATATATGCACAACACTGCCACCCCATAGGGAGAAACTGATTAAGTATAGCATAGAATGGACCCAGGGGACGGATAACAAAATGCTAACACTGTGGCCGCCTAACAGTAGCTTCGATCCATATGCCCAACATTCACTATTAAATCATCTGCACAATACCTATAAAGGGAAGAAGTTGGCAAACCACATGGAGGTGTTTAACTTATGGAGGATGTTCCAGGGGTCCCGACCAGGACCAAATGGAATATTCACTATGGGGGAAATACCAAAAGAAACAGGGATTAAGGTGGAAGAAGAGAATGGGAAACAGAGGTATGAGGACCCAAAGAACACGGGGAACAGAGGTGAGGGAGGAGAAAAGAATAATAAAGCAGATGAAATAAAAAAGGAACCGAGCAATGATATACCCATAGGAGCGGGAGTAAAAACAGAGGGAGGGGGGTTGTACCCTTTAAGAGAATTGGGAGAAATAGAAAGAGGACAGTTAAGGGCGGCTGAGGGATACTCGAACCCGGCATACAGCCCTCCACCATATGTGGCTCATAGGAAAATGCCAGCAGGGGAAGGGAGGACTGGAGAACACCAGTCTGTGGAGATAGGAAATGATGAATGGGTAGCTGCACAGATATTATTAAAATTACGAGGTTCATTAACGGGAGAAGAGAAGGAGGTAGTGAAGAAAACAGACGAGGATAATACCAGGGAGAGTGAATTGAGGGAGGAAGAGCTGTTAAGACAAACAGAAGAGATTTTGGAGGAACGATTAGCAAAACTAAGGGATGAACAGAATGAATTGACCAAGCAGCTTGAGAGGGAAGAGAGAGAGAGAGCGAGGAAAAGGAGAGAAGGTAAGAACGAAGTGGAAAAAATAAGGGAACGAACTGAGGAGCAAAGGAGAGAAGCTGACAGGGTAAAAGCAGCAGCAGAAAGGGTATCAAGAGTAGTACTGCGGGAAAAGAAAAGGGAAGAAGAAGAAAAAGAAAAAGAAATGGCAATATGGAGGAGGAGGTTACTATCAGAATCAACTAAGAAACACGAAGAAGAGAGGGTGATGGAGAGTATAGTAGAAAAAGAAAGGGCGAAATGGGAGAGGGAGAAAGAGGATGAGAGAATATTAGAACAGATGAGAAGTGAAATGATGGAGGAATTGAAAAGGAAGAGGGAGGAGAATAATAAGGAGATGGAGGAAAGGTATGAAGGAGAAAGAGGAGATAGGGGAAGAGAGAGTGGAAGATGGGGGAATATATATCATGACACAGAAGTAGCAACAACATCAGCACAAAGGGGAGCGGTGGACAAAAGAGAAAGAGGAGAACTGGACCTAATAGATTTACAAACAGTAACGATCAGGGGGAAAAAGACCGAGTGGGGGGTGCCGTTTATAAATAGCTTTTGTAGTGAGGAAGAGAGAGTGGAAAGTGACGGGAGGAAGAGTGAAAGGGAAAGCTTAGATAAACTATACATCACCCGGACCAATATGGACTCACCGTGGATAAGTAGGAGAAAGGATGAGATGGAGAGAAGTGAGGGGGGAAAGACAGGAGTAGAGGAAAGACGGGCAAATGAGGACGCAACATCCCCATCCCCATCATCCCCTGAGCCCCCATCCCCATCATCCCCACCACGCCCTCCCCTATCGCACCCTACAGGATCAACCACCTCACGTTCATTACGTAAAATAAAACTAGCTCCCTTCACAGACGAACTGACACCCTATACATGGCGGCTTAGAGACCTCCCTAGTCGCAGGCAGGAAAGAGGTGTACACATGCCCACATTAAATACAGAGGAAGATGGAAGAAGGGGAAAAGATGGAGAAGAAAGGGGTATGAGCAGGGGAAATACAAACGAAAGTGAAAAAGCGGAAGAAAGAGAAGTGGAGGAAGGGTGTGAGGACTCAATATTATGGAACACAAAGGGTGAAACGGAACATAATTTGATGCCACTGTTGGAGAGAGGTGGGGTTAGACCACAGTATGTTCCTTGGAAGCATACCGATAAAGAAAATATCAAATGTAGGCTCCCATCATTAAGTGGAGGTGCGGGTAAATGGATATATGAAATGGAAAAACACACCGCAGGACAGAAGCTAGCAGTAGGAGATGTAAAGGGCCTTTTAATATCAATATTAGGGGATAGAGCGGATGACATATGGAAAAGAGCGGGATTTCATGGGGTAACAATAACAAATACATCGCACGACGGGGCACCGTTCGCAAACTGCAGACATGCACTATGGCAGGCATTGAGGGTACAGTACCCAGACACCTCAGATATAGGAGCAATTACATCTCGCAAAATGCATGAGAACGAAGATCCTGTTGATTATATTCAGGAAATCCAAGAGAAGTGGCGCATGGAAACTAGAGAACAATGGGATAAAACACCAGCAATATTTTACCATATACTGGTACAAGGGCTCCCGGAAGGAGTTCAGAAACTAAACTAAAGAAAGTAGTGGGAATGGAAGCAAAACCATGGCCCGAAATACAACTGACTATAGTGCATCATTGTAGGACGTGGCAAGGAAAAATGAAACAAAAGGAAGAGGACAGGAAAACGGAAGAGGCTAAACTAGTACAGAAAAAGCTTACTAAGTACACAATGGAAGGGGCACTAATAACTACACCTCCAACAATGACCCAAAGCCCCACAAAAGTAGTGGCTGCACAAGATTCCTCACAAATACCACCTTCACAGATTACAACACAACAGGTGCCGCCACTCCAACCATACACGCCCAACTTGGGAGGAGGATACCCAATGCAAGGAGCTGGATATTACAATTATAACAGGGGGAGAGGAGGACTTATGAGGGGGAGAGGGTACGGGTATGGTACCCAACCGCAGGTGGGAGGATTTAGAAATTCCTATCCCACAGGGCAACCAGTATACCAGGACAACACCGGGAGCTTTCCATGGCAGAATAGGGAACCACCGGTGTGTTGGAGCTGTGGACTATTGGGGCACATGTCACGCACGTGTAGAGTTAGACCAGGAACATCATCATGGAATAGTGAGGGACAACCACGGCCCGCACAAGTACAGCAAGGCATACCACAACAGCAAATGTTGCCACAAGGAAATGAACAACAACAACAATTAACACAACAACAGCCCCAACCATTGCCACAACAACAGGTAGCGATCACACAACAACCGCAAATACCACAAACGCAATTGGGTAGGGTAACGGTTTTGGGACACAACCCTTATACCGGGAATGGCCAGTTGTTGTACCCCCAATAGGACAGCCCACAGACGGCCTTGGTGTGTCCCATCCTGTCAGTAACACCTAATAGTGCGGAGGAACCACGCATAGAGGTAACGATAGGTGACAAAAAATTATCATTCCTTGTTGACACCGGGGCGACCCGGTCTTGCATAAGGGAAGGTAAATTTAAGATGTCAGGTGAGACCATGAACACCCAAGGATTTTCTGGGGCTAGAGGGTTGGTTCCCTTTACTGATAACATTCCCTTATCTATTGGAGATTACGATCTGTCAGCTCCGCTTTTATATTATAGTGCTTCACCAGTAAATATACTGGGGAGAGATATAATGAACAGGTTGAATATGACGATCTCCTTTACTGAGGACGGCATAATTTGCTCTACTCCAGGGATTAACATGCTCACAGCACGGCAAATTATGCAGGCATACTGTGGACAGACAGCGATTAGGGCGGAGCCAGTAGATGGTGAACTGTTCCAGTATGGAACAGACATGGCAATTGCATGGATGCCAGGGATAGAAGGGAAAATATGGAGAAGGCCAGCAGCCTATCTGTTTAGACCAGAAACACCTGTTAATGAACCAGAAGGGAAGGTGGTTTCAATGGATATTGAGAGCATTATTGCAACAGCTGATTATATTGCTGTACATGCCCAAGACAAAGAAGGAAGAGCATGGAGGGCAGTGATAGCATTAGCAGAAGGATGTAGGCTCACCCAGGTGTCAGATGAAGAGCTGTTTTCAGATGAAAAAGAGGAAGGTGAAATGGTGTTTATGATGAGTGTGGAAATATGGCTAAGAGTGGCCTACAAACAAGTAGCACAGAAAATTGCAATGGCACTTGAGGCACCCACATGCACCCCGGTCCCTTTCTTTAAGGACGATATGTCAAAGGTACCCAAATCATTGTGGACTACTGGCCCCTATGACGTGGGCTGCATAAAAAGTATAGGGGGAGTAAAAATAAAATTGAAAAAAGGTGCAATACTCCCCAGAGTAAAACAGTACCCACTATCAAGGGAGGCAGATGAGGGCATATATGAAACCATAACGGCCCTTATAAATAATGGTATATTGGTCCCCTCAGAATCACCATGTAATACGGCTGTGTACCCTGTGTGCAAGGCTAAAGGAGGGTCTTGGCGCTTTATACAGGACCTCAGGCCCTTAAACAACATAGTAGAAGCAGAATATCCCGTAGCTGCAAACCCGGCCACAATATTGTGTGGCATTCCAGCAGAAGCATCACGATTTACAGTGATCAATCTTAAAAATGCTTTTTTCTCAATACCATTACACCCAGACTCACAAGATCTGACGAGCTTCACTTACAGAAACGCTAAGTGGAAGCACACCAGATTACCACAAGGGTATTGTGAATCACCTTCAATTTTCAACAGAGTGATACAGATGGATTTGGGTAACATTGAAGTAGAAAGCACGGTGTTGCAGTACGTGGATGACATAATAATTTGCAGTAAAAACGAAAAAACATGCAGAGAGGACTCATTAAAGATGTTGACAATATTGGCTGACAAAGGTTACAAGGTAGACATGGAAAAGATACAGAACTGTCAGGAACAGGTACTTTACATTGGTCAGCTTATATCCCAACATGGAAGAAAGATCGCACCACAAAGAGCACAAGCTATTTCGGCCACTCCAATGCCACAAACTGTAAGGGAACTGCAGCAGTTCCTGGGGCTCTGCAACTACTGTAGAGCTTGGGTATTTGATTACAGTTCATATATAGGGCCCCTGCTTGAGGAATTACGGGAAGCTAATAAAGGGGGGAACAAATTGGGGTGGACGAGGGAAATGAAAGAAGCTTTTGATGAATTAAAAGATGCGATATCAACTGCTCCGGTGCTGGCATCCCCAGACTATGAGCGGCGATTTTTTATATTTTCACATTGCGACTCAGCAGTAATGAAAGCCGTGTTGGCTCAAAAAACAAGCATGGGCTACAAACCAGTAGCATTTTACAGTGGCCACTTAGATCCTGTAATGTTAGGACACTTCCCCTGCGAACAAGGTCTCGCCGCAGCCGCTTTTGCGGTGGAGAAAGCATCAACAATAACCATGGGGTGCCCGACTACACTATTTGTGGAACATGCACTTTTTGCAATATTGAATAAACCTAAATCCACCCTAACCACGCAAAGGGCATCAGGTTATGAGATCATTCTATCCAGAGCTGAACTATCAATTGTTAGATGTAGCACGGTCAACCCTGCAAGGTTCCTAGTAGAAGTAATTGAGGAGGGAGACTATGCCCATGACTGTACTGAAACAACTGATATGTACTCATGTACTAGAAAAGTTGAGGAAAACGCACTAGAGGGGGGTGAGCTGTTATTTATTGATGGGTCATCAACCATCGATCAGGGGGATGGTGTGAGGAGGACTGGGGCAGCAGTGGTGAAAATGATGGAGGTACCGGTGTGTGTGGCACTGAAATGTGTACAATTACCACAGCATTACTCCGCTCAAGCAGCTGAACTGGTCGCACTGATCTTGGCGTTGAAGGAAGGCTTTGACAAACGAGTGACTATATATTCCGACAGCGCATATGTTACATCAACTGTCCACTCAGGGTTGTCGAAATGGAGAAGAAGAGGGCTTAGGAGAGCTGATGGCACCCCAGTGCAACATGCTCTCTTATTGGCTGAACTGATTGAAGTAATAAATGACCCCCAGGAACTAGCTTTAGTAAAATGTACCGCACACACCAATGGTGAAGATCACGTCTCAAAAGGGAATGCAGCAGCAGACGCACATGCGAAGTATGCTGCATACTTTGGTGAGATATGGAACCCCCGAGAGTCACAGAGAGGGAGAGGGAGGGGAATAGCAAAAGAGATGTTGTTAAAAGAAGGGTATACCCATCTCCCAGCCACACAGATTATGGAGCTACAAGCGGCTGCACCAATGGCCGAAAAAGGAAATATGGGTAAAAAGAGGATGTACAATGTCCCCAACTGACGCACTATGGCGCCAGGGTGTCACTGGAAAGGTTGTAATACCATTGGCACTTTTGAACACTGCCCTGAGCCAACTACATCATCCAGCCCACACAGGCAAGGAAGTAATTGCAGCACGAATTAGGGAAGACTGGTTCTGCCCCGAGTTAAATTCGCATGTGTCGAATTTTATCAGTAACTGTATCACATGTCAACAGTTTACGGCCGGCCACACTCTAAAGGTGATAAGAGGTACTATACCCAGGCCAGAGGGACCTTTCCGGCATCTCCACATTGACTATGTTGATATGATCAATATATGTCAAGGAAATAGGTATATGATTGTAATAGTATGCCCATTCTCTAGGTGGATTGAGGCAGGGCGCTGTTCACACCCAGATGCATTTAGAGCAGCCAAGTTCTTAGTGAGGGAGGTCTTCCCCAGGTGGGGAGTGTGCGAGGTGTTAAGGTCAGACAACGGCCCACATTTTGCAAACGAGATGTTTCAGCACATCACATCGCTGCTGAACATTAAACATAAATTTGCATGTGCATACCACCCACAGGCCAACGGTGTATGTGAACGCCTAAATGGCCTATTAAAGGAGGCAATTGCAAAGATACAGCAAACAACAAAGAAGAGTTGGTTATATTGTCTTCCCTTAGCATTATTTGAGCTGAGGAATAGGCCAGGGTCCGACCACCACCTCACTCCCCATGAGGTGGTTACCGGACGTCAAATACGCCTTCCCCTAACACCAACGTCAAGAGCATTTAGCGACCATGAAAGTACTTCAAGTGTTCTGGGTGATGAAATGTACCAATATGTGTCTTCTTTGATTACTAGTGTAGTGTTTGTGTCTCAACAGCTCGAGCGCACACGGGGCGGGTCTAATAGAAGCCAACAAGAAGACACGGATAAAGAACTGGAAAAGGAAGGACTGTGTAAGATTGCTAAAGGTGACCACGTACTACTTCGCAACTTCAATAGGAGATGGAATGACCCACGCTTTACGGATCCCCATCTGGTAGAGGAGGTATCAACAAGAGCAGTAAAGTTACAGGACAAGCGTGCCTGGAACCACCTACACGACGTAAAGATCTACGGACAACAGACCCGCCCCAGCGCCACCGACAGGTCCATTGAGAGAACAGCAACAACATCGACAACAGGAGAAGGAGGTTCTACCACAGCCAGCGGCTCAAGTATTCCCATACCCTGTCACTCCCCAGACTCCCCAGAGACAATAACTGAAGAAGAAAGGGGTGATCCCCATCCAGCCCACCCCATGATCACACGCTCAAGGAGTAAAACAACGCCCACCGGTTGAACACAAACACCCCCTGCCCACCATCCACTGACCCCTGTACCCATTACAGTAGTAACTGTACTAAAGGACATTGCTTCGCACAAATACACATGTAAACACGTGAATGCTCTTTTCTTTTCTCTCGCACACGCAGGAACCGCGTATTATTGTATTGCTAAGAAGTAGATAATTAACAAATTCACTGCCCAGGAGTAGATGGTACCCTCAGACGATAATTACCCAGAAGAATTGTCACACCAATTTGTATATGAAATAAAAAGGCCAACGTACCTGAAAAGGAAAAGGGTACGAGTTTACTGCACAGCGTTCCTTTTGGCCATAGAATATTCGATGCCCCACCTCCACCCGTACTTACCTGCCCTAAAAGATAGATCGCTCAGAGTAGCGTGGGAACAGCTCTTCGCCTGGGCACTGAATGACTATTTGATAGGGAGAGCTTAACAACTAACATTAACCAGCATATTAAGAATTTTCAGGCGGGCAACTCTAACATCGCAAGAATTAGCTGCCGGACTGCAGCAAGGTAAGAGCAAAATGCCGGTGAAATTAGCATATGTAATAAAAGTAATAGGGATTTTGATAATCACCGGGTTCGTAGCTGCCTCTGTATGGCAGTACAGCTATGCTACCAATATTATTGCTGTACCCAAACCTAACACACCCCCATCCCCAGCTGCAACAGGTGTTACGTCAGGTGATATTAGCAAAATTGCGCACAAGCAGAATAGAGTACAACGCAGCACATACTCAGATAATAAAGGTATTGACAATTATATACAAGATCCGGCACACGTCTCAAACAACATATGGTATCAACACATGACCCGCATTGGTAAGCAGACAACAGAAGACAGCTGCTACGTTTGCTCACTAATACCATACGCCATGAACGCTTCTCGAACATTTGTTGCCACAGAAATAGACGAAAAAACGGCACGGTGCATAATATACTTGGCACTGTTCCAAACGAAAGGAAGATTTCAAGGAACAGTGGTGCATATGACGTGGAAAACACGAGACTCATACCCATACGAAAACAACTTCCTCAAGACTTATTTGAGTTACCACAAGAGCAGTTTACATGCTGAGGCATTTAGATACATAACAAGTGGTCCTGCAAAAGGAGAAACAAAGAAAGTAACACTGCAGTACTTATCATGTGATTGGTACGCCACTGAAGTTCCTGGTAAATTAGGATGTTGGGAGAGGCCACTGGTGACAATAACGGGGAAAGTATACTTGGACAACAAATGGGAGATAGGAGTGGTTGGCAGCAACATGGTAACAAAAGAAACTCGCACAATCACAGATGTTGGACAACTTGGATCAAATACGTGCCCATGCTCACATGGATAGAAACGGATGAAGACCCGATAACAATACTGCCGTTGACTGCGCCTAAAGTATGCTACCAACATAAAGGAGAGGTGGACGTAGGATATAACACCAATTGTGGAAGCGTGATGGAGTTACCTGAGGGGGGAGCAGGAACAGCAGTGATAATGGACCATTACTGGGCCTGTGGAGAAAAGGCGTATCACACGCTGCCCCCTCTGTGGAATGGTGTATGCACGATGGTGCACGTCAATGTACCATCGCTAGTGGTACCCCAGAAGCATGTGAATGTGGCAAACTTTCCCAAAATGGATGAAGGGGACAAGAGAAATAAGAGATCTGCACCGCCTCAGGGGGAGCCAGGGAACAGGACCAACGGCAATGAAACTGTCCTAAACAGACGGAAAAGACAAGGGGAACCTCTGACAGGAAATTACCTATGGGGAAGGTCGGAAATGGCACTCACTTCGATTCAGCCATAACACAGACTATTCATCAGGGCAGCAATGTTCTTCTCCTCAATAATGCATCCAGGATTGCAGGCTTACGCGAATGCAAAATGGCTCCAGATAACTAGATGGGAACTCATGATGACCATCAATTCTACAGTAAACGGATTCAACGCAATAAAAGAAGAGCTGCGAGCAATAAGAATGGTAGCACTGCAGAACAGATATGTATTGGACCTCCTCACTGCCATGGAAGGAGGAGTTTGCGCAAAGATAGGACAATCATGCTGCACATTCATTCCTGCCAATGATGCTGACAACGGTACACTGACAGAAGCAGTTTCACAACTGGCCCAGTTACACTCCAAAATGGTGGACGAAAGTAAGGGTGTGAAAAAGGATGAGAGCTGGTTTTCGCTATTATGGTCATGGATGCCATCTTGGCTGTCAGATGGACTGAAAATTATAGTTGGCTGTATTATTTTGGCTGGAGCTACCCGGATCATAATAAGATTTTGGAAAGCCCGGAAGGCACGCACCACTGACGAGTTGCTTGAAATGGTCGGTATGCACCCACTGATGCCAGCAGATGACGGCCAACAGACAGGCATAATAATACAAGAGAGAGAGAAATTGCGCAACCAGATCATCACCAACCATCTGGACCCACCATCGGTGAAGGTCGAGAACCCAAGAAACCCCAGGAGTTACATAGGGAAATGGGTATACTGTACTCCTGGAGGAGCCTGTGAGTATATGTATTGGTCGTTTGAAGATCATGTTAACCATTATGGACATTTAGGAGGAATAACTAAAGTGTGGAGAGTAAGAGGAGATAACGAAAAGGATATGTTTGTGGTCGACAAGTCGACCAGAGGGGGGACTGAAGTGGGAAAATGGAAAAACAGACTCCCCTCTTGCCCCTCTCGCACCTGGCCTAAAGGTTCACGGCCCAAGCACCCGCCACGAGAAGAGTTTGCCCATCTACCAGACGACCAGATACCCTGGTACAGGAACATACGGATGTGTCCATCTGCCTGCCCAGCAGCCCGCCCTGCCCATGCCGATGCCTGCGGCATGGATCAACTGGACTAAAACTATACGTCGTTAGAGATGCCATGACGACCTAGCCAACGGATAGCACACCTGTGCCAACATACACACTGGACACTCCCGCACCAATCTACATGAAGAATATACTCAGTGCTATGACGTAGGCGACAGACATACTCACGGACGTGCATCTTTATTATTTTCCATATAGGCTTTCAGAAATGCAGAAACGCAAGACGCATCATGAACTCATCTAAAGAGCTTGCTTACGCTTCTCCTACACTTAGGTGCCGCAATGAGAATTATAACAAAGACACGATACTGGCCATAAGACAATATGAGACTATAACCTAAAGTGCCTGTGCATGAGACGGTTCCACCTATATACTAGGCCTGAGTAGGCCGCAAGCAAGAGCTCTCGTGGACGATTAACAGAACAAGAGTCAGGTTGCTGATCCTGCAGAATGAGCCTGGGGAAAGCAGACAGCCAAGGTCGTAATGTTGCAAACCCACATTCCAAAAGCAGACCATCAAGGGCACGATGTTGCAACCTCGCACGCTGCGCGCCAACATCAAAGTTGCACCTGCAATTAAACCAGGCACCCAGTGGAAAAACAATATTAATTGTGCAGAATTCTGCCTCAAACACGGTCCCATCCCACGTGACCAAGCCGAACCTGACGAGATGCCAAGCCCAAGAGGAAGGAGGCGTCTGGATCCCTCGTTACAAGACACAGGCAGATACACTTGAAAGGATCAATGGACATCTGCAACGATGGGAGTAGTCGGCCGTCTAGCTCATGAATAAGTCTTCACATTGTCTGCATGTACCAATAGTGAAACATTGTTGCAAATTGCAGGTACACCGAGAGCTGGGAACAGCGATGGTCCCAGGCTGGGAAGCTCACGGGCGCACCAATCAGAACATGGGGCTCTTATCACTGACGCCATTAACATCAACCAACCATTAGGAGTCTTCATGTAACAATTCTCATGTATCTAATTGTAGGGACAACCCAGATATATCACCTGACTAACCCTCAGCCACTCATATTATTCTCTATACGTATGCTATACTAACCCTACCACTCGAGCATCCAATTAAGAGTGGCGATAGGTTTTTTGTTAATTTTCTAAAGTGACGCAGGTAGCGCGTCATACTACAGTAAAAAGGGCCTGCGAGCCCCACGATTGTGTGTGTGTCAGGTCAGACGCGTATGATCCTTGACCCATCCCTGCCGTTTGTGTTTAATAAACAGCAGAGTCACATTGCTTCTTGTGTGTGTCTCATACTCTATCTGTTTTGGGATAAACGGGAGGAGTTGGGGCCTCCCTGCCCGGAGGTCTGCGGACGGCCCGGCCGACCCCGGCAGAATTTCCCCCCGACAATATGTTCTAAGAACACTTTCATCTTGTGAGCGAACAATACGGACATCATCCTCAGGTCACCCACATTTCGTCCATTGACGAACATTTCAGGAGACTGCGTGTGTTCTTAGAACAGTTTCAAGTTGCCTGCGAACAATACGGACAGGCAGAGCGTCCTCAGGACACTCCCATTTTGTTTCTTTACGAACATTTTAGGACACAGTCTGTGTACTTAGAACAATTTCAGCTTGCCTGCGAACAATACGGACAGGCATAGCGTCCTCAGGACACCCCCATTTTGTTTATTTACGAACATCCCAGAACACATAATATGTTCTAAGAACACTTTCATCTTGCCAGCGAACAATACGGACAGCATCGTCAGGACACACACATTTCGTCCATTGATGAACATTTCAGGACACCGCATGTGTTCTACGAACAGTTTCAGCTTGCCTACGAACATTATGGACAGGCATAGCGTCCTAAGGACACTTCCATTTTGTTTCTTTACGAAAATTTTAGGACATAGTCTGTGTTCTTAGAACAGTTTCAACTTGCCTGCGAACAATAAGGACAGGCAGAGCTTCCTAAGCACACTTCCATTTTCTTTCTTTACGAACATTTTAGGACACAGCCTGCGTTCTTAGAACAGTTTCAACTTGACTGCAAACAATACGAACAGGCATTGCGTCCTCAGGGCACTCCCATTTTGTTTCTTTACGAACATTTTAGGACACAGCCTTTGTTCTTAGAACAGTTTCAACTTGTCTGCGAACAATACGGACAGGCATTGCGTCCTCAGGACACTCCCATTTTGTTTCTTTACGAACATTTCAGGACACAGCCTGTGTTCTTAGAACAGTTTCAACTTGCCTGTGAACAGTACGGACAGGGATAGTGTCCTCAGGATACACCCATTTTGTTTATTTACGAACATCCCAGGACACATAATATGTTCTAAGAACACTTTTATATTGCCAGCGAACAATACGGACAGCATCCTCAGGACACCCACATTTCGTCCATTGACGAACATTTCAGGACATGGTCTGTGTTCTTAGAACAGTTTCAAGTTGCCAGCGAACAATACGGACAGGCAGAGCATCCTAAGGACACTCCCATTTCATTTATTTATGAACATTTTAGAACACAGCCTGGGTTCTTAGAACAATTTCAACTTGCCTGCGAACAATACGGACAGGCATAGCGTCCTCAGGACACCCTTATTTTGTTTATTTACGAACATCCCAGGACACATAATATGTTCTAAGAAGACTTTCATCTTGCCAGCGAACAATACGCACAGCGTCGTCAGGACACCCACATTTCGTCCATTGACGAACATTTCAGGACACCGCGTGTGTTCTTACAACACTTTTAACTTGCTAGCGAACAGTACGGACAGATATAGTGTTCTTAGGACACCTCCATTTTAATTTCTTTACAGACATTCCGGACACCCGCGATGTCCGCGGACACCTCAACTGCTTTTTTAAAAAAAAACAAGAAATTAATTAGGACACAATATAATAATTTTACTTTATTTTACATATATGTTAAATTTATGACAGAGAAGGTGAGGCAGAAACTGAAACAAAAACAGGAGAATTAGGGGTTTCAATAGGATTTATATGAGGTGAAGAAGGAATGGAAGTCTCATCAAATCATTTTGGTTCATGGAGAGGGTTTGTGGATAATTGACTGGGATATGGTGAGGGGGGACAGGTAAATGTGGGACAATGGTATGTAGTTGTTTGTTTGAAGTGATCCTCCACAAAGTTTTTCAAATTATTAAACTTTGCCAAGAGTAGGTCCATTAGTATTTTCAATTTTTGTATGGTCTGTACAAAAAAATATATATATGTTAAATGTGTATAAAATAATATTAATACATTGGTTTATACAGTAAAGTGTCTACCATTAGATTCACTATCTTCTGACATTTCCTCTTGTGGGAAATGCTCCTCTAGCCCCTCCAGAGTACTAGACATTACTGTGAGAAACAAAAAAACATAATATCATTCTTTTTTGCATCTAATACAGAAGGTTTATAAATATATGAATAAAATGCAGTACACTTACTATTTCGGGTAAGGTGTGTTCTGAGTGGTCTGTGGATCTGCTGTTGTTCTTATTTGTGGAGTTTCTGTGAGGTAATCATGTTGGAAGCCTATCTTTCTTCTTTTGGTATATTCCATTTTAGAAAATATTGTATTTAAATTAATGGTTAGTGTGTTACATATATATGGGTTACACTTCTTATTTATTACTAAATATAATGTGTATGTGTGCTGGTTTGTGAATTTGTAAAATGTTCATATGTTATGACATAACAATTAAACATACCCCCCAGACTTTTTGGGTAGTGGTGAAGTTTTCCGAACATTAAAAGAGTTCGCGGACATTAAATTCAGTAGAAGGAGTTCAGTATGTTCCATATTACATTTACATAAGTCAGAGTTATTATTGTTAAGTTGCGCTACTAAAAACCTATGAAATTCAGTGAAAACACTTTGTTAAAGGGACGTTATGGTTAAGTTGCGCTACTAAAAACCTATGAAATTCAGTGAAAAACTTTGTTAAAGGGATGTTATGGTTAAGTTGCGCTACTAAAAACCTATGAAATTCAGTGAAAAAACTTTGTTAAAGGGACGTTATGGTTCCAAGTAAAAACGAAAAACCCTTGAAATGCGCCAGTTATGGTAAGCTAAGCAACCATAACTTGCGTCACCACCATGCACTGCTAAGCCTAAAACCCAGGTCATCAAAGATGACATCAGAAATGTCATTGATTTAGGTGTCCGCGGACAGCGCGGTTGTTCTGAAATGTTCATAAATAAATGAAAATGGAGGTGTCCTGAAGAACACTATACCTGTCCGTACTGTTCGCTAGCAAGTTGAAACTGTTCTAGAACACACGCTGTGTCCTGAAATGTTCGTCAAGAAAAAAAAATGGAAGTGTCCTGAAGAACACTACACCTGTCCGTAGTTCTCTCTAGCAAGTTGAAACTGTTCTAAGAAAACACGCGTTGTTCTGAAATGTTCATAAATAAACGAAAATGGAGGTGTCCTGAATAACACTATACCTGTCCGTACTGTTCGCTAGCAAGTTGAAACTGTTCTAGAAAACACGCAATGTCCTGAAATGTTTGTAAATAAATAAAATGGGGGTGCCCTGAAGAAAACTATACCTGTCCGTATTGTTTGCTAGCAAGTTGAAACTGTTAGAACACAAGTGGTGTCCTGAAATGTTCGTAAATAAACGAAAATTGAGGTGTCCTGAAGAACACTATACCTGTCCATAATGTTTGCTACCAAGTTGAAACTGTTCTAAGAACACAAGCGGTGTCCTGAAATGTTCGTAAATAAACGAAAATGGAGGTGTCCTGAAGAACAGTATACCTGTTCGTACTGTTTGCTAGCAAGTTGAAACTGTTCTAAGAACACACGCGGTGTTCTGAAATGTTCGTAAATAAACAAAAATGGAGGTGTCCTGAAGATGCTATGTCTGTCCGTATTGTTCGCAAGGAAGTTAAACTGTTCTAAGAACAAACGGTTGTCCGTAACTGTTCGTTTGACGTGTGGCACACTTTTAATTACTTCAGGACCCGAACAGTGTCCGTAAAACATCAACGCACATGCGCAAACCAATGTCCGTGCATTTGGTGTCCTGCGGACAGCCGCTTCCTTCGCGAACATGTTTGCGAAGCGATCATGTGACCGTGCCCATGCTGATCGCGTGTTCTGAATGCGGACACTGTTCGCGTCCCCGAACAATTTCAAAGTACATTTTCAAGTAATCCACAATATTTGTCAATAAAAACTCACCATAGCACAAGTCCCACATACTAATCCTGAGTTTCTACATACTTTTTGAAAGTTTTTTAACCTTTTTTTGTGTTCGATATGTCTGCGGACAGCGCGCAGTCCGTGAACCGCGTACAAGCACCCCTATAAAATACCACGCCATAGAGCTTATTCTCATTGAGTTTCTGGCTATTCTTCAGAGCACAGCTATTTTTCCTGCAACTTGCAGATTACACCATCATCGAGATGGCATCCATGGCTGCACTACTGCCACCTGGTGCTGCACCTGCTTCAGCACCACCCCCACCCCCTCCACCACCACCACCTCCCCAAGGGCCTGCAGAGGGGAACAGGAGTGAGGATGCAGAGGAGGAAGAAGAGGATGACGAGAATGAGGTAGTGGAAATCCCTATTACCCGCACTCGGTGTGAGTCTTAGGTGTGGCAGTTATTTACCATTCACGGGGATGGTCCTAAGGCTTGTGCAAACTGAGTCACCTGCAATGAGTGCAACATGGTACTCAGTCGTGGGAGGCATTGTTCATACAGCTTTGGGACCACTACTATGAAGCGACACCTAAGGTCATTTCACTCTGGGGCCGTATGCAGGGGGGAGCGACTTCGTAGTGCTTTTGAGACTATCGTCTCAGAGCGCGAGAAGACCTGCTCTCTAACCAAATAAAACCCACTCTACATCTTCCTCTCTCAGCTCGCCCTTTCTTATCCCTGTGGTTGGTGTCCCCCCTTTACCCTCCTTTCCCCTCCTTTCCTAGTGTGTCGTGTATAAAAAACCCCAAAAAATATAAAATAACACAAATAAAAAAAATAAGGCTCTTTTCAGAGCCGCCTTTCACAGTTAAAAAATAGAAGTGAAAATAAATGAAGCAGGGCCCTTAGTATTTTTTAGAAGTCTGCGGACAGTCCGCAGACATCTAAAATTTTGGGGTGCTACCCTATCAAGACCATTGCAATTTTCTCTGGGAGGAAGTGGTGGCTCTGAAAAGAGCCTTTGGGAGGTGTTTGTGTTTCAAAAATTATAAATACTCAACACCTACTTCAAAATAGATGCTGTCATTCTAAAAAAGGTTGCAATGCATTTTGTATGTTTCTTAGAAAAATCTGATTGCCAGCATAAGTAAGATGGACTCCATCTGTGCGAAACATGTATGTGCTACGAAACATAATATTTTCATTGTGAAAAGAGGACATGCCAACATCTCTTAGAAAGGCACAAACAGCCTTATTGACATTGTGCACCGGTTTCTCCATTTGTGGACCAAATGAAGACGAACTCAGCCATATTTGTCTCTGCGCAATCCGAGAATTTGGAAACATGTCCCTGACCTTCCCAAGTTCTTCTTTCATTGCAAATTGCAAAGAAATTCCAGACACATGTCCTAAACTGCTCCCCTCACAATGAATTATAATTATATCTGGATGTTGCTCTGTCTCCAAAGTAGCACAGAGAGATAACAAGTCCAACCACTTCATTCCACGTACTCCATGCCAGTGTACTTCCACATGTGGGATTCCAAGATCTACAGCTACTCCACAGGTTTCTGCATGCACCTTCAACCAATGTATCCACGAGTCTCCCAAAATCCAAACAATCTGTTTTCTGAAACACACAGCCATAGCTATCTGTTCTTCTCTCAGCAAAAAGAGTATCTGAGAAACTCTCTCCTGGCACAACACACCCACTAAACCTACCTGACCAAACCCTTTCAGTGCTAATTCTCATTTGCATGACTTCTGAACCCAAAAATCCCCGGATGTAACACCTGATGTCCGCGAACTACCGCCATGTCCGCGGACATGTCGTAACATGAACAGCCCTTCTATCATTTCCAGTTCACTCTCTGTGCCATTCCCTCATTGGATGTAGCTAAGAAGTCACATGACCATCTACCAATCACATTCAAGACCTCTACATCTAACTGCATCATCATAGATCAGCACTGCAAATGTACTGTGAATCCCTATGAGTACAAGTGTCATATCATTGGCAAGCACCATCTACAAGAAATACTGTAAAAGTCTCCAAGATTTCTACTTGCAGCTCCATGCATATCCATATGCATGAACACAAACTACAGGTATGCATATTTTCTATACAGTACATGAACACATTTTCTAACTGACTTTTAGCTTGTATAATCTGTAAAATGAATCTACTGTCTTTTTTTCAATCTCCTAAAATCAGCTGTTCAAATCTAAAGCAATAATACTTGTACAATTGTATATTTTTTAAATGTCTTTATTTATTTAATTACTTACATTTATATAAGACAAGCAGCCCATGACATTGAGGCACTATTACTTGGAAGAGCTTAGTTACAGGAATAATGGTATTCAATGGTACATTATGAATTTCACAAGACATAGTAAAGATATTTTGTTTGCTACAGTTAGTCATTGCAATACAATTTGTTCATTAAGAACATATCATACGTATTCAACTGGTGCAACGTATCTTATGTAAATAAGATAGTTTTAATGGTTTTGAGGAAGGGGTTGAGGATTTCAATTAAAAAAATCATTATCTAAATTAAAAACAGTGCTATATACAAACACATTTACTAATTTGTTTCTTTTACAATTGCAGTGACGACCATTCTCCTGAAAAGAAGCAACCAAATTTGAAGTACAAAGAACAACTAAGAAGTAGCCTGTTCATTTTAGAAAAAAAGTAAGTAGAATATCACCATAATATTTGTATTATTACTCAAACACACTGTAAGGTTAATTAATGCTATTTCTGGGCTTAAAAATATAGATTCTGCACCATTCTGTCCAAAAATCCCCATGTCTTAAACAGCGATTTACAGCCAGAATGGCCCACAAATTCCTATTTTTCGACACACAAATTACCCAACTCAACCGCTAGAATTTAGATGTTATAGAACAAACAACTGTTTTAATTGTATAGCATTAGATATACTATTTATACTTCTCCACACAACTAGCTTACTTTTTTCTGTCATCTGATACCCAGTTTAGTAACACATTAATTCAAGAATACCCATCCCTGCTAGTTGTAGTTCCCAATGCACAATCACACACCATTACATACATCTTCATCATCTTACTCAAACACTCAAGCACACAGCACACATACATTGCAGAACACCCCAACCCATACCTTCTTTATTTTTTCAACAGACCCTAAAGAATGCCTAACAAAAGTCAAGTCTGTAGAAAGCAACGCAGAAGTAGAGCAAATGAAAATTAAAGTGTCCAACATAAGCATCCATCTCTAGCACAATTTGTAAAAAAAAAAGTTGAAACAAAACAGCTAATACAGTCATTTACAGTCAGTCAGTACAAAAACTTTGCCTCTTCTATCAAAATGTAAACCAAACCAAAAAACAATTAGTAGAAAATCAGCTATCACTACAGATAAAACTTCTTCTTTAAATCTTGATATAGTTCAAAGTAAGCATACCAAGAAAAGTATTTTAGCCAAAATGTTCTGTCACAAAGTCCTTCAAAATCTTATAAAAACAGGTGAGAAACCAGGTTCAACGCTTAAAACCTATCGTATTAAATTAATCTTAGAAGCGTTGATAGACAGTGAGATACTTCTCAAAAGAAAGTTATTTATTTTAGTGTTAAACAAAATGAAACCACTAACAAAACTAATAACTAAATTACAAAAAAGACTTCTCAATAAACGAAATGTCAACAGAAAGAACTTCTTAAGTATCTGCAGAGGTGAATGGAGTCACACTACAAGCACAGAACCATACTTTAATGAAGAAGCGTACAAACAAAAGCAAACAAATACAATTTCCATACACAGAAGTGGTCGAGGTTATGAAAAAGTTAATAATACCATAATGGAACAAGAAGTACTCCTTACAAAAATATGTCCTGAAAACGTACCCCTCCATTCAACTGTATCAGAACGTCTAGTGTACAAATGGCCATGCACGTCAATGTGTAACATTCCCAAACAATTTTTCAAGTCTTTACGCCAATTCCTCAATCAATATGTGAAAAGCAAAGACAAAATCAAAATTAAACTAAAAATATAGATACCTGTCCAGTACGCAGGTACAGAGGACTACAAGGACATTCATTGGCCTGCATTACAGGACCTACTTGCAAAACCACCTTCCATGATATCAAAAGGATATCAACACATCATTCAACTATAAGAAATCTAGTTTATAAACTGTACTATGCTAAAAGTCCTGCTTTAACACTAGACAATTTAAATAACATTCTTCTACATGGTGCCGCAAAAGACCTACTACAAGAAATCGACTATATCCAGAAAAAATATTTTAGAATTGAAACCCACTTACAGAATAAAATAGGTGTAAACCAAATTAGCAACAATTCTACACATGGCAACCTTTTACTACACACATACAAAAAACAAATACTAAAATTTAAAAGTACATCAACTGAAGTACCAAACCATGTGTGTGTATGTTGCTTGAGAACCTTTTATAAAAGTAACACAAAAACTGTAGACCTTTCATACAAAATAGAAGACAATGAAGATTCTTAATGGTTGGAATTAGCTCTCTACCTTATAGCAGAATATGAATGACCCTGTAATACTTTGTAGTTACTGCACTACAAAACTTGACAACAACCAAACTCTGTCAAGTGCTATCACAAATAATTTGGAATTATATCCACTACCAAAACCCCTTCAACAACTTAGTTTATATGAGAGCATCATAATTCAAACAGTGTACCCATTTCAAGCAATAATACGCCTTCAACTAAAAACTGCAAAATGACCCCCCTCTGAATTAGTGAAAGGTATTTGTGGAAAAGTAGTGTATTTACCATTAGATATAAATGAAAATGTGCACACTCTGGGAGTGTAACGTCCAATGCAACAATCTTTAATTATCTTGGTAAATGGAGTACCGACAAAAGACAAAAAAAATTGGCAACAGCTGGTAGATTTACATAAAGTTAGACAAGCCTTGCAATATATTAAAGAGAATAATGGATATTATAAATAAATTAATATTGAAGAAAACGTGAAGGATACAACTGAAATAATTCAAGAGACACCAGAAGCTGGTCAATTTGAGCTCCTAGATCCTGGTACAATATCAAACACATCAGACCATTATACAATTCATCCAATGCACTCTAAGGACATCACAGAAGATGCACTGGAAATGTACCAAATGCTTCAAACAAAAGGATCACCAATCAGCATATGGGAAAAAAGTATAGAAGCACATGCTTTTCTTCTACTCGTTCCTACTGGCAAAGGAGGAAGGTACGATGATAGACCTATTCAAATATCAGCATCAGAATAACGCTCATTACGGATGTATTCTGAAGATCCCAGATTTAGACAAAATGTGGAAGGAATACATATTCCACCTACTCTTTAAAAGTGAACTAGCAACTTTATGTTACGGAGTTGCACACATATTAAAATCAGGATCACACTTTCAAAAGATGACAGCTACACAATTATTACAAAAAGTGCAACAAAAAGATGAGGTTTTACAATCAAATATTACAAATCAATTAGCAAATATGCGTGGTACTAAAGAGTACTGGTTTTAACGTCACAGAGATGTACGTTGTATGATCAGAAACTTTGGCCCACCCACTTGGTTTGTTACATTAAGTTGTGCAGAATATACATGGGAAGATTTACATGATTTCCTACGCATATCAAACAAAAACAAAACAAACATAGATATACAAACACCTGGAGAACTTTGTTCTTTGGATCCTGTTAATGTTTCAAGATATTTTCACCATCGCGTCATTGTTATGCTACATTTTATTTGTAATAAAACTGTTCCTCCCCTTTTCTTTTGGAGAAAAGAATACCAAGCCAGAGGAGCACCACATATCCACATGCTTTTATGGATTAAAGATGCTCCTAAATTTGGTCAAGACAGTGATGCCACTGTTTTACAGTTTACTGAAAAATATGTCACTTGTGAAATTCCATCAGAATCCTAAAATAGTGATCTTCATGCACACATTTTACAATTTCAAAGACACAAATGTGGAAAATATTGTCATTGAAACTACAAAAACAAAGGGAAATACTACACAAAATGCTGATTTGGTTTCCCTAGACCAGTTACAAATACAGGTCAAGTGAACAACCTCATGTATTCAGTTAGGCATAGTGTTAAAGGTAAGTCACCTAAAAATACATATTACATAAAAAGAAAAGAAGAAAACAAATATATCAATGCTTACAATGCAATCATTGCCCACTTATGGAATGCAAACATAGATGTGCAGTACATTGCAAACAATTCTACTGCAGTTGCATGACATGTCACAGCATACTTAACCAAAGCAGAAAAGACAGAGCTGCAAGATCTCTGGAATGACCTGTCATCAGATAAAACAGTGTCTCAAAAATTATACAGCTTGGGCCTAAAAATGGAACTACGCAGAGTATTGAAGCAAATGAAAATGCTTCTAATAGATGAATTGAGCATGGTGTCCAACCTAATGTTGGCTTTGATTCACCTCAGATTACAAGAAGTACTCAAAACAAACTATGAAGAGCTCTACAGGAAAACACATTATTGTTTTCAGAGATCTTCTTCAATTGACACCAGTAAAAGGTGAGCCTATTTTTAAAACATTAGGGCACAAACTCTGCCGTAAAAGTGTTGGCAGCATTGGAAATGTCAACCTTTGGCAATACTTCTAATACAGAGAATTAACAGAAAACGTGTGCCAATCTGCAGATCTCACTTATGCCAACATCTTAAAAAGTATCAGAGTTGGTATACTTTCTAAAGAAGCAGAAGCAATATTGAAAACCTGGCACATTCATGCACTTTATGGTGATAATGCATGTGCTACAGTTATTATGGAACAATTAGCCCACAAAAATGTCATTTGTATGGCCTTAATGCCAACTCTTGCAAGCTGTTTCAAATTCAATGAAATAATGTTAAGTAAAGAAATGCAACCAATAATGGAAATTAGCGCCACAGACAAACTAGATGTACATGGTATGACACTGCCCATGTGTGACCAAGCCACAACAAGACTAAATAGTTTAGAAAAATCAATCTCAAACACAGCAGGATTGGAAAAGATATTAAAATTATCCTTAAGTTGCAGAGTAATGCTTAAACGTAACCTTGACGTGGACCAAGGACTAGTTAATGGAGCACTGGGTACAGTTGTTGGCTTTCAAACATACCCACGTGACAACAAAATTCAGTTTGTCAATATTCTCTTTGACAAACTTTCGGAAGTAAAAAGGATAGGACGCTCAACAGCTCGATTCCTTCTCTTCAAAGACATGTGTACGCAGAGAACAATTTTCTCTAATTGTACCCATGCATACGCAGTGACCATTCATAAATCAGAAGGTCTTACCCTAGACAATGCAATGATGGACATTGGTAACACAGTCTTTAAAGAAGGCATGAGCTACGTAGCACTATCACACTTACGTACACTTGACGATCTATATGCAAGTAAAGTAAACGCTGATATTCCTTGCATTTTAGAATACAATAGGCTTCGCTCACTATACACTCCCCATCTAAACACATATTCTGTACCGCAAAAAGTAAAAGGTTGTAAAAGAAAACTAAATCAAACAGAAATGCAACAGGATGTCACTGCAAATCCTCCAAAGAGAGTAAAAGAAACTAAAACTTCATCAAGTACCACAAACATAAAAGAACCCATTACGGAAAGTAAACCAGGTACTTCATCAAAGAAGGAAGACAAACTAAAAAAAAAATCAATCAGCTACAGAACTACCTGGTCCATTTAAACTCTCAAATATAGTTGGAGTAAGTTGCTACGCAAATGTAGCAATGAATATTCTATTTCAATTGCCATCAATTGTTGACAACATTTACTTACACAGTACAGACCAATTGAGTTTGCAAATGTAAGTACTTCACAGAAATGCAACAAACAATCCTTATAACACGTATAGTGTTTATGGAATAAGACAACGATTGGACTACTGTGCTGGAATGGTTAAATTCACTATAAACTCACAGGAAGATCCACAAGAATTTCTAATGTACTTACTACAAATACTGGAAAATAAAAACATACCTGTAAATGAAATCTTTCAGATTTCATACATGTGGAAACATATATGCATTCTCTGCAACAATGTGACACAAGAAGAAATGCCCAATGAACACTTCATATATATATATATATCAATACCTAATTGTGAATACATTCCATTTCAGCAACTTGTCAAAATGCAAACCATGGTAGATTATGTACTACCTGCAATTCGGATAATCGCTCCACGTTAGTAATACAAACACATAGTAAATACGTAATACTAATGCTTCTACTTTACAATGCAGATGGTACCAAAAACAACTGCAAGCTGTCTGGATTCACACATGGTCAAATATCACTTGGTAAGAAAACCTTCACAACAATGGGTATAATCGACCACGCAGGAGCCACAACCAATTCAGGGCACTACACTGCATATATAAAAAAGAAATGTGGATGGTTTGAATGTAATGATAGTACCATTACTCTAAAGCAGAGATTACCAGCAAATCTTACACACGCTTATTTAATGTTCTAAAAACCAAAATTTGATAACTAAACTGTACTTAAACCTTAAGTAAACTTATAGTAAAAAAATATAAACTGCAAGAATATTCCAAAAGCTATCTAACTGCCCAAAGATTCTACAACAACTAATCAGATAAATGAATACCACTAAATTAGAGCAGAAAATAGACAGAATACGCCAATTGGTATCTAACTGTGCCAAAATATAACAGTATCCAAATAGATAAATCAATACCACTAAAATATATAAAAAAAATAGACAGTTAGAATACGCCTACTGCTATCTAACTGCTCCAAAATTTGACAATATCCAAACAAATAAATAATATGTTACTGCTCCAAAAAACTGCAACAAGCTAATGTATAAAGCATTAGCCAGAAACAAGTGAACACTGAAAACAAACAAACAAATAAACTGTAGCATAACAGAAAATGTTTTTTTTTTTAATCCAAAATGGATTTTTTTTTCTCCCACAGACCCAATGATTTTAGCAACAAACACAGAAACTGAGCAAATTGCACAGTACTCTGGTTTGTACTCTACTAAATATGAGGATCCAAAAAAAAAAAATTGTTGATTATACAATGTAATAAGTCATTACAAAATACTAATACTAACACGCTATTTTCTTTTATCACAGAAATGAACAAGAAATACATGTACTCCAGTTACTAAACCAAACAGTAAGTATATTATAATAAGTACAACCATCGCAGCATATCACACCCATAGTGGCTTATAACTTTGTTCCATATAAATTTGTTTTTGACTCAAAGTTATAAGCAACTATGAGTGTGATATGCTGCGGTGGTTGTGGCCAGGGCATAGAGTCTTGGGGGCATGGCCAAATGGCCATGCCCCCAAGACTCTATGCCCTGGCCACAACCACCGCAGCATATCACACCCATAGAGTCAAACATTTCAACTATGGCCTATGGAAACTTTTAATGTCCGCGGACATTATGAGTTTTCTTAGAACACTTTCAACTTGCCAGCGAACAATACGGACAGCGTCCTCAGAACACCCCCATTTTTTATTTGCGAACATTTCAGGACACTGTGAGTGTTCTTAGAACACCTTCAAGTTGCCAGCGAACAATACGGACTACGTGTTCAGGACACCCCCTACGAACATTTCAGGACACCGCAAGGGTTCTTAGAACACTTTCAACTTGACAACGAACAATACGAACAGTGTCCTCAGGACACCCCCATTTTGTTTATTTACAAACATTTCAGAACACAGCGAGTGTTCTTAGAACACATTCAACTTCCCATCGAACAATATGGACAGCGTCCTCAGGACACCCCCATTTTGTTTATTTACGAACATTTCAGAACACCGCGAGTGTTCTTAGAACACATTCAACTTTCCAGCTAACAATATGGACAGCGTCTTCAGGACACCCCTTACGAACATTTCAGGACACCACGAGTGTTCTTACTACACTTTCAACTTGACAACAAACAATACGGACAGCATCCTCAGGACACCCCCAAATTGTTTATTTGCGAACATTTCAGGACACCACGAGTGTTATTAGCACACATTCAACTTGCCATTGAACAATACGGACAGCGTCCTCAGGACTTCCCCATTTTGTTTATTTGCGAACATTTCAGGATATCACAAGTGTTCTTAGAACACATTCAACTTCCCATCCAACAATACGGACAGTGTCCTCAGGACAACCCCATTTTGTTTATTTACGAACATTTCAGGACACCACGAGTGTCCTTAGAACACATTCAACTTACCAGAGAACAATACGGACAGTGTCTTCAGGAAACCACCTACGAACATTTCAGGACACTGCGAGTGTTCTTAGAACACTTTAAACTTCACAACGAACAATATGGACAGCGTCCTCAGAACACCCCCATTTTGTTTTTTTAAGAACATTTCAGGACACCACAAGTGTTCTTAGAACACATTCAATTTACCAGAGAAAAATACGGACACTGTCCTCAGGACACCCCCATTTTGTTTATTTACAAACATTTCAGGACACCGCGAGTGTTCTTAGAACAGTTTCAGCTTGCTTGCAAACAGAACGGACACATATTGCGTCTTCAGAACACCCCCATTTAGTTTTTTTAGAACATTTCAGAACAGCCGTGTTGTCTGCAGACAAATCGAATACAACAAGAGCGTCCACCACATAAAAGAACACAACATTTAACCTATCTCATACTCTCCCACCCTCCCCAAACACTCTTACACACCAACACACTCTACTAAATTAAAATTTTAAACCAAGTTTCACTGCTCTGTCCGCGGATGTCCGCGAATCCAAGATGGCGGGCGCTACTGAAAATCTGACGCGATTCACGCTCCACACCGTCGGAGCGAACAGGGAAGTGTGTCCGCAGACCGAACACAGATATCACAAATTTTTTATGACTTAATTTTTGGTCATTTTTAAAAAAACTACTGGACAGATTTTCACCAAATCTGCAAAAAGCACGCTTTCGGGACCAAGCCGCTACTCCTGGTCCAAATTTGGTGAAAATCCATCCAGCGGTTTGGGCTGTAGTTTTTTCCCCATTCAGTCTATGGGGAAAAAAAAGTTTTGGCACCCCCCTATAACTTTGCCCCCCCCTGGACGAATACTCACCAAACTTTGGAAAAAAATTCAGAGTGGGCCATATACTTTTTTTTGCAAAGTTTGGTGAGGATTCGTCAAGGGGGAGCGAAGTTATAAGCCGCCCAAAAAGTGTTCTTCCTACGGAAACAGCAACTTAACCATAACTACATGACCACTACCGTGGCCCTGTAATATATTACACAACCACGTTAAGTGTGAAGTGAAGTGGGTCGATTTTTGGAAACGCCCGCCATCTTGGATTCGCGGAACGTCCGCGGACAGCGCGGTGAAACTTGGTGGAAAAATACTATTTAGTAAAGTGTGTTGACGTGTAAGACTGTTTGGGGAGGGTGGGGGAGTAAGAGATGGCTTAAATGTTGTATTTATAGAGGTGGCAGGCACTCCTGTTGTGTTTGTTCTGACCACGGATAACACTGGTGTCCTGAAATGTTTGTAAATAAACAAAATGGGGGTGTCCTGAGGACACTACGCCTGTACGTATGGTTCGTAGACAAGTTGAAACTGTTTTAAGAACACATCAAGTGTCCTGAAATGTTCGTAAATAAACAAAATGGGTGTGTCCTAAGGACGCTATGACTGTCGCGTTGTTCACAGGCAAGTTGAAACTGAATACAGATGATGTCCTCAAATGTTCATAAATAAACTAAATGGGGGTGTCCTGAGGACTCAGTCCGTATTGTTCGTAGGCAAGTTGAAATTGTTCTAAGAACATGTTTCCTGGGATGTTCGTAAATAAACAAAATGGGAGTGTCCTGAGTACGCTATACCTGTCCGTACTGTTCGTAGGTAACTTGAAATTGTTCTGAAAACACATGCGGTGTCCTAAAATATTCATAAATAAATGAAATGGCGGTTTCCTAAGGACACTACGCCTGTACGTATGGTTCGTAGACAAGTTGAAACAGTTTTAAGAACACATCATGTGTCCTGGGATGTTCATAAATAAACAAAATGGGGGTGTCCTGGGGACGCTATACCTGTCCATACTGTTCGTAGGCAAGTTGGAATTGTTCTAAGAACACATCAGGTATCCTGGGGTGTTCGTAAATAAACAAAATGGGGGTGTCCTAAGGATGCTATTGTTAGGCGGAAACCTGTGCAGTTCCCTCTGGGACCACTGCAAAAGATTTAGGACTACAGGTGTTTGGCAGTAAACCCACTTGGTAGCAGTCTGTACCACACAGATTCACTTGGTAGCTGTGGCTGAGCAGTCAGACTTCCCTCAAGAAGAGTTAGGCAGTATGTGGAGTATACAACATAGGGCAATTCTACACAGTAAGACAAGCAAACACGCAACAAGGCTTCAGTGTAAAGATATAAAAGTATTTATTTATGACAACATATCTATGGAAAACACTCTGGCACTAATACGGCAAACAACTTCAATCACAATTACTATACGAAGAAAACGTTCAATCTCCCTAACAATAGTTTAACAAGTCTAGGTTCACCGGCATCACTTATTTGCAGACAGAGGTGTATGCTTTAACCTAGATGGTATTCTAGTATTCGTTAGGGCGGGAGAGAAAAATAAGGCAGGTTATGAAGTCAACTCGGTATCAATACATTTCGGACAAATGCAAGGCAAGTAAGGCAAAGTCTACTGAAGATCACAAAGTTCAGAGGCCAGGCCCACACGGAGAGAGGCGAGGCGATATGTCCCAAAAAGTGTCTCAGTGGAAATGCGCTTCGAGTCTTAATCGCAAAATTGTTATGGAAAGATTGGACCGGTAAAGAAAGCTTGGAGGCGACCCAATGGAAAGGCGAGGATTAAGACACCTCACTCGATCCGGCAGAAAGGGAAGCCAGGCGGACACGGTACCTTTTTTGTGGAGAGACAGCTCCTGCGGGGGCAGTTGTTCCTGGCGGTGGATGCACGTCGGGTCTTTGCCAAGAGTAGAAATGATCTTGTCGTCGAAGAAAAGTGAAGATCGTTGCACCACCAGGGAAGAGACCAGCCGCGGAGTGCTCCGTCACAAGGCACCACCTTTTGGTCGCGGTACAGGGGTAGTGGCTATCCGGTTGCCGAGGTGCTCTGCACGGGCAATTCGACCACTGCGTCCTGGAGCGAAGAAAAAGCAAAGGGGACTGGTTGTTCCAACCAGTCAGGGGAAGAGACTCTCCGGCAGGGAGATCTCCTCTGTCGTCGGGAAGTGGTGAGTCGGTTCAGCAGGGCTCCACCTGAGGTGTCGTCATTGCAGGTCGGCTCAGCTTTACCCTCATCGGATTCTTAGGTCCTGTGGCGACATCTGAAGATCCAGTCCCAAAAGCCCTGCTTTTATGCAGAAAACCCCGATTCATTCAGCCTAGCTGTCAATCAAAACATGCTAAGTGGTGAGCGGGGTGGCTCACCACTTGGGCCAATCACACCAGAGTGTGACCGGAGTTGGCAAGGCAACTCGGTCCAGGGTGCCTAAACCCCCTCCCACACCCCTGTGGTAACCCAGACAGAATGGCACCACTTTGGAGGGTCTCTGTACAGAAGCCCGCCAAAAGTGGAACAAAGGGCTCAACCTTTGGTTTAGGAGTCACAGAGACGAACACAGACCCCATTTTAAAAACCGAGTTCTGGCAGAAAATACCATCCGATAGACTTATTTAAGATAAGTAAACCGGTGGTATGTTAGAGATTAACGAGAAAAAGTATCAATCTCCAACAATGGGAAGAATCCCATAGGGTTATATTCGGGGTCGAACATAACAAGTAGTTTCCACTGCCACCAGCCAAAACTCGACGAGGGGGGACGGGACAGTGCCCCCTCGAATAACAGACCCAGGAGTAATCGAATTACCCCTACAATCACGTCCACAATAGGATGGTTTGTACTAGTTCTGCTAGTAAATTTAGGTCTAGTAAAGCCAATGGTGACTTTACATGCCCGGGGAGACAGTAGTCAGTCCCCAGGTATGGAGTCTATGATGGAGGTCCGCTAGGACGCCCCAGTGCTACGGCACGGAGGGTGCAGTGTAACACACATAGAAAAACATATGAGACCCTATGGAGTAAAAGACCCCATAGCCCATGGAACACATTGACATTCAAAGGAATTACACACATTCATGTCCAAGAGTGGGAGAAAAAGAGTCTCACTCTTGGCAGGATGGAAAAAAACAAACTCCAGAAATCCAGCAAAGCTGCTGGGGGACTCACTAGATTAGGAAATTCAGCCTAAACAGAGAATTCTCCCTAACACTCGCCCCCCCCAGACTAAAGGACAGGAGGATTTAATCCACTCCTGGATGAATCTCATACCTCTAGTCGATGACATACATCCTAGAGAGACTATCAGCATTTTGGTGGTGACACCCTGACCTGTGCTCAATGATGAAATCAAACCCTTGCAGGCAGATCAACCATCTCAATAGTTGTGGGTTTTCCCCTTTCATTTGCATTAACCATCTCAAGGGTTGGTGGTCAGTCTGAATGACAAAAGTAGAACCATACAAGTACGGCCTAAACTTCTTCCGAGCCCATACGATAGCAAAGCACTCTCTTTCGATTGTTGCCCACCTTGTTTCAGGATCCTTCAGCTTGCGGCTGATGAAGCAAACTGGGTGCTCCCTACCTTTCCCATCCAGTTGACTGAGTACGGCACCTATTCCTACATTTGAAGCATCTGTCTGCACAATGAAGTGTTGGAGGTAATCAGGAGCTCTGAGTACTGGGGCTTGGCAAAGAGCCTTTTTCAGGTTTTCAAAAGCCTGATTGCACTCCTCGTTCCATCTAACCTTTTTAGGAAATTAGGGCGAGGAGATGACATTCAGTGGAGAAGCTATGGTCCCATAGTTCTCGATGAAATTCCTGTAATACCCAGTGAGGCCTAGGAAGGCTCTCACTTGGGTTTGAGTAGTAGGTGTTGTCCAATTTTGCACAGCTTCAATCTTACTGAGCAAAGGCCTTATTTCTCCACCTCCTACCTCATGTCCAAGATAGACTACCTTACTCTGTCCAATTTGGCATTTACTCGCCTTTATGGTCAGATTGGCTCGTCCAAGAGCCTGCAAAACATCTCTCAGGTGGGTTACATGTTCTTCCCAGGAATTGCTGAACACTGCAATGTCATCCAAGTATGCCATGCAGAAGTCCTCCATCCCATTCAGAACCTGGTTTACCATCCGTTGAAATGTAGCAGGTGCATTCTTCAATCCGAAAGGCATTACCTTAAATTGGTATAAGCCAACGGGGGTCGAAAATGCAGTTTTCTCCTTGGCATGGTCTGTCAGGGCTATTTGCCAATAGCCTGACGTCAAGTCAAATGTGCTGAGGAACTTGGCGGCGCCAAGTTTATCCACCAACTCATCTGTTCTTGGCAAAGGGTGGGCATCAGTCTTGGTGACTGCATTAAGAGCTCTATAATCCACGCAGAATCTAAGCTCTTTAGATTCGGCCTTTGGTACTAACACAACTGGGCTAGACCATGGACTAGTAGAGGGCTCTATTACCCAGAGATCAAGCATCTTGCTGACCTCACCTTTGATGTGGGTTTGTACGTGTTCTGACATTCGGTATCCTCTGCTTTTGACTGGCAGACAGTCACCAGTGAGTAGGTCATTCTGGCCCCAGGGGGTCAAGCCTGGTGAAAGCGAGAACAGAGAGGCAAACTGATTCAACATGGATTTGCACTCTTCTTGTTGCTCGGGTGTCAGATTGGAGGAGAGATTTACTCCTTCAATTTGTTCATCCAAAGGCAAGCCTCTGAGGAGATCCAGAAGAGCTTCACTCTCTTCTTCTTGCTCGGATGATGCTAGAAGCAACGCTCCTACATCAGGTCGTGAGACATACGCTTTGAGTCGGTTGGTGTGGAAGACGGTCGGAGCCTCCTTGGGATTGCCCAAGTCCACCAGATAGTTAACCTCTCTGAGTTTACCCACAACTATGAAGGGTCCCATCCATTTGTCTTGCAAGGTCCTCTGCCTTGTTGGGATCATAACGAGAACGAGCTGGTCTTGAGAGAACTCAACCATGTTAGCCTTTTGATCGTGCCAGTGCTTAACCAATGCTTGTCCAGCTTTCAAGTTATCGCTTGCTTCTGTCATCATGTGCGACATTCTCCTCCGGAGAGCTATCACATAGTCAGTCACTCTGACTGGCTTGGGGGAAGGAGCACTCTCCAACCCCTCCTTAATCAGGGCCAATGGACCTCTGACGGAATGACCATAGAGAAGTTTGAAGGGAGAATAACCTACTCCCTCCTGAGGGACTTCTCTATAAGCAAAGCGAAGGCATGGCAGTAGAAGGTCCCACTTACGCTTAAGGAGTTCCTCTAAAGCACCTATCATGCGCTTCATGGTTCGGTTGAACCGTTCTACCAACCCATTGGTTTGTGGGTGGTAAGCTGTTGAGAACTTGTAAGTAACTCCACAGGTTTTCCACATGGCTTTCATGTAGTGGGACATAAAGTTTGACCCCCTGTCAGAGATTATTTCCTTAGGAAACCCGACCCTAGTAAAGATACCAAGGAGGGCCTTAGCCACAGCCGGAGCTGTAACAGTCCTCATAGGAATTGCCTCAGGATACCTAGTAGCAAGGTCTACTACAACAAGTATAAACCTGTTGCCTGAGGAGGTTGGAGGATAAAGGGGACCAACAATGTCAATCCCTACTCTCTCAAACGGGACTCCCATAACTGGGAGAGGCACTAAAGGTGCCACATTCTTGGAGCCAACCTTACCAGAGGTCTGGCAGGTGTGGCAGCTCCTGCAGTGTTTTTCCACTTCGGCCCCCATTTTTGGCCAATAGAAGTAGAGAGAGAGCCTTTCCTTAGTCTTCTTGAAACTCAAGTGACCAGCCAAAGGAATCTCATGGGCTAACTGCAAGAACTGTGGTCTGTTCTCTTGGGGTACTACAAGCCGCTTGTAGTCTCCAGGTGCAGACTCGGTCGGTTCACTGTAGAAGAGGCCATCTTCCCAGTGCAACCTGTATTTCCCAGGCTCTTGCCCTTCAGCCTGAGCTTCTGCCTGGTGGCGAAGACCTTCCAGAGTTGGACATTCTCTCTGTCCCTTACTGAAGTCTGCCCTGCTGGGTCCACCTTCTGCCAGTAAAGACTGCAGCTCAGGATGGTCAACAGGATCCAGATCTCCAATGAGTTCCTGGCCTTCCATTAGCTCTTCTTCAGAGTCTAATTCTACCACACAGGGTCGTACCTCCCTTTCAGCCTCGGCTGGAGGTGGAGTTACGGGTGTAACTTTGGACAACCGCGGGGAAGTCCGTGTTGGCTGCACTGAAATGCTGGATGCTGGTTCGGGGTAGAAGTCTTAAGTTTCCCTTTCGCTTCTGATTTCTTCGAGACAGCGGCCGGCAATTCCAGTGGAGCAGGAGTGATTTCTTTCTTCATCATCTCCTGGGGAGTACCGCGCATGGTCCTCTCTCTTGCGGGTCTGGTTAGCTCCTGTAACTGTTTACTAGGAGGTATGGGAGTATGTGATACAACTCCGAGAGTTTTCGAATCGTTACCCAACAGTATGCGTCCTGGTACCTCACTCTGTATGCTGACAGGTATCTTCACAGTCATGTCGTAACACTGGATGAGAACTTGTAATTGGGTAAGCATCTGCACAGGCCCTCCAGCTAACTTGGTGAGGCGTTTGGGTGCCTTAGCAACATCCTCAGCCTGAAAAAACGATTTATCCACCACAGTTATGCTGGCCCCAGTGTCCCCAATGGCAGGAGTCTCCTGACCATTCACCTGGACACTGTCCTTATAATACTCTTTAGTATTATCGGGGATAAAATTATAGACATCTAAATTCTGTTGTTCCCACAACCCCAGAGATACTAAAGAAACGCTGGCTGAGACTCCAATGGGTTCATCATCTAGCAGTAGAAAGTTTCCACTTGCCATTTGGACTGCCTCCTCTGGAGCGAAGGCTAAGGAGACAAGCTGGACCCCTGAAGGTTTACCCTTACATCTGGGATCTCCTTTCACGTGGTCAGTCGAGCCACAAACAAAGCATTTACCGAATGCTTTTTGGAATGATGGCTTGTTCTGGCCTCCTTCCAGTTTGGCACCAGAAGACACACTATTCTGCTGCGGTTTTCCTTGTGACTTACCCTTCTGGTTTTGTTTGGGGCCCTCTTTGGAATTTGAGTTATTCGAATTCTCTTTTGAGTCTTTTTTAGGCTGTTTTCCCTCATCCTTCTTCTGAGTTGCCCCAGAATCCTTATGAGTCGCCCTGTTGGCAACCCACAAGTCAGCAGCCTTAGCTAGCTTCCGGGAATCCAATTCCTTCGAATCAGCCAAGTGCTGTCTGAGCTCAGGAGAACATGCATCATAAATAGACTCCAACATAAAAAGATTCTTCATACCCTCCTAAGTGTTCACTTTGTAACCCTCAATCCATCCCTCTAAGATTTTCAACCCTTCACTCACCCAGGTAGCCCAAGGGGTACCATCATGCTTTTTGAGGGTTCTAAACCTCTTAAGATACTGGGAAGGGGTCTTCCCAAATCTAGCTATGAAAGCTAGTTTCACACTTTCGTAATCCGTCTTATCCGCCTCCCCCAACTCCATTACCACATCAGACGCAACAGGGGGGGGCCTAGAGAACAACCAGGGAAGTAAATCATTCCCGGTGATGTCCTGGAGCCCATGATTGTACTCAAACAGGTTTAACCAATCCAATACTTCCAATCTCGGTTCATACATACCCACTAATTCCTTCGGCATCCGGGGTCTTTTGGGACTGGAGCTCCTAGAGGAACCAGAGGAGAGAGAAGCATTTTCTACAGACAACTTTTTCATCTCTAATTCATGATTAAGTTCTATTTCCCTGAGCCTTAACTCAGCTTGCTTCTGCTCAGCCTGGGCATTCATCCGTCTGAACTCGAGCTCTTGGTTTCTTTCAGATTGAGCCAAGAACCGTTTGTATTCTAATTCGAGCTTCATTTTTTCAAGTTCAAAATAAGCAGGGTTAAATGTGGGACCTGGTATGGGCCCCATAGGTACAGCTGGTAAGGCAGGTAGAGGAGCAGGGGAGACAGTTTCGTTAGCATCTCCTTCCTCGTCAGCCTCTTCATCACTAACATCAGAATTATGATTTAGATCAACACCATCACTGTTATCTACATTTGCTGGAGAAGTTGATTCCTCTGAACCAGTACCCAGACTTTGGTTTTCCAGCAATCTCGCTATCAGTTCTAACTTCTTGCCTCTTACAGAAATATTCTCTTGCCTACAGAGAGCTCGTAAACTCTCAGTAGTTTCACCCGACAAGGACTCTTGACTGTAAGCTTCCATCGTAGACATGTTTTTGAAAGTTGCTTTTTTAGTGCTAAGCTTTGTGGTTAGTTATCCTAAAGTGTCGGAAAGCACTCTAAACTGTATACTCGATACAAATCCCACCGCTGTACACCAGTGTTAGGCGGAAACCTGTGCAGTTCCCTCTGGGACCACTGAAAAAGATTTAGGACTACAGGTGTTTGGCAGTAAACCCACTTGGTAGCAGTCTGTACCACACAGATTCACTTGGTAGCTGTGGCTGAGCAGTCAGACTTCCCTCAAGAAGAGTTAGGCAGTATGTGGAGTATACAACATAGGGCAATTCTACACAGTAAGACAAGCAAACACGCAAAAAGGCTTCGGTGTAAAGATATAAAGGTATTTATTTATAACAACACATCTATGGAAAACACTCTGGCACTAATACGGCAAACAACTTCAATCACAATTACTATACGAAGAAAACGATCAATCTCCCTAACAATAGTTTAACAAGTCTAGGTTCACCGGCATCACTTATTTGCAGAAAGAGGTGTATGCTTTAACCTAGATGGTATTCTAGTATTCGTTAGGGCGGGAGAGAAAAATAAGGCAGGTTATGAAGTCAACTTGGTATCAATACTTTTCGGACAAATGCAAGGCAAATAAGGCAAAGTCTACTGAAGATCACAAAGTTCAGAGGCCAGGCCCTCTCGGAGAGAGGCGAGGCGATATGTCCCAAAAAGTGTCTCAGTGGAAATGCGCTTCGAGTCTTAATCGCAAAATTGTTATGGAAAGATTGGACCGGTTCAGAACAACACGCTAAAGAAAGCTTGGAGGCGACCCAATGGAAAGGCGAGGATTAAGACACCTCACTCGACCCGGCAGAAAGGGAAGCCAGGCGGACACGGTACCTTGTTTGTGGAGAGACAGCTCCTGCGGGGGCAGTTGTTCCTGGTGGTGGATGCACGTCGGGTCTTTGCCAAGAGTAGAGATGATCTTGTCGTCGAAGAAAAGTGAAGATCGTTGCACCACCAGGGAAGAGACCAGCCACGGAGTGCTCCTTCACAAGGCACCACCTTTTGGTCATGGTACAGGGGTAGTGGCTATCCGGTTGCCGAGGTGCTCTGCACGGGCAATTCGACCACTGCGTCCTGGAGTGAAGAAAAAGCAAAGGGGACTGGTTGTTCCCACCAGTCAGGGGAAGAGACTGTCCGGCAGGGAGATCTCCTCTGTCGTCGGGAAGTGGTGAGTCGGTTCAGCAGGGCTCCACCGGAGGTGTCGTCGTTGCAGGTCGGCTCAGCTTTACCCTCGTTGGATTCTTAAGTCCTGTGGCGACTTCTGAAGATCCAGTCCCAAAAGCCCTGCTTTTATGCAGAAAACCCCCATTCATTCAGCCTAGCTGTCAATCAAAACACGCTAAGTGGTGAGCGGGGTGGCTCACCACTTGGGCCAATCACATCAGAGTGTGACCGGAGTTGGCAAGGCAACTCGGTCCAGGGAGCCTAAACCCCCTCCCACACCCCTGTGGTAACCCAGACAGAATGGCACCACTTTGGAGGGTCTCTGTACAGAAGCCTACCAAAAGTGGAACAAAGGGCTCAACCTTTGGTTTAGGAGTCACAGAGACGAACACAGACCCCATTTTAAAAACCGAGTTCTGGCAGAAAATACCATCCGATAGACTTATTTAAGATAAGTAAACCAGTGGTATGTTAGAGATTAACGAGAAAAAGTATCAATCTCCAACAATGGAATCCCATAGGGTTATGTACGGGGTCGAACATAACAAGTAGTTTCCACTGCCACCAGCCAAAACTCGACGAGGGGGAACTGGACAGTGCCCCCTCGAATAACAGACCCAGGAGTAATCGAATTACCCCTACTAGCACGTCCACAATAGGATGGTTTGTACTAGTTCTGTTAGTAAATTTAGGTCTAGTAAAGCCAATGGTGACTTTACATGCCCGGGGAGACAGTAGTCAGTCCCCGGGTATGGAGTCTATGATGGAGGTCCGCTAGGACGCCCCAGTGCTACGGCACGGAGGGTGCAGTGTAACACACATTGCAAAACATATGAGACCATATGGAGTAAAAGACCCCATAGCCCATAGAACACATTGACATTCAAAGGAATTACACACATTCATGTCCAAGAGTAGGAGAAAAAGAGTCTCACTCTTGGCAGGATGGAAAAAAACAAACTCCAGAAATCCAGCAAAGCTGCTGGGGGACTCAATAGGTTAGGAAATTCAGCCTAAACAGAGAATTCTCCCTAACAGCTATGACTGTCCGTATTGTTAGCAGGCAAGTTGAAACTGTTCTAAGAATACAGACAATGTCCTGAAATGTTTGTAAATTAATGAAATGGGGGTGTCCTGAGGATGCTGTCCGTATTGTTTGTAGGCAAGTTGAAATTGTTCTAAGAACATGTGTCCTGGGATGTCCATAAATAAACAAAATGGGGGTGTCCTGAGTACGCTATACCTGTCCGTACTGTTTGTAGGCAAGTTGAAATTGTTCTAAGAACACGTGCGGTGTCCTGAAATGTTTATAAACAAACAAAATGGGGGTGTCCTGAGGACGCTATGCCTGTCCGTATTGTTCGCAAGCGGATTGAAACTGTTCTAAGAACAAACGCCTATAACTGTTCGTTTCGCTTGTGTCACACTCTTAATTAGTTTCAGGACCCGAACAGTGTCCGTAGAACAACAACGCGCATGCACAAAACAGTTTCAGTGCATTTGGTGTCCAGCGGACACACGTTCCCTTCGCGGACATGTTCGCGAAGCTATAACGTGACCGCGCCCACACTGAGCATGTGTTCTGACTACGGACACTGTTCCTGTCCCTGGACAATTTAAAACTACCTTTTCAGGCAATCCACAATATTGTTCAATAATAAATCACCATAGCACAAGTTCCAGACAGTAATCCTGACTTTCTACATACTTTTTGGGACTTTTTGATCCTTTTTTTGGTTTTTGATCTGTCCGCGGACAGCGTGGGTGTTCGCAAACCGCACACAAGCACCCCTATAAAAGGCCACACCCCAGAGCTCATCCTCATTGTGTTTCTGGCTATATTACAGAACACAGTGCATTTTTGCTGCCAATTTTCCAGATTTATTTCTGAAACCTGATGGCATCATGGCTGCTCGACTGCCACCTGGTGCTACATCTGACTTCTGGTGCTATATCTGCCTCAGCACCACCCCAACCCCCTCCACCACCACCACCTCCCCAAGGGCATGAAGAGGGGAACAGGAGTGAGGATGCAGAGGAGGATGAAGAAGATGATGAGAATGAGGTAGTGGAAGTCCCTACAACCAGCACTCGCCGTGAGTCTTGGGTGTAGTGGTTATTTACCATTCATGGTAACGTACCTAAGGTGCGTCCGAACCAAGTCACCTGCAACAACTGCAAAATGGCACTGAGTCGCAGAAGGCGTGGTTCATACAGCTTTGGTACGACTACAATGAAGCAACACCTAAGGTTGTTCCACGCTGGGGATGTTCGCAAGATTGTTCCTTGCGAGGAGCGTAGTAGGTTGACTTCCTCTACTACATCCTCTGTTTCCGATCCTGTCACCACAAGGAACACTCCTGTGGGACAGCGTATTCCTCCAGCTGCCTCACAGGCCATTCGTAATGCTGATGACCCTTACCTTTTGAGGGTCACAATTGTGTGTATGTACTGTGACGCAGAAATCTGCAGGGGGGAGAGACTTCAAAGTGCTTTTGAGACTCTGGTCTCAGAGCACGAGAAGACCTGCTCACTACCTAAGTAAGGCCCACCCTACATCTTCCTCTCTCCACCTGCCCTTTCTTATCCTCGTGGTTGGTGTCCCACCTTACCCTCCTCTTCTAGTGTGTTGTGTGTAAAAAAACAAAAATAAAATATAAAACAAGAAAAATCAAAAAAAGGCTCTTATCAGAGCCGCCTTTCACAGTTTAAAAATAGAAGTGGAAAATAAATGGAGCAGGTCCTTGTGTATTTTTTAGAAGTCCAAGGACAGTTCGCGAACATCTAAAATTTTGGGGTGCTGCCCTATCATATTCATTGCACTTTTGTCTGGGAGGACGTGGTGGCTCTGAAAAGAGCCTTTTGGTGGTGTTTGTTTGTGTTTGAAAAACTTGAAATGGTCAACACCTACCACAAAATGGATGCTGTAATTCCAAAAAAGGTTGCAATGCATTTTGTACATTTCTCAGAAAAATCTGATTGCCAGCATAAGTAAGATGGACTCCATCTGTGCGAAAAATGTATGTGCTATGAAACATAATATTTTCATTGTGAAAAGAGGACATGCCAACATCTCTTAGAAAGGCACAAACAGCCCTATTGACATTGCGCCTCGCTTTCTCCATTTGTGGACCAAATGAAGAAGAACGCAACCATATTTGTCTCTGCGCAATCCGAGAAAAAATTACTTGAGAATTTGGAAACATGTCCATGACCTTCCCAAGTCCTTCTTTCATTGCAAATTGCAAAGAAATTCCAGACACATGTCCTAAACTGTTCCCTCCACAATGAATCACAATTATGTCTGGACGATGCTCTGTCTCCAAAGTAGCACAGAGAGGTAGCATGTCCAACCACTCCATTCCACATACTCCATGCCAGTGTACTTCCACATGTGGGAATCCAAGATCTACAGCTACTCCACAGGTTTCTGTATGGACCTTCAACCAATGTATCCACGAGTCTCCCAAAATCCAAACAATCTGTTTTCTGAACCACACAGCCATAACTATCTGTTCTTCTCTCAGCAAAAAGAGTATCTGAGAAACTCTCTCCTGACACAGCACACCCACTAAATCTTCCTGACCAATCCCTTTCAGTGCTCATTCTCATTTGCATGACTTCTGAACCCAAAAATCCACGGATGTAATACCCGATGTCCGCGAACTGCCGCCATGTCCGCGGACATATCGTAACATGAACAGCCCTTCTACCATTTCCAGTTCACTCTCTGTGCCATTCCCTCATTGGATGTAGCTAAGAAGTCACATGGCCATCCACCAATCACATTCAAGACCTCTACATCTAACTGCATCATCATAGATCAGCACTGCAGACGTATTGTGAATCTCTCTGAGTACAAGCGTCATATCATTGGGAAGCACCATCTACAAGAAATACTGTACAAGTCTCCAAGATTTCTACTTGCAGCTCCATTCATATCCATATGCATGAACACAAATTACAGGTATGCATATTTTCTATACAGTACATGAACACATTTTCTAACTGACTTTTAGCTTGTATAATCTGTAAAATGAATCTAGTGCCTTTTTTCAATCTCCTAAAATCAACTGTCACTTACAAATCTTTATACTATTTAATTTCTTTATACACACACACTCAAATCATGTTAAACTAACATTTTAGAAATGGAATCTATAGACTACATATAGTCAAACAAAATTGTATGCACACTCTATGTTCAAATCTCAAACAATAATACTTGCACAATTGCATATTTTTTAAATTTCTTTATTTATTTAATGACTTAAATTTATATAGAACAAGCAGCCCATGACATTGAGACACTATTACTTGGAAGAGCTTAGTTACAGGAATAATGGTATTCAGTGGTACATTATGAATTTCACAAGACATAGTAAAGATATTTTGTTTGCTACAGTTAGTCATTGCAATACAATTTGTTCATTAAGAACATATCATATGTATTCAACTGGTGCAACGTATCGTATGTAAATAAGATAATTTTAATGGTTTTGAGGAATGAGCTGAGGATTTCAATTAAAAAAAACACTGTCTAAATTAAAAACAGTGCTATATACAAACAAATGTACTAATTTGTTTCTTTTACAATTGCAGTGAAGACCATTCTCCTGAAAAGAAGCAACCGAATTTGAAATACAAAGAACAACTAAGAAGTAACCTGTTCATTTTAGAAAAGAAGTAAGTGGAATAGCACCATACTATTTGTATTATTACTCAAACACACTGTAAGGTTAATTCATGCTATTTCTGTGCCTAAAAATATAGATTCTGCACCATTCTGTCCAAAAATCCCCATGTATTAAACAGCGATTTACAGACAGAATGGCCCACAAATTCCTATTTTTCGACACACAAATTACCCAACTCAACCGCTAGAATTTAGATGTTATAGAACAAACAACGGTTTTAATTGTATAGCATTAGATATACTATTTATACTTCTCCACACAACTAGCTCACTTTTTTCTGTCATCTGAACCCCAGTTTAGTAACACATTAATTCAAGAATACCCATCCCTACTAGTTGTAGTTCCCAATGCACAATCACATACCATTACATATATCTTCATCATCTTACTCAAACACTCATAACAGCACATATACATTTCAGAACACCCCAACCCATACCTTCTTTATTTTTTTCAACAGACCCTTAAGAATGCCTACCAAAAATCAATCCCATAGAAAGCAACACAGAAGTAGAGCATATGAAAATAAAAGTGTCCCACAGAAGCATCCATCTCTAGCACAATTTGTAAATAAAAGTTGAAACAAAACAGCTAATACAGTCATTAAGTGAAACAAAAGACGTTTCAAGTACAAAAACTTTGCCTCCTCAAAATGTAAACCAAACCAAAAAACAATTAGTAGAAAATCAGCTATCACTACAGATAAAACTGCTTCTTTAAGTATTGATATAGTTCAAAGTAAGCATACCAAGAAAAGTATTTTAGCCAAAATGTTCTGTCACAAAGTCCTTCAAAATCTTATAAAAGCAGGAGAGAAACCAGGTTCAACGCTTAAAACCTATCATAGGAAATTAATCTTAGAAGCGTTGATAGACAGTCCAATACTTCTCAAAATAAAGTTATTTATTTTAGTGTTAAACAAAATGAAACCACTAACAAAACTAATAACTAAATTACAAAAAAGACTTTGCAATAAACTAAATATCAACAGAAAGAACTTCTTAATGTTTCAAGATATTTTCACCATCGCCCCATTGCTATGCTACATTTTATTTGTAATAAAACTGTTCCTCCCCTTGGAGAAGTGCAACACTTCTTTTGGAGAAAAGAATACCAAGCCAGAGGAGCACCACATATCCACATGCTTTTATGGATTAAAGATGCTCCTAAATTTGGTCAAGACAGTGATACAACTGTTTTACAGTTTATTGAAAAATATGTCACTTGTGAAATTCCATCGGAATCCTAAAATAGTGATCTTCATAAACAAATTTTACAATTTCAAAGACACACATGTGGAAAATATTGTCGTTGAAAATACAAAAACAAAGGGAAATACTACACCAAATGCCGATTTGAGGAATGAGCTGAGGATTTCAATTAAAAAAAACACTGTCTAAATTAAAAACAGTGCTATATACAAACAAATGTACTAATTTGTTTCTTTTACAATTGCAGTGAAGACCATTCTCCTGAAAAGAAGCAACCGAATTTGAAATACAAAGAACAACTAAGAAGTAACCTGTTCATTTTAGAAAAGAAGTAAGTGGAATAGCACCATACTATTTGTATTATTACTCAAACACACTGTAAGGTTAATTCATGCTATTTCTGTGCCTAAAAATATAGATTCTGCACCATTCTGTCCAAAAATCCCCATGTATTAAACAGCGATTTACAGACAGAATGGCCCACAAATTCCTATTTTTCGACACACAAATTACCCAACTCAACCGCTAGAATTTAGATGTTATAGAACAAACAACGGTTTTAATTGTATAGCATTAGATATACTATTTATACTTCTCCACACAACTAGCTCACTTTTTTCTGTCATCTGAACCCCAGTTTAGTAACACATTAATTCAAGAATACCCATCCCTACTAGTTGTAGTTCCCAATGCACAATCACATACCATTACATATATCTTCATCATCTTACTCAAACACTCATAACAGCACATATACATTTCAGAACACCCCAACCCATACCTTCTTTATTTTTTACAACAGACCCTTAAGAATGCCTACCAAAAATCAATCCCATAGAAAGCAACACAGAAGTAGAGCATATGAAAATAAAAGTGTCCCACAGAAGCATCCATCTCTAGCACAATTTGTAAATAAAAGTTGAAACAAAACAGCTAATACAGTCATTAAGTGAAACAAAAGACGTTTCAAGTACAAAAACTTTGCCTCCTCAAAATGTAAACCAAACCAAAAAACAATTAGTAGAAAATCAGCTATCACTACAGATAAAACTGCTTCTTTAAGTATTGATATAGTTCAAAGTAAGCATACCAAGAAAAGTATTTTAGCCAAAATGTTCTGTCACAAAGTCCTTCAAAATCTTATAAAAGCAGGAGAGAAACCAGGTTCAACGCTTAAAACCTATCATAGGAAATTAATCTTAGAAGCGTTGATAGACAGTCCAATACTTCTCAAAATAAAGTTATTTATTTTAGTGTTAAACAAAATGAAACCACTAACAAAACTAATAACTAAATTACAAAAAAGACTTTGCAATAAACTAAATGTCAACTTCTTAAGTATCTGTAGAGGTAAATGGAGTCACACTACGAGCACAGAACTATACTTTAATGAAGAAGCGTGCAAACAAAAGCAAACAAATACAACTGCCATACATAGCAGTGGTCGAGGTTATGAAAAAGTTAATAATACCATAATGGAACAAGAAGTACTCCTTACAAAAATATCTCCTGAAAACTTAGAATTACCCCTCCATTCAACTGAATCAGAACGTCTACTGTACAAATGACCATGCATGTCAATGTGTAACATTACCAAACAATTTTTCAAGTCTTTACGCCAATTCCTCAATCAATATGTGAAAAGAAGACAAAATCAAAATTAAACTACTGCAAAATATGGTTACCTGTGCAATACGCAAGTACACATGACTACAAGGACATTCATTGGCCTGCATTACAGGACCTACTTGCAAAACCACCTTCCATGATATCAAAAGGATATCAACACATCATTCAACTAAAAGAAATCTAGTTTATTAACTGTACTATGCTAAAAGTCCTGCTTTAGCACTAGCCAAATTAAATAACATTCTTCAACATGGTACAGCAAAAGACCTACTAGAAGAAATCGACCATATCCAGAAAAAATATTTTAGAAGTGAAACCCACTGAAAGTGAATGAAATAGCTGTAAACCAAATTAGTAACAATTCTACACATGGCAACATTTTACTACACACATACAAAAAAGAAATACTAACATTTAAAAGTACATCAGCTGAAGTACCAAACCATGTGTGTGTATGTTGCCGCTTAACTTTTTATAAAAGTAACACAAAACCGTAGACCTATCATTCAAAAGAGAAGACAATAAAGATTCTAAATGGTTTGAATTAGCTCTCGACCTTGTAGCAGAAAACTAATAAGAAATAACTGACCCTGTAATACTTTTATAGTTACTGCAGTACAAAACTTGATAACAACCAAACTCCTTCAGGTGCTATCACAAATAATTTGGAATTATATCCACTACCAAAACCCATTCAACAACTGGAGTACCTAAAAAAGACAAAAAATGTGGCAACAGAATACCACTCATTACGGATGTATTCTGAAGATCCCAGATTTAGACAAAATGTGGAATACATATTCCACCTACTCTTTGAAAGTGAACTAGCAACTTTATGTTACAGAGTTGCACACATATTAAAATCAGGATCACACTTTCAAAATATAACAGCTACACAATTATTACAAAAAGTGCAACAAAAAGATGAGGTTTTACAACCAAATATTACAAATCAATTAGCAAATATGCGTGGTACTAAAGAGTACTGGTTTCAACGTCACAGAAATGTACGTTGTATGATCAGAAACCTTGGCCCACCCACTTGGTTTGTTACATTAAGTTGTGCAGAATATGCATGGGAAGATTTACATGATTTCCTACGCATATCAAACAAAAACAAAATAAACATAGATATACAAACACCTGGAGAACTTTGTTCTTTGGATCCTGTTAATGTTTCAAGATATTTTCACCATCGCTTCATTGCTATGCTACATTTTATTTGTAATAAAACTGTTCCTCCCCTTGGAGAAGTGCAACACTTCTTTTGGAGAAAAGAATACCAAGCCAGAGGAGCACCACATATCCACATGCTTTTATGGATTAAAGATGCTCCTAAATTTGGTCAAGACAGTGATACAACTGTTTTACAGTTTATTGAAAAATATGTCACTTGTGAAATTCCATCGGAATCCTAAAATAGTGATCTTCATAAACAAATTTTACAATTTCAAAGACACACATGTGGAAAATATTGTCGTTGAAAATACAAAAACAAAGGGAAATACTACACCAAATGCCGATTTGGTTTCCCTAGACCAGTTACAAATACAGGTCAAGTGAACAACCTCATGTATTCAGTTAGACATAGGCCCTCATTACGACCCTGGCGGATTTTTTCCGCCATCGACGGACTTTCCGGCCATGGCGCAAAGTCCCTTTACGCCATGGCGGATGGCGGACTTACCGCCCCATTCCGAGGTCGGCGGGGCGGTAAGTCCCCATTGACCCATTTACCCTTCCCCATTCCCATTTCGGCCCCATAGGGCTCAATGGGAGTGGGGAAGGAGTTAATTACGCCACCGTAAAATACGGTGGCGTAATTAACACCAAGGTCCCAGAGCGCCATGGATTTTTCCGCCCGCAAAAAGCGGGCGGAAAAATGACCATGGCGCTCCAGGAACTCGTAGTTGGCGGTAAGGGGTCCGCGCAGCTAACGCTGGCGCAGACCCCTTAGCGCCAGGGTCGTAATGAGGCCCATAGTGTTAAAGGTAAGTCACCTAAAAATACATATTACATAAAAAGAAAAGAAGAAGAACAATATATACATGATTATAATGCAATCATTGCCCACTTATGGAATGCAAACATAGATGTGCAGTACATTGCAGACAATTCTACTGCAGTTGCATGATATGTCACAGCATACTTAACCAAAGCAGAAAAGACAGAACTGCAAGACCTCTGGAATGACCTGTCATCAGATAAAACATTCCTAATCAAAAACATCAGTAAGTTCCTTCAACAAATGACAGACATCAAACGGTCAGCTGTTGTCACTGCCCCCACAGGTTTAGCTGCCTACAACATAGGTGGTGTCACTTTACACTGATTACTACTCCTGCCAGTAGAACACCAAAACAAATTAGACTATTACAAACTTTTTACAGAAGCTGCAATGGAACTACGCAGAGTGTTGACACAAATGAAAATGCTTCTAATATATGAAGTGAGCATGGTGTCCAACCTAATGTTGGCTTTGATTCACCTCAGATTACAAGAAGTACTCAAAACAAACTATGAAGAGCTCTTTGCAGGAAAACACATTATTGTTTTCGGAGATCTTCTTCACCAGTAAAAGGTGAGCCTATTTTTAAAACATTATGACACAAACTCTGCCGTAAAAGTGTTGGCAGCATTGGAAATGTCAACCTTTGGCAACATTTCCAATACAGAGAATTAACAGAAAACATGCGGCAATCTGCAGATCTCACTTATGCCAACATCTTAAAAAGTATCAGAGTTGGTATACTTTCTAAAGAAGAAGAAGCAATATTGAAAACCCGGCACATTCATGCACTTTATGGTGATAATGCATGTGCTACAGATGTTTTGGAACAATTAGCCCACAAAAATGTCAATTGTATGGCCTTAATGCCAACTCTTGCAAGCTGTTTCAAATTCAATGAAATAATGTTAAGTAAAGAAATGCAACCAATAATGGAAATTAGCGCCAGAACTAGATGTATATGTTATGACACTACCCATGTGTGACCAAGCCACAACAAGACTAAATAGTTTAGAAAAATCAATCTCAAATACAGCAGGATTGGAAAAGATATTAAAATTATCTTTAAATTGCAGAGTAATGCTTAAACTTAACCTTGACGTGGACCAAGGACTAGTTAATGGAGCACTGGGTACAGTTGTTGGCTTTCAAACATACGCACGTGACAACAAAATTCAGTTTGTCAATATTCTCTTTGACAAACTTTCAGAAATCACAAGTATAGGATGCTCAACAGCTCGATTCCTTCTCTTCAAAGACATGTATGTACGCAGAGAACAATTTTCTCTAACTCTTGCATACACAGTCACCATTCATAAATCACAAGGTCTTACTCTAGAAAAAGCAATGATGGACATTGGTAACACAGTCTTTAAAGAAGGCATGAGCTACGTAGCACTATCATGCTTACGTACACTTAATGCAAGTGAAGTAAACGCTGATATTCCTTGCATTTTAGAATACAATAGACTTCGCTCACTATACACCCCCCATCTAAACACATATTCTGTACCGCAAAAAGTAAAATGTTGTAAAAGAAAACTAAATCAAACAGTAATGCAACAGGATGTCACTGCAAATCCTCCAAAGAGAGTAAAAGAAATTAAAACTTCATCAAGTACCACAAACATAAAATAACCCATTAGGGACAGTAAAAAAGGTACTTCATCAAAGAAGGAAGACAAACTAAAAAAAAAATCAATCAGCTACAGAACTACCTGGTCCATTTAAACTCTCAAATATAGTTGGAGTAAATTGCTACGCAAATGTAGCAATGCATATTCGATTTCAATTGCCACCTATTGTTGACAACATTTACTTACACAGTACAGACCAAATGTATTGCAAATGTTAGTACTTCACAGAAATGCAACAAACAATCCTGATAACACGTATAGTGTTTATGGAATAAGACAACAATTGGACTACTGTGTTGGAATGGTTAATTCACTATAAACTCACAGTAAGATCCACAAGAATTTCTAATGTACTTACTACAAGTATTGGAAAATAAAAACATACCTGTAAATGAAATCTTCCAGATTTCATACATGTGGAAACATATATGCACTCTCTGCAACAATGTGACACAAGAAGAAATCCCCAATGAACGCTTCATATATATATCAATACCTAATTGTGAATCCATTCCATTTCAGCAACTTGTCAAAATGCAAACCATGGTAGATTATGTACTACCTGCAATTCGGATAATCGCTCCATGTTAGTAATACAAACACATAGTAAATATGTAATACTAATGCTTCTATGTTGCAATGCAGATGGTACCAAAAACAACTACAAGCTGACTGGATTCACACATGGTCAAATATCACTTGGAAAGAAAACCTTCACAACAATAGGTATAACCTACCACGCAGGAGCCACAACCAATTCAGGGCACTACACTGCACATATAAAAAAGAAATGTGGATGGTTTGAATGTAATGATAGTACCATTACTCTAAAGCAGAGATTACCAGCAAATCTTACAAACACTTATTTAATGTTCTTATAACCAAAATTTGATAACTAAACTGTACTTAAACCTCAAGTAAACTCATAGTAAAAAAATATAAACTGTTACAATATTCCAAAAGCTATCTAACTGCCCAAAGATTCTACAACAACTAATCAGATACATGAATACCACTAAATTAGCGCAAAAAAATAGACAGAATACGTCAATTGTTATCTAACTGTCCCAAAATTAAACAATATCCAAACAGATAAATCAATACCACTAAAATATATAAACAAATAGACAGTTAGAATACGCCTACTGGTATCTAACTGCTCCAAAATATTACAATATCCAAACAAATAAATAATATGTTACTGCTCCAAAAAACTGCAACAAGCAAATGTATAAAGCATTAGCCAGAAACAACAAGTGAACACTGAAAACAAACAAACAAATAAACTGTAGCATAACAGATTTTTTTTTATTTTTAATCCAACATTGATTTTTTTTTCTCCCACAGACCCAATGATTTTAGCAACAAACACAGAAACTGAGCACATTGCACAGTACTTTGGTTTGTAATCTACTCGGAGGGTAATTCATAGAATTTCGCACAAAAGTGGCGCACGCGGCTGGCGTACAGTGTGCACGTGCGAATGTCTGAGCCAGCCGTTTGCGCTAAAATCAATTTCCGCACACAGCGTATTCATGGATTTTAGCCTCCAAAACCAGCCGTGCCGCAGAGTGGCGCAGCGACCCTGCAGCAGCGCAAGTTACACCCCCAAGAACGCCCTCGTGCAAGGAAAAGCCATAAAAATTCCCAATTCAGTGCAAAGGGCTGCACTAACCCTAGAGCAATTTACAGGGCTGCCCAGCGCCAAGCGGGTAACGTGTCTTACTGGGGTGCGCGTGCAGTTTCACACGCAAAAGGGCCTGTGCGAGTGGGGTACGTATATTACGGGGGTGCGCAGGAACTTTCACACGCGATTGGCCTGGGTACGTGTATTTCAGGGGTGCGCGGGAAGTTTCACACGCGATTGGGCTGGGTATGTGTATTTCAGGGGTGCGCGGGAAGTTTCACATGCGATTGGCATGGGTACGTGTATTTCAGGGGTGCGCAGGAAGTTTCACATGCGATTGGCCTGGGTATGTGTATTTCAGGGGTGCGCAGGAAGTTTCACACGGGATTGGCCTGGGTACGTGTATTTCAGGGGTGCGTGGGAAATTTCACATGCTATTGGGCTGGGTACGTGTATTTCAGGGGTGCACGGGAAGTTTCACACGCGATTGGGCTGGGTACGTGTATTTCAGGGGAGCGCGGGAACTTTCACACGTGATTGGCCTGGGTACGTGTATTTCGGGGGTGCACGGGAAGTTTCATATGCGATTGGGCTGGGTACGTGTATTTCGGGGGTGCGCAGGAAGTTTCACACGCGATTGGGCTGGGTACATGTATTTCAGGGGAGCGCAGGAAGTTTCACACGCGATTGGAGTAGGGTACATATATTACTGGGGTGCGCGGGAAGTTTCACACGCGATTGGCCTGGGTACGTGTATTTCGGGGGTGCACAGGAAGTTTCACACGCGATTGGGCTGGGTACGTGTATTTCACAGGTGCGCAGGAAGTTTCACACGCGATTGGCCTGGGTATGTGTATTTCAGGGGATCGTGGGAATTTTTCACACGTGATTGGGCTGGGTACGTGTATTTCAGGGGTGCGCGGGAAGTTTCACACTCGATTGGAGTAGGGTACGTGTATTACTGGGCTGCGCATGAAGTTTCACACGCGATTTTGCTGTCAGAGCGGGGAACGCATATTTCATGGGTGCGCGGGGAGTCCTACACGTGAATTGGCAGGTCCTCCCAGGTGTCCCCTCAACCCCCTCCATGGCCCCTGCAGGCAGCCCACACCACAGGGGACTACCCTGCACCCCTGCTCATATCCCGTAGGCAGCCCATCCACCATGGGCATGCACCCGAGCCAAGCCACATGTCACGTTGCAATATGATCACCAACTCATGTCTCCCAGCACCCCCAGCCCCCAGCAGTGAGGGGCAACTGACAGCAGGCCCCCACTCATGTCCCACACATGTCCCACAGCACCCCCACCCCCCGGCAGTGCCAGGCACCTGCCAGCAGGCCCCCACACATGTCCCCCAACACCCCCACCCCCCAGCAGTCAGGGGAACCTGCCAGCAGGCCCCCACTCATGTCCCACACAAGTCCCACTGCACCCCCACACCCCAGCGGACAGGGGCACCTGCCATCAGGCCCCCACTCATGTCCCCCAGCACCCCCACCCCCCAGCAGTCAGGGGCACCTGCCAGCAGGCCCCCACTCATGTCCCACACATGTCCCCCTGCTCCCCCACCCCCCAGCAGTCAGGGATACCTGCCAGCAGGCCCCCACTAATGTCCGCCAGCACCCCCAACCCCTAGCAGTCAGGGACACCTGCCAGCAGGCCCCCACTCATGTCCCACACATGTCCCCCTAAACCCCCACCCCCCAGCAGTCAGGGGCACCTGCCAGCAGGACCCCACTCCACTCATGTCCCACACATGTCCCCCTGAACCCCCACCCACCGGCAGTCAGGGGCACCTGCCAGAAGGCCCCCACTCATGTCCCCCAGCACCTCCACTCCCCAGCAGTCAGGGGCACCTGCCAGCAGGCCCCCACACATGTCCCCCATCACCCCCACCCCCCAGCAGTCAGGGGCACCTGCCAGCAGGCCCCCAACCATGTCCCACACATGTCCTCCTGCACCCCCACCCCCCAGCAGTCCGGGGCACCTGCCAGCAGGCCCCCACTCATGTCCCCCAGCAACCCCACCCCCCATCTTCGACAGGCACCTGCCAGCAGGCCCCCACACATTTCCCCCAGCACCCCCACCCCCCAGCAGTCAGGGGCACCTGTCAGCAGGCCCCCACACATGTCCCCCAGCACCCCCACCCCCCAGCAGTCAGGGGTACCTGCCAGCAGGCCCCCACTCATGTCCCACACATGTCCCCCTGCACCCCCACCCCCCAGCCGTGCAGGGCACCTGCCAGCAGGCCCCCACACATGTCCCCCAGCACCCCCACTCCCCCATCATTGACAGGCACCTGCCAGCAGGCCCCCACACATGTCCCCCAACACCCCCACTCCCCAGCAGTCAGAGGCACCTGCCAGCAGGCCCCCACTCATGTCCTACACATGTCCCCCTGCACCCCACACCCCAGCGGTCAGGAGCACCTGCCAGCAGGCCCACACTCATGTCCCCCAGCACCCCCACCCCCCAGCAGTCAGGGGCACCTGCCAGCAGGCCCCCACTCATGTCCCACACATGTCCCCCTGCACCCCCACCCCCCAGCAGTCAGGGGAACCTGCCAGCAGGCCCCCACTCATGTCCGCCAGCACCCCCACCCCCTAGCAGTCAGGGGCACCTGCCAGCAGGCCCCCACTCATTTCCCACACATGTCCCCCAGCACCCCTACCTCTCTGCAGTCAGGGGCACCTGCCAGCAGGACCCCACTCATGTCCCACACATGTCCCCCTGAACCCCCACCCACCAGCAGTCAGGGGCACCTGCCAGCGGGCCCCCACTCATGTCCCCCAGCAACCCCACCCCCCAGCAGTCAGGGGCACCTGCCAACAGGCCCCCACACATGTCCCCCAGCACCCCCACCCCCAGCAGTCAGGGGCACCTGCCAGCAGGCCCCCACTCATGTCCCACACATGTCCCCCTGCACCCCCACCCCCCAGCAGTCAGGGGCACCTGCCAGCAGGCCCCCACTCACATCCCCCAGCACCCCCACCCCCCAGCAGTCAGGGGCACCTGCCAGCAGGCCCCCACTCATGTCCCACACATGTCCCCCTGCACCCCCACCCCCCAGCAGTCAGGGGCACCTGCCAGCAGGCCCCACTCACGTCCCCCAGCACCCCCACCCCCCAGCAGTCAGGGGCAGCTGCCAGCAGGCCCCCACTCATGTCCAACACATGTCCCCCTGCACCCCCACCCCCAGCAGTCAGGGGCACCTGCCAGCAGGCCCCCACTCACGTCCCCCCCAACAGGTCATCACACTCTAGACCCATGGCCCTCATGGCCACCCAAATCCCACCCCAGTCCAAACACCCCACATTGAATTCCCAAAGTCATGATAGAAAATACATAACCAGCATGGCCATGAATCAATGTCCCTCAGACCCACGCAATGGTGACACATGACTGTCAAAATATCAACATTGTGACCTGCACAAAACAAAAGAGATAAGACCACATCAGTAAAGTATATAATAAATGTGTATTCAATAATTAACCAAATGAATTTAAAAAAACACACAATAATGGAAATAATGAAGAAAAAGCTGCATGCCCAAAATATTCAAAAAAAATGTGTGAAATCAGAATCCAAATCAATCCAAAAGCAAATGGGTCCAAAGAGTATGTCCGTCCAACCAAATCCAAAGTGTAAAAATAAGACACATCATTTGATCCATGGTAAAAAAGAAACTTAAATGAAGTGAAATCCAGTGTAGAACTATATACAAAGTACAAATCCAGGGTCCATGAGCCCAACCATTGAAAGGAAACCTACAAAAACCCTACCTAATGAACAACTATATACAAAAAGGTGGGGCATTGTCCAAGCGCCCCAAATGAAATGAAAACCAAAAGGAAACCTAACACTAATTAACTATATACAATGGCAGCGGGCTAGTCCGACGGTTCCCGGGCCAGGGCATCATCGAACTTCTGCTCGATGTCCCGGAGGCGGTCCTCTTCTAAGGCCCCGAGGGTTCGCAGGGACGATGACATCCAGACCTCTTGGCCCCTGCGAATTGCCTCGAGGCACTCGGCCTGCCTCAGAGCCCTTTGCATGGAGTTCTCCGCCCTGACCATCGTGAGCCGTGCCTCTTCCGCCCGCTGCCGCTCTGCATCTATAGCATGGCCTAACCGCTGCCACACGGAAGACACTTCCCGTCCTGGGTCCTCCTGCCCTCTGGCCGATGCCTGCCCCTCTGATGTCGAAGGCCCTGAGCCATCATGGCTCCCACCTTGTTGCTGCTCCTGCTCTGCCTGTGCCCGTGCCCTGGCTCCTGCTGCCTGCACATCCTCCTCCGACTGGGGTGCAGTCCTGCTGGACGTCCGACTCCCGACTGTGGCAGGGATGTGTCCTCCACCAGCCTGGCCGCACCGTCAGAGGCAGCTCCACAGGGTACCCAGGTGATACATGGATGGAAAGATGACACGGAGGACGACTGGCGCATACGGGGTTCAGGTGAGGAGGGGGTCGAAGCAAGGTTCAGCAAACGGAGGAATTCGGCCTGGGGGACCTGTCCCAGTAGGCTGACGTGGTCAACGAGCCATTCAAGATGACGTGCAGTCTCCCCATGAAAAGACTGCAGGTCACCTCGCATGGCCCGTTGACGCAACGCCACCCCACCCAGGACAGGCTCAACCCGGTCGCGGATAGCCACGTCCGCAGGGAGAGGAAAGCCAGTTGTTGTAAGCAGATCCCCTCCCTGAAAACGGGCCTGGACGTAGGCATCCCTGCTGGTGCGGGATGATGCAGTCACAGGATCGGGGACAGGATTACACACAGGCACCTCCGCGGCGACCTGTGCTGCCTCCTGTCCCTGCCCCTGCACTGCACCACTGGCACCAGTGGAATCCCTACCTCCAGACCCTGTCTCTGTCCAATGCGCGGCCTCCTTCTCCACCAAACCCCCACCAACCTGGATGACTGTGTGCCATCTTCCTTCGTCGGACCCTGTGGGGTCTCAGCTGCCCTTTCTGCTGCTGAGGAGTCCAACTCCGACCTCTGCCTCTTGGACCTACCCTCGGCAGCTGCAGCCTGGGACACGGCACCGGACTCATCACTCCCTGACGAGATCACAACCTGGGAGGGAAGCCGGGTCTTGCGTCTCCGGCTGGTGGTGTGATCCCCACCGCTGTGCTCCACATCACCCTCTCCTCCCTCTTCATCAGTTGACGCTGCAGACAGGGAGAGATAGGAGACAGGCATCAGGACACTGTACAATGGACTGATACACACATGCCAGTTGCACATGAGTGGCAGTGTCAAACTTCAAACATGGCATCACAATCCCAAACACACATTGCATGTCAACTCACACAGCTGAGCAATTCCACAGCCATATGGCAACAGCCAGCACCATCCATACACATACAAGAGCATTAGCAGCCAAAGGTGAGCCAGACATCACATGAAACACAGGGAGTGCACTAGACATGCACACACGCCACCACACTTACATGCATGTTTACACCTCCACCAACTGTCGCAGTGATGAAACCGGCATCCATGTCATATCTGGCAATCAATCTTCTACATATCAGTGTCCCAAGCATCCATGTTGCATCACTGTTGCACCCTTGTGAAATACACACACATGCACATGTACACGGTGCAGATACATGCAGCTGGAACCGACATCCATGTGTGACACCACAACCCTGCCAACTTACATACACAGTCATTCAAGCATGTGTGCTCACACATCTGCATTTTGGCATGCAAGCTTACACACACTTGTGTCTCACACATGAGAGGACTCGCATGTGTTAGCCTCACGGCCCTGTACATACACATCCATACATGGCCCTTCAAAACCACATGTGCAACTTGCACACTACTAGCACACCACCACACGCACAGCTTACAATCAGTATGCATGTACACTTACCTCTCGACTCCAGACGGGTCTGCCTCTCAAGGACCTGAACTTGGAGCGCTGGGGATATGTGTTCCAGGACCCTCATTTGATGTTCCGACAGGTGGCCCCGGCACCCCTTAGCATCTCCTGCCTTCAAGAGGCGCCGGGCCTTTTTGAGGGTCCTGGACCTGAAGTCCTCCCAGTGCTTCTTGACATGTTGGAATTTTTCGAACTGCCACCCCCTCCGCGTAGATGGCAATCACGATGTCCGTCCAGATCCTGGTCCGTCCTTCCTTGTCGGCACGCGAACTTCCGAAGAGGGCATCATACTGCCCCAGGACTTGCTCCACCAGGACACCAACTTCGGTGGCAGTGAAGCTGGTGGCCCTCTGCCTCTCTGGCTGGGGGTTGCCAGTACTGCCAGATGGTGGTGTGCCCGACATGGCAACCCCAGAGGCAGGCGTGGGTGGGCAACTGGGTCCTGGGGCTGGGCTGTGGAGCGATGGTATCCCAGTCGGGAGTCTACAGGTCCAGCAGGGGTGGTCACAGCAACTGCACCCCTGCAGATGGCTGATGTGCAGGCAGCAAATTGCAGGGCACTTGGGCAGCGCGCAGGCAGCAGCAGATGGCAGGTGGGAGCGGATTCGGGGATCTTGGGGGCAGGAAAATGGCCTTCAGGGCAGGAGCGTGGTCTTCCGTGTGTTTTTGCGTGGCCAGCTTGATACAGAGTGATTCATCACGTGAAAATCTTGCACGTCAGCGTGTAATTCGAGGAAAGGGCCTTAGCATGTGAGCGCGTCAGTGCACGCACACGATTCCATTGGTCCAAAGGCCCTTAGTGCGTAGGCGCGTAAGTTACATTACGCACGCGGGCGTTTCCCTCATAGCACGTGATGACAGAGCAAACGTGGATAAACTGCATGTCCGAGTTTCATCGCATGTAATTGGATGAAAGCGCCTGCGTACACGCATCTCTGACGTGTACGTCAGATTAAAAGCTGCATGTAGGACACCATTTCCTTGTATGTGCTTTTCGTGGAGAGCGAGTGGGTGAAATCTGTACTTCTTATCGGTTCACACACGATTACTTCACAGCGTTTCTAGTTTGTACTCCCTGTTACCTCTGACAGCTCTTTTCTGATTTTTTGTTGGGCCTGTTTCCTTAAACAGAGTTCACTTCTCCTTTTGTCCTGTCTCCTCAGACAGCGTACAATTCTTCTTTTGGTGGGGGTGTTGCCAACGCGCACACGCGCGTATTTTTCACGTTCTTTTTCCAGGCAGACAGTGAGTTCCGCACGTACTTAGCAACTGTGCTTGCCCCGTGTGTCGCGTTCCCCTTCAGAGGTCATTGTAGGCTGTGTGTATTACGCGTACGCTTATTTTTGTGTTTCTGGGTGCCACAGCGTAGTGCGAGATCATTTTTTCACGCACGTGTTCTACGAGGGGTTGCGTGCATGTTTATTTTTGATTTTGGGCTGCCTGTGCATTGCGTGACCCGTCATCTTCCCCCAGGGGTCACAGAAAGCCTTGTTAGAGCACTAGGGTATGAATTCCAGCTAGTATCCTACCCCTTTGACCCCCAATTGCCCAGGACAATAGTTCACTGCAACTCCCATATGCACAACAACATCCGTTCCATGGCTGGGAGGCGACGAAGTGGTAAGGGAGGCAAAGGTGGCTGACCCTCAAAAGGTAGGCGTGGTGGGTGCGGTAGGGGACGTGGCCGGGATTTGCAGGGTGTCCCTATGCCCCCATGTGTGGAGGAACAATCAGGGACACCCATCCCCCCCCCATGGTTGAGAGAAACATGGCTGACACCATCCAAGTCAGCCCCTGTTGGACCAGCCCATTGTGGCGCCTGACCTGGCACAGGATGACTCCCTGGCTGACTTCCAGGTCAGCAAGTCTATGCCACGTGTGGCGGTGCAAGTTGTTGTCACCAATCCACGTGGATCTGGGGCAGCTATGCCATCTGCTGCCCCAAGTATGCAGGGTGGGGAGGCTGCAGGGGCAGCTGCAGCTCCATCCGCCCCAGCTCTGACTCTCCCAACCAGGACAGTGTCAGTCCTGGTCCATCATACTAACGTTCCCCCTAACAACATCACACTCCAGCCAATGCCTGAGGGTAGAAATCCATCACCTCAGGGAGACTCTAGTTTACCTTGAGGCTTCCACTAACTTGACAGAACAGCAGCTGGAGCGGCTCACACGTTCGCTCTCAGCTGAGATGCAGGCAACTCGGGAGGAGATCTGGGCATCACATCAGGTGGTGCATGGGGATCTCTGCACTATAATCCTCCAGAATGAGTCCTTCCACACCCGCATGCTTGCTGCCATGGAGGACCAGACCAGGGCTTTGCGTGGGCTGCCTCCCATAGTGCCACCACCTCCTGATGCAGCAGCAGAGGGTGGGGAGAGCGACAGCAGCGATTGTCTCACAATAGCGTAGCCGTGCAGGCCATGAGCCCATGGAGGTGTTTTGTTTTTCCCAACATCCACACAGGTGGCTGTTGGTGTGCACCCTGTCCTCTGACCTCCTGGGTGGCCTCCCCCACCCCCTCTGGCCCCCACATGGCCATTTTTGATTTTTGATTTTTGATTTTTTTTACATTGTGTTGCCTTGTGTGGCTCCCGTGGGCATCCACTGTATTCCGGCTGGGCACATGCAGGCTTGTCCTGAGTTTGGGTTAGATGCTTGGGTTCGTGAGACACACACCCCTCCTGCTTCCCATTTCCATGGGCTTGCAAAGGGTGTGCCCAAGTGACAGTGACTTACACAGTGACGTTGGACTCCCATGAGCTGTATGGGCAGTCTGTAGTCAATACTGTGTATACATGCCTAGTGGATATTGTTGTTGTATTGTACACTGCATGGTGTATTGATATGTGCTTGTGCATCCATGTCTTCCTCCTAATTTGCAGGTTCCTTCCTCATGTCTTCACAAGGCCGTCTACTTTGCAGGTGGAGTTCATGTAGTATGCAGTACACTGGCACATTTGCGTGGCAGCAACACTCTACAGTTGGCAGGGGTCGATGTGCTGGCTTATTCAGGTTGTAAGACTACCACTACTTTCACTTAGTACTGTCATGTTTTAGCAATTTGGTGGGTGTGGGGTTGGGGTCTGTATGGGTGCATGCTTGAGAGTGTGTGCTGAGTTAGGGGGGTGGGGTTTCGAGTTTGTGCCTGATTGGAGATGTTGGACCAAAGTGTGATGGGAGCCATGGGGCTTAGTGTTTGGTTGGGGGTGAGGGGGCCATGGGGCATGGTGTTTGGTTGGGGGTGAGGGGGCCATGGGGCATGGTGTTTGGTTGGGGGTGGGAGGCATGGGGCATTGTGTTTAGTTGAAGGTGAGGGGGCCATGGGGCATAGTGTTTGGTTGGGGGTGAGGGGGCAATGGGGCGTAGTGTTTGGTTGGGTGTGAGGGGGCCATGGGGCATTGTGTTGCACTCCAAGAGTGAACCCAATAATAAAGCTGAAACAGGCACAGTTAGGAGATGTACATCCTTTGGTTTATGAGGAAACCCGACCCAACAAAGGCCATACTCCTCTTGGCCAACCCGAACAGCGAACTATAGCAGTGAAAAAGAACTGAATGTCCAATCAAGGGTCAATAAAATATATATGAATTGATTGAACAGACGATATACAATTACTAAATTGAAATGATTCATGACAATGGATAATGTGTAGTACTAAATGTATGTTTGAAATGCAAATGAAATTCGTTACCCCTCGACAACATATTCTTTTTCCATGTGTTTAATACAAATTGGGGGTTGAAGGAGCCTCCTGCCACGCCCCACCTAACGCCCCGCCCACATTTACTTTTTGGGCCACTATAGCCCTCATGTAAGATACTTTCAGCCCTCTCTCAAAATCATTTGTGCAGCCCTGGCATAGATGTATGTCTTTTAATGACACAGAATTGGTGGTGTTTCGGTAGGGATGCACACAATGTCACACTTCCAGGTGAACAATCTCAGGCCGGTATGGTAGTGACAGTTGACTGTCCCTTGAGTCATCATCATTGATTGTCAGATGATATGTGCCATGGCTGTGTACACTCCACAGGGGTGTGATTTTAAGTGAAGTAATTAGCCACCAGCTGTGTACGGGCTGCCTCACCCCGTGCTCTTTCCCCTCCCATGCGCAGCGGGCGTGCATGTGGTTGGGGATGTGGGGGCACCACCATGTCCACGGGCAGGACCCGGCGTATTGCAACGTTGTGCAGGACACATGTTGCCACTATGATCCTGCACACTACTGGGGGACCGTAAAACAGCTGCCCACCAGAACAGTCAAGGGAGCGAAAGTGTGACTTGAGCACTCCGAATGTGCGCTCCACTATGCCCTGGGTTGCAGTGTGGGCTGTGTTGTATCTTACCTCGGGTGGCGTGGTGGGGTTCCGAATTGACGTCATCATGTGGGTGCTCAGAGGGTAGGCACTGTCCCCTGGGGAGGTGGTGATGGGTATCATTAGTGGGGTTGTGACATTACTCAGTATCTGACATGCATGCATGTGCAGTGGCATTTATACTCACAAAGCAGCCATGTGCTGCCATGCCACCCAGTTTCTAGGTCCCGGTTTAGGGTTGACATTCTGTAGATGAAACTGTCGGGGGGACCCTGGATAGTTGGCACATACTGAGGTGATGATTCCCTTGGCATCACATACTACCTGGACGTTGATGGAATGCCAGTGCTTGCGGTTTCTATAGATGTGCTCTGATGCCCTGGGGGGACGTAGAGCCACATGGGTGCAATCAATGGCACCTAGCACTTTGGGGAATTGTGCCGACCCATCGAACAATACGGACAGCGTCCTCAGGACACCCCATTTTGTTTATTTACGAACATTTCAGGACACCACGAGTATTCTTAGAACACATTCAACTTGCCAGAGAACAATACGGACAGCCTCTTCAGGACACCCCTTACGAACTTTTCAGAACACTGCAAGTGTTCCTAGAAGACTTTAAACTTGACAACGAACAAAATGGACAGCATCCTCAGAACACCCCCATTTTGTTTATTTACGAACATTTCAGGACACCACAAGTGTTCTTAGAACACATTCAACTTACAAGAGAACAATACGGACAGTGTCCTCAGAACACCCCCTTTTTTTTATTTGCGAACATTTCAGGACACCGCGAGTGTTCTTAGAACACTTTCAACTTGACAACGAACAATACGGATAGCGTCCTCAGGACACCCCCATATTGTTTATTTGCGAACATTTCAGGACACCGGAGTGTTCTTAGAACACATTGAACTTGCCATCGAACAATACGGACAGCGTCCTCAGGACACCCCTAATTTGTTTATTTACGAACATTTCCGGACACCACGAGTGTTCTTAGAACACTTTCAACTTGCCACAGACCAATACGGACAGCGTCCTCAGGACACCCTCATTTTGTTTATTTACAAACATTTCAGGACACCACGAGTATTCTTAGAACACATTCAACTTGCCAGAGAACAATACGGACAGCCTCTTCAGGACACCCCTTACGAACATTTCAGAACACCGCAAGTGTTCTTAGAAGACTTTAAATTTGACAATGAACAAAACGGACAGCGTCTTCCGAACACCCCCATTTTGTTTATTTACGAACATCTCAGGACACCACAAGTGTTCTCAGAACACATTCAACTTGCAAGAGAACAATACGGACAGTGTCCTCAGAACACCCCCATTTTTTTATTTGCGAACATTTCAGGACATCGCAAGTGTTCTTAGAACACATTCAACTTGCCAGCGAACAATACGGACAGCGTCTTCAGGACACCCTCTACGAACATTTCAGGACACCGCGAGTGTTCTTAGAACACTTTCAACTTGACAACGAACAATACGGACAGCGTCCTCAGGACACTCCCATATTGTTTATTTGCGAACATTTCAGGACACTGCGAGTGTTCTTAGAACACATTGAACTTGCCATCGAACAATACGGACAGCGTCCTCAGGACACCCCCATTTTGTTTATTTACGAACATTTACGGACACCACGAGTGTTCTTAGAACACATTCAAATTGCCACAGACCAATACGGACAGCGTCCCCAGGACACCCCCATTTTGTTTATTTGCAAAAATTTCAGGACACCACGAGTGTTATTAGCACACATTGAACTTGCCATCGAACAACACGGACAGCGTCCTCAGGACACCCCCATTTTGTTTATTTGCGAACATTTCAGGACACCGCAAGTGTTCTTAGAACACATTCAACTTCCCAACAAACAATACGGACAGCGTCCTCAGGACACCCCCATGTTGTTTATTTATGAACATTTCAGGACACCACGAGTGTTCTTAGAACACATTTAAATTGCCACAGACCAAAACGGACAGCGTCCTCCGAACACCCCCATTTTGTTTATTTACGAACATTTCAGGACACCACAAGTGTTCTTAGAACACATTCAACTTGCAAGAGAACAATACGGACAGTGTCCTCAGAACACCCCCATTTTTTTATTTGCGAACATTTCAGGACATCGCAAGTGTTCTTAGAACACATTCAACTTTGCCAGCGAACAATACGGACAGCGTCTTCAGGACACCCTCTACGAACATTTCAGGACACCGCGAGTGTTCTTAGAACACTTTCAACTTGACAACGAACAATACGGACAGCGTCCTCAGGACACCCCCATATTGTTTATTTGCAAACATTTCAGGACACTGCGAGTGTTCTTAGAACACATTGAACTTGCCATCGAACAATACGGACAGCGTCCTCAGGACACCCCCATTTTGTTTATTTACGAACATTTACGGACACCACGAGTGTTCTTAGAACACATTCAAATTGCCACAGACCAATACGGACAGCGTCCCCAGGACACCCCCATTTTGTTTATTTGCGAAAATTTCAGGACACCACGAGTGTTATTAGCACACATTGAACTTGCCATCGAACAACACGGACAGCGTCCTCAGGACACCCCCATTTTGTTTATTTGCGAACATTTCAGGACACCGCAAGTGTTCCTAGAACACATTCAACTTCCCAACAAACAATACGGACAGCGTCCTCAGGACACCCCCATGTTGTTTATTTATGAACATTTCAGGACACCAAGAGTGTTCTAAGAACACATTCAAATTGCCACAGACCAATACGGACAGCGTCCTCAGGACACCCCCATTTTGTTTATTTAAACAATACGCAAGCCGATTGGCCAATCAGGGAGAGCGAAGTTACAAGCCGCCCAAAAAGTGCTCTTCCTATGGAAACAAAAACGTAACCATTATATTACATATAGAGGCTGTGTAGTTATGGTTAAGTTTTTGTTTCCTTAGGAAGAGCACTTTTTGGGCGGCTTATAACTCTGCCCCCCTGGACAAATCCTCACCACACTTTGAAAAAAAAGTATATAGCCCACTCTGAATTTTTTTGCAAAGTTTGGTGAGGTTTGGTCCAGGGGAGGGCAAAGTTATAGGGGGGTCCCAAAATGTCTTTTTTTCCCATAGACTGAATGGGGAAAAACCTTTGCTCACGCCTACAGCCCAAACCGCTGGACGGATTTTCACCAAATTTGGACAAGGAGTTGCGGCTTGGTCCCGAAAGGGTGCTTTTGCAAATTTGGTGAAAATCCGTCCAGTAGTTTTTTTTTTTTTTAAATGACCAAAAAGTAGGTCACAAATAAATAGTGATATCTATGTCTGGTCCGCGGACACACTTCCCTGTTCGCTCCGCAGACAGTGTCCTGATTGGCTAATCGGCTTGCGTTATGTCCGCGGACATTCAACGTGTTCGCTGAGTGGATGGTGACGAGCGTGAAGTGCGTCAGATTTTTGGAAATGCCCGCCATCTTGGATTCGCGGACGTCCGCGGACAGTGCGGTGAAACTTGGTGGAAAAATACTATTTAGTAAAGTGTGTTGGCGTGTAAGACTGTTTGGGGAGGGTGGGGGAGTAAGAGATGGGTTAAATGTTGTATTTATTTTGGTGGCAGGCACCCCTGTTGTGTTCCTTCTGACCGCGGATAACACGGGTGTCTTGAAATGTTTGTAAATAAACAAAATGGGGGTGTCCTGAGGACACTACGCCTGTACGTATGGTTAGTAGACAAGTTGAACTGTTTTAAGAACACATCAAGTGTCCTGAAATGTTCGTAAATAAACTAAATGGGTGTGTCCTAAGGACGCTATGACTGTCCGTATTGTTCGCAGGCAAGTTGAAACTGTTCTAAGAATACAGATGATGTCCTCAAATGTTCGTAAATAAACTAAATGGGGGTGTCCTGAGGACGCTGTCCGTATTGTTCGTAGGCAAGTTGAAATTGTTCTAACAACATGTTTCCTGGGATGTTCGTAAATAAACAAAATGGGAGTGTCCTGAGTACGCTATACCTGTCCGTACTGTTCATAGGCAAGTTGAAATTGTTCTAAAAACACATGCAGTCTCCTGAAATATCCATAAATAAATGAAATGGGGGTGTCCTGAGGACACTACGCCTGTACGTATGGTTCGTAGACAAGTTGAAACAGTTTTAAGAGCACATCATGTATCCTGGGATGTTCGTAAATAAACAAAATGGGGGTGTCCTGAGGACAGCTGTCCATACTGTGTCCATACTGTTCGTAGGCAAGTTGAAATTGTTCTAAGAACACATCAAGTGTCCTGGGATGTTTGTAAATAAACAAAATAGGGGTGTTCTGATGACCCTAGACCTGTCCGTATTGTTTGCAATCAAGCTGAATGTCCTAAGAACACACGCGGTGTCCTGAAATGTTCGCAAATAAACTAAATGGGTGTGTCCTAAGGACGCTATGACTGTCCGTATTGTTCGCAGGCAAGTTGAAACTGTTCTAAGAATACAGACAATGTCCTGAAATGTTTGTAAATAAACGAAATGGGGGTGTCCTGAGGACGCTGTCCATATTGATTGTAGGCAAGTTGAAATTGTTCTAAGAACATGTGTCCTGGGATGTTCGTAAATAAACAAAATGAAGGTGTCCTGAGTACGCTATACCTGTCCGTACTGTTCGTAGGCAAGTTGAAATTGTTCTAAGAACACAGCAGTGTCCTGAAATGTTCATAAATAAACAGAATTGGGGTGTCCTGAGGACGTTATGCCTGTCCGTATTGCTCGCAAGCAGATTGAAACTGTTCTAAGAACAAACGCCTGTTCGTAACTGTTCGTTTCGCTTGTGTCACACTTTTAATTAGTTTCAGTACCCAAACAGTGTCCCTAGAACAACAACGCGCATGCGCAAAACGGTTTCAGTGCATTTGGTGTCCTGCGGACACACGTTCCCTTCGCGGACATATTCACAAAGCTATCATGTGACCGCGCCCACGCTGAGCGTGTGTTCTGACTGCGGACACTGTTCGTGTCCCCGAACAATTTAAAACTACTTTTTCAGGCAATCCGCAATATTTTTCAATAATAAATCACCATGGCACAAGTCCCAGACAGTAAACCTGACTTTCTACATACTTTATGGGACTTCTTGATCCTTTTTTTGGTGTTCGATCTGTCCGCAGACAGCGCGGGTGTTCGCGAACCGTGCACAAGCACCCCTATAAAAGGCCACACCCCAGTGCTCATCCTCATTGTGCTTCTGGCTATCTTACAGAACACAGTGTATTTTTGCTGCCAATTTTCCAGATTTATTTCTGAAACCTGATGGCATCATGGATGCACTACTGCCACCTGGTGCAGCATCTGCCTCAGCACCAAACCCCTCCACCACCACCACCTCCCCAAGGGCCTGAAGAGGGGAACAGGAGTGAGGATGCAGAGGAGGATGAAGAGGATGACAAGAACGAGGTAGTGGAAGTCCTTACTACCTGCACTCTCCGTGAGTCTGGGGTGTGGTGGTTATTTACCATTCATGGTAACATACCTAAGGCGCGTGCAACGAGTGTAAAATGGTACTGTTTCGCAGGAGGCATGGTTCATACTGCTTTGGTACGACTACTATGAAGCGACACCTAAGGTTGTTCCACGCTGGGGCCGTTCGCAAGGTTGTACCTTGCAAGGAGCGTAGTAGGTTGACTTCCTCTACTACATCCTCCATTTCCGATCCTGTCACCACAAGGAACACTCCTGTGGGACAGCGTATTCCTCCAGCTGCCTCACAGGCCATTCATAATGCTGATGACCCTTACCTTTCGAGGGTCACAGTTGTGTGTATGTACTGTGACGCTTGTAATCTGCAGGGGGGAGAGACTTCAAAGTGCTTTTGAGACTCTGGTCTCAGACCACGAGAAGACCTGCTCACTACCTAAGTAAGGCAACCCTACATCTTCCTCTTTCCACCTGCCCTTTCTTATCCCCGTGGTTGGTGTCCCCCCCTTACCCTCCTTTTCCCTCCTCTCCTAGTGTGTCCTGTGTAAAAAACCAACAAAAAAAAAATATAAAAAAACAAAAATCCAAAAAAAGGCTCTTTTCAGAGCCGCCTTTCACAGTTTAAAAATAGAAGTGGAAAATAAATGGAGCAGGGCCTTGTGTATTTTTTAGAAGTCCACGGACAGTTCATTAACATCTAAAACTTTGGGGTGCTGCCCTATCATAATCATTGCACTTTTGTCTGGGAGGACGTGGTGGCTCTGAAAAGAGTCTTTTGGTGGTGTTTGTTTGTGTTTGAAAAACTTGAAATGGTCAACACCTACTACAAAATGGATGCTGTAATTCCAGAAAAGGTTGCAATGCATTTTGTACATTTCTCAGAAAAATCTGATTGCCAGCATAAGTAAGATGGACTCCATCTGTGCGAAAAATGTATGTGCTAAGAAACATAATATTTTCATTGTGAAAAGGGGACATGCCAACATCTCTTAGAAAGGCACAAACAGCCTTATTGACATTGCGCCTCGCTTTCTCCATTTGTGGACCAAATGAAGAAGAACACAGCCACATTTGTCTCTGCGCAAGCCGAGAAAAAATTACTTGAGAATTTGGAAACATGTCCATGACCTTCCCAAGTCCTTCTTTCATTGCAAATTGCAAAGAAATTCCAGACACATGTCCTAAACTGTTCCCTCCACAATGAATCACAATTATGTCTGGACGATGCTCTGTCTCCAAAGTAGCACAGAGAGGTAGCAAGTCCAACCACTTCATTCCACATACTCCATGCTAGTGCACTTCCACATGTGGGAATCCAAGATCTTCAGCTACTCCACAGCTTTCTGCATGCACCTTCAACCAATGGATATACGAGTCTCCCAAAATCAAAACACATTTTTTTCTGAAACACACAGCCATAGCTATCTGTTCTTCTCTCAGGAAAAAGAGTATCTGACAAACTCTCTCCTGGCACAACACACCCACTAAACTTTACTGACCAATCCCTTGCTCTGCTCATTCTTATTTGCATGCCTCCCTACCCCAAAATCCCCGTATGTAACACACAATGTCTGCAGACTACCGCCATATCACAGAAATTAACAAGGAATATATGTACTCCAGTTACTAAACCAAACAGTAAGTATATTATAATAAGTACAACCATCGTAGCAAATCACACCCATAGTGATTTATAACTTCAGTTTTTATAAATTTGGTCTTGTCCATGCACCCAAAAATCTAGGCCCTGCCCACAACCACCACAGCATATCACACTCATACTGGCTTACAACTTTGTTGCTTATAAATTTCTTCTTGGTTCCCAAAGTTATAAGCTACTATGGGTGTGATATGCTGCGGTGGTTGTGGCCAGGGCATAGAGTCTTGGGTGCATGGCCATTTTACGGACATTCCGGACACCCGCGCTGTCTGCGGACACCTCAACTCCTTTTTTAAAAAAAACAAGAAATGAATTAGGACACAATATAATAGTTTTACTTTATTATATATGGATGTTAAATTTATGACAGAGAAGGTGAAGCTGAAACTGAGACAAACCCAGGAGAATTGGAATTTTCAAGAGGATTCATATGAGGCGAAGAAGGGATGGAAGTCTCACCAAATCGTTTTTGTTCATGGAGAGGGTTTGGGGATAATTGACTGGGATATGGTGAGGGGGACAGGTACATGTGGGACAATGGTATCTAGTTTTTTCTTTCAAGTGATCCTCCACAAAGTTTTTTAAATTGTTGAAATTTTCAATGAGCATGTCCATTTTTTCTTCCATGTGCTGGAGAGTCTTATCCAATATTTCTTTTCATTTACTATTTTCAATGTTTGTATGGTCTGTACAAAAAAAAATGTATATGTTAAATGTATATTAATTGGTTTATACTGAAAAGTGTCTACCATTAGGTTCACTATCTTCAGACATTTCCTCATGTGGGAAATGCTCCTCTAGCCACTTCAGAGTACTAAATATTTCTGTGAGAAAAAAAAAAAATATATCACTTTTTTTGTATCTAATACAGACATTTTGGAAATATATGAGTAAAATGAAGTACACTTACTACCTTCTGGTAAGGTGTGTTCTTACTGGTCTGTAGATCTGCTGTTGCTCTTAGTTGTGGAGTTTCTGTGAGGTGTTGGAAGCCTATCTTTCTTCTTTTGGTATGTTCCATTTTAGAACATAATGTATGTAAATGAATGGTTGATGTGTTATATATATGGGTTACACTTCTTATTTATTACTAAATATAATGTGTATGTCTGCTGGTTTATGAATTTGTGCAGTGTTCATATGTTATGATGTAACAATTAAAGATACCCCCCCAGACTTTTTGGGTAGTGCTGCTGTTGTCCGCCCCTGTCTGTGGACATAAGAAGAGTTTGCGCGCATCAAATTCAGTAGAGGGGGTTCAGTATGTTCCATGTTACATGTACATAAATTCAGGGATATTATTGTTAAACTGTGCTACTAAAAACCTATGAAATTCAGTAAAAAAACGTTGTTAAAGGGACGTTATGTTTAAGTTGCGCTACTAAAAACCTATCAAATTCAGTAAAAAAACTTTGTTAAAGGGACGTTATGGTTAAGGTGCCCTACTAAAAACCTATCAAATCCAGTAAAAAAAACTTTGTTAAAGGGACGTTATGGTTCCAAGTAAAACTGAAAACCCCCTGAAATTCGCTAGTTATGGTAAATTGAACAACCATAACTCGTGCAACCACTGTGCACTGCTAAGACTAACAGCCAGGACATCAAAGATGACATCACAAATCACTAGCGAATTTCAAGGGTTTTTCGGTTTCGGATGCGGTGAAAGCGTGCAGTGTGTCTGGCTTCAGAGACGCCCTCCATCTTTGTTCCTCGCTGCCTGCACAGTAAGTCTCGTGTCTGTCTCCTGTTCCTCCCACCCCTGTTCATGCCCCGTGTGTCTCTCTCCCTCCCCCCTGCCCCCGCTCATGCCCCGTGTGTCTCTCTCCCTCCCACCCACCCCCGCTCATGCCCCGTGTGTCTCTCTCCCTCCCCCCACCACCCGCTCATGCCCCGTGTGTCTCTCTCCCCTTCCCCCCACCCCCCGCTCATGCCCCGTGTGTCTCTCTCCCTCCCCCCCACTCATGCCCCATGTGTCTCTCCCCCTCCCGCCCACCACGCGCTCATGCCCCGTGTGTCTCTCTCCCCTTCCCCCCACCCCCCGCTCATGCCCCGTGTGTCTCTCTCCCTCCCCCCACCCCCACTCATGCCCCATGTGTCTCTCTCCCTCCCGCCCACCCCCCGCTCATGCCCCGTGTGTCTCTCTCCCTCCCCCCACCCACGCTCATGCCCCGTGTGTCTCTCTCCCTCCCCTCCACCCCCGCTCATGCCCTGTGTCTCTCTCCCCTTCCCCCCACACCCCGCTCATGCCCCGTGTGTCTCTCTGACTCCCCCCCACCCCCGTTCATGCCCCGTGTATCTCTCCCCCTCACGCCCACCCCCCGCTCATGCCCCGTGTGTCTCTCCCCCTCCCGCCCACACCCCGCTCATGCCCAGTGTGTCTTTCTGCCTCCCGCCCACCCCTGCTCATGCCCCGTGTGGCTCTCCCCCTCCCGCCCACCCCCCGCTCATGCCCTGTGTGTCTCTCCCCCTCCTGCCCACCCCCCGCTCCTGCCCCGTGTGTCTCTCCCGCCCACCCCCGCTCATGCCCCGTGTGTCACTCTCCCTCCCCCCCACCCCCGCTCATGCCCCGTGTGCTCTCTCCCTCCCCTCCACCTCCGCTCATGCCCCGTGTGTCTCTCTCCCCCCAACCCCCACTCATGCCCCATGTGTCTCTCTCCCCCCCACCCCGCTCATGCCCCGTGGGTCTCTCCCCCTCCTGCCCACCGCCCGCTCATGCCCTGTGTGTCTCTCCCCCTCCCGCCCACGCCCCGCTCATGCCCCATGTGTCTCTCTCCCTCCCCCCACCCCAGCTCATGCCCCGTGTGTCTCTCTCCCTCCCCTCCACCCCCGCTCATGCCCCGTGTCTCTCTCCCCTTCCCCCACCACCTGCATGCCCCATGTCTCTCTCCTGTTGGCCCCACCCCCCACTCATGCCCCGTGTCTGTCTCCTGTTGCCCCCCACCCCCCACTCATGCCCCGTGTCTCCCTCGTGTTCCCCCCACCCCCTGCTCATGCCCTGTGTTTCCCTCGTGTTACTCCCCACCCCCCTGCTCATGCCCCGTGTCTCCCTCGTGTTCCCCCCACCCCCCGCTCATGCCCCTTGTCGCTCTCCTTTCCCCCCACCCTCGCTCATGTCCCATGTGTGCCCTGTACCCCTCCGCTCATGCCCCATGTCTCCCTCGTGTTCCTCCCCACCCCTCGCTCATACCCAGTGTCTCCCTCATGTTCCTCCCCACCCCCTGCTCATGCCCCGTGTCTCTCTCATGTTCCCCCCACCACAGCTCATGCCCCGTGCTTCCTTCCTTTTCCCCTCCACCCCCTGCTCATGCCCCGTTTGTACCCTGTTCCCTCTCACCCCCCGCTCATGCCCATGTGTCTCCCCTGTTCCCCCCCACCCCCGCTCATACCCTGTTGTGTTCTTTATACACCCCGCCTTCCCTTTCCATTGTGGCCATCTTGGTAAAAGATTTTCCTTCCTACACCGGGATGCCGGAGGTGTCCCGGTGTAGGAAGGAAAATCTTTTTGTTTTTTTTACCACCCGGCGTTCCCACTTTGAGGACATAAGATGTTAGTGGTCTTCATCTATTGACAAGGATGTTATGGTGACGTTGCACTAATAAAAACCTTTAAAATTTAGTTAAAAAAAAATGTTACAGGGACGTTATGGTTAAGTTGCAATAATAAAAACCTATGAAATTCAATGAAAAAACTTTGTTAAAGGGACGTTATGGTTAAGTTGCGCTACTAAAAACCTATGAAATTCAGTGAAAAAACTTTGTTAAAGGGACGTAATGGTTAAGTTGTGCTACTAAAAACCTATGAAATTCAGTGAAAAAACTTTGTCAAAGGGACGTTATGGTTCCAAGTAAAACTGAAAACCCCTTGAAATTTGCCAATTATGGTAAGCTAAGCAACCATAACTCGCGCCACCACTGTGCTCTGCTAAGACTAACACCCAGGACATCAAAGATGACATCACAAATGTCATTGATGACATCACTAATGACATCACATGTCTGGCTCACTCTTTTTTCTTTTGCTGACATATCTAGGCCACATGGTTTTCTTCAGTAATAGTCAGAAACTAAAATTTTTATTTTATTTGTAGACGTATCCTTCAAGTAGGTTCTTACAGTAATTCCCTTAGAGTCCAGTCACATCATATGAAACATATACATACGGGAAGACACAACCTTGAAAGACAGCAATCCTTTTTGTGTATAAAGATAATCAATAGACTTATGAGCACTTTCTGATAGTTCTGTTGTTTTTTTTTTATGGCTGTACTTTCCCTGTATATGGTCATATTTGTATACATTGTACTCACACTACTTTCCTTAGGGTCCAATCACATCAAGTGATAGATGTACCTAGGGTAAATAGCAGCTTTGAAACAGAGCAATCATTTATTTGCATGAAAATAATCAGTTATATTATGAATTGTTTCTGCTACTACTTGTGCTTTTTTTATTTTTTATTTTATTGTAAAACTGCAGTTCAATACATGTATCAAACTTTTGTTACATAGCACTAAATCAGAAATTTAGCTAACGTGGTCCATTCGAAGCTAAATTAGACTACTCGGCTCCCCGCTGTTAGTAAGGGCAGAGCTCTTTCTCTTTTTCTTTTTTTTTTTTCTCTTTAAGTTTTGTCCATCATTCCTCACGCATAAATAAAATCTTGGTTCACTTTTTCAGGTTTGGTCTGTGTTCAGTATCGCATCTAGGAAGTTGATTATGCTGCATGTGAGCTTAATATTTCTCCCAGCCATGACAGTTTCCCACCACTCATCTGCATCGTACAGGATGGGATTATAAGAGAGCAGGTGTAACTCTCGGGGAATGGTAAGCTGAGTACAAGCTGTTATTAAATGTTTTAGTGTCTCCACTTTGCCTGAGTTGCAAAATCTGCATTTATTTGAAGAAATGGTTTTAGATCGGCGTCGCCATAATGATTCTCTGGTGTTCAGGGCGTTCAGTCTGAATTTCAGGAATTGGTTCCTGTGGTAACGTGAGGGGCAGGTTGTGAGATACTTTGGTAAGGAATGTAGTTTCAGCATACTCGTCGAGTCTGTGAAAGTTGATTTAAGAGTTGCTCGGTGCTCGTAAATTGATATCCAATCCCAGGATTTAATTTTTTTTTTTGCGTGCTGTGGGCGATCAATCAGCTCGTCAGTAGATATATTGGCGGCATACATAATGTTTTTTATTTCAGACTTCCATGTTTGAAGTAAGCTCGAGTGTGGGTGTTCATTATCATTTACGAAGATTTCATATGCTGGGATTTGTGATCCAAGCAACATTTTCCTCAGGAGCGATAAGGATTGCCATAATATTGTCATATAGATTGAGTTCTGGGTCAGTTCATATCTCAGAGCCGCCATTGAGATATATTTGGGAAGTCCTAATGCTCGTCTCCAGAACCTCCCTTCAAGCTGCTGCCACAGGGAATGGTTGAGATTCCACCCTGTCGCTCCACCAAAGGTTATGGTGGGGATGAACTTCTGCAGGTAGAATGAAATTAATAGCGCCATTGAAAATTTTCCAAAGTCTTTATTAATTTTCGCTCCTTGTAGACCTAGTTTAGTTGCTCTTTCCAAAAGGTCGGTTGACCATGCAGATTCGCAAAGGGAGTTGTTAACCATGATGCCCAGGTATCGAATCGAAGTTACGATACTTAGATTTTCTTTACCAATAGCCCATTTGAAATTTTGGTCTTTCCGTGATACACTATTTCCAATGCACATGATCTTCGTTTTTCCTGTGTTTAGTTGTAGGTCATTGGCTATTAGATATTCATTTAAACTGAGCAATGGATATTGCAGGCCGATCTGAGTTAGATCAATTAGCACAATGTCATCGGCATATACAAGGCATTTAATGGAAGTTCCATTTATCTTTGGAGAAAAACTGTGCGCAGATTCCAGCCAATTTGGTAGATCAGAGATGAATAATTTGAATAATTCAGCGGCAAGTGGACATCCTTGCTTGACACCTTTGTGCGTGGGAATTGGCTCTGTCAGTACGCCTTGTGAATTCACTTTCACTTGTATTGTAGAGTTAGTATGCAGAGCTATGAGGGGGTCAAGAATTTGAGCTGGACAGTTCCACCCTCGTAGTTTGGACCAGAGTTTTTCGCGGTTTATTGCATCAAACGCTTGTCTGAGGTCGACAAATGCGAAAAAGATTTTTTTCTTCGCTCTTAGGGCTTCTAATTTTAGAATGGTTAGTAGGGTGAGGTTTGCGTCAACTCCTACTTGTTCGACAAAGCCTGTTTGTCGACAGTCTGTTTGATTTTCCTTGGCTGCCTATGCCATCAGCTTCAGTCGAGGAAACGATCCGAATATTTTTCCCATCGTGTCTAGCAAGGCAATGGGCCAATAGTTCGAAGGTTCGTCTCGGCTACCCTTCTTGTAGATTGGTACCACTATAGCTTTGGACCATGAAGCAGGCGTTTGTCTTGACGTTGAGATTTGTCGAAACAGACTTTCCATAAATTTGGCCCAGTGATGCTTATGTTTTTTTAGCGTGATGTTCGAAATTTGGTCTGGACCAGCTGCTTTTGAATTCTTTAGCTTTTGAATGGCCAGTACTAAATTTTCATGGGAAGGCGTTATATCCCAAGCTTTAAAAGAGATGGAAGAAAGAACTTGTGGGTCTTGGAGCGGCTGTTCATATGCCTTTGTAAAGTAGTCGACCCACTTCGAGCTCGAAATTTCATTTGATATGTTTGAGATTGTTTTTGTGATTCCTTTATTTAATAGAGCCCATATTTCGCGCGTGTTTTTGGTGACTATTAACTTTAACATAGTTTCAGCTCTGTCTTGTTCAATTATCATCGAGTGAGATTTAAGCCAATTTCTGTATGCCTGACGTCGATCCTCTAAGTCCTTTTGTATGTCTTTTTGATCATATTGGGACTTTCTTATCAGGCGTAGATCTTTCCTCAGTACTTTTTTTGCTGCAGCGATTTCATTACTGATTAGATGTTTTGGGCTGTGGCCATATAATCTTGAATTAGAATGTTTTGGCAAGAACGCGGCGAACATCGGAGCATATTCAACATCATTTGAGTCAGCAAGACTTAAAGCTAGTTTCAAGGTTTGCGGGCCATTGGTTTTAAACCTATTTCCGGCAGCATTTATTGACAGCGGTAGATCGTATGTCTCGGGATGAGGGTAGATTTCATGATCTAGTAATAGACATAACATGTCATGATCGCTTTCGTCCTTCGGGACGACCTCGAGTGACACGACCCTTTTGAATAGATTTCGAGAGGTCCAAATGTAGTCTAAGGTGTTTCTACATTGGAGTCGCTTCCAGGTTGTCTTGCAGGGTTGGTCACCTTTTGTGTTGCCGTTTACCATCTGACAGTTACGTGAGGCAAGGGCTCGAGACCAAAATTGACCTCGTTCAGGTACATCAGACTCAGGTATCTGGTTGTTTTCCATGGTTTGAGGATTGAATCGAAACCAACTGCAATTCAAATCGCCACATACAATCACTCCTAAGTTGGTGTACTTGAGGAAGGCGTCGTCAATTAGAGTTGTTACCTTATCGATGAAATCTGGGGTGAAGATCATTGCTGGATTCTGAAAAGATACTGTATCCATCTCGGGTGGGCGCTTCACAAAGTCATGTTTCTTGAAGGCAGATTATGAAGACATTGTCTCGAGGTTCTGTAAAGTTGTTGAACAAATGCATAAAGCCACGGGTGTTCCAGGACATCAGAGTAAGCTTCATTCGAGTCACTCATTGTTAATTGTTTTGGTCGTTTCTTCTATTAGCAACAGGTCTGCCTCCATCACCTCCGGCTAAGAGGTCCAAATCGTTTGGCGATCTATGCGGAAATGCTAAAGATTTCCGTAGGGAAATCCTGCAGGTGGTACTTTCGGAATTATTTGTATTTGTCTTCCTGGTCGAAATTCCTTTTTGATTTACCAAGTCAGGTTCCAAGGTGATGTCAAATCCAAAGACCAGCAGCTCTTCGACTGCTTGTAATAAGATGTTTTTCACAGCACGCAAAGTTATGTGTAGCAGCACTTGGACTGTAGATTTTTCCGTTGCGTACTCAACGATTTTTATGTCATCGGTTGTTATTGTCCGGAGTTGAGGGACGCAGGCGAATAATTTTAGAACATTAGCTCTGTTTAAATTTAATTCATGTTCATCCGCATGAATGTTCTGGAGTCGGAGTTTCCATAAGGTTATTGCAAGTTTTGAGGTAGTATCGCCATGTACTCTTGTGAGAAAGTGAACATCAGTTTTCCTCTGATTCAATGTTAGCTTAGGGTTTAGTTTTGAGCTGACAGGTGAGAACGATACCTTTGCGACAGTTGAGTTTTCCTTTATTGAAGCTTCACAAGAGCGTTGTTTGCGCAGGTTTTCATTCAGAGGGATTGACTTCGCTGCCAATTAGTCTAAAGCATTTGTTGGAGTACCTTCATAGGAGAAAGCGTTGTGTGTTTCGCTTCCGATTGAATATGTAGATAAGTTACATAGGTCTGCAGAACTTACATCGGCCAAGCTAGACAGACTCTGGATGCCCGAGTCTATGCGTCGGCGTTTTGCCGATTGTTTAGACAGAACTTTGTTCTGACCTTTTGGTTGGGGAGACCGTTGAATTTGTGAAGAACTTGCTTGTGAATGGCCAGTTTTTCGCTTAAACAGACCAGTTTTTTTTGGGGTAGTCAGGATTCTTATGAATTTTTTTACATTCTGACGTGTACTTTTTGGTAGCGGTTCGTTGTGGCCAATGTCGGTATGTTTCTTTTTGACGAGATTAGGACCCTTCTTGGTCGTTTTGGTTGTGGCGAAAGTTTTGGCTGGGCCACTGAATATGTTGAAAGTGGTCGGTTGCAAACTTACTTGACCAAGTGGTTCCACGGAAGTTGCAGTCAGAAAGGGAGCACCATTTTCTGAAGGGCCAGCGATGTCCGGATGTCTTGCTGAGTCACAGGGGAGCTCAGATTCAGATTGGACCAATTGGATGGGAGCTGAAACGCTAGTATCAGGTTTTAAGAAGGACCAGACATTGGTTGCCGCAAGATTTGTCTCGTTTGGCAGTTGATCGTCGCCGTTAGGAACTGATGAATTGCTTTTTGAAGTTGAAGGCGCCGCATACACTTGAGTATTAAGATTAGCATTTTTCCTCATCCATTTCACAACGTCTAGCAGACCTTCTGTAAGTGTATCATTTTGGCAGTGATGTCTTGCGGCCAAGTCGCCTAAGCGTTCTTGCCATCTTGTTGACTGGTCAGCATTTTTTTCCATTTGTATTTGAAGAAAGTCTGTGAAGAGATCGATTTTGTCTATTTTTTGAGCCAGGATCTGCATCATCGCTCCTTGGTCGGATATTTGGGTTTGTAGGGCTTCATATAGTTTAGTAAAAGGTGCCAACGCGACTGCGGATGCCGCGAGAACATTGTTATGAATTCGCGTGATAGCTTTGATTGAGATGCTTGCCTGGAAAATATTTGCAGATGTTGCATCTTGTTCATTTGAAGATGAGATTGAACAATCCAAATGAAACTTGGATTTGATGGGCGAAAGAGTTCGTGGTAGATTAGACGGCGGGAATTCACCATGAGGGGACTTGTTTAGAGAGAATGGGGAGCTTGCTTGGGCCAATTGGTGGTCTTGGGCTTTTGGGAGGGGTTGAAGATTTGACTTTAGCTCTGCAATTCTTTGTAAACGTCTTGCCCTGGCAAAAGAACTGGATTCCAAGTCAGATGGCTTGTTTAGTACTGTTGGCAGGGGCAAATTTGGGGAGTGTCCGCTCAAAGCTCTTGTAGCGACTGATTCCTCTGGGGCTTGACACACGTAGCTGCTACGGTTCCCATGGACCGAGAGCTCAGGCGTGTAATTTGGGGTGGAATTATTGACACACTCTTTTACTGGCCGTCCTCTTAGAAGCGTTGATGGACCGTGGATTTTTTTGATGATTTGTTCACTTTGAGGGCACGCGTGATTGTGGTCTGTTGGCCGCTCAGCGGTCGTTGCTGCCAAATAAAACGAAGGCAGAGAGGTTAGGTGGCTGGACGTAGGTCTTAAAGAATGTAGGCTTTGTGACAAGCTTTTTGGGAGAGCCACTGCAGTTGATTTCGGCTGTACAGACGGTGCTGTTTGTGCACAGTTTAAGGAACATTGCATTGCCTCATCATTTGGCAGGTTTAGAAGTTCGTTGTCACTCACCGGAAAGGAAGAGGCGACGTGATTGATGTGGCACAAAGGTTGTATTGGTTGAATAGGTTGGGCTGCCGGAGCATCAGGCACTGAAGGAGCTGGGTGAATCGAGAGATCATGTATTGTGTCTAGAGAAACAGCGGCCGCAGCAGCACTCGACAAAAGGCACGTTGGACAGCAGAAAGCGAGCTGACAGTTTGGACTGCCGGATCTTCTCCAGCGTTGTTAATCGATGGGAGATTCAGCGGAGGATTGGCAGAGATAGGATGGGGGACTGCATTCACTGGGGTCTCTAGGGCATCACCGTTTGAGGTATCTAGCAACTCCCGGCTCAACGATGGTACAGAACCCCATACCTTCCCTGGTGGATTTGATCCACAAGTAGGTGTACTGCCGAGGCCGTCTCTGAAGTTGTGAGCGGGATGCAGTCATTAGAACAGAAACGCATGAGTGGTTGCACTTCGTTTGGACGTTCACGACTCCAGACTTCAGGACGTGAATTAGTTTTATGGCAAACAGGCGGCTGCTCTGAGTTTTCTAAGTGAGCGTTTGATAGAGCTGTAGGTAGGGTAAGCGACGCGAGCAGAGCTCGACTAGCAGTTTTGCTTACCTTTGTTCCGGGTACTGCTTTCAACGCAGTCCAAGGATTAAGCATTCATCAGTGTTGGAGCGTTTTCTTGCGAGTCTGAGGCCCTTCCGGTGTTAGCGTCATCGAGGCTGGATGACAGCAGGGCTGAGATTAAACGGCTGTGGCTCGGGAGCTCCCGGGCGCGGACTGGTGCAGACTGGACTCGTCGCCGGACTCCGCGCCGCGATCCGCGCCGGCTAGACCTTTTTAAAGGTAAGCAGAGTAGAAACAGGACTGGACTTACTCGAAGTACAGCTCCTCACAAGAACAGAGAATAGAGACTGGTGCAGACTGGACTCGTCGCCGGACTCCGTGCCACGCTCCGCGCCAGCTAGACCTTTTTAAAGGTAAGCGGAGTAGAAACAGGACTGGACTGACTCGAAATGCAGCTCCTCACAAGAACAGAGAATAGAGACTGGTGCAGACTGGACTCGTCGCCGGACTCCTTGTGCTTTTTTGCTAACTTCACTTTCCCTGTATATACCCATATTGGTATGTGTTCTTGTGTCTTTGTGTTTTGTCTATAGTAATGCAATTATGTGATACATGTGTTTTATTAGCTACTTATTACATATTTCACAGTACACAAAAATATAAACAATTATCATTTCATTTTTCAACATATTAACATTACGAATATTATTACTTCATCTTGTACACTGCACACAATGTTATGTTTCTGTATGAGTAGCTTAGTATACTAGATAGAACCCCATAATAGAATGCTATTTATATCAATGCATCGTTCAATGCACTAATTAGGGTATGATATTTATTGCAATGATTCTTGACACTTGTTTCGCAACATTATAATAAGAATCCCTTGTACACATATTTCATGAAAAGTACATACACATGTGATGTCATCAGTGATGTCATCAATGACATTTGTGATGTCATCTTTGATGTCCTGGGTGTTAGTCTTAGCAGTGCACGGTGGAGGCATGAGATATGGTTGCTTAGCTTGCCTTAACTGGCGAATTTCAAGGGTTTTTCGGTTTTACTTGGAACCATAACGTCCCTTTGACAATGTTTTTTCACTGAATATATGTATATATATGTGTGTGTGTGTGTGTGTGTGTTTTCGAAGTGCAGGTTATGTGTCAATGTTTTACAAGTTGCTTGCACATATTTTGATTCAAGTGACAGATCAATGGATTTTTTTCACAAAATATATATAATTTGCTAGTGTTCATATTTACTAGTGTGTTAGAGAGTAAAACACTTATCTGATACATCTGAATAGTGCAAATATGATAAATTCCACTTGCCACACACACATCGGTAGTAAAGACGATTGGAAACTAAATCACGAAAACTGTAGTTGACAAAATAGAGGAGTTATCACTCACAGCTTTACTAAAATGTGATAGGTTTGTATGCAAAAGTATCAAAGTTGCTGTGGCAGGGAATTGAGATCGGAATAATGTTAGATCCAATATATATTACAGCTTTACAAATTGAATTGCTTCACTCATATCAACTTTCTTTTACAATCACCCAGTGCCAAACTTCGGTAAAAATGACATGCTGAATTATTAGGCAATTTGTGTTTTATTATAAAGAACTCCAAGATGCATATTTTAAGAGGATTTCAAAAGAATGAGCATGTAGCCAACCTATAATGACAAAATCAATTTTATAAATTAGATATTGAATGGGTTTAAAAAATGTAATCATGACTTTCAACCAGACAATTAAATCACTTCCTTTAAAGATGGTATTTTACTAAGGTTAATATGCCTTTTGTTTTCAAAGCTGATGCAATGGCGTGAATATGAAACAGACTTAATAACATTCAGTACATCTTATAGCAACATAATCGATTTCCTAGAATAAATGCTTTTCCTCCAGTTTTAAAGTTTGTAAAGTTAAACCTATATTTTAATAGTAACCAATGCAAATAGTTCCACTCATTTTACTAGCGCAATGATGAAAAAAGCCTACCTCGAGGTGCTTTCAGACTGGTGGGTAAATATCATAGGAAGCAGCGGAACAGTTTGGGACTGTTTTTATTGTAATATGTGTGCAGCTCTCGTTTTTAATTAGGGGTGTGTGTGTGTGTGGAGGGGGTGGGGGCGGTTTGGTTTCTTCCATGTGTATGATGTGGTGCATGCTGCATTTCATTATAACCATTGCTGAGTATAGTCCTGATTTACTCTTGTTACTTGAGCCATTTGGTACAAATCGTGGTGAGTGACGGATTCATTTATATTTTAGTCCTTACTGCTTATGGGATCTATGTAGTACTGTTGGAGAATGTATAATAGCTTGCCATGTCATACAGCCAAGTGGGATCCAAACAAAATCATCAGCTAACATATATTTATCAGGCAGACTTCAACCTCAGTAAATTTCTAAATATCAGGTGTGATGAATTGACTTCTGCCCTGCTGTGTTACAAGGATGATGAGATGCTAAAGCACCTACTCAGCCCTAACAATTCTACAAAGTAAGAGTGCACGAAATCATAAAGGTAAAACAGGCACAGTTGAGAGATATACCTCATTTGCCTTTTGTGGAAACGTGAGCAGAGGGAAGGTTATAATCTCAATAGGGGTGAGAATGTGTAACAGTAGCAAACCAAACAACAACATTTAACAATCCAAAATAAAGGAATGTCCAATCAAGGTTCTATAAAAAACAGATATACCTTAATTAAACACACACTGTGCAATACTAGCTAAATAGAAAACTGTACAAAATTCAACACTGTCGAAAGAACAAAGAACATGTTTGTTATCAAGACACAGTACTCTTGGTAATAAGACAGAGAGGAAAAGGCAATAAAACTCACTATTTTCAAAAATGTTTTCTTCTTGAGCTCCAAGAAAGGATTAATGTGACCAGTAACTGGGACCCAAAATGAACCAGTGGGACAGATATCGGGTAACAATAATACCTTTGCAGCGTGTTGAAATGGTGAACTAAGATTCTCAACACTGTTTTATGGTTACTATATGGTTCGAACTGGTGCAGTTGAGTGTTCCAGTGCAAGCAGATTTCCAGGCTGGGTCAAACTGTAGATGGTTGTGGTGGGAAGCAATGCTTGAGTAATATATATTGTGGAGGTCACCAGGTTCAGTTTTACAGTCAAGGTTGGACAGTGGACGGGCTAATCATGGGTTGCACAGATGAGTCGGTTTGATGCTCGGCCCGAAGGATGTGATTCAGAGAGAACAATAGGGTTGGTTCAGTCATGGATGGGATGCTGATTTGAAAAGTTGTTTGAGGGAGGCAAGTGCAGCTATGCTTCTTTGTTCAAGCAGAGGTAAATACATGATTTAGCTGCCATGAAGAGTTTCAAATGGGCTGTGCTGCGGTTCAATTGTCAATGAGCACTAAATGCAGCTCTGGAGGGACCTGTTGGGTTGAAATGGTGTTGGGCAAGCTGGAATCATGGATGCTAGTGGTTCTATGGCAAAAGTTGGCATACTGGCTATGTTGGATCTAAGGAGCTGTGAGCCTCGCTCCAGGGTGTCAGTGCCAAGAGAAGTCCGTTTTTGGGCACCCAAACACAGGAGAGGCTGGCACACACCTTCAAGGTTCCTTCAGCACAGTTTAGACCTGGGCAGCATTGTAGCTGGCCGAGGAGCAGGTCTTGCCCAAGCAGCAGGTCACACATATGTGTCTGGGGAATGGTTAGGGGTCAGAGCTTGCCTCTACCTGTCTCACCTCAAAAAGGAGCTTGGAAAGGACTGCTCTCCAGAAAGGGTCCAACAAAATCTTCTTGAAGGAGTGAGATACCCCATCTTTAAAAGCAAAAGCCCACAGGCGATTGGTCAAAAGCAAGCCTGCAACCTTACTGCCACAGGGGAATCCATTGACAAATATCCATAAGTTGAACTACTGACAAGGTGTCAGCAGAACTCATATTAAATTCCATTATTGCAATAAAGAAATACCTTGGCAATGAATCTAACTTTAATTGCACACTATTTTTTGGGGGTGAATAAGGTGTAGACACAGTCTATCTCAAATCCCAACCACTGCCCACCAGTTTGACAAATTGACTTGTGTGCTGCAGCAGTACAAGCATGTGTAGAGGCTAACGGGCCTACAGACCCCTCACAATGTTATAAATCAAGGGTGAACCCAATCATAAAGTTACAACAGGCACAGTTGAGACAGAAGGAGAAAAAGACAATAAAAACCACACTGTTAAAATGGCAATAGTAACTCTGTAGTGTCTTGGCGGTTTGACTATGGTGAACTGATCAAGAGGTTGATTCGATTTGAAATGTAACAGTTGCGGTATCCTAGCAGCAAGTGGATGCCCATGTAGTGTTCAAATAAATAAGTCTGTGGTTTGAAGCGTGCCTCGAGGGATGAGAATCGTGGTGGTCACCAGATTTGGTTTGTTGAGGTTCGACAGATTGATGGGCTGATAACGCGATGCATAATGCATTGGTTCAATGATGGGCTTGAGGAATGCAATTTGGAGAGAAAACCAGGGTTGGTTTGATCATTACCAAGTCTGGTGATGAAGAGATAGGAATCTAGAACAACAGTTTGAACAGTGCAAGTGCAGCAATTCTTCTTTGTCAGAGCCAAGCAAACAACATGCTTCAGCTGGCCTGTGCAGTCGCAAACTAGTTTGAACAGGCAGAACTGCTCTTCGAATGTCAGTGAATGTCAAAGGCAGCTCTGGAGGTTCCAGTTGGTTTGAAACAGCAACAAACAAGCTCAAACAATGGCTTGTAGCCAATATGGCATTGCAGAAGTAGGACTCCTGGCTGTGTTGGCTCTCAAGAGCTGTGAGATCAACTCCAGGATCTCAGCAAAAACAATGACTAATGTTCTCAGGCTCTCAAACATGGGGTAGGCTGACACACATCTTCTGGGGTCCTTCAGCATGGTGAGGTCCTGGCCAGCTGCATGGCTGGCCGAGGTGAATGTCACCCCCAATATGCCATGTGGATGCTTAGGGGACAGAGCTTGCCTTTGCCTTCCACTCCCTGTCATCACCTCAAATGGAGGAATTTGGAATGGACTGCTCTACCAACAGGGTACAATGAAATCTTCTAGAATGTTTGAAGGCTGGAGAGGATTCAAAGAAGGAATGGGAGACTATTTCTTTTAAAGCAAACATCTACATGTGATTGGCCAAAAGCAAGAATGTGTTAAGGGTCCAGTCTCTGTTCTTGTTACAAGTAGACTTTGCCTCCTGACATCAAACCAAAAGTGCTTTGTCCTACAGGCAGGGTGTGGGACAGGAAGGAAAGATAAAGGCAGAGAGAAACAAAAAGGCAGAACCTTCGTACAGCTGTAAGGGGCTCCCATTTTAAAGTCTATGGGCCTCATTACGACCCAGGCGGTAAGTTACCGCCTGGGCCGTGACTTTACCACCATGGCGTAAACTACGTTTACGCCATGGTGGTTGGCGGACTTACCGCCCCATTCCAACCTTGGCGGGGCGGTAAGTCCCCAATCCCCATTTACCCTTCCCCATTCCCATTTTTGCCCCATAGGGCATAATGGGAGTGGGGAAGGCGTTGATTACGCCACCGTAAATTACGGTGGCGTAATTAACTCCATGGTCCCTTAGCGCCATGGATTTTAACACCTGCTAAAAGCAGGTGTTAAATCCGCCATGGCGCTAAGGGACCTCGTACTCAGGCGGTAAGGGTCGGCGCTGTTTACGCTGCCGTAAACCCCTTACCGCCTGGGTCGTAATGAGGCCCTATGCCAGACCATTCCCTTTTCAATAGAATTAAAGGCCCTTTTGGCATGCAGCACCTGGTAGGAGACTATTCCATTTGTGAAGTGGTGTGCCCTCTGATTCCTGTTTCTGTGGATTGGCTGTCTCTCTGGGGAGGGTGTTACCTGCTTTCACAAAGAAACAAAAAGAGACAACACCTAGGGTGAGTGGTTTAACCCATTCATCTAAACTCTGATAGCCATTTGGCATTGGTGAGGCCATCACATACCATGGCTAACTTGGGAGGACCACAAAGGATCTGACTCTCTCATGCCTACCATTGTTTGTCAGCCGTTATACTTGCAGCAGTATAACAAAGTGCTGGGGCTCTGTTCCCATTTATGAACACATGATCCAAATATTTTGCTGTGTTTACTGGAAATGGGGCCTCAGCTGCAGACCCAGTGCGTTTCTGACTTAGAGATATGTGGGTACATTCGGTCAGACCCTGTGATAGATGAATTTCATCATCTATTATGTCCATACTGAATACTGCATCCTCTTCCATTAGGTTAGCACTAACTACACCTTGCTTTGGTCTACCTTGCAAGCTGGATCTCCTCTCCAATATATCACATTCTAATATAGAAAGCAGCCCCTTGAGCATGTGTAGAGGAGGGTATCCCATTGCAATGAGTGCCTTCACTCCTTCTTTTGGTGAATGCTGATAAACCAGATGATGTGGATTTCCCTTTGTGATTTAATGGGCATTTCTTTTTAGGAGGGTGAGAGCCTGTGCCCTTGCCCTCCTTCGATATACTTTATCAATTGCCTTTGCTTTCCTGGCTTAGATGTTGTTGCCTGGGCCTTTTCTTGGCCTTGAATGCTCACATATCTGAAGCAGTATTTGCAAGCTCCCTTGGGTCTGCGTTTCTCTTGTAAACTAGATGCTGGGGTTATTCCATTTCACAATTCTTAAGGCTATTCGCACATGCACCTAATTAAACATGGCCTCAAATGTGTCAACTTTGTTACCTGTAACCCATCCATTCAGATACTTCAGAGATTGCGCCACAAGTGCCACAATGATTTAACTCCCCTTCTAGCGGGTCCTGCTAAAGGTCCTGAGGCATTGTTCTGGGGTTTTACAGTACATCTTGAGGACTGCAGCCTTCATTTTTGCACAAATGTGTCTCTCTTCAGGAGTCAACTATATCATCAGATCAATACCTGCACTTTGTAGACAGCTCATAAGGGCTGCACCTCACAACTCTTATACCACATTCTGCATTTAGAAGGCAATCTCCAGTTCCTGAAACCAATCAATTATGTATTTCCACTTCTCAGATACAGGGACTACATCCCTGGGGATGTGTGGCCTAGGCATCCCTTGGGCGTCACCACTAGAGTGACCCCCTTCCCCAGTGAATTTTCACAAAGCTTCCCTTTGACTGTGAATCTCCACTTTGCGCAGTAGCACAAAGTCACTTGCTTTATGTTGCTCCAGAAGGTCAGTGTCCCTTTGCTTATGTGCATCTAAAGCCAACCTCTTTTCTTCAAGAAGGAGCTAGATATTCCCTAAGTGTGGCTCTCTCTGGACCTAACGGAAACCCTGGACCTTCCCATAACATGGGACCTGACAGAGGTCTGGGACCGTTGTAACTTTTGCGACATAAATGAGACTATGCTTCCTGCTCTCTGGGCAGAATGGTGGGAAGCGCTATCTCTTTCAATCTCCCCATCCACTTTCATGTCCCCCAGAGAGGAAGATATTTGAGTTAGAGGCTCAATGTTTTACTGACCATGGTTGGTAGGATCTTCAAATGTTTGGAGGCTTTTCAACAGTTCAGAATTCTAAACCTAACTCCTACACGGGAGTCCATTCAGCCCTTATTATGATCGTGGTGGTATCTGGGCGGTAATACCATGAAAAAGTATTACCATTAACACAACTTGGTCTGGCGTTATTACCACCAGCGGGCAGTGTTAGCCCACATTAATTGGAGCCCGTAGGACTCAATGTAATGCCACCCATTTGGATGGTTTTGGGCGGTTAGGCAGAGGAAATACCTCCAGCATTCTGCTTCCTCTGCCAGTTCCCTCTGCCTTACCGACAAACCTTTAGTTTGTCAATTTGATAATGCAGCGGTAATGCAGTGGTAATGTTGGTACCACTGCATTACCACCATTGTGGTTCCATACAACCAAACTTGTAATATGGCCTCCTGCAGTTCAGCTACTGGCAATGTGGCAGCAGAGATCATGTTGAATTCCATGGTTGCAACTACGAAATGCCTTGGATTTTCATCTAATGTTAATTGTACACCTTTAGTTTTGCTGACTAAGCTATGGACAAATCCTAACTGCTGCCCAACAGTGTAACAAATTGACATCCTGCCCTGCAGGAGTACAAGGATGAGTAGATTCTAAATAAAGCACCAACGGAGCCCTTACCCTTTTACAAATCAAGAGTGAACCCATACATATAGGTCAAACAGGCGTAGTTGAGACATATGGAGAAAAAGGGAATACAAACCACAAAGTCTAAAAATAATATGTTATTGAGCTGCAATAAGGGATTCATGTGACCTAGGCGGTCTTTAGGACTCAAAATGGAAAAGCAGACAGTTATCAGGCAATAATATCTTTGCAGTGTTGTGGTGGTTTGCCATTGGTGAACAAGGCTTCCCAGCACTGTTCAGTGGTTCAATTTGGGTTAAAATATAGCAGTCATGGTGGTGGAGCAGCACACAGATTGTGAGGCGCGGTTCAAATGAAAAAGGCTGAGATTCGAAGCGTTGCTCAAGCTATGTGGATCGTCGCGGTCACAATGTCAGGTGAGATAGTTGAAGTTTGATGGCGGACAGGCTGATAACAAGTTGTGCAGGCGAATCAGTTTGTTTATGGGCTCGAAAGGATGTCATTTGGATAGAACACCACGGTCAATTTGGTAAATGAAGAGACTGGTGTTTCGGACAGCGGTATGAGCAATACAATTGCAGTGAGGTGTCTTTGAGGCAAGGAAATGTTGCACTTCAGCAGACGTGGTACTGTGCCGAACTGGTTTCAATGGGCAAAACTGTGGTTTAAAAGTCAGTGGGTCCTGTTGGTTCATAATGATTTTGTAGATGCTGAAATCATGGCTTGTAGCCATTTGTCAGAGTAGGAATCCTGGCTATTCTGGCTCTCAGGAGCTTGAGTTCCAATCCAGGAACTCAGGGGAAAAAGACATTATTTTCTCAGTCTCTTTAAAGTGGGTTAGGCAGGCACACACCTTTGGGAGTCCTTCAGCATGGTGAGGCCCTGGGCTACTGCTACCGCTTTGCTGTAAGAGGTGCAGGTCTTAATGCAGCATGTTCACCACAGACTGGAGGACTTTGGAAAGGACTACTCTCTCAACAGTTTCCACCAAGATCTTCTTGAAGGTTTGAGGTCCAGAGATGTTTCAAAAAAGGAGTGGGAGACTCCTTCTTTTAAAGGCAAACCTTAAAGTTAATTTGTCAAAAGCAAGCCTGTTTTAAATGTCTTATCACTGATTGCCTTCTGACATCACACTCCAAGTGCTTTGTACTTCAGGAAATAGAGGGGACAGCAAGGAAAGAGAGATGCAAAGAGAAACATGATGGTTGAACCTTCCTCAAGATGTAAAGAGCTCCTTATTTCTAGACTAATCCTGAATCAAATAACCTTGCAGTATTCATGAACAAAGAGAGACAACCCCCAATGTCAACATTTTTGCTGGTGGCAGCAAAGACAGCCTGGCTCGAGGTAATGCACATCACCCTTCATCAGCTTAACTGGGCTCACAGGACTGACACATGTGTGATGCCAAGTTGATGTAACTTGGATAACTATGAAAGATACCAGCCAAACGCAAACTCAGGTATGGCTAATCTTCTCACAGTTATGTAGGTTTTGGAACAGAGGTGCATATATTTAATTCAACCCCTGCTCTTAGAGACTTGTTTGACACTACGGCTGTAAAGAGGGTACCTGTAACAGCTGAACCTGCTCTGTGCCACTGGATAGCAGGCGCTTCAGATCAGGGTACGGATTCAACAGTGCACAGGTATACATTATGCTTTTGGGGTGGAGCCTATGGAGGGAGAAATATGATCAGCCGATTTCCCTACCTGAAATGGAATTACCTGTATCATTTCATATGTTAATACAAATTAAAAGCAGCCAGGGTGTCGACACCTTTGCCAGATGGACATTTCTCAAATAATGTACCAGTTCAGTTTATTACCAACAGTTCTAAAAGTGCAAGAGTTTCCCTTTGCAGTTCACTTGGGTTTCATGTACTCTGAAAAACCTGAAGGTGCTCACTTGCTAGTCCCCTGGTATCGGTCATCCAGGTGGCTAGGACCCGGCCATCGCTATTGGATCAATTTCCTGGGGGTGGATCACCCGGATGAGGGGTCCTCTGGGAGTGGAAGTGGGATGCTAACAGATGAGACATGATATTGCCCTTCTTACAACACCTTTTGCCCATCCTACCACGCAGGATAGTGAATCACTCTATGCCCCCCCATTTCCAATACAAACACTTTTGCACACCACTAAAGACCAAAGCTGTTTACCTGACATGTCCCAACACAAGGGTCAGGCAAAGTCAGGCAATTGACCAGAATCATACACACCTAAAGGCCCTTTCACTCTCCCACAGGGATAAAAGGCATGAGAGCACAAAACAAGCAAGGCAGACCACACAACGAGAGAGCTAACCCAGTGCGGCAGTTCAAGAGGAGAAAGGTGGTCACAATCGAAAGGGTGACAAGGAGAGATGCAACTTTGCCCTTTCCAACACATGCACACGTAACATCCGTGGAATTAAACATAAACAATATCCGACATGTGTTGCAGTAGATGTCAACGGTACACAGGGCCCTCCTCCGCTGATATCCAAGCCATGGAGAGATGCTTGCCACCGTGGTACTGTCCTTGACTCCAGAGACAAGAAAAGCCAAGCAGTTCATCACACCCGGTGAGTCGAGGGGAGAGCCAATAAGAAACCGAACTGTGTTGAACAAAAGTAGTAAACGGCCAAATTTAGAAAGTACAAATAACTGTTAATATGAGAGGGGAAAACCAGTTACAGAGGGGTCAGGCACCACGTGGGTGCTCACACGGGAATCTCTGGGCGATTACCCTATCATTGAAACTACCGTTACCAGAAGGCCATGGGAAAAGCACAGGAAAAGAGTCAAAGTGGACATAGAGGGGTCTAGTAAACTCCTTTATACAGTCAAAAGTCTTTGGCCGGCAGCGGACTAGTAAAGCTAAGAGAAGTGAATCCCACATCGTAAGGAATAAAAAGGAATTATGTGATTAGCAAAAGTGGCAAGAGTGAACCCGACAGAGGGATGTCCACAGTGAACTGTTTAAATAGACATTATGATTTGTGAAAGTCATAGATGAGATTGTGTTGAGAAGCCGTAGTGTACCGATAAAGGGAGGCAATCTGTCTAGAACGATGTGAGCCTGGAAAAGGGGGATTCTGAGGTGAAAAGCCCTCATCCAACAGCACGTGAATCACAGCCAATTGAATAAGCCAGAGTGAACCCGACAGAGGGAGGCTGATATTCGGGAGGCGTCTGAGCTCACAAGAGTGAGACCCAAGGTGAAGAACGTTTACCCCAAAATGGAAATCAGAAAGGAACTTTTGTTTATTAGGGAGCCCATCATGTTAAGAACTTTGTGTGGATCTGAGCCCGGAAGAGAGGGGATCCAGGGGTGAAAGTCATCACCCAACGTGCATTTGGAAAGGAACTTTTTTTTTAATTATTTTGGATACACCATGTCCTTGGAGGCAAGAGATTTGTTTTAGAAAAGAGAGTTAACCACCAAAGGCCATTATAGATTAGAGCAGAACTGCTGTCTCATGCTGGGAATGCTTGAGCGCATGCTGTGCTCCAGAATTCTATCTTGTCCCGTGCTCAAAACATGTGGAAAGGAGAACACATCCTGACTTATTATTTGAGAACACTTCTTTCTTTCTCATGAACATTATCGCATACTATAAGGATTGGCAATAGGTTGTTGTTAGTATGGGCCCTTTTATTTGACCAGAGGCCACTAGGACTGTCTTGCTATTATTTGGTGGGCGTAGCTTGCTCCCATCTAAGATTTAGGTTTAGATCAGGCATTTTTCCAACCTTCCTATACAGTTTAATAAACACCCTTGCACTGTGATCAGTTGTCTCTGTCTTTACTGTTGCCACCATGAGATTATCAAGGATACTTTCTCAGGTGTTCTTCCTGCTCGTTCCTGGCTGCTGGTGTGATACAACTAGACCCTCAAGCCTCCTGTAGTTCCAATTGATCATTTTCTCTAAACCATCTTATAATGTCTCAAACATACCTTCTTCTGTTGTCTCTAGTAAACCTCCTCCTGATGTCTTATACTATAATCCCAATATCTCTAACACACCTCATCCTGGTGACTCAACGCACCCTTCTCCTGATGCTTTAATCTAACCTCTTTGTGATGTCTCCACTTAACTTCCTCCTTGCCTCTCTGACCAAACTCCTGCTTATGTCTCAACCCAACCTCCTTGTGATGTTGTATTTCATCTTTCTTCTAAAACCTCCTTCTCCTTTCGGCACTCTTCCTCCAAACTTGATCATCAACTCTGTCTCAAAACACCAACACATTGCTTGCCTGAGACTACTAGCATTTAAATGCCCACAGACCTTCTGATTTGGTTGGCTTTGTGACGGTTTGCACTTAAGAAAAGGTATTAATCGAGGCATATGAATGGCTGCACTTGTAAACATAATCTCTGTTTGCTTTTGATTTTTGAGGTCAGTCCAAGTAATGGAAGGGCTGCTCCACCATCTTGGATTTTATTTTCACAAAATATGGGGATGCTGCTGATTTTTCATGGCATTTATTGTGTACGGAAGGAGGCCCATAGAATGCTCTTGAGCTGCTCTGATGCTGAGCAAAGTTAATGCATATCCAAATGTGGTAAAATCTCCATGTTAGTTCTCTTTACTTGTGCTGCAGGGAAACAAACTTCACATCTGTTTTTAAAGTAGATATACACTTCTATTGTGATAAAAAGTGAGGTATAACTCTGACATTAGAGGGTATGTTCAACACCATTGCCAGAGCAATTTAATTCATTTGCTACATGGTTTACTTTGTTCACATACTTCAGTTGTCTTATCTGCTCCAGGGATACATAAAGTATTTCTGTTTGGGGACATTTAGGCAACTGTATTACTGATGCCAAAGTGGTTAAGCTCTCAAGTTATAAGACCTGTCTCCCTTAAAGAGATTCTCAATAATTGCAATATATGCCTGTTATAGGAACAGCTCTAAATTCCAAGCCAAGCCACATATGACTGTACATATTAGAAATTCTTATTGCCTTTTGCAGGGATGCATTTCACACATTTTCATTCAGAACTCTTGGCTGTGCTAGCCTTCTTGTTTCAAGCAAAATGAGAAATAAATAGAACATTAATGAAACTTTCTGTAGGCATCCCACAGTTAATGAACACTGAATGCCAAAAAAAAGCTTAATGTGTTTAAATGCCTTTCTTTCTATGCAAAAAGCACAAGATTGGAGATGATGTTGCTTATCTTTTTACCTTGTTCCATTTGCAAATTGTTTTCCAAAACAAATGATCAGCTTTGATATAATTACACCCAGCAACTTCCTTGAATTATTACTAAAAGAAAAAGCTGCAGAGAGCACAATGAATGAAACACCATGCAATAATGTGTTAAATAAGACAATTACTTTATAAGGTTTTAATTAAAATGCAATACATGAATAACTTTTGGATAAAGTACTGTTGTATTTTTAAATAATGTCAATGGTCCATCTTGTTCAGATATGCTAGTCCTCACATATGTAACAGACAACGCACGCAAGTGACTTAAGTTTAAATGTAATGTTGCATTCAACTAGTCCTAATAAATACAGGAATGGCATCATTATCCTTATAATGGGTGGGGTCTAGCCTTTAAATACCAACAGGGTAATTCATAGAATTTCGCAGAAAAGTGTCGCAAGCGGCTGGCGCAGAGTGTCCGCGTGCGATTGTCTGCGGCAGGCACGTGCGCTAAAACCGATTTCCGCGCACAGCGTATTCATGGATTTCAGGCTCCCACACCAGCCGTGGCGCAGAGTATCGCAGCGACCCTGCAGCAGCGCCAGTAACGCCCCCAAGAACGCCCTCGCGCAAGGAAAAGCCATCAAAATCGCTAAATCATCGCAAAGGGCTGCGCTAACCCTGGACCAGTCTACAGGGCTGCCAAACAAGGAACGCAAAGCGGGTAACGTGCATATCAGGGGTACGCGTGTAGTCATACACGCGATTAGCCAGGGTACGTGTATTACAGGGGTACGCGGGAAGTTCTACACGCGGTTGGCCAGGGTACGTGTATTACAGGGGTGTGCGGGAAGTTCTACACGCGATTCGGCTGGGTACGTGTATTACAGGGGTGCGCGGTAATTCTCACACGCGATTTGGCCTGGTACGTGTATTACAGGGGTGTGTGGGAAGTTCTACACGCGATTGGCCAGGGTACGTGAATTACAGGGGTGCGCGGGAATTATCACACGCGATTTGGCTTGGTACGTGTATTACAGTAGTGCGTGGGAAGTTTTACACGCGATTGGCCAGGGTACGTGTATTACAGGGGTGTGCGGGAAGTTCTACACGCGATTCGGCTGGGTACGTGTATTACAGGGGTGCGCGGGAATTCTCACATGCGAATTGGCCAGGTACGTGTATTACAGGGGTGCGCGGGAATTATCACACGCGATTTGGCCAGGTACGTGTATTACAGGGGTGTGCGGGAATTATCACACGCAATTAGGCTGGGTGGGTCCTCACAGGTGTTCCCTGTACACCCTCCACGGCCCCTGCAGGCAGCCCACAAAACAGGGGACTACCCTTCACACCTGCTCATGTCCCCCTGCACCCCCACCCCCCAGCAGTGCAGGGGCAGCCTCCACCAGGCCCCCACTCATGTCCCCTATCACCCCCACCCCCCCGCCACCAGGGGCACCCTCCACCAGGCCCCCACCCATGTCCCCTATCACCCCCACCCCCCAGCAGTGCAGGGGCAGCCTCCACCAGGCCCCCACTCATGTCTCCCACCACCCCCACCCCCCAGCCACCAGGGGAACCCTCCACCAGGCCCCCACCCATGTCCCCTATCACCCCCACCCCCCAGCAGTGCAGGGGCACCCTCCACCAGGCCCCCACTCATGTCTCCCACCACCCCCACCCCCCAGCCACCAGGGGCACCCTCCACCAGGCCCCCATTCATGTCCCCTATCACCCCCACCCCCCAGCAGTGCAGGGGCAGCCTCCACCAGGCCGCCACTCATGTCTCCCACCACCCCCACCCCCCAGCCACCAGGGGCACCCTCCACCAGGCCCCCACTCATGTCCCCTATCACCCCCACCCCCCAGCAGTGCAGGGGCAGCCTCCACCAGGCCCCCACTCATGTCTCCCACCACCCCCACCCCCCAGCCACCAGGGGCACCCTCCACCAGGCCCCCACCCATGTCCCCTATCACCCCCACCCCCCAGCAGTGCAGGGGCACCCTCCACCAGGCCCCCACTCATGTCTCCCACCACCCCCATCCCCCAGCCACCAGGGGCACCCTCCACCAGGCCCCCACTCATGTCCCCTATCACCCCCACCCCCCAGCAGTGCAGGGGCACCCTCCACCAGGCCCCCACTCATGTCTCCCACCACCCCCACCCCCCAGCCACCAGGGGCCCCCTCCACCAGGCCCCCACTCATGTCCCCTATCACCCCCATCCCCCCGCCACCAGGGGCACCCTCCACCAGGCCCCCACCCATGTCCCCTATCACCCCCACCCCCCAGCAGTGCAGGGGCACCCTCCACCAGGCCCCCACCCATGTCCCCTATCACCCCCACCCCCCAGCAGTGCAGGGGCACCCTCCACCAGGCCCCGACCCATGTCCCCTATCACCCCCACCCCCCAGCCACCAGGGGCACCCTCCACCAGGCCCCCACTCATGTCCCCTATCACCCCCACCCCCCTGCCACCAGGGGCACCCTCCACCAGGCCCCCACCCATGTCCCCTATCACCCCCACCCCCCAGCAGTGCAGGGGCACCCTCCACCAGGCCCCCACTCATGTCTCCCACCACCCCCACCCCCCAGCCACCAGGGGCACCCTCCACCAGGCCCCCACTCATGTCCCCTATCACCCCCACCCCCCCGCCACCAGGGGCACCCTCCACCAGGCCCCCACCCATGTCCCCTATCACCCCCACCCCCCAGCAGTGCAGGGGCACCCTCCACCAGGCCCCCACCCATGTCCCCTATCACCCCTACCCCCCAGCCACCAGGGGCACCCTCCACCAGGCCCCCACTCATGTCCCCTATCACCCCCACCCCCCCGCCACCAGGGGCACCCTCCACCAGGCCCCCACCCATGTCCCCTATCACCCCCACCCCCCAGCAGTGCAGGGGCACCCTCCACCAGGCCCCCACTCATGTCTACCACCACCCCCACCCCCCAGCCACCAGGGGCACCCTCCACCAGGCCCCCACTCATGTCCCCTATCACCCCCACCCCCCAGCAGTGCAGGGGCACCCTCCACCAGGCCCCCACCCATGTCCCCTTTCACCCCCACCCCCCAGCAGTGCAGGGGCACCCTCCACCAGGCCCCCACTCATGTCCCCTATCACCCCCACCCCCCCACCACCAGGGGCACCCTCCACCAGGCCCCCACCCATGTCTCCCACCACCCCCACCCCCCAGCAGTGCAGGGGCAGCAGGCAGTCAGGCAGCAGCAGGTGGGAGCGTGCTCGGGGCTCTGGGGGGCAGTAGTTCGGCCTTCCGGGCAGGAGCGTGGTATTCCGTGTGCGTAGGCGTGGCCAGCTTGGTACGGAGTGATTTGGCACGTGAAAATCCTGCACGTCAGCGTGAAAACCGAGGAAAGGCCCTCAGCGCGTAAGCGCGTCTGTGACGTGACCCGCACGGGTGTTTCCCACACAGCACGTGATGACAGAGCACACGTGGAAAGACTGCACGTCAGAGTGTAATCGCGTGTGATTGTTGGAAATGGCCCTACACGCAGAAGTGACAAAGCGTGTGATTGGTGGAAATGGCCCTACACGCAGAAGTGACAAAGCGTGTAATTGGTGGAAATGGCCCTACACGCAGAAGTGACAAAGCGTGTAATTGGTGGAAATGTCCCTACACGCAGAAGTGACAAAGCGTGTAATTGGTGGAAATGGCCCTAGCGCGTACACGCCGCGTAAGTGACGCTGGACGTGTGGCCCTGTATAAAAGGTATGTGTAGAACACGTTTTCCTTGTACGTGCTTTTCGTGGAGAGCGAGTGGGTGAATTCTGTACTTCTTGTCGTTTCACACGCGAATTACTTCACGGCGTTTCAAGTTCGTATTCCCTGTTACCTCTGACAGCTTTTTCTCTTTTTTCGCTTTTACTGGTTTACCTGGGCCTGTTCCCTCAAACAGTGTTCCCTTCTACTGTTGTCCTGTCTCCTCAGACAGCGTACAAATCTTCTTTTGGCGGGGGTGTTGCCAACCAAACGCGCTCCTTTTTCACGCTCTTTTACCTGGCAGACGGTGAGTCACGCACGTATCTAACATCTGTGCTTGCCCTGTGTGTAGCCTATCCCTTCAGAGGTCATTCTAGGCTGCGTGTGACACGCATACGTTTATTCTTGTGTTACTGGGTGCCACAGCGTAGTGCAGGTTTTTCTTTCTGCACACGTGGTCTAGGAGGGGTTGCGTGCACGTCATCTCCCTTTTTTGGGGCTCCTGTGCGTAGCGTGACCCGTCATCTTTCCCCAGGGGTTACAATCAGCCTTGCAAGAGCACTAGGGTACAATTACCATCTGGTACCCAACCCCTTTAACCCCCAATTGCCCAGGACAATAGTTTCCAGCCACTCCCATACGCACATTTACATCAGTGCCATGGCTGGGAGGCGAGGATTCCGTAAGGGTGGCAAAGGTGGAAGAGCCACAAGTGGTGGCCGTGGTGGATTCGGTAGGGGACGTGGTCGTTACTTGCAGGGTGAGCCTGTCCCCCCATGTGTGGAGGAACAGTCAAGGGCACCCATAATCCCCCCCCCCTCCCGTTGAGGCTGATGTGGCTGACACCATCCATGCTCAGCCCTTGTTGGACCAGCCCATTGTGGCACCAGATCTGGCTGACTCCATGGCTGACTTCCAGGTCAGCAGGCCTATGACACGTGCGCTGGTGCACGTTGATGTCACCATGCCACGTGCATCTGGGCCAGCAAGGTCATCTGCTGCACCAAGGAGGCAGGGCGGAGAGGCTGCAGGGGCAGCTGCGGCTCCATCCACCCCAGCCCTCACACACCCAGCCAGGACAGTGTCGGTCCTAGTCCATGCTGCTGACATTCCCCCTGACACCATCACACTAGAGCCAATGCCTGCACCAACTCCCATGCTGAGTGTGCAATCCCACACTCCTGATACAGAGTCCACCAGGGCTCCTGCCCCTAGTGTCCAGAGCGGCGCAGGACACTCAGGATCACCACCACCTTCCAAGCGGAAGAGGAAGAGTGCTCGTCCGGCACAGGCTGATGCCCCAGACACGGCTACACAGTTCGGCCCATCCAGGAAGCCCAGCTTCACGGATGACGAACTGAATGCACTTGTCGAGTATGTGTCCGGACATGACAACGAGATGGTCATTGTTGCAGGATCCAAGACCACACCTGCACAACGCCAGGCACACTGGCAGACCGTTGCGGACATCGTAAGTGCCCTTGGAATCGTGAGGCGCACAGCCAATGATTGCTATAAGCGCTGGAATGACCTAAAGCGCAGGGCAAAGAGTAAGCTGGCCTCAAGTCATGCCGCAACTCTAGTGACTGGAGGTGGGTCTCCAGTAGTAGACATGGAACTCACTCCACATGAGTCAGTCGCTGGGACCTACGTCACGGAGGAACAGATCTAAGGCGTGGGAGATCTGGCTGATTACGAGGCATTGTCCGGTGAGTGCACATGCATGTGTGTGTCATCCATGTGCATGGTGTGTGTGTGAGGGCTTCTGTTTGTGTGCCAGGTGAGAGTGTGTGCGCCTGAGTCGTATGGGTCAGCCATGTGCTTCATGCAATACTTCCTGCGCAGCTGCATTTGGCCATAGCAGTATCCCTTCTGCCAACAGTAGACATCTAGCCCAACTGCACGCCAGTTGCCCTTGAAGTGTCACCTTGCCACAACATAGTTGCTTATTTTTCACTGTTCATTCAGTCAGTTTGTTTGCATTCCACCACTTTCACTAGGCATGTCGCTGTCCACTAGTCACATGTCTGACATGGCTATGGTAAAGTTGAGTGACTTTGTTACCTGGATATCATTTGTACACACATGTCCCTGTGCAATTGGACCATTTCAGACTGGCAGCTCCAGGTGAAAAATCTGACCTGTTAGAATTAGAAAAGCGATTACATGCGGGAACTGGACTGAATGAATAGGTGCTGCCCTCCTCTCCATCTTCACTCAATAGCAATGGTACATGCCATCTGTGTGATGGCATGTGTGTTTCACCTGGCAATCACAGGCCAATGTGTGATGCCACTGCCAGGCAGCATGCAGAAAATGTGTTCATCTTCCATCTTGGTGTCATCAGTGTGTGCCATTTGCCTGCACTTCATACGCAGTGAGGGTGCATGCATGGGAGGGTTTTAGTCATGTGGGACATGTGTCAATCAAGTACTGGTTCTCTTGCTTCTCAGCCCTCATTGTGTGCCATGGTGCTAATGCCTGTTTCCATTTCTTTGTTTTCATGTCTTTGCAGGGGAAGACGCACCTGATACTGCTGGGGTTGTGGAGATGGTGCAGACCCAGGAGGGGTCCGAGGGCCGACCAACCACCAGTGAGGGACGTGGTGTGGTGGTGGGGGAGAACCCACAAGTGCTGCAGGTCGTGCTCTCAAGGGGTGTCTCTGGCTGCACCTCCCCCGAGCTGTACTCAGGTGTTGATTCGGATGAGACCTACGTGCCGTCGCAGGTGAGTGTTCCAGGGAGGGATTCTGTTCTGTCTCACCCACCTGCACCAGGGTCAGAACCCTCCATGGGGATGTCAGTGTTGGCAGCTACGCCTTCGGTGGTTACGGATGCAGGGTCACACTCCGCGACATCTGATCCTGTTCCTGGGCCAGCAGATCAGAGGGGGAATGCAGTCCTGCAGCCTCAGGCAGTGCCGGCACAGCAAGGCGCAGTTCGCCTTGCCCCAGACAGGTGTGGTGCCCGCCGACGTGGTGGCCGTACGCCACCCGGCAATACCGCATGGGAGCAATCCATTTACGGTATGGCAACCCAACAGGCTGCATCATCCGAGATGATGGCTCAGGCCATGGATAGGGTGGCCACTTCCATTGTCCCCCCAGAAAGGCTGATGGAGCGACTAGAGCAGGCAACCGACTCCATCTGTCAGTCACACAGGGAGGACATGTTGGGGTCCAACAGGGACAGGCGGGCGGCACTGGCGACTCTGCAGGAGGCCATCTCCATTGAGTCCCAGGGCCACAGGGAAGCCCTGAGGCAGGAGCTCCTTCACCTCAGGACGACTCTTGTTGAGCTTGAGGCTTCAACACACCAAAGGACAGAACAGCAGCTGGAGCGTCTCACCCGTACGCTCTCAGCTGAGATGCAGGCAACGAGGGCGGCGGTCCGGGCATCCCGTGAGTTGTTGCATGGGGACCTCCGCACACTCATCCTCCAGAACCAGACCTACCACACCCGCATGCTTGCAGCCATGGAGGAGCAGACTAGGGCCTTGCGTGGGCTGCCTCCCATAGTGCAACCACCTCCGGATGCAGCTGCACAGGGTGATAATAGCGACAGCAGTGATACTCCCACAATAGGGTAGCCGTGTGGGCCATGAGCCCATGGAGGTGTTTTATCTTCCCAGGATCCACGCAGGTGGGTTCTGGTGTGCATCCTGTCCTCGGACCTCCTGGGTGGCCTCCCCAACCCCCCCGGTCCCATCAATGGCCATTTTTGATTGTTTCTTATTTTTTATTTTATTTTTATTTCTTTTATTCCCAATTTTTTTGGGACGATTTTTTGGCTTCCGTGGTTCCTGTGGGCATACGCTGCATTGTGGCTGGGCACATGCAGGCTTGTAATGTATTTGGTTCAGATGCTTGGGTTTGAGTCACACACACCCCTCCTGCTTCCCGTTTCCATGGGCTTGCAAAGGGTGTGCCCAAGTGACAGTGAATTACACAGTGACGTTGGACTCCCATGAGCTGTGTGGGCAGTCTGTAGTCAATACTGTGTATACATTCCTAGTGCATATTGCTGTTGTGTTGTACACTGCATGTTGCATTGATGTGTAACTCTTCTTCTGTGTCTACCTCCCAATTTGCAGGTCCCTTCCTCATGTCTACACAAGGACCTCTAGTCTGGAGATGGGGTCCATGTTGACAGCAGTGCACCTACAACTCTACATGGCGCCAACACTGCACAGTTGGTAGTGGTGGGAGTGCAGGCATTTCCAGGTGGTGCGACTACTAATATGTAACATTTGTGATGTCATGTTAATGGTAGTACGTGCTCAAGTATGTTGTTGGTCCGGCATTGCTGTGAGCATTTCAGGTGTTGCAGGTTTCTAATAGGGACACTGTACATAGTGAGACTAGTGTCATGTTGTGGGGATTACTTTGTTTACCTGCAATTAGCATGACATGGCACGGTGTGTCGTGTGGCGGTGCTGGGGTTGGGTTGGCTGACATGGCACTGTCCTCTTGTTGCATTTTGCAAGTGGGTATTCATTTTAGCTGCTTGAATGTGTAACTTCACAAAACTGCATTGGTGGTGTCTGTGTGGGTAGGGATGCACACATTGTGACACTTCCAGGTGAACAATCTCAGGCTGATATGGTATTCACGGTTCATTCTCCAGACATTCAGGATCAGTGTCAGGTTGAGTCATCATTGATTGTCAGATGGAATGTGCCAGGGCAGTGTGCACTCCACAGGGGTGTGATTTCTATGTGAAGTAATTAGCCACTAGCTGTGTACGGGCTGCCTCCCCCCGTGCCCTTTCCCCTCCCATGCGCAGCGGCTGTGCATGTGGTTGGGGATGTGGGGCCACCACCATGTCCACGGCCAGGCCCCGGCGTGTTGCAACGTTGTGCAGGACACATGCTGCCACTATGATCCTGCACACTACTGGGGGAGCGTATAACAGCTGCCCGCCAGAACGGTCAAGGGAGCGAAAGCGTGACTTTAGCACTCCGAATGTGCGCTCCACTATGCCCCGGGTCGTAATGTGGGCTGTGTTATATCTTACCTCGGGTGGCGTGGTGGGGTTCCGAATTGGCGTCATCATGTGGGGGCTGAGAGGGTAGGCACTGTCCCCTGTGGAGGTGGTGATTGGTATCATTGGTGGGGTTGTGACCTTGCTCAGTATCCAACATGCATGCATGTGCAGTGGCATACATACTCACCAAGCAGCCATGTATCGCCATGCCGCCCAGCTTCTAGGTCCCGGCTTAGGGTGGACATTCGGTAAATGAAGCTGTCGTGGGTGGAGCCGGGATAGTTGGCATATACTGAGGTGATGATTCCCTTGCCATTACATGCTACCTGCACGTTGATGGAATGCCAGTGCTTGCGGTTCCTATAGATGTGCTCAGATGCCCTGGGGGGACGTAGAGCCACATGGGTGCAGTCGATGGCACCTAGCACTTTGGGGAATCGTGCCACACCGTAAAAATCCAGGGCGGCAGCATGCCTTTCTGCAGGTGTTCTGGGCAGGTATATGTGCCTGCGGACTGATGGGCGTGCAGTGATGATGTTCAAGACCTGGTGTAGGCAGCGTGACTGGGTGGCCTGTGACACCCCACCCACTATGGCACTTGTCCGCTGAAATGATCCAGTGGCTAAGAAGTGCAGTACATTGAGGACCTTCTCCAGGGGGCTGAGTGCTTGGGAGCACAGGGTGGGTGATGTGAGGTCATCCTCCCACTCACTCACCAGGTCCAGTATAATGTGTGGTGGAAACCTGTACCTCCCATACACCTGGTCATCAGGCATCCCGAAAAGGCTGGTTCTGGGTGTGAATATTCTGGCCCTGACTATCCTCCTCCTCCTCCTTTGGTAGCCCACTGCCACTGCTGCTAGGAACGGTATGTTCATCCTGGCGTCTGAGCTTGTTATTGTTAAAGTGGGCAAATGTATGCTTTGCGCGTGTTCTAGGCGAGCGTGTGACCCGCGCACCCCTGGAATCCAGTTCCCAGTCCAATAGCGTGTGGAAATTCACACGCACCACGGGATACAGGTTCGCTGACGTACTTGCGTTTGTAAGTGCCCGCGCACCCATGAAATACACGTACATAGGCCAATCGCGTGTACGCGCACTTTTGTCCAATTACACGCGATGACACTCTGACGTGCAGTATTTCCACGTGTGCTCCGTCATCACGTGCTGAGTGGGGAACACCCGTGCGGGTCACGTCACAGACGCGCTTACGCGCTGAGGGACTCTGGTCCAATAGAATCGCATATGCGTGCTGACGCGCTTACGCGCTAAGGGCCTTTCCTCGGATTTCACGCTGATGTGCAGGATTTTCACGTGCCAAATCACTCCGTATCAAGCTGGCCACGCGAAAACACACGGAAGACCACACTCCTGCCCAGAAGGCCGAGTTACTGCCCCCCAGTGCCCCGAGCAGCCTCCCACGTGCCATCTGCTGCTGCCTGCCTGCCTGCCTGCCTGCTGCCACCGTGCCCTGCCATTTGGTGCCTGCACATCAGCCATCTGCAGGGGTCCAGTTGCTGTGTCCACCCCTGCTGGAACTGAAGACTCCCGACTGGGATTACATCGCTCCACAGCCCAGCCCCAGGAACCAGTTGCCCACCCACACCTGCCTCTGGGGTTGCCATGTCGGGCACTTCCACATCTGGCACCAGTGGCAACCCCAGGCCAGAGGGGCAGAGGGGCACCAGCTTCACTGACACCGAAGTTGGTGTCCTGGTGGAGCATGTCCTGGGGCAGTATGATGCCCTCTTTGGATCGTCCCGCGCCAGCAAGGAAGGACGGGAGAGGATCTGGGCCGACTGTGTGGTTGCCATCAACGCGGAGGGGGTGGCAACCCGCAACGTCCTGAAGATCAAGAAGCACTGGGAGGACTTGAGGTCCAGGACCCTTGTGAAGGCCTGGCGCCTCGTGGAGGGGGGCCGGGGCCGCATGAGTTCCATCCAGATGAGGGTCCTGGAACGCGTACGCCCAACGCTCCACGCCCAGATCCTTGAGAGGGAGGCCCGTCTGGAGTTGAGCGGTAAGTGTCCAAGCATTACTGTGTGAGACAGGGCATCTTGCGGTGTGCTGGTTCTATGATACTTGCCTGTATGTGTGCCATAGGCCATGTATGCATGTATGTGTGCAGGGACATCATGGTAATGCATGTACGACCAGTGATGTGTGACCCACATGGTTGTTGCATGTGTTCAAATGCAGCATGGGGAGCCCTATGCAGATTTTGAACATGAGAGCATGCCAGTCTCTGTACCTGGACATGGGTGGGGGTGAGGGATGGGTGCTGATGCCAGGTACATATATGGTAGCCATGTCTGTGTGCCTGACCTGCGTGTCTGTGACTTGTGCATGCCATGGATGCATGACACATGTGTGTGACAATGCACAGATTCAGTGAAGCAGCCAAATTACCCTTGTATCCGCTGTGTTTGGTGTGTTTGGGGCCAGATGGATGTGACTGAGGTGAAGTGTGTGCATGTGATAGGCATGAGCCATGATGCATGTGAGTTACATATCATTGAATGTTTCAAGAGTCCATTGGACATGCATGGAAATGTCCATGGCATGCACCATGCCTGTTACTGTGTGTGTTTTGCCTGGACTGACCCATGTGTTGTGGAGGGACATGATGGAAGTGTACTTTGACAGTGGTGCTCATCTGCTATTGCTGTCTAGGGGACCATTGTACAGTGCCCTGATGCTTGTGTTCTTTGTCTCCCTCTACGCAGCGGCTAGTGAAGAAGAGGGCGGAGACGGCGCTGTGGTGCAAGGCGGCGGGGATGCCCCCACGGCTGCAGCGGAAGGGGTGGGTGAGCCCCCACAGGGGCCTGCTACGGTGGGAGGCGGTGAGGAGCCATCCAGGTTGGTGGTTTGCACAGAGGAGGAGGAGGCCGCCACTGGGGCACACATGGGGCCTGGTGGGGGCATCCCTGCTGGTGCAAGTGGTGCAGTCCAGGGCCAGGGGCAGGAGGCAGCACAGGTCACCGTGGAGGGGCCTGTGCATGTCGCTGTCCCTGACCCTGTGAGTGCACCACCATGCACCAGCAGGGATGCCCCGTCCCAGGCCCGTCCGCAGGTAGAGGGGATGTCCATGTCACCTGACTTCCCTCCACCTGCGGACGTGGGAACCCCTGGCCGTGTGGAGAAGGTCCTGATTGGGGTCGCGATGCGCACGGCTGTGATTCGTGATGCCGTGCGTGCTCCCCGGGAGGAGGACGCACGTCATCACGAAGTGCACCGTGCCAACGTGGCCCAATTGGGATCGGCCATGTTCGGGGGTTTCCTGCATGTGTTGTCCAATCTGGCGGCCCTCTCCTCCTCTGTGCAGGCTATACACCAGTCGTTCTCCTTGCCGTCTTCCGGCCCAGATGCCACCAGGGCCCCCTGTGGACCTGCCCCGACCAATGCAGCCAGCTCGGTGGGGATCCCATCCCTGCCACAGTTGGGAGTCGGAGGTCCAGCAGGGGTGGACAACACAGCAACTGGACCCCAGCAGATGGAAGATGTGACAGCATCATCAGGCAGGGCACGTGCACGACGGCGTCGGTGGTTTCCATCAGCCTGGATGCCGTCGTGCTGGCAGAGGCAGTGGCGTCGGAGGCAGCAGCAGGCTCGACGTGGGAGGCATCATGGCTCGGGGCCTTCAAGATCAGAGGGGCAGGCATCGGCCGGAGGGCAGGGCAACCCTGGGATGGTGGTGTCTTCCGTGTGGGAGCAGTTGGTCCAGCGGATAGGTGCGGAGTGGCAGCGGGCGGAAGAGGAGCGGCTCACCATGGTCAGGGCGGAGTTCTCCATGCGTCGGGCGTTGAGGCGGGCTGAGTGCCTCGAGGAAGCTCGCAGGGAGTTTGAGCTGGACATGGGGTTATCCCTGCGAGACCTCGGGGCCAGGACAGAGTCCCGCCTCCAGGACATCGACATGGAGTTCGATGATGCCCTGGCCAGCAATATCACCGAGTGAGCCGCAGGACTTGCCCGCTGCCTTTGTATATAGTTATTTAGTTAGTTAGTGTTAGGTTTCCTTTATTAATTTTTGTTTTTTTGGACCGCTCGGACAATGGCCACTTTTTTGTATATATTATTTTCATTAGGTAGTAGTAGGTTTCATTTATGGTGTTGGGCTCATGGACCCTGGAATTTTCGTGTATATAGTTTGCTTTTTGAAGAAACATTTTTTTTATTAATTATTGTGTTCACCATGAGGAAATGGTTTTTCATTATTTTACTTCCACATGATTTTGCTTTGGACAACATTTGTTTTTGGATTACTTTGTTTTTTTTATTTTTACATTTGTTCTCGGACATGGACCATTTATTTTGTTATCCCCATTGTTGTATGTTTGATTTTTTTACTTATTTTTCTTCTTTAATACATGTTTTTTTAACTTTCACTTGTGGTATTTTCTCATTGGTTTCATACATGTCATGATATGGGTTTTGACATTCACTTGCACCCATTGTGTATGTGTGTGTGACGGACATGGGTTCATTTACAGACTTGCCATTGGGGTTGTATCATGTAATTGCATTCACTATGTGGGTGGATGCAATCCTTGCCTGGGTGTTTGTGCTGGTTATGCTGGCCATTACTGCCATGATTGAGTATCGTCGGGACCTGGGGGCAGGGGGACATGTGTGGGTGCCTGGTGGAGGATGCCCCTGCACTGCTGGGGTGTGGGGGTGGTGGGAGACATGAGTGGGGGCCTGGTGGAGGGTGACCCTGGTGGCTGGGGGGTGGGGGTGGTGGGAGACATGGGTGGGGGCCTGGTGGAGGGTGACCCTGGTGGCTGGGGGGTGGGGGTGGTGGGTGACATGAGTGGGGGCCTGGTGGAGGGTGACCCTGGTGGCTGGGGGGTGGGGGTGGTGGGAGACATGGGTGGGGGCCTGGTGGAGGGTGACCCTGGTGGCTGGGGGGTGGGGGTGGTGGGTGACATGAGTGGGGGCCTGGTGGAGGCTGCCCCTGCACTGCTGGGGGGTGGGGGTGGTGGGAGACATGAGTGGGGGCCTGGTGGAGGGTGCCCCTGCACTGCTGGGGTGTGGGGGGGGTGGGAGACATGAGTGGGGGCCTGGTGGAGGGTGCCCCTGGTGGCTGGGGGGTGGGGGTGGTGGGTGACATGAGTGGGGGCCTGGTGGAGGGTGACCCTGGTGGCTGGGGGGTGGGGGTGGTGGGTGACATGAGTGGGGGCCTGGTGGAGGGTGACCCTGGTGGCTGGGGGGTGGGGGTGGTGGGTGACATGAGTGGGGCCTGGTGGAGGCTGCCCCTGCACTGCTGGGGTGTGGGGGTGGTGGGAGACATGAGTGGGGGTCTGGTGGAGGGTGACCCTGGTGGCTGGGGGGTGGGGGTGGTGGGTGACATGAGTGGGGGCCTGGTGGAGGGTGACCCTGGTGGCTGGGGGGTGGGGGTGGTGGGAGACATGGGTGGGGGCCTGGTGGAGGGTGACCCTGGTGGCTGGGGGGTGGGGGTGGTGGGTGACATGAGTGGGGGCCTGGTGGAGGGTGACCCTGGTGGCTGGGGGGTGGGGGTGGTGGGTGACATGAGTGGGGGCCTGGTGGAGGGTGACCCTGGTGGCTGGGGGGTGGGGGTGGTGGGTGACATGAGTGGGGGCCTGGTGGAGGCTGCCCCTGCACTGCTGGGGTGTGGGGGTGGTGGGAGACATGAGTGGGGGCCTGGTGGAGGCTGCCCCTGCACTGCTGGGGTGTGGGGGTGGTGGGAGACATGAGTGGGGGCCTGGTGGAGGGTGCCCCTGCACTGCTGGGGTGTGGGGGTGGTGGGAGACATGAGTGGGGGCCTGGTGGAGGGTGACCCTGGTGGCTGGGGGGTGGGGGTGGTGGGTGACATGAGTGGGGGCCTGGTGGAGGGTGACCCTGGTGGCTGGGGGGTGGGGGTGGTGGGTGACATGAGTGGGGGCCTGGTGGAGGCTGCCCCTGCACTGCTGTGGTGTGGGGGTGGTGGGAGACATGAGTGGGGGCCTGGTGGAGGCTGCCCCTGCACTGCTGGGGTGTGGGGGTGGTGGGAGACATGAGTGGGGGCCTGGTGGAGGGTGCCCCTGCACTGCTGGGGTGTGGGGGTGGTGGGAGACATGAGTGGGGGCCTGGTGGAGGGTGACCCTGGTGGCTGGGGGGTGGGGGTGGTGGGTGACATGAGTGGGGGCCTGGTGGAGGGTGACCCTGGTGGCTGGGGGGTGGGGGTGGTGGGTGACATGAGTGGGGGCCTGGTGGAGGCTGCCCCTGCACTGCTGGGGTGTGGGGGTGGTGGGAGACATGAGTGGGGGCCTGGTGGAGGCTGCCCCTGCACTGCTGGGGTGTGGGGGTGGTGGGAGACATGAGTGGTGGCCTGGTGGAGGGTGCCCCTGCACTGCTGGGGTGTGGGGGTGGTGGGAGACATGAGTGGGGGCCTGGTGGAGGGTGACCCTGGTGGCTGGGGTGTGGGGGTGGTGGGTGACATGAGTGGGGGCCTGGTGGAGGGTGACCCTGGTGGCTGGGGGGTGGGGGTGGTGGGAGACATGGGTGGGGGCCTGGTGGAGGGTGACCCTGGTGGCTGGGGGGTGGGGGTGGTGGGTGACATGAGTGGGGGCCTGGTGGAGGGTGACCCTGGTGGCTGGGGGGTGGGGGTGGTGGGTGACATGAGTGGGCGCCTGGTGGAGGCTGCCCCTGCACTGCTGGGGTGTGGGGGTGGTGGGAGACATGAGTGGGGGCCTGGTGGAGGCTGCCCCTGCACTGCTGGGGTGTGGGGGTGGTGGGAGACATGAGTGGGGGCCTGGTGGAGGCTGCCCCTGCACTGCTGGGGTGTGGGGGTGGTGGGAGACATGAGTGGGGGCCTGGTGGAAGCTGCCCCTGCACTGCTGGGGTGTGGGGGTGGTGGGAGACATGGGTGGGGGCCTGCTGGCAGGTGCCCCACAGTGCTGGGGGGTGGGGGTGCAAGGGGACATGACTTGGTGTTCATTAGTTCAAGGAGACATGTGCCTTTGCTGGGGGGCATGCCCATGTTGGGTGGGCTGCCTGCGGGACATGACCAGGGATGCAGGGTAGTCCCCTGTGGTGTGGGCTGCCTGCAGGGGCCGTGGAGGGTGTACAGGGTACACCTGGGAGGACCCACACTGTCAAATCACATGTGGGACTCCCCGGCACCCCTGAAATACACGTACCGTGCAGAAATCGCGTGTAAAACTTCCCGCGCACCCCTGAAATACACGCGCACAGGCTATTCGCGTGTGGAACTTCCCGCGCACCCCTGAAAAACACGCGCCCAGGCTATTCGCGTGTAAAACTTCCCGCGCACCCCTGAAATACACGCGCACAGGCTATTCGCGTGTGGAACTTCCCGCGCACCCCTGAAATACACGCGCCCAGGCTATTCGCGTGTGGAACTTCCCGCGCACCCCTGAAATACACGCGCCCAGGCTATTCGCGTGTGGAACTTCCCGCGCACCCCTGAAATACACGCGCCCAGGCTATTCGTGTGTGGAACTTCACGCGCACACCTGAAATACACGCGCCCAGGCTATTCGCGTGTGGAACTTCCCGCGCACACCTGAAATACACGCGCCCTGGCTATTCGCGTGTGGGACTTCCCGCGCACCCCTGAAATACACGCGCCCAGGCTATTCGCGTGTGGAACTTCTCACGCACCCCTGGAATACACGTAGCCCGCTCCCCCAGGCCCGATCGCGTGAGGAACTTCACGCGCACCCCTGAAATACACGCGCCCAGGCTATTCGCGTGTGGAACTTCCCGCGCACCCCTGAAATACACGCGCCCAGGCTATTCGCGTGTGGAACTTCCCGCGCACCCCTGAAATACACGCGCCCAGGCTATTCGCATGTGGAACTTCCCGCGCACCCCTCAAATACACGCGCCCAGGCTATTCGCGTGTGGAACTTCCCGCGCACCACTCAAATACAGGCGCCCAGGCTATTCGCGTGTGGAACTTCCCGCGCACCCCTGAAATACACGCGCCCAGGCTATTCGCGTGTGGAACTTCTCACGCACCCCTGGAATACACGTAGCCCGCTCCCCCAGGCCCGATCGCGTGAGGAACTTCACGCGAACCCCTGTAATACACGTAGCCCGCTCCCCCAGGCCCGATCGCGTGTGAAACTTCACGCGAACCCCTGAAATACACGTAGCACGCTCCCCCAGGCCCGATCGCGTGAGAAACTTCACGCGAACCCCTGAAATACACGTAGCACGCTCCCCCAGGCCCGATCGCGTGAGAAACTTCACGCGAACCCCTGTAATACACGTAGCCCGCTCCCCCAGGCCCGATCGCGTGTGAAACTTCACGCGAACCCCTGAAATACACGTAGCACGCTCCCCCAGGCCCGATCGCGTGAGAAACTTCACGCGACCCCCTGAAATACACGTAGCCCGCTCCCCCAGGCCCGATCGCGTGAATGACTTCACGCGAACCCCTGTGATGCACGTACCCTGCTGAAATCGCGTGTGAGACTTCCCGCGCACCCCGGTATACACGCACATGTATTTTTTGTCAGCGGGTGTCCGTGTTTGTGGGTACCCCTTTGCACGTCATTTTTCCTGGAGGGCCACAGTATGGGACATTCATCATGGCAGTATATAGGTGCTATTTGTTGGCGCACCTTTTGGCGCACATTTCTTACAGCCGCAGAGACGCTACCGCCTGCTTTCTTGTGGCGGTCGTGTTTGTGCCTGTGCGCTGGTTTGAGCGTGTGCTTTTTTCCCCTATTCTATTCCATGAATACGTGTTGTAGGCGAGCGTGTGGGCGTTCCGCGCACTTGTGCCCTGTACTTCCCCCGTGACGCCCACGTTTTGGCAAGTTGTTCCCCATTCCGAGTGTTACGCCCGTGGTCCGCCTACTTTTGTTGCGTGCGCCGCGCTATGTGCGAATTTCGCTGTGGCCTGTGCGATTTTCGCTGTGACCTGGCGCACGCTGTTAGATGGCCTGTGCGCCAATGTGCGCCGCGCACTTTTTTATCGCACATCCGCTGGTTTTCTCGCGCACGGCCTTCCATGAATCGACGTGCGCTGCTTTTCGTGCGATTTTCGCACTTGCACTGCGATTTTCGCTATTCCACTGCGATTCGCACGTTTTTGCCCACTTGCGCCGCGCTAATTATTCCATGAATCGGCCTGCAAGTGTTTAAGGCAGTATGGAGACACCTCTAAAAATTCACACAGTCCCAGATACTCTGAAACATGAAGGAGCAACCCCTGGGGGTCTGCTGACTCACAAGTGTAGTGGAGCCAAGTACACCCACCCAAAGCTCATCCCCCATGCTGCCTATATTTTGGGAGCCAGAGTATGAAACACGTACAGTACCAGTGAAAATGCCTATACCAAAGAATATCTTGGAAGTAAGGTTATACATGCATTCATGACAAAATTATGTCCATTTGAATGAAATCAAAGAGGAATTGTGAAAAACGAAAAAAGAGAAGATTGGTGATGTCATGAAGAAGCAGAGCTAACACACCCCGAAGAGATGCAGAGACGAGAGAACATACATATTGTATAGTCTCTAAATTGGAGGTGTTAAAGATGAGCAACATTTCAAGCTTGAGATGAAGAGGTTCATGCTACAGAAATAATGAAGAAGATATCAAGTCATTTTACAATTGTACAGCTGCAGTAACGTAAGTAGGCAAATTATTCTTAAAGGCTATTAATGATTATTGATGTTTTAGTATATTCTGCCTCTCCATCTATCTCAAAGTATTGCTACCTCGTCTTAAAGGGCTGGGTCGGACACCCCAGTTCACGTGGTTGCAGAGAGATGATGGTTAAAAATCCATCTACTGCGTAAGCTTTGGGGTCCCGGAAATATCAAACTTCTTCCGCTATTTAGCTGGAGGAATGTGAAGCTCCTTGTAGATAGTAGCCATTAGTTTAAATAAAATGTGCTAGTACAGGTGGGACGGGTCCCTCGTTTTCAAGCAGAATCCCCTCCTGACTTCTACAGGAAGGTGAGCGGACTGAAGGTTGAAGCGGCTGGTTGAGGAGGAGACGATCCTGAGGGTCAGAAGTTGAAATCGCTAATGGTGAGTAGGCTGAGTGAGGTGGCAAACTGAATGAGCACTGAGTAGGGAAGAGTGATAACGGGGATACAGTAACAGAGGGTTGGTTGGGGTATTTTGATTGTTGGTTTAAGACGAAAAGCATCATAGTTTAAGACAAACAGCATCATAGTTTATAAGGAATATAGACGAGGATCAATCTATGTTATAAGCCCGGAATCCTACATCAAGGACACTTAGAAGGAGCTTGTCCTAAAGTCCAAGTGGACGTATATAGGCCATAAACGATCAAGGATCATTAAAGAGGACAGTTCATACTCCGATCAGAGTCATTATGAGGGGCAGGAAAGGTCACGAGGAGCGTTGACCGAAATATATGTGGGCCGGCCACAGTGGAGTAACTTTGCTGAAAATGTTGGGGGGACATGACATCTTAAGAAAATGTGCCCCAGCCAAATGAATGGGGACAAAATGATGTGCCATGAAAGTTGGGCGGGGACAAACACCCCAGTCCCCCCTAAAATTACGCCCATGGCCAGCCAGTCTTTCAGTATGTCAGTCTGTCTGTTTGTCTATAAAATGTATATGGTGTATGTGACAAGGAAATTACATTTTGAAAATAAGATAGAAATAGTCTGTGGTGGAAACATTGAGATTTTAAATTTAATTATGCATTTATATAGTTGACTGATAATGTTCAGTGTATAAGTAGATTGAAGTAAACGTGACACCGATGCTTGGAGCTGCAACGATTGTTGTATGCTCATATTGTATTATTTTTCTGGAAAGCATTTCTTTGAATGAAATAAGTAGTGACAGTCGATTGTGACTAAGTCATGATGGAGGATATTTCTCTGCTTACAAACTTGTACGGACAACTACCAAAACATGTACCCAATGCATAAGCAGTACAGTGCAGAATGGGTTAAGGGTATGGCAGATAAAATGTTCATGCCATGGCCACAAGGGGGATCACTGTCTATAGCAGTTTTGCAACACATGATGACATACTTGCATGCAGCATACAGGAAAAAAGTTAGAAAAGAGGTTAGCCAGCTTAGAGATTTGAAAGATGTACCAGGAGGAACGGGAAGAACCGCCTCTTGAAGACTGCATGCTTAACCAGTGTAAATAGGCTGAAGTAAATGGCAATAGTACGAAAGATGAAGGAATATATCCTTTTAGAGAGATTAAGGCAGCGATGGGATATAGCAACTCAACGTATAAGTCGCCTACATGTAACAGCACCGAGAGTTCTGAAAAGACTCCAGAAAGAGATGTGGTTCCTAAACTCCCACAGGACAAGGAGAGAAGTGAACAACCAGGTATGTCTCTTGATATAGAGAGAGAAATAAAAAGATGGAAAGAAGAGAAAGATAAAGCTGACGAGGTAGGGATCATACATAATGAATGTATGGGCTGTCAGATATTGCTCAAACTTGTTGGAAAGAGCATTGAGGAAGTGAGTAAAAAGGATCAGGATGAACGGGATAAAAAAGATAAAGAAAGAGAGAAATGATGCAAAGAAGACAAGACCAAAAGAAAGAGTGTACAGAGGCGAGAACAGCTGTATTAAGATGAACAGTTGAAAAAATAGGAAATAGCAGTTGAGCAAAGAAAGTATGATAACAGGCAAAGAGCAATCAAAGAATGAGAAGAAGAGGAAGAACAAAAGTTAAAAGATAAAAGGATAAAAAGACGCAGAGGTGAAGAAGTGCATAGAGCAAATGAGAGACGCAAGGTGAAAAGACAGGAAGAGGAAAGGGTAAGGGAGGAAGCAAAGAAACGAACAGAGTGCAACAAGGAAATAGAACTCAAGAGAAAGCAAAGGGCATGCGACATTGATTGCATAGAGAAAGAGTTAATGAAACCTAATCCAGTAGTAGCATGGGAGGACATAGAACCATTGGACATGAACCACTGCCTGGGCCGTCTAGAGTAGATCTAGGGGATAATTTTGATATAAGAAGCATTCAGGTTTATTATGAAATGAGGACCAAAAGTGAATAAAAAAATAAGGGAAAAACCAATTGATTTGAATGTGCACAGTCGCAAGGCAAAGAGAGAGGTTTGTTCAGCCTTATCTGTGGACAAGCTGACTCTAAATAAAGATGAGAAAGAGGGAAGCCACACTAGTTATGTACAATATATGTCAGACAAAGACAAATAAACCGTGGAGGGGAGGGAGCTAATGCATGTGATTCTGAGGGGTGTTCTACGACAGACAGGGAAGTGAGATGGTCAGATCTGGACCTACCTAAGTCAAGGAGGCCAGAGCCCCTGGCACAGCCAGATTGACCTAAAGAGTGATCCCATAGTGTGAGAGAGGACTCGCCACTTTATGTGAATAGACTAAGTTAATTACCGGGAAGAAGACGGTGCAGAACCATTGTCCCTGCTATGGACAGGCAGACGATGGGGGATGAATGCAATTTGGGATTTTACAGTTCCCGTTTTTAGAAAAAGAAGGTATCAGACAACAGTATATACCATGGCCCCAAATGGATAAGGATCATTTAAGGTGTATACTCCTGAGTCTGACATTGGGTGCCAGAAAATGGATCTATGAATTAGAGAAAATAACAGAAGAAAACACACTAGCAATAGGGAACATTAAGGGTCTTCTAGCAGCTATACTTGGGGAGACAGCTGATGACATTTGGTCGAGAGCAGTCTACGCAGGTGTCACTGCTCAGAACACAGCTCATGATGGAGCACTGTTTAATAATTGTATAGCGGCGGTCTGGAAAAGGCTTTGAATACAGTATCCAGATATGTTAGATATGGGAGCTATAATGGCAAGTAAGATGCAGAAAGGGGAGGATCGGCTTATTTATATTCACAATTTCCAAGAGCAGAGGAGCTTGGAAACACACAAGCTATGGGGAAAATCTATATCTGTATTCAATCATATATTATGTCAAGGGCTGCCAGACAAAGTGCAGAGACAGCTCAAGAAGCTGGTGGGTATGGAGGAGAAACCATGGCCAGAAATACAGCTGACCATAGTGCATCATTGCCGATTGTTGCAAGAGAAAAAATCAAAAGAGAGAAGATGGTAGATGGCTTGAGGGGGCTATGTTGGTACAGAAAAAGTTATCAAAGTATTCTATGGAAGGGGCAATTTTAACTAGTGGAGAAGGGTCAGGATCACAACAAGTAGCCGGTATGCCACAGGTGAATAACCAATGGTAGTTTAATCAAGGAGGGAATGGATTTATGCCAAGAGGTAGAGGGCATTTCTGTGGAAGAGGAGTCTCACAGAATAATCAAGGGGATTTCCAGAATAACCAAGATGTGTTTCAGCCTGTGCAGAACAATAATCGAAGCATGCAGGGAGTGCACATTAGAAGGCTTACTCCTGTATGTTGGACAAGTGGAATGACAGGGCAAATAGCATGAACATGTGGGAGCCAAAGGAATGTGCAGAATGGGCAGTTCTCAATAGGGGTGACCGCTTATCCACCTGCATATAGCTAAATAAATAGGAACAGGTTTGCCCAAAACAAACAGTGTATCAAGCACGAGCGCCGAGAAAGCAACAGGCTTTGCAACCACAGCAAGCACCATTGAATCCACCACAAGAGCAGTCAACACACGCACCCATACAGATACAGCACAGCACAAACACAGGACAGTTATTGACTCCTAGGATAGGGGATGGCACTGTTGAGGGTGGGAATCCTTTCACTGGCACAGGAATAAGCAAGTACCCACAATAGGACAGCTCACTGGGTAACTTGATGTGTTCAGTACTATTAGTAATGCCAAATCCTCAAGAGGAACCAAGGGTTGATGTCACGATAGAAGGCAAATCTGTTTCTATTATAGTAGACATGGGTGCAACTCACTAATGTATACAGGAGGGAAAATATGTAATAACTGAGTAATGCCATGAAAGCTCAAGGTTTCACAGGAGCTACGATAGAGTTCCTTTCACTGAAGAATTGCCAATCTCTATAAGAGAATGCAATATGTCTGTTCCATTGTTGCATTCAAAACAGACACCAGTTAATATACTGCATTGAGATCTAATGACGAAATTGAACATGACAATTTCTTTTGCTGATGAATGCATAGTGTGTTCAACACCAGGAATACATTATTTATATGTGAGCGAATTCATCATGGCATTTACAGGACAAATGGCCATATGAGGGGTACCCTTACAACCAGAAGTATTTCATTATGGGTTGCGCATTTTGTTAACGTAGCTGCCTGGTTTAGTGGGTAAGACTATGAGAATACCTGATGAATTTCTCTTTAGGCCAGAAATTCCCATGGACGAAGAGGGTGGACAGATTTCTCCATTACAAGATACAAGCAGCTCTGGTTAGAGGGGTCTTGGCTATGCTTATAGGATTTGATGATAAAGGCAGATCATGGAGCACATTAATTGCTATTGGAAAGGATTACAGATAAACTGAAGTTACGGATAAGGACTTATTTAAAGAAGACCCATCTGATGCCAAAGTAGTGTTCGAAATGAGCATTACATATTGGGTTAGGGCAAAAAGACGCAAGGTTCCACAAAGAATGATGATAGTGAGACAGTGTCCTGCATTTTTTGATAAAGACATGGCGAAATGTATGTTTCATTTGGGCTACGGGCCCTTATGAAATAGGCCTATTAAAGGGGGTTGGAGAAGTTAAATGCTTAAAGCCAGGAGCAATTTTACCTCGAGCATGACAGTATCCCATGTCTCGAAAGGCAGGCAAGGGTATTTTTAAGACAATATCCGCCATGATGGATCAAGGCATTTTAGTGATGTCAGTGCCATCATGCAATACCAAAGTGTATCCTGTCAAAAAATCTAAGGGGGTTCATGGCATTTAATTCTGGGCATGCACCCAATTAATCAGATTGTAAAGGCTAGTTTCCTCTAGTTCCTAATGCAGCAACAATCTTATGTAGTATCCCTTTTGATATTTTACTTTGATTGACTTGAAAAATGTGTTTTTCTCAAGACCATTGCATAAAGAATCCCAAGATCTGATGTTGTTTACGTTCAGACAGACTAAGTTGAAAAGCACAAGATTACCCCAGTGAGTCGCCATCAATTTTCAATAGAGGACTGCAGATTGACATAAGCAATATTGATTTGCCAAGTGTCATGCTGCAATATGTAGATGGTATTTTGGTCTGCAGCATGCCAGAGGAAGAGTGCAGACGTGACTCAGTTCAACTAATGATTGTTTTAGCCGAGAAAGGATAGAAGGTGGACAAAGAAAAATTGCACTAGTGCCAAGAAGATGTGTTATACATAGGTCAGTTAATTGTGCACACTAAGACGAAGACGAAGAAAGAAACACCAGGATGACTCATCAATAGCACCTTGGCCCTAAGCCATAGCCATTCCCTACAGACCCAGGCATGGCAGATAGCAAGGGAATAGGGAACTCCCATCCATTAGCTCCAAACGCGAGGGTAAGAAACTGAATAAGCATTCACCTTACACATGCTCATCAAGATACAGGGGGAAGCACAATGCACCATTACACACAAGCAACAACCAAACAATAGCTCTTAAGGAAGTCACCCGATGGAAAACCGAAGGACTAACTGAAATAAACTCATGACAGGAGGAAAATAATGACTGAATACACAGGCTGACCAAGACGGAAGCGCTAGGATGCCTCATCAACAGCACACAGACCCTGAACCATTCCAAGCTCTAACAGACCACTTTCACAATAGATAACAAGAGAATAGGTAGTGTAAACCTCATCTCCACCCCTGAAGCAAATGCTCAGACATACCTATCACTCCATGCGATACTCACTCGGATACAGCTGGATCCATGCCACACCTTCACACACCATAGTGAGGCGGCCTATAAGGAATCAGCAACAACCCCACCCACAGGGATACAGTGCAAACAGAATCAGAAGTATCAGAATCAGGATACAGACCCCACTAACCCAACCTTCAAATCTCTCCATACTCAACCCACATAAAACTCACAAAACTATTTCTCTCCCAGCAATCCACACGCACTTTACCACACCACATCAACAACACATAAACAGCACCTACAGCACACAAGGTCTCGCCCGATCCGATACTTGCACCAAAGCCCAGCACTTGGTGTATACCGAGCTGAAGCTGCCAACAGCACAACACCTCTCCCACTCTCCTACTCCTGCTCCACCCAACTAACTCTTCCCATCCTCCTTCTTGTTTACAGATCCACCAGAGCACCTGGGGACCAATTCCGTTGGTGGCGGTGCGCTATATAAGTACCTTTAACATAACATAAGATAACATAACACCTGAAAGGGCTGACATAATTCTGAAAACAGTGAAACAGCACACGATAAAGCATAAGCAGAAGTTCCTGGGACTATGCAATTATGTGAGAGCAAGGGTATTTGATTTTAGTTCATACACAAGGCCATTGTTGTAAGCCCTAAAAAAGGCTCAAACTAATCAGGAAACAACTGTATGGACTGAGGAAATGGAGTAAGGGTTTAATGAGTTAACAGAGAAAATGTGTACAGCTCCAGTTTTAGGGATTCGTAATAATTCTGTGGAATTCTTTGTATTCTCGCACACAAATGGAACAGTCATGACAGCAGTACTAGCACAGAGAACTACGTTGTGGTACAAGACGTTAGCATATTACAGTGGGATTTTGGACCCATTAATGAGGGCTCACTTGCCATGCGAACAATCTTTTGCCACCGCCGCGTTTGCCATTGAGAAGTCTGCTAGCATAGTAATGGGGTGTTTGTTGAGCATGCATTATTTGCTGTTTTGGAAAAACCCAAAGGTACACCAACGTCTCAAAGAGCTTCTGCTTATGAGGTGGTTATATCGAATCCAGCGATTAAAATAGTAAGATGTAAAACTATAAATCCTGCCACATTTTTAGCTGAACCACTGGCAGATGACGAGCATGCACATGATTGCTCAAACTATGAGGAATTCTATGCTGAGATACTGAGAGCAAAAGAAAATGCTTTGGCAGCTGAGGAGATTCTTTTTATTGATGGGTCTTCAAAAATCGATCAAACTGATGGGCAAAGACATTCAGGCACCACTGTGATAAGGCACACGGCTAACAGGGAATTCAAAGTAATGACAAGTGCACAACTACCGTCTCACTTTTCAGCACAGGCTGCAGAATTAGTGGTGCTGATTGTTGCACTCAAGAACCATTGCAGACCAGGAAGAAACCATGTACAGTGACTCTGCCTATGTGATGTCGACAGTACACACAGGGCTAGCACGTTGGAAAAGGAGGGGTTACCTTCAAGCAGACGGCACTCCAGTACAACACACCACCTTATTGGACAGACTTATTAAAGCACTACAACTCCCAGTAGCCATCATAATCATTAAGTGTGCAGCGTACACTAAAATATCAGACTTTATTTCATGCGGAAACCAAGCCGCAGACGAAGAAGAAAAAAGAGTTGCATATTCAACAGGCATAGCTTTGATATACCTGATGTGAATAAAAGAATGGGGGTGATGATGATTGTAAATGAAAGCTTTAATAACTTATAAGCCACACAATTGATGGAAGTTCAAGGTGAAGCACCACAAGATGAGAAAGAGCTGTGGACATGGAGAGGGTGTTATTTATCCACGTTCTGAGGAATTGTGGCAACAGGAAAGCACTGGTAAACCGGTGATGCCTGTAGAATTATTAGGGGGGCGTTGGAACAGCTTCACTACCCTGCGCATGTCACTAGGGAAAGCCTTGCAGCAACTATTGCAAAGGACTGGTTTGTACCAAATTTGTAGAACACGGTGCTTGTTATGTAGTAAATTGTATCCTATGTCAAAGTTTTTCTGCTGGGCACATGTTGCGAACAGTCATACCTCCACCGAATGACCCTTTTCAGCATTTACATATTGATTATGCTGATATGCTGCAAGTATGTAATGGTTATAGATATCTGATAGAGGTTGTGTGCCCCTTTTTTAGGCGGATCGAGGCTGGTCCATGCACACACCCAGGCACCACTTGCGCTGCAAAGTTTTTAGTTTGAGAACTATTTCCTAGACGGGGAATATGTGAGGTATTGAGATCAGCTAATGGCCCACATTTTGTGAATGAAGTGTTTGATCAAATTAGCATATTGCTCAGTATAAAGCATACATTTTCCTCTGCTTATCACCCGCAAACAAATGGAATATATGAGGGACTCAACAGTCTGCTCAAGGAAAGGATAGCTAAGCTAAAGTTAACTTTGAAAAAAGGATGGCTACATTGCCTGCCTCTTGCATTATATTCACTGAGGAACCAACCAGGCTCTGACTATCACCTCAGGCCCCACAAATTAGTAACAGGGAGGCGAATGAGAACGCCTCTCACTCCTCCATCGGGGACTAGAAGTGATGCCCAGACAACAGCAGAATTGTTAGGAGATGAGTTACGTGCATACTTAACATGTATGACTACAAGTATCTCTGTCATTTCAGATCAAATCAAGCACACTGCGTGTGGGTCTCAGAACACAGATTGAGACCATACAGCAACTGGACCAAATTAACTATTATTTCCAAAGTTATTTCCTGGAGATCAAATTCTGATCAGGAACTTTGTCCACAAATGGCATCAACCAAGATGTAACGGTCCTTTTATCATAGAGGATGTCAAACCATCGGCAGTGAAGGTCTTAGGGAGACGCACTTGGATATTCCGCTGCAACGTGAAGATCTGCACCAGCGAGACAGCTTCACCCCCACCCCATTCAGAAGCAAGCCATGGAGAAGAAGTTCAGCATGTGCGGACTAGATCAATGACGAGGAAGAATGATGCAGAGACTGTCCAGTAGACAGATAAAGAGTTTATTGGACTGTGGTTTATTTGAGACACTCTTTGTAGCTGCTAAGCAAGGAGTGAAAAAATGAGTGAAAAAAGCTATTGTTCTTTTGCCACAGGAGCATGCTAACATTGGACTGAGATTTTCAAGCCTTGAAGGGAAAAGAAATGCCACACCTAGAGTTGGCCTTTGATGATTGGAAAAGGGAGCAGTTACCCAATTCATTTCTCACTGAGTTTCTCTTTGGAGGTGTCATGGTAGTGCCTAATGGCAACATTCAGCGTATAATTTTGCTGTTTTCCTCTTCATTCTTCATGCATATCCTTCATTGATTAGGAGAACTGTTGACATAAACATGTTTTTGCAAGATCCTAAAAATGGTCCAATCGTGAGGAGACTACTCACAGCTATTATAGAGCAAATCCTCCAGCTACCTGAGTATGATACAGTAAGCACATATGGTCCTGTCTGATGAAGATGCACACAAACCACTTGGAATGGTTGTTTATTTCTTGATTGAAGAGCATCCTTATCTTGTTGGAAGACAAACCAATACTTGTGTATTTCTGAGGGATCCTAGAAATTGACCTGTGATAAATTGGCTGATACATGAAATTTGTAGGCAGATCTATTTATTGCCTTACACATCTCAATGAACGCATTGATGGGTCTATCAAGTAATGATATTCACAACTTACTAGCCTTGGTCTTTTACTAGGTCTATCAAGTAATGATATTCACAACTTACTGGCCTTGGTCTTTTACAATTTACTGGAAGCACAAATCCTCATTTGGTTTGGCTCAAAGGTAACACTTTTATATTAATTCGGAATCCTATCAACTGTCCTGCATTCAGCCAGTTGCTTGTGGAGCTTGTGGAGCAGGTCCAACAGTTTCCAGAACATTTCATGAGATTGCCCAATTAAAACATTGTTTTTTCCGTTCTTAAAAGTAATCATAAGCACTATGGGCAACAATAATAGCAACAAGGATGTGGAAAACAACGAGAGAGCACGACGAATTGAAAGAAGTTATTGTTGTATACGATGGACAAACCAGCACATAATATATACATGCATCATGTTCATTATAATTCTTCTTTCTCTCACAGTAAATACTGTCCATTATGTAGATCCAAACAAGGCAGTAGTTCCTGTATATCTTTCTATGTGGCAATTATAAGTCAGCCAAGGCCTTATGTGATTGTCCCTACTCCAGTGGTACATATGGAAGCACCTAGTCCTGTGATGGATAGGTCTAGGCTTCCCTTTGGAGGGAGGCCGGCGTTCCAAGTCTTTCATGATTCTTCGATACCTTTGTATTATGCCAATAGGAAGAAACCTTATGTGACTGTTTCTACACCAGTAGAACATGTAAAGACACTGATTTCACTGACAGATGTCCATATGATTCCCTCGGTGAGAAGGAATTATGCTGATATACTTCATGAGATGATTATAGAAGCCCATGAGGCAAGAAGGAGACCTACGAGAAGTTTAAGGGAGGGTGATCCTGAATTGATGATTATTTAGATGGCACACAATATCATAATATATGGTATCAGCACATGAAAGAAGTAGGCAAACAAACCGCAGAGGAGCAATGCTATGTATGTGGACTCCTGCTTTATAGTATGGTGAAGTCTAAGATATTTCAGACAGCACATTGTCTATCTCACCTTGCACTCTGCCGAGCAAGAGGTCAGTTCATGGGAAGAACAACCTCTTTAGTATGGGCAACAGAATGGAGAGATCCAGATTAAGATTATTATGGTCAAGACACAAAGACAAGAACAAGAAATCATGTGATAAGATACGAACAACCTGGAGTGAAAAGGGCTGGTATCAGATGGGAAGTGAAGAGAAGACTTTAGGGTCCAGGAAAATCTGCAGAAGAAATTCAAAGATGGAAAAACAGAGGCCAAATGCAGATTTGAAGATCAGTACTTTCTCCAGACGGATGGGAAGAAGGAGTGGTTATCTGCAGAGCGTGGGTAGTAATTGGCCGCTACAATCCAACCATTGACATTGTGTAAAACGGATGCAAACCGTTGTGGGCTAGACTTGCTAAACTACTGACATGGGTCGAAGACAAAGGAGGGCCTTTGGATAGTGCAAAGCTATGTCTTTTCTAATTTATCTACAGTTCAAACACAATTTTAAGAACTGTGCTTCATTGAAAGGAGACACCCTGTTGCTTTTGCGATTTTAGTTTTTGGACATAAAATATTCCTGAAGAATATCCCGTTACATTGGAGAGCACTGAAACATGTTGAGTTACCGACTTTGCACAATAGCTTAGCCGTATAAACTAATTTAGGGATCCTGTATAGGTGTTCAGAAAAAATAAGAAGGAGTAATCACTTCATGCATTGTGCTGTTCTTTTTAAAAAAAAATGGAGGCACTTTAACATCTTATTCCTTTTTTTGAAGAAAAATATTTTTTTTTTTTGTGGTGTCACTTATATTAATATATGTTTCTTAGAGTCGTTTTTAAGGAAGATTATATATTCTTGTCTCAATTGATGAGACCTTTTTAATTGTAGCTTGTGTACTTTCATAAAATGATGTTAATGTAATTTAGACTTGAGTATTTACCTTTGAGAGTGTAACTGTTGATACATGTTTCCTTCTACTTTCTTAATAATGAACGATTGTATATCCCAAAATCATTGTAGAAGTTAACGATGATTGAGTGATGTTTTGGGTTCTCCCAGGTTTTTGAAGTAGCACACTCATACCTTCTCATAATGTTGAGAATGGCACCTTGACAGGGGCAATATCGATGCTGATGAAGTTACACATTCAGATGATAGACGACTTAGAAGACATTGCTGATGACAGTTGGTTTGGATGAATATTCTCATGGGTTCCACAATGGATGGCAGATATATTCAATGTCTTGGAGCCCTGATAGTGATGCTATTTCCTGGATTTTGTGTGATCGGGATAATAATCTCACAATGCAAGAAGACTGCAAATAAAGCAGTAGGAATGAAGATCATGATTGATGTTGAATCAAGATGGAAAACTAAAGCGCTGACAGATGAAGAAATCAGGGACTACGTGAAGGCCACCATTCATGCACCTCTGGAAACGAAGTTCCTGTACCCAAAGAACTACAAGAAGTATGTGGGGATTTACTGCAGTCCAAGTGGACAATGCATGCGTATGTCCTGGAGTACTGTTGAGCATGTGAAATCTGCAGGATGCCTGAAGGGAGTCATAAAGTTATGGGTCTGAAAGAAGCACTTCTTCACACACGCACCCATGCAGATACAGTGAGGATGTCTAGATATGAAGGTGATGAGTGAGTGGTCAATGAATCACCCAGAGGGGGGAGTGTAGAGGTGAAGCCAAGTATCTACACCCAAAGATCCTCGCCATGCTGCCTATATGTTGGGAGACAGAATGTGAGACACGTGCAGTACCAGTGAAAATACTGATTCCAAGTAATCCGACTGTGGCTGATTTTGCAGCGGCCGGAAAGTTTGTATGAGAAAGGTGCAAACTACCAAAAGTTTGCACCTTTCTCATGCAAACACACTTACATACTACGGGGGCTGCAGGGGTTTCCCCCACAACCCCCGGTCACTACACTGTAAAGTATAGTGAGCAGGGTTTTGCGGGGGACACCCCTGCTGCCCATGGTTTTTTAAAATATTTTTTTTCACGGGTGTGCTGCGGCAGTGTTCCCTGCAACTCCCCGCTCACTATACCACACAGTATAGTGAGCGGGGTGTTGCAGGGGACACCCCCGCAGCTCCCATAATCTTTTATTTTTTTTACTTACCTGCAATGCTACCACCAAAGTTTCGAACTTTTGGTGTTCGAACCTTTGATGCTAGCATTTTTCGGTCGTATTGTACGGTCAGACCTTTTTTTTTTTGGTCCGATCGTACAATACCGAAAATACCTATACCAAAGAGAATCTTGGAAGTAAGGTTCCCATTGAGGAAGCCATACACGCATTCAGAACAATATGATGGCCATTTGAATGAAATCCCAGAGGAAGTGTGAAAAACGAGCAAAAGAGAAGATTGATGACGTCATGAAGAAGCAGAGCTGACACACCCAGAAGAGATGCAGAGACAAGAGAACACATATATTCTATAGGCTCTAAAGAGGAGGTGTTAAAGATGAGCAACATTTCAAGCTTGTGATGAAGATGTTCATGCTAGAGAAATAATGAAGAAGATATCACATCATTTTACAATTGTACAGATGCAGTAAGGCAAGTAGGAAAAGTATTCTTAAAGGCTGTTCCCTGTAAGCCTATCACCTTCCCTAGTAGGTTTTTGTAGTTTGCAACGTAGGTTGACATCAATCATGACAAGTTTTAACTATAAATGTTGGGTTTTTTAATAAATGCATTGAGTCTGAAGATCGTGTAGGTTTGTTGATGTTCGTTGTACTCCCTGTTTTAGATAATTGATATTAAAACAGATGCACTGTGCCAACTTCCTGAGTCATTTTGTTTATTGATGTTTGAGTATGTTCTGCATCTCCATCCATCACAAAGTATTGCTACCTCTTCTTAAAGTGCAGGGTTGGACACCCCAGTTCACAAGATCTTGACCTACCTGGTTAAGGGAGGTAGCTGAACCTTTGATGGTGATTTGAGACTACAAATTGACACTTTGCCAATTTATCAACATATTTTTAATGAATGCTTCCATTATTTGGAGACAGGGATAAATTACAAAGCTGAACAGTGTTGGAAATAAGCAGAAAACAGCTTCCATATGCTTCCGCCCTGAGACAATAAATTGCTTACGAGGGCTATAAATTGACACTTAATCCATTTTTACAAATTCTATTTTTTTTTTACTCTTTCAATATTTTTGGGGATGAAATAAGCCATTTTACCGAATTCTTAAACATATATTTTTCTGTTCCATGGGTGATCCATTAAAAGACACTTGATGTATTTTTGTTAGGTTAGCCTTTCTGTCTTTTCTGTGCTGTAGATGCACTGATCTTAGGGTGGAAATTGGTTTCATCATCGTGTCCATACACACCTGTATATCCCCTCATACGTCTTTGGCAATATAAGTGGCTCCATCAAAACAGAGAGGCAAGGTGAGAGGAGCTTTTGCAGGAGGATTTAAAATGTTTTCCATGTGTTCTTTTTTGGCCATGGTTGCAGATCACCTGTAATTTGTTCATCGATATCTGTTCATAGAAGTCAGGGATTATCTTGGCAGAGCATTTAACCATTTCCACCATGTGTGTTATACAGAGGGTGGTCTGCATATCCTCACCTGACTCTTGGCTTACCAATTCACATCATTACAATTTTTAGTATAATCTTAAGTATTACTCAGAAGGGTAGTGGGAGGAACCAACCCCTCCCCATCCTGAAGGTTTGAAATCTGTAATGGTCAGGGATCAGCAGTCCACACCATTGGTTTGCTCGCCTCCCAAGATGTGCATGGTGTGAGAACTGTTCAAGTACTGGTCTGGGAGGTGTAAGAATGGAAGGTAGCAATGACACCCAAGAGCATCCAGCAGATGGGTACAGTAGGAAGGCTGCATAGGAGGGGTGCTAAGGCTTACAGACAAGACAGAGGACCAGGAAGGCAGAGGCCAGAAAGACGAGGAGGTGCACAAGTCAGAAACAAGGAGGACCATGAAACAGGCTGAGGAGGGAAAAACAAGAGCTACAAAGCTGATCGGGTTCTAACGGGGATAAGAAAGCATTAAGACACACAATGTATAGTGCTGATCGTGTCGGAAGCGGCTGTGCGACTGCAATTGTGAAATGCAGTACGCAGTGCGGCTTGACGTGCTCCTTTGGAATCTAAGTCCTTTACTGTAGGACAAAGGTTGAGGAGGAAACTCCCATTGAAGCTGGTGGAGGCCGGCAATGAGAAGCTTGCGGCTTGTTCAGAAGAGATAGGGTCTGCTGCCATAGGACCCGGAGATCTCAGAACATATGTTGAGTGACTTCAGAGACTGCTTCAGGGGCCGGTAAGAGGGGTGCAGACCATCAAATATTCAACAACTCTTCTTCATACATTTTTGGCGCATTCACATACCTCAGGTTTGTACTTTCATTGCGGAGGTGTGCGTGATACACAGTGTTTATTTTTTTCTTTCTTCTTACCTGATAGGGGAGTGCATACAGCAGTGTGGATAAGAGAAGTGTGCATAGCCTGTCGCGGCACAGATTGAACTAAGCTGGTTACTTCTTTTCTGAATACTGCAATTTGCTCCAATTTATATCCTCTGATGGGAGTTTTTGCAGGAGTGTGGACCAATTAAGTCAAAGTCATAGCCTGCCAGAGCCCGCAAGTTTGCAATACGTATGGTCTCTATTTTGTTCTTTTGCTCTATTTGCTGGTTTTATTGCAAAAGCGAGTTTTCTGCTGCTGCAAAACATCTACCTTGGAGTGCTTCTGCGATGTGGTGTGTAAATCTACTGTTTGAAGTCGAATCCAACCATTTTTGGACATTCAATGACTGACAGATCTTAATCCCTCTCTTTTAACATTTTAACTACTAATCTTGCTACCCTGTTTCTTCAATAGGCTAGTATATGAGAGAGAGAGAACACCCTAGTCAAGCTTTTAATCATTTCATAAGCTTGCAAAATTATCGGTGGTTCGATTGTTTGATTTCACTCTGTTTTGTGTGTTTCTAAACCTGTGATTGAACGCTGGAAAAAAGGGTGTATAACCTGTAAATGAATTGATGATTTGCTGTTGCCTAACTTCAGACTGTTGTGAAACTTAACTCCAAAAATATAGAGGGAAATCAGGTATCACTGCAGGTTTCAAGGGAGCAAACCTGACATATTATATCAAAAAGCAAAATTGGGGCTCCCGCGCCTAGTGTGGGTGTGAGCATGCGTTTTACTGAATCACTAAAGAAATCACACTCAGGGATAATTAAAAGACAGTACAAAATCGAAGTCTAAGGAAAATACAACCTGACCTCATCAGGGAATACGATTCACATTGACATTTTAATAAAAAACATGCAAGTATTAAAACCAACTGTGTAAAACTAACATGTAAAATCTAGCATACATGCTGACAAAGTGACTAGTGCTAACAACACAAAGTGCTAAGTGCTATTGGCCATCTGGCTACAAAAGGGCAAGGTACAAGCATCATACATGGCTCCAATTGTACATACAACATTGTAGACTGTTCTATCTTTTTTGAAATAGGTCTAATTTACATTTTCAATCAAAATACAACCAAACAAAGAAACCACACAAAGTACATAGATAGAGACCTTCTTTGTTGGGTGTCTCTAATTTAGATGCCTTGGTCAAAGGATACCTAAAGTGCATCTATGAAGCAAATACTTTGCATTAGTATCTGTCTAAAGCCCAACATGTTTCGTTCCTATAGTCCTATAGATTATTGGGAGGAACTTCTTCAGGGGAAAAGGAATTTTTTGTGTGTGTGGGTTGGGGCAAGAAACACTCCCAGCCCAAGTTCAAATATTAGCTGTCTGACTGTCGTAAAAGTGAGAAGTCTTTTTCAATTATTCTTGACGGGCAATTCTGAGAGATAGTGTCCGTGTAGTCTTGTTAGTAGTACAAGAAAAACGATCCCGGCCACACCATCTATTAGTGTTCGTAAGCTGCCCGTGAGTACTGTCTGGAATCACAGTATTGCAGTCTCCAATAGGATCCTTAAAGTAACACTCGTGTGTTCGAAAAGTCGTTGAAGGATTGGAGTGCCTTTTTAAATCTCGTTGATGCAGGCATACAGGGTTTAGTGCCAAATTCTGCAATGGATGGTCCATAGGCGCTTCATTGTGGTGTGGCTGAAGCTCACAGTTCCGATCGGAAAGAAAAGCTGCTGTTGTGAAACTTAAACATTTCTAATCCTTTCACGGGAGGTAGCTCGTCTGACTGAAGGTTTTCTTGAATTCATTAAGTCATGTCAATGTAGCTGGGTGTAATAAAACATTCTAGAAGATAATTTTATTTAAACAAAATTAAAACAAAAACAAAGAATGTGGTTGAGTTTGGGTGGATGTGATGTGAATCATATCTGCGCTATATAGCTGAGACGTTACTCAACTTCACAGCCTGCATATTTCAACTTCTCTTAATTTCCTCCCTAATTTAAAACTACTCTTATTCTTTAAAATTTGTGTGTGTCCAATTTGTACAGATGGTTATTGGCCCTAGAAGTGGCACACATCTCACTGGCAAAACACCATTGATAAGTGCAAACATGAAGAAATCCACAGACTCACTGCACAGTTCTAAAAGAGTACGTCCAAATCATAAAAATGCTTCAATGGGGCAACCATCTAAGAAACATCATAACAATGATGTTAGTGTTACTACAACAATCACTGACTTGACTTATTTGCAAGCTACATGGGTTGATGTTCAAGCACAAATTCATCATCATTCCTTTATCCAACCCGGTTCCTTTTCCTGTTCATTGCATTAACTAAATGATGTTCATCCAGCAGAGAATAAAACACTTAGAAATGATGTCTGTGTACTTACTGGTGTAGACCAGGCAGATGCTCTCAACTGTGTGGGAAATTATATTGTGTCTGATGTTTCTATGTAGTCCCCAGTAGTTATGGTGGAATTGGGTAAGAGGATAAGACTATCATTAGGCCCGCCTACACCAAGAGCTCAACTACTTCGGTCAATAGATGAAATATGCTTTTTTACCAATTCAAACACCAGGTCCATACGTTTGGATGATCGTCACCTTGCTGCTACGTAGAACCAGTATTCTGTTGATCAACCAGAGTCAAGTTCTCCCATCAAACCACTCACAGATGCACAAGAGATCTGGACCTCAACTAATGTCCTGTGGAGGGCCTGTGTTCCTTTAAAAATGGCCCGCTGCTAAATGATGTTCAGAGTGAATCTCCAAACATATCCTTGTCTAATATCAACTTATGACAAGACTCGAATACTCTGGACATGTACTTGCTAAACTTTACAAATTGGAGGGATTCATTTTCACAGAAGAATCCAGAATAAATGCTACACTGGAAACTAACTCCAATTTAAGACATGCTCGGCCATGTCTAGAATTTGCCAAACTGATGGGACCCATACCTCTACTCAATCTTCACAAACAACTTCCTCTAAATGTTCCCAATTTAACTCTTCACCTTTGAGCGAGAATATTACTCAGGGTTCTACTCATGTCTCTGATGACACCTTACAACTTAACGGCAAAGATCTGTGGGAAACTGTAAACACCAACTTGGCCAATATCAAAGAACTGGAGATAAATATACAAGCACTGCAGGTGCTAGCCAATAATGACTCTCAGACTAAGCCCCATCTTTCAGCAACGGGTGATGAGGTTGTATGACACGATCTTGATGCCCCTAACAGTCCTTCACCTTTAACTGATTTCATAGAACAAATGGATAGAACAGTCAAACAGAAACTGGTGAACAAATCTCCATCTTCAATTGCTACACAAATGTATGCCTTACCCAGTGTTTTCTTCTCTTGAAGAATAAAGAGTAAAGAGCTAGAACTAAGAAAAGAAGAGCTAACAGGAATAAGCAAACTGATTTGTTATTAAAAATAAATCTAAAAACATACAGCCGACTAAAATATTAGGAGATAACTCTACAATCAAAAATCTATGCAATATGTCCAAAGATGATGACATTATAGATCTTTGACAGAAACATGAGCAAAAGAAAAAACATTTGCTGATGTGACTGCTGAAGACACCAATGCCTATCCTATCACCAATCCGACAAAAAATAATTCTTCACTGAAACCTTTTTTCAATGTAGTAGTGGCTAATGCACAGAAACAATTGGACATTCAGTCAGTGGACTCAATGGCTCTGCCGGCTTGACTTCTTAGTGGTGGAGCAGGTAATCAACAGACCACGATGTCTAATTTCTTCTCTATTATGGGAAAGAAAATGTTACATGGTGACCCGGCATCTATAAAGCATGAAGACACACTGCCCAACCAGTGTCTCCCTTTTATGGGTGCCGTTGCTACAACAGAACCGTTGACCCATGGAGTGTTTACCATGACAAAAGGCCACAACAATGTGGTACTGTACACATTGGATGCAAACATCAGGTACTCACACAGGTGTCACAGCGGCGATCCTCAGCATTGCACTGCATTAAAACTGGTTGATGCTGTGGTTCTCAATCTGCCACTGCAGGGAGAGAACATCCTTGACACCCATAGAGGAACCTACACCATCACAGATACAGGCATGAGTCTGAAGCAGCTAAGGGAAAGTGCCACTGGTACAAGTGACACATGACACTTTGACCCTATCCAGGGCACACTGGTGCCCCAGGCTTCCCTGGATGCAGTTGATAGAAATAGCACACACGCCATGGGGCATAAACTTGCAAAGCATTTTCCCAGGTGTGATCAGAAGTAGAGTTGCCCTCCCAATCAATCAGGTAGTACACAAGGCTCCAACAGTAATGGGTGCTGCAGACGGACCGTACATCATTTTCTGGGGGTCCTTCCACATCCAGAGGGGCATGGTGGGGCGTATTCTACCTTAAGTATCTGGGGTTTCAAGAGCAAGATATGAAAAACAGGATGTATCCACCAGGCATCCCGCAAACAAAGATGTTAGGCTACCAGTGATATCGTGTGCATCACAAGGTATGGGCCAGGGTATCTATGTGCCAGTTTTACAGGCAAGTTCTAGAGTGGTAGATTCTTGGAGGACAGACATAACAGATCACCATCCTAATAAGGTGGTTCAGGGGTCCAATGCTTATTGGCCTGTCTCTTCTGCCAACCTTTGATGTCCCAAAGTATCATGGGTGTTTGCTGGTGGATGTCCGGTACCTTGAATACCATTGAATCATTAGATGAGCAAGGCTACTGCAGATGGATTGCATGGGCAAAACCTTTGGATGGTGTCCATAAGCAACGTAGAAAGATGGGTGCCTGGTGGATGAGTACCACAAATTGTTCTTGGCCAATTACGCTGTGTCCAAGCAATAAACCTAATTGTCTTATGTGGCATTTGTGTACCAACGGAGGTAGTGTTTGAGTGTTTGGTTGGTCCTCTCATCTGACCCTTAGTCTGGGGATGGTAGCCTGAGTCGATTATGTGGTGGATCTTGATGTGTATTCATAGCTGTGACCAGAACCAAGACATTAATTGCGAGCCACAATCTTAAAATATCTTGTCAGGCAATCCATGTATCTGATAGATTTCATGGAGGAAGACTTCTGCCATTTCGGTGGTAGAGCCACCATTGGTATGAAGCGGGTGACCTGTGAAAAACAATCAACAACCACCATCATGCAGGTTTTACAGTTTCATTTCAGAACATCCACTATAAAATCAGTGGCAATGGTTTTTCAGGGATTGGGAGGCTGCACAATGGGTTGAAGGAGACCCACAGATCTTTGTTTTGAGGTTTTCATTTGAGCACACACCAGGCATGAAGCCACATAAGAATGTACTTCTTTGGGCAGACCAGGCCACCAAAAATAACGGGCTACTATACTGCAGGTGTCCTTGAGGCCTCTATGTCTGGCAACACAGGAGTAGTGTAAACCATTGAGGGCCATTTGACGATGTTCAGGAGTGGTTAGGTACAGCCTGAAGGAGTGAAGAACAGTAATTCATCTTGTTGTTTCCTGACCCCTGGATAGACGAGGAGCCTTAGGGTTGTTGGTGGTAGCATGTCAGAAGTGTTCCAAATAAGACTGGGTTGTTCCGATGAAATGTTTATCAGGAAGCAGGTATGCAGAATATGGATGTGGTATTGTGTCTGTGGTTACTGATCCTGACAAATCATAAGCTGGCAAGTTGGAAGATCCAGGGATATATGCGAGGGGAAAATCATATTGCACAAAAAATAACGACTTGCAGGCTTGGTGATTTGTATGGCATTGTTGTGTTTGTAGATGGTGGAGGTTGAAGTGGTCTGTATTGTCATCTGGTACCATCCTACTTGTATGTGATGTTGCTGTTGTTTGAATGACAATGATATGACCAACAGCTTATTTTCTATGACCGCATAGTTAACTTCACTATCCGTCAATTTACGTAAGTCGTATGCCAGTGGATGCATGATAGATGACGCTGGATCTACTCAAAACAACACAGCTGTTATGCAGCTGTTTTATGCATCAGCTTCAATAATGAATGGCAATGTGTCATCAGGATGAGTGAGTACCAGAGCAGTCATGAAGGCCTTCTTAGTGTTCCATGTGATAATACCGCCGCAAAAACATCGCCATACAAAAATTTCACCATATTTTTGCAGCGATATTATCCCATGGAACCTGCGGGGGACACCCCTGCAAACCCCATATATTTTAAAAGGGAGCGGGCGACACCCCCGCAACCCCCCCATCCATTTACCCCATAAATTATCCCCACCAAAAATATTGCCTATGGCCGTTCCCGACGACCATATGTGTTTGTTGTCTTCATGTTTCTTCCTCAGACGCGTCCACGGACTGCACATCGCTGAATTGGTTCAACCTGTTGGGTATCAGCTGGCACTGGGCGATCCAAGGGGACTGGTTTGGGAAACGGAAGGCTCTACAAATAGCACTTCTTTACGCCTCTTCTCTCTGCTAACTGGCGGTCAATTCAGATGATCAGGTCAATCAGGGCATGCCGAAAAAGTTTCCTCTGTGTAACCTCAGGCTACTGCACATCTGCTAATAACTGGCAACAATGGCATATATAGAGGATCAGATCTTGAGAACCATGTTTGATATCCACCAGTTGGTTCTCAGACTTGGAGACAAGGTTGGGTAACTGGTACATCTATTTAAAGGCTTTCTCAAATTAATGGAAGTCATTCAAGATAAGGCTGTTTGCTGAGAAATAGGGTGCAGCCCACACTGTGGCGCTCCCGACTAAATTGCTCTGGATAAACCCAATCTTTGCTTTGTTGAGCAAATCATTTGGTGGAAGGAACATGAACTGAATTTTCCAATGAATACAAAACTATGAAAATCTTCTTGGGTCCTCATCGAATTTCATGTATATGATATGTGCTACAGTATGTTTACTGACTGAGGCATACGCAACATGTGTCAGGGCTGACCTCAACATGACCTTTTCCTTTTTGAGGGTGTTGACCCCTAGGCATAATGCTTGAAATCCTTCCTGGAGTTCCTGCACTGTGTCCATGTGGGGGCCGGTATGTAGCTGAATAATAAATCACTTACCTTTTCTTGCAGGCGTGGAATACATGAGGCCTTGTTCACAATGTTTCCTTAACGTAACTCCAGGTTGTGCCTGAAGACAGGGTAGTGGGAGGAACCAACCCCTTCCCACCGTGAAGTTTGGAACACAGGAATGGTCAGTGATCAGCTCCCCACACCACTGGTTCACTTGTCAGAATGTGTGTGGCGTGAGAACAGTGGAATCACTGGTTTGGGAGCTGTAAGGATGGTAGGCAGCAGTAATACCAAAGAGGAGCCATGAGATGGTTATAGCAGTAAGGATGAGCAGGAGGGGGGCTAGGGCCAACAGGCAGAGGGCCAGGATGGCACAGGGCTGGAGGAAGAACAAGGAGGTGCCTAATGCAGAAACACGGAAGAAAAAGAAGCAGGCTGAGGAGGGGAAATACAAGTAGCTAAAAAGCAGGGTTCTGATTGGCATAAAGAAGTGTTAAGACACACCATGACCAAGCATCTTCTCCCTTTTATGGGGCACCATTGCTACAAGGGAAACTTTGAGTCATGGAGCTTTGGCTTGACAATAGACCACAACAACGTGGTGTCGTCCACGTGGTACGTGACATGTTGTATGCTCACAGGAATCATGACGTCGATCTTCAGAGTTGCACCGCACAGAATCTGGCACTAGCCTGAAGCAGGTAATGGAAAGTGCCACTGGTACAGGCAACATGTGACAGAAACAAAGAGGGTGAAAACATGATTGTTGTGTTTCTATGTATGAGTATTAAAGGATTTATATTGCAACTGCAAACAAACGTTGGTTTAGTGATAAAACTGTGTAGGGAAAATATTGGTAACATTACAATTTTTATCATACATGCACGGTAATTAGCATTGACCCATAAATACACCCAGAAGGTATACCCACAACACTATTGTTGTCCAAAAGGGTAATCATGTATTTATCCCTAAAGCACAGACCCATTTTTCTCCAGAATCTTGCTCAAGTACAGCACATACCTGCTACATCCCAAGGGTGGCATTTAAACCGCCTTTGGAGGTGGAAGCTAGGCTTTGGCATGCACATATGATTTAAATCATAACAAGACATGTCCTTAAATGAAATCCTGTGATAGCAAGCAACAAGTGTCAGTGACCAGGAGATCCTGCCCATTCCACTCAGTGGTGCCTCATCCACTAGCACAGGGAATTCCCAGAATTAGGCATCGACATTTGCTGCACGAACTACACACTTTATTTTGTTTAGTCCTGGCCATTTAAGTAGCATGTTTATGCATAGGCCTTTATTCAGGGGGTCATGCAAGTGTGTTTCCTTGCTCTCAAGTTGTACATGAGTGTGGTGTGTGTTTGTGGGTCTGTGTGTGTGTGTGGTGATGTGTTGGAGTACAGTATCAGTGTTGTGTTGCTTACATGTTGGCTGGTGTTAAGGATTGCACAATCTGTGAAGTTTAGCACTAGACTACTTGCTTTACTTCTACTTTACTGCACATTTATTAAATGTTGGGGTTACAGGCTATAAATGTTTCTGTATGTTGTCCGGTACACGTTATTTCATTTGGCCCTCCAACCTAACCAGGCTTGTGTTTCATGGTGGGTGCGATGATGGCACATATTTCAGTGTTATCGGTGGTTCTCCTGTGGTCCATTGTGCCTACTGTGTTTGGCCTTAAAATACTGAAGGTCTTAAATTAGGCTGATGTGAATTTTAAAATGCTCTCTATATGTTCCCCACCCGCATTGGTTCTACGCGAGTGCCGAAGATCTGAACAATTGGAGCATAGAATGTTGAGGCTTTATATAATAAAAAAGTTAACTTATCAGTCTCTTTGAAAAGCCCATGCAAACAACAGTTTGTTTTCAGCAATAATTTCAGAGATATGAACATGCCACGTGGTGTTCTGTGTGAATAGTAACTGAGTGAAAAGCCTTGAATGAATGTTCAAATTGTGTGTCATTGGTTGGTGGGGTGGGTTTAGGGAGGTGGTCTTTATTTGTGCTTGTGATTTAAGAATTAAGTAACTGTTCTTGAAACCTTCGACACACCAGCTTGTTGCGGAGGTATTGTACAGATCCTTAGGCTTGCTGCAAGAAGTGAAGGCTGCGGTGATGTGAAGAAGGCAGCCACCATCAGTGGTCCCCAGGTGAGAGGAGCAGCTGTATGTGCCTTTCACATACATGCACTGGCTGAGCTATGTCCTCATACATCAGGATCAATTGTGGCAGCTGGGCAGAAATCTCTGATGGGAGGGATTGATTATATTAAAGCTGTCAGCATGTGATAGAAAACAAAAGTGAGATGCCTTTGTTACCAATATCTGAAGAGTGGCATTGTAAAGGTGTATGATTCCAACATGAGCTAGTATGTCCCGGAGAAATTGATGTGGAGCAGTTACAAAGCTCCACTAAACATAGACTATATCAGTTCTGTCATGGTGTGACGTGGCTATCACAATAGAAACATTATTTTGTGTACTGGAGATTGGAACACAATCTACCAGGTCTGTTTCATAGTGCCTTGCTAGCATAGCACTGACTTTTGTACCGCAATATTTTACAGAATCCACTTTGAATTCCGTTAAAAGACTGGCACTCGCATTCCCTGACCTGCGTTTAGTGTGGCACTGCACAGTGAAACCAGCATCTTCCCATACTTCTCGGAATTTTCAGGGCCATGTGTTATTGCCAGACCACCAGTGGGTTCTTTTTACTCACCGCTCCGTAAACAGGTCAGGAAGATAGATAGATGACCTTGGAGACGATATGTACACAGGAATCGATATTCGGCCTCCAATTCCAGCTCCCCTGAGTACAAGACTCAGGCTTCCTCAAAGAGGGGCTCTTCTTTACAACGTACCTCTCTGCTGTTTCTATTGGAGCAGGCAGAGGTGTCAGTTGAATAAAAGAGCGGGCAGAACACACAACGCCAATACCAATGCTGCAAAGGAATACAAAGATATTAGATAGTGCTGAGAATACAAGTAAGCAATCAAGCACAGCATGGGACAGGAAATACCTAGGCAGGGATTGGAGTGGAACTTTCCCCGGGATGGACCTACAAGTAAAGAAGTAAAATCAAATGAGTGAATTAATCTAATGGATTCTTCCTATAGAGCGTTTTTAGCCAAAACTACAGACCTGAATTGTGGGACTCTCAAGGGTTAACGATTTCCATGATTGGAGAAAACAACAGGAAAAAATAATAAACAGGTAAGTAAACCCGGGCGGCACGAGGGTCTTGCTAGAGCCGGGTTGGTGCAGGATCAGGAGAGCGTCAATATGCACTTTGAAAATAAGTTTGTTGAGTGTTGTAGTTCAATGAATGTCCCAAATCCAGTAGAGAGGAATACCAACAGAGCAGTAGGTAAATGAGGTACAATAGTCAAAGATGGCGCTGGTAGAAATAGCAGAAAACAAACAAAGTTGGTTACCTGTAACACACGCTTCCCAAACGAGGGTTGGAGCAACTGAGGTGTTCCGAGTACTGCTGATGAATGAGTTGCAAAGACAGCAGGAGCAGGGAAAGACAATCCAAATAACGTTCCGCGTCAAATACCAGAAGGTCACGACAATGATAAGGACGGAGAGAAGGCAGTCCAGGGGCAGTCCGGGTCGATACCGTAGTGGTCTATAAGAAGTGCCAATGAAATAGGAGACGTAACAATCCAAAGGTTTGGGCGTGGGTCGGAACCAGGAGATCAAGTCGGGATTTCATTACAAGATTTCACGAAGGAAAACGGACATAACCGCAAATAGTAAGAAACACTAATTAGCAGCAAAAAGCCCTCTGGAAGACGGCAGTTTTAAACCCGTAAGGGGGGCGTGCCTTGTTGCACCTCCTTCACGTACGAGACGTGTCAGCTGACACGGGTTCCGCCGTAGCTTGTACAGACGCCATGGCAACCTGTATCTGCTCCACAAAGGAGCCTTTGAATGGGACGTACACCGCAGGGAAGTATTTCTCTGCCGAAGTGTAACAGCTCTGGGTGAGTTTCTCCAGAGGCACCGCGGGGCAGCACAAAGCTCCATTCTCCAGGATGTCCGAAGCCACATAGTAATGTGGATGGAATACTTCATAAGGCATGCAATAATCACATGACATGCAATCACAACCCCAGCATGTATTCACACAAACTGTGTCCCCATCATTGAAAAGGTTTCTTCTTAAATTCCTTATTAACCCACAAGTGCATGTAAGGATAGGAGACACATCAACATTCCATCCCACAGTCATAGTTGCTTCAGGACAGGAACCAAGACGCAATAGTGCACAAAAGATCAGCATTGCAGAAAACACAGTATAGCATAACATGCTTGGACTAAAACAGACTTTTTTTGAGAGAAATGTTCCAATATCTATCGGTCGTTAATAACAATTAGTGTTGCGCTGTGTGATGGGCTTGAGGTGTGCTTCAAACTCCCAGTTACTTATTGTTTTTTTTTACCCAGGAACATCTATGAATATGTATGAATGTTTGATATATGGCAAATTCTAAATTAATAACACCTACAGACAAGATGTGTCCCTATTGAGAATGTGAGGCGAAGAATCTAGTTAGAGAGTTGGCCCAGTGACACATTCTATCATACATTGGAAGCTAGGCTTTTGCACGTGCAAGATGCTGTTGAGATCAGTCCATGCCATTTTACCTGCCCAAGGAATAAGCTAACATTGGTTTAGCAATGGTCAACGTCAAACTGTTAATTTTTCCCTGGTAAGTGTTTATGGAAGGTGAAGTTGGTGGCTGTAACGAACCAGTTATATGCTGATAGAAGTTAATTATGTTGTTGTAATTATCTCATTAGTTTTAGTATCTTTACAAGTCCTTGAAAGACAATTAAATAGGCAGTGTTACAGATGAATGTGTGAAAATTGGCATCATAGGATCCCCAATTCCCTATGAAATGAACCCACCCAGCGGGTAGGGATGGTAGACCACCAAATCTTAAGCATAATGAGAACTGACGTAAATTAATAAGCAACATATGCATTTACCTTAGCATCTAGCCCTGTACAATGTGAAAATAAGTAACATTTGGAAAGGAAAATATAAATAATTATGTTCTGTATCCCAGGGTATACCCCCCAAAAAAAAGAAAAAAAAACTGCTATGCCCCTCTATGGCATTGTAGGTGTGGGAACACTCCCCCAAAATTTGGTTGGTATTTGACCCAAAAGTTAGGTGACCAACACAATTATATTGGTCAACTTTGGAGGTGAGAACCGTACCCTCTGACCCCAACATTTCCCCATTAACTCCCTCCCCTATACCCCAACCCCACACAACTCTCCAGTACAATGTTTTCTGTCCAAGAGCCATGTACATAAGGGGAAAACATCTAAACCAACCCGAATGCCTTGTTGGCGGCCTGCCAGACCCATGTCAGACTGTGCAAAAATGTATAGGGAGGTGCGGGTGATGCTAATAGCCTTCCTTCCCTCTCCGGCCGCTAAAATGTCCCCACTTGATGAACTCAAACTTCCCCAAATAAATCACTAGCCAAATTCTAAATGTTTGTGGGGCTCAAACTCCAAAATGTGTGATCTGAGTTCTAATTAAACTGCCTCCCTTGCCTCAAGGGTATAGATTAGAGTTACACCTGTAAACGAAAGCACATGCTTAGCAATATCGATTTAACAGATTCACACTGAGAGTGCAATATTGTACAAAAACGAATGTATTTGTAATGCCCAAAGGTGTTAGCTCCTAGCTTCCCTGCTATTTTTCTCAATAATTAGTGTGTTTGGATATAACAAGATCCTGTATGCACGTTTTTGATCATATGCTTAAGTTGCCCGACATTATGATATATGTTGTTAAGTTGTTATATGTTGTTAAGTTATGTGATTAGGCCTATATACATTGCTTCAATTATCAATGTAGCTGGCCTGGGTGCCCAGACCCGTCTCGAAGTTGGTGCACTATACCCTCACCATGGGCAAACAGTGCCAATTCTTTGGATGAGAAGGGATCTGGGGGAAGATAAGGGAATGGTAAAGAGGTTTTAAGGGCCAAGGCAATTGGAATGGGAGGATTCACCACGGTCAACCTGATTTTTGATCGCTTAAATACAGTAGATCCAGTTTAGCTCTACCATAGTGTAATGCGAATGAGTGCATAATTCTGAGTGTTTGTTGTTCTACATCCAGTATCGTGTTTCGTCAGAAAATGGGCCATACTTATTACTGGAGCGCATTTTTGGATCACAATTCTGGACCTGCCAAGTCCAGAATCTGTTTGTAAATGTTGAATAAGGGTAGAAAACAAATGGTAGATTAAAGTCTGATGTACATGTAGGTTGTTTCTCCCTAAGATATCTGAACAGGGGTATGTGCTGCAACCTGTAGGAGTCCGGAAAATGGGATACTCACACCTTACCGCACACATGTGTGAAATTGTTATCCCAGCGGGCAAAGAGGGGGCTCTCTTATGATGACCATGGCTCGCTCTCAGCGAGAATAGTGGGCTCTAGAGCAGGCTGCACTCTCTTCTATGAGATGTGTTAGACCTGGTTGCTATACCGAATGCGGTCCCTTTGACTGCTATACGCTATGAATTAGGATATGTCTCCTTAAAGACTCGTGTGCATTGGAGGATGCTCACGCTTTATGCAAAACTTAAGGCCCCACTACCTAACACTCTATACAAACTCATTGGAGAGAATACTGAGCACTCGGTTTCTTAATTAAATTCTGTAACTCGTGTGAAATTATTCTTCAAAATGCTGATTCCGATCTTGAACAACTGACCACCAACCCAATGAAAACTAAAAAGAAGTTGTTGGACTATGATTGGTGTCTCACTGTTGATTGCTTACATTCATACAACTCTATGAACCATCTATCACACGGACAGAAGAAAAGAGGGTCTCTCTCCCAGATTCTCACTATTTTTCCAAACAGAATCCATCAATCTTCCTTGTTAAGATTCCGTTGGAATTATCCTTCCTACTTTAGACATTAAACTGAGACAAAACCAAATTAAGGTGGAGGATAGTCTTTGCAGATTTTGCCAGTCAATTCTGGAAATGGCCAAACATCTTATTTTATACTGTACGCAACTTAATACTCTAAGAGACTCCTGCCTGAGTTCACTGAAGGATCTGTACTTGGGGCTATCTGTTGATCTGGTGTGGCAGTGTTGTCTATGTATTCAAAATACGCAAGAGGGATTGGCATTGTCTGGGTTCATTTGCAATCTTCAATTGGCCTGCTCTAGATAAACTGTATGGGCACCAATATATATATATATAAATATGTGTATATATATATGTCACCTTTGTCATTTGCTACCTGACCTGTTTGCATTGACTCTATTTTTTCTCTCTTGTTTTCTTCCTCTTCCTATTCTCTTATTAGTATAGGTAAGGCAATGTTTACCCTGAAAGGGCCTAAGGATTTGATTTTTTCCTGGTCTTGTACTTTTCTCTTGCTCCTTTTTTTCTTTTCTTTTCTTTCTCTGTTTTCTTTTCGTACCTTTTTCTTAAAAATGTACTGTTTTTTTGCTATAAGGCTGATACTCTTGTTCTGCTGACTACTTTTACTGTGTATAATTGTACATTCTTCACTTTTGTAAAGGTTTAATTAAACCATATACAATCAAAAAAAATAATCAGAAATGAAGGCCTCTAAACCAGGGTGTAAGGAACACTCTTGTTGTTAGAGAGACTTTGGTAGCTGTGTCTGGAAATCTTTGTTGGTTGCTGTTTACATAATACACTTTGGAATAGTTTTAGAACTAAGTGTAACAATGAGACATGGATGCACATGCTGGAGACTGTTCATGTACTATTTTTTGCATCTGATTGATGGGATGTGAATGTGGTAGTGGTATGAATAGGTTCCTCTGAGTTGTATCATTATGACAGAGTACACATTCTTGCAGGAAACCACCTTCAATTCAACCTGATGAAAGCTCATGGGTGGCATTACATGTGCATTTATCCATGACTTTTGTTGTTTTTTGCACCTTGCAGTCACAGACGTTTCTATAAATAGCTGAAGGAAGGCTGAAGAATCTGAAATCGAATTGCGCATTATGCGCTGTCCCCAACGTAGAGCGAAAGCTAGTGAGCTAGTACTGACAGGCTTCTTTAATTTCGGGTGACTGACAGCCGTATAATTGGGATAAGGAAATGAGATGCACTAGTATGCCGATAGATCCGCGTGATCACAAGCATAATTGATTTAGTGCCTATTTTGCATCCACTATCTGCTTAGGGCCGCTTACCACGGATGGACAGAGAGTGGATAGCTGTATTGCCTATTGTCAATTGCTGATTTGGAGCCGCATCGTTAAGAGGCCAGACAAGAAATAAAAGATTGAGCGTTATACCTGAGGTAATAACAAAGATGTTCCTCTAAATGCTGATAGACATACATGATACACAAGCTTAATTGATTTAGTGCCTATTTTTGTATCCACTATCTGCATAGGGCAGGTTACCACAGATGGACAGAGAGTGGGAAACTATATTGCCTACTGTTAATTGCTGAGTTGGAGCCGCATTGTTAAGACGCAAGACAAGAAATACAAGATTGAGCGTTATACCTGAGGTAATAACAAAGGATGCTCCTCTAAATGCCATTAATTTCATCTAGAATGTACCCAAAGCAGTTGGGTAGAGAGTATAGGTAGTCAATGTATTCTAGCACCTAGATATGACTACCTCAAAATGATCAATGTTCAACGAATGAGTCATTTAACACTGTCCCAAGAGAAATGAGTCTAAGATAGAAGCCAATGATTCCCTTCCCCCGTGATGTTAAACACAGCACGTTGTAGTTAATACAAATTACAACTAGGAATAGTCGAGTAATAAAACCAATGTTCCTATAGTTGCTACCCACAGATATCCACTCAGTGGCCTTGCCCGGAGAAAGGATCAAAGGGAGGGTATCAGATGGTCTACCCCCAACAAATCCAAGAAGACAAGATTAGTGTGTACATTGTAAATCAGTATGGTACATACCCCTGAAGAATTTCCTAGCCAACAGCGTGAAATTATAAGGAAAGAAACATGTCGAGTGTGTTGTGAATGTTGTGTGATTGATGGAATGAGTGACGGTGGCCCAGATGGTCAGAAGTGGTATGGACTTGCGTGTGCTTCCTGAATAAGAGATGGTAGCTAATAACAGATCCTGAATGAGAATTTACTGTATGTACTAAATTAAGTGTTGATGAATTTAGGTACCAAAAAACATTGTTGATGTACAGTACGATTGTGCTTAAACTGAAAGGTTTTTTAGAATCTTGCAGAAAAATCTATAATACATATAATAGATGATGTTGATATTTTTAATTGAAATGTGTTTTATGAAAAGTAAATAAATTGATATTGTTGATACTAATTGGAATCGTATGTTATGATTTAATAAACACTAACAAATAAGACTGGACAGACACAAATGGTTTTGGGGAAGCAATTGACCCTGTGAACAAATTATATTGTATTGTTATTTATAGAGGGCTGTTCATAAGCGGTCTTTGCACATATTTCCTCTAGTCTCTCTGAGGTTTGTGAGAAAGCTCAGGGGAGAAAATGTTCACTGATGGCATTGTGTCAGACCAAATCAGCAGAAACTCTGTATTTGTTTTACTGAAAAAAACAGTGGATTTTGTAATGGTGCAAGGTTGCATGATGTCTTCAAATAGAAAATCGTAAGATTGGGCATAATTTGTTTCCCCTGCTTTACACAGTATAGCTAGGTTCACATTTAAAGGTTGTATTGATCAACGCTTCTGGGCAACAGAAAGGATGGTTTTCAGTTCAATTCTCCACATCTCTGATGCGCATAGGTTTATTCCAAGCTATGTACACCTAAATCCAACCATTGAGACCATACTACTTTGCTCAACTGCAGATTATGTTGACATGTCCCACTGTGGGTCTAATTTTAGCAAGTAGAATAAAACATTTAATGAGCTATTTAAACCATGCTCTTATATATTCAGACTCAGACCGCTGAATACCATATACCTTTGTAAGCATAGCATGGATTATAAAAACCTGATACACATAAAAATGCATGCATTCAATGCATGACACAAAAACACATACCTTAAAGCTAACTAAAGTAATTGTTGAAAAATGAAGCTTGGTTCAAAAGCAATACATCTGCAACAATATTATCTAAAATAAACATCTGAGTTATCATCACCCATACATATTCGCATCAACAATGTTTTGGAATAAAAGTCTGAAAAGTCTGTTACATAACTTCAAAATGTTAGCATCAATCAAACTGTGGCAATCAGTACTCGTTTATCATACTTTAGACTTTAGTATTATTCTTGCAAAGCTGACAATCTCTGTCCTCTCTACTTATACATCCCCCTCATCCCAGAATCCTTCAAGGACTCCTCCCTTTTGAGCAGAGTTACAGGCCAGGAGCCTCACTTGTGATGTTTACTATGCCTCTGCTTCTTGATGTTTTCTATTATTAAAAGTCCAACAAAGAGCAGTTAGGCTCACCCCACATTTTCTGACAGGAAAATACCACTCTTACAGCACATGAGTACCACGCTTCACGAGATCCAGTTATCTGCAAAACAGATGGGTTAGACTATAGTTGCCATAGTGCATGTTGATATTTTCTAAGAGCCCTCATAAAATGACCCCTCTTATTAATGAACATTTGTGAAACTCCTGCTTCACTTAACTTTCGGTTAGAGACACTTTCCATATATAGTTCATTTCATTTCTGGAACCAATTCACCACTTTGTTAACTTTTATGTTTAATCTTTCTGTGTGGTTGCACCGTCTAACCTTAGTTGTAATACACCAATGTGTTAACAAACTCATCAATACAGCAAAATCCATTGTTGAGCCTACGATTATTTAATCAAGGATAAGTTAACCCTGACTTATCTGATTTCTTTTATCACTAATGCATTAATTTAAGAACATTATGAGACACTATTTATGTGCATCAAACAAAGGGCACACTTTAGCACACTGCATGCTAATGTTTTGCCTCAACAATCTGGCCAATGCTGACAACCCAGGCTAGATACCCATGTTCACCAGTCTCATGCATCTCTTTCCAGTCTTTCAATCAAATCAATAGATTTCATTAATTTACAGTATAGGCTAAGGTTTGCCATTGGCAATGAGTGCACTAATCTGGTGGCTTTTCAATCTGCAACTTCAAAATCTTGTGAATATTCACTGTGTCTTGCATAACAGGTGTATTATGCTAATCGGGCGCTCAAACATATGTTCTCTTCTTTCCCACTTGTTTCCCTCTGTTTATTCAAATGAATGTTGTTTAAAAAAACTATGTAACGTATTGTTTCATCTTCCTAGGTACGTTTATGTGCCATACCTGGCTCATTTCTATGACCAACACACAGACTTAATTTGTGTATTTTATTGCAATGTTGCTCTTTTCTTATTATTGTCTATGTCTATCCCTTGTTACATTTCTAGGGGGTCATCACAAGTTGGGCGGTATCCCGGCCATAAATCCACCGGCATACCGTGTGGCGCAAATAACGTTACCACAACTTAATCTGGCGCTATAAGCGCCAGATCCCGAGTTGTGGCAAGGCAATAAGTCCCCATTTTCATGGGGTCTATTGGACCCAATGGGGCTTTTTCGGCACAATTAGTGTGCCACCAATTGCGCTGCGCTAATTGTGGCGAAAATGGGCGCCAAGTCTCCAGATTTACCTCCAGCTCAAAGCTGGAGATACAGCTGGCTGACTTTCCGTCCAACTCATAGCGTTCCCGACACCTTTTTACAGCTCCTCCCAAGTTATGATAAATGTCATGCCTTGACAAAGTTCTGTTGTTGATTAATGTGTCAACTTTTGAAGGTCCCTAGTACAATTTAAACATCTGCACCTTCCAATAAGCCAATTTTAAAATTCTATTTCTAATAGGTTTTGACTCGCTGGACGGATTTGGGTATGATTTACAAAGAAAATAATGCTGTTCTACCATTCACAAAACTGTACATTTTGGGAATAATGTATTTAAAGGTAAAACCATTATTAAGTAAAGGATACAAAATGTTTGTTTTCAGCCTACTCCCATGTTTTTTCCCATAGAGAAAAGGGCATTGATTGACCACCCATATCATGACTATTGCTCGACAGATGGTACCAAATAAGAAACTTGGGCAGAATGCATTGCAGATGCCTGCTTTGCTGGTTTCGTGTAAATCTATCCAAACGTATTTAAGATATTTGATGGAGAAGGCGGGACCCTGCGTCCAAAATACACTTACATATAGCACATGATGCTTTACTGCAGAGAGTGTGAGAGGCTTTTCAGAAATGAGAGGTCACCATTTTGTTCCTGTTTTTTTGCTTGATGTGAGTGATTGCTGCAGTATAACATAGGGAAGCCAACATGGACAAGTGGAAAAATGCTATTTAGAGGTGGAAAAGGGTTATATTACCATCAGGAAGTCGGGGGTCAACTGGGTGGCCCCTTTGTGGTGTAACATTTTTGGTTTACGGGGAAATCCTCGTGAAACTTGTGAAATTCCTGCAGTAATGTTGTAAGACACGCCCAGAAAGGAAAATGCATGGAACAGACTGAAGGGTGAAAGATGGTAATGGTGAATGGTCGGGAGGCAAAACACAATGGCCCTCATTACGACCCTGGCGGAATTCGGAAAACGATGGCGGAAATGCAATACCGCCATCGAATAGCGCTCGGTGCGACTATGACCCGTCACCGCAAAGTACGAAGCCATTAGCGACACCGTAGTGAACGCCAACGCTAACTGCACCAAGCACGCGCGCGCGCGCCATGCCAAACCGCAAACACCACCATGGCGCAAGGGTACGCCAATTCCGACCCTAGCGGACATGTACCTAACGCCATCAAGCATGGCGGAATGTACCATTCCGCCATGGTGAGAAGTACGGCATCGCAAATCAACCGTAAACGGCCCCACTGAGTGCCTGTACACCGCTCCCTGCCCACAAAGTACAACTCCCCGTAGGTGCAATGAAGTCACAATGCAACCAGTGAAATGTACAAGTCACCCATGCATGCCAACGAACAAAAGAAACACAAGAGGGGCCAATGGGAGCTGCAGGGCACAGATGGCACGAATACAGAAGCCAATCCAATGGACATGACCACAGTCCCCCACCAAGAAACGCACGCAAACACAGGCACCTGTGACCAGCAATATTCCGAGAATCACATCATTCCACCAGTCCACCTGGCTGACCGGCATCTGTTACACAAAACCCAATCCCCCGCCCCTGAGCATGACAACATTCAAACTGTCATATTGGCAGCCCCCTTCCCTGACCACACGGGCTTCGTAGGCAAACGCGCCCAGTACAGTACCACGCAACTAAACTCCGAAGCTGGAACCCAATGCAGATCTCCTCACAATACATCGCCCCCCAAATCGGCACATGCCACATCACTTGCAAAGAAAAACGCTACACGGGCCAAATCAGAATAGAAATTTAATGCACATCAAAATCACCAAGCCCATACAGCCATCAGGCCATGAACTCCAAAACACTTTTCACCATTGTGGGCTGCATCCGCAAGAAATGACCAGCCACTACTTGTGTGACGCCCTGTTCCATCATGGTACACAGAGCCACATTCACGTACGAAAAGGCAACATGGAAGTGCACAGAACCGCAGGGCCGTCCCAATGGGGAGGCACTAGTCCAGCTGAAAGGCCGAAATGTTGCTCCGAGCCACCAGTACTGCGTAAGGGCATGTGGCCCATTGGCGATCGTCCCATAAGATCGTAATGCTGCTCCACTGATTAACACGAAGCAGCAGGTGTCGGGAGTAAAACCCATCTGCAGGAGTGGCATACAGATGGCAGTGGCAAAAGGGGAGGAGATACCTGTCAACCAAAAGAAAAGAAAAAGAACAGAATGGCCATCAGAACTACATTCCAACAACTCACTCCAATGATCACACTAAATCCACAGCCATATGCATGCTAGCCCACTCCAAAGGATCATCACCACCCCAAAACCACTTGCGACTCATAACCATCTATATCGAGGTGCAAACACCATCACAAACGAGTGTACCTGTGCATGCATCTGTCAAAACAGAATCCATCAGATGGGAATGTTAACGTGCATGGACACAAGTGTCTGAGGGCGCGTCGAGACAGGGAGGGCTCAACAAGGCCACATAGACGATGGTCCCACTATGGCAGCCCTGCATCACATAGCGTAGGGGAGGCGGATAGATCCCAAGAAGCCCTGTACATGGCAAACTCTGTATCAAATCACCTGCCCATGCATCCATTCATCATTCCCTCATCCCGGGATTAAAACGCCTGAATATTTACTCACATAACATTAGAAATATCCATTGAGTCTGTGCGTTATGCAGCCTGCAAAATCCACCGTGCCCCAGCCCGTAATTCCAGTGTAGTGAAGTAACATGTATTTGGGAACGTCCGGCCTCATCGCCCACGTCGCAATTGCGCATCCCAAACTATTCATATCAATAATTGCATCCTCGCCATGGCCCCTGTCTCAAGGACATTGAACAATAGTACGTTATATTTGCAGTCAGACCTGTGGGCATTTCCTCGCCGCTAGCTGAAAACCGAAAGCGCCGCCCTTCGAATTCCTCATTTGCAACATCACGTCGAAGAGGCATCTGTGGCCGTTTGAAATCACTAATTATTCCATCGAGTGCGGCTGTGTGTGAAAATGGCAACTGCCTTCACCCACAAATGGGACGCCCCGCCCGTCGTTGCAACTCGGTACAGTGATGCATGAGGGCCCACCGTTACTCGAGTACTACGTTCCACTGACCCTTCACAAGTCTGTTCGCGACTGCACAGATAGTATGTGAAACAATGGGACCACAGCAGAATGAACATATCAAACAATCTAACACGGCCATCGGGTACAAATACATGATTGCAATAGCAAGATGCCATTCCCCGAATTGCAGCGTTGTGCGCGGGACGTGCCCGGCCAAAGGGGAGAGCAGTTTGCACAGGTGGAATGAATCACCACAGGTGGAGGCCATACAGCCTGAAAACACATAAATTGCACAGCCAGTCTCCTCCCACAACCACACCGAAATGCTACCGGCAGGACTCGCGATGTTGGCCCTGGGGGACCTGATAGCACTGCAAGTACTCCAACTCCAAGAAGAAGACGAACACCAACTACAACCGGCCGCACGGAGGAGACGCAGGAGGAGGAGGAGGCCAAGGCAGGGCCAGCAAGGGCCGCCAGCACAGCCACTACCACCACGCAGGCAGCCCGCAATCCCACGCCTCCGAGCACATCCGTTCAACCTCACTGATGAGCAGATCCACACCCTCTACCGTTTGGACCGGGACACCATAGCCGCCATTGTGGACATGACACAGGCTGACCTTGTCAGCATGATACATAGCCCAACCGCCATCCCACCCCTACTGAAGGTGGTGTCTGTACTCCACTTCCTGGCCACAGGCACCTACCAGCACACAGTCGGACAGTTGCATGGCATTTCTCAGCCACTGTTCTCACGGACACTATTTCAAGTGCTCGATGCCCTCCTGCAGCACGCAGACGACTACATCTCTCTACCACGCTCGGAGCAGGAAATTACCAACACGAAGGTGGGATTCCATGCACTTGCCGGCATACCGGGTTGCATTGGTGCCATCGACTGCACCCATGTGGAATTGGTCGTCCCACATGCCATGGAGGCCCAGTACCGCAACCGAAAACAATTTCATTCCCTGAATGTACAAATGGTGTGTGACTCCAACAGGATCATTACACATTGTTGTGCCCGATTCCCTGGATCAACCCATGATTCTATGGTCTTGAGGAACTCTACAATACCACGCTACATGGAGCGACACGCAGGGAACAGATCCTGGCTACTCGGTGAGTCTCATTACATGCATGATTATGTGGGGTATGTGATTTGGCAATGACCTGGCAGGAAGGGGGGGGGTGTGCGTACGTAGCAATGGCATTCCACATCATACGTTTCTCGTCCACATATAGGTGATGCTGGATATCCACTGAAGAGATGGCTCCTCACACCAGTCCGGAACCCACGGGACCAGCATGAGGAGGACTACAACCATGCCCACTCACGTACCCGTGTAGTCATTGAACAGGCATTCGGCCTACTGAAGGGTCATTTCCGCTGCCTCAGCAGGTCTGGCGGGGCACTCCTGTACCGCCATGTGAAGGTTGCAAAGATGGTCATGGCATGTGTCATGCTCCACAACATGTGCGTACGTAGAAATGTGCCCATGCCCCCTGACGCAGAACTGCAAGCACCTGATGATGGTCATGATGAGGGTGGGGATGTGGCAGCACCTCATGGAGTCTGCGAGGCACCGGAGGCCCGTGACATTCGTCAGCATCTCATTGATGCATGCTTCTAGCACTCACGCCTGGTGGCTGATACATGGACACGGGACTCGTGGCACTGTGTGTGTCTGGGACATGCACAATATGGACTGTACGCCTATGATGGCCTAGTACACAAAGATCAATGTCCACACATCTCATTGGTTGATCGTGCACTGTTTATGGCATATGTGATATCATGTTAAACACCCTATCGACCCGCCACCCAAGTGAGCCCAACACACCCCCTCCACCCTCCTACCTCCCCCCCGAACACCAGTGTCCAAAGATGCTCATTGTCAGTGGGCTGTCGCTATTGCAAGCCCCCTCTGCGGGTATCAGGGGCACCCCTGCCTGTGGAGCGCAGGTTCCTCCCAGATCCACGTTGGGGGCTGCCCTGGACGGAACTTGCAACGGATGATGTGTCTGCCTGCTCACGTCCATGCATGTCCCTAAGGGTTTGCGAGAGCTCAGTGAGCACACGGCGCACTGCGGCAAGTTCGGCACATACGTCTTTGGACGTCGCATGCAGTTCCCCCCTCAGGCTCTCGGTGCTTCTCTCCATTTGGACTCTCAGGCTCTCGGTGCTACTCTCCATTTGGACTCTCAGGCTCTCGGTGCTACTCTCCATTTGTGCCCTTAGCGTCTCTGTACCTCTCTCCATTTCTGCCCTAAGTGTCTCAGTTGATGTTTCTATGTCTGCCTTAGTGCCCCCACATTCATCGGCATGGTCCTTGAGGAGCGTGGCCAGTTGCTGCTGTTGCACGATTAACTGGTCGAGGGACTGTTGCCTCTGCTGGGCCATGTCCATTTGCGGGGGTGTCACAGAGGGGCTGTTGTCCTCATGTTGCCTTGCCACAGGGCTTGTGGGGGATGGCCAGTCGTCGTCTTGTGGGTGCCCCTGCGTGGTATCCTCATGTTGTACGGGATGGGACAGACAGGGGGATTGGGACAGGTCATGGATCGATCTGACTTCGACATCCCCGTTTTCTGTGTCGGAGCATGCTGCCATCAATGGGGTGTCACCTATGGTGCTGCTGCCACCAGAGGCAGTGCCTTCTGTGGCATCCATTGGGGGGACCTGTGGTGGTGGTGTTGTGGGTATGCTGGCTGCTGGGGTGCCTGTTGATGTTCCCTCCTCTGTGCTGCCACCTGATTTGTGCTGCTGCCGTGTCTTGATGCGTGCAGCTGAGGTGGAGGGTCTCTGGCCGTTGGTCTTGGCCCTCTTTGCAGGTGTGCTGGTAGGGGTGTCCTATAGCTCGTCGTTTTGGTTCGGACCCTGTGGTGGAGTAAAGGAGGGTGAGGGTTATTGATGGGTCTGTGGGAATTGGAATGGCATTGTATCACATGCATTGGGGTGGTACCTGAGGGTGATTTGGGTCGGGGCCTTGGAGGTGCTTTCATTTGTGTGTGGAGTGAGGGTGCAGTTGTTTGGCAGCCTGCAGTTAGGGTGTGCCTGCTGCACGTGTAGTGCGTGTTTTAGGGGTTTTTAATTTTTTATGTATTTATTGTGGGTTTTAACGTGCGCTATCAGGCCGATGTGTGTGGACGTTCTCCTGGACATGTGTTTCTGTTGCACTATGTGGACGCATGGTACTTCACATGGATGGACTGTGTGGATTTGGCATTGTTTTATTTGGCCCATCTACCCGATTCTTCGGATGTCTGCACTCCTTTCTCCATCCCTCCGACTCCCTCTATGCTCTCCATTCCGATGGTGGAGGCACAGATTTCTTCCCAGGGGGTCAACTTGATGGGTGATTCAGGACCTCCCCCGGTGGCTGTGGCAATGTTGCGGTTGGCAGAGAGTATGCTGCGGACGCGTATCCGCAGGTCGTCCCATCGCTTGCGGCATTGCTGTGGGGTGCGGGGTGCGGTCCCCACCGCACTTACCCGCTGTGCCACCAGAGCCCATATGGCCTTCTTGTTTGCAAGTGCCGTTCTGGTCATTTGCGTGGAGAAGACGACGGCAGCATTCTCCTGGAGGGTCTCTGTTAGCACGGTGAGTTCCTCACGGGAGAAGTGGACCTGCCGCTTGCGGTCGCACGCTTTCTTCGCTACTTTTCCCATTTTTCTTGGTTTCGCTAGGGTGGATGACGGGTTGGGGTGTGTTTCAGGGTAGTGATTTTAGTGGTTGTGTGGTTTTAGTGGTTTTATAGGTGTACGGCGGGATGTTTCCCGTTCCGGGCCCATGTTTTTGCTTCCGTTTCCGTATATTTCCGGTCACCGTACTTTCCGGTAGGCGCACACTGCGGTGACCGCTAAGAGGGGTGGCGGTATTGCACCTAGGGCGCCGTACGGCGGCGGTGTGGGCCGTTTTGGGGTCATTTCCGCCATCGCGGACTTTGCACTTCCGCCATGGCGTGGTGCTCGTGCCCGATGGGTCGGAATGGGCCGCACTTTGCTCCTTCGTGCAATGGCGGAAACGCTATTTACGCTGTGGCGGTCCGGTCAGTCACTTTCCGCCAGGGTCGTAATGAGGGCCAATGAGGGGTAGTGGGACTAACATGAAAAGAGGAGAAGGGCATCACATAGTGAGTGCCAATAAGGATGGGGAAGACTTTTTAATTTTCAAACATGTTCCTGTTACCCCGGATATCCGCAAACTTTACTTTAGCGTGTGAATTATTACCTGGGAAGGATTGCGGGAATAGGACAAGGGAGAAAACATTTCAAAAGGAGAGTCGTTAAAACCTGCACAGATCCTGCAGGGATCACATTTAGATCATAACAAAACCCACATTTAGTAGGCAAAAGGCAATTAGTCTTTTGGAACAGCTATGCCTAGTGGGCCACTGGAAATGACCGTAGGTAACTGAATACTGAAGTCAGTGGGGGGGCATGGGCCTTGGCCGGTAGGTTTGGACTTCCATGAACAATGGCCTTGCCTCTTTTAAAATCATTAGTCAGACACATACAGTGGCCACGACTGAACACGACTGCATTGTGACCTGAAGACACTACAGTGTAACAAAAGCCTTTAAATTCAGTGAAAAATCTGCGAGAGAGAATATTATGCTGAACCAATGTATCCAACAAATCCCTTAAAATTCAGCTGACATGTCATCAATGACATTTGTGATGTCATCTTTGATGTCATGGGTGCTAGTCTTAGCAGTGCACGGTGGTGGCGCGAGTTATGGTTGCTTAGCTTACCATAACTGGCGAATTTCAGAGGTTTTTCGGTTTTACTTGGAACCATGAAGTCTCTTTAACAAAGTTTCATTCACTTTATTTCATAGGTTTTTAGTAACGCAACTTAACCATAACGTTTCTGTAACAAAGTTTTTTTTTACTGAATATAGATATAGATAGTATACATTTGATAAATGTTTACTAGGATTCCCTTAGTTTATGTCCATATAACATAGAACATACTGGACCCCCTACCTGCGCTAGTGGTTCTGATGTCTGCGGACTATTTATTAATGTCAAATTTCATTCTTTTAAAACACTTTGTGGAGAACCATATAAAAGAAAAATGTAAATATCACTGTCCCACATGTACCTGTACCCCATCTCTATGTCCCAACCAACCATGCCCAAAATCTCCCCAGCAAGAAAAACGTTATAATGAGACTTCAATCCCTTCCTGCACTACCACCCATCATTTCCAAATCCCTAATTCCCCTCTATTTGTATCAGTTTCTGCTTCTCCCTCTCTTTCATAATTGTTATACTTTTATTCAATAATAAAATATTAAGGGGCCGATTCATGGAACAAACGTGCGCCGAAAATCCCAGGGCAAGCAGGCGCAAGGAGGCGCAAGCGTGAGAAAGCAAGCGCACGTGCACGCATGCGATTCAAGGAAGGCGCTGGGCTACTTTCCCACCGGTTGTGCGCCAAATCCGTGCATGGCGCATGCTGGCGCACACGTCTCCAAACAGCGTGCGCTATGCGCACAGTGAAAGCGCACATAGCGCAGCGCACACAACAAAAGTAGGCGGAACAGGGGGCGTTACACGCAGAATGGGGAATAACGTGTGAAAAAGAAGGCGTAACTGGGGAAGTACTGCTAGGAAGTACACAGTATGCCCACACGCATGCGAACCACACGTATTCATGGAATCGAATAGGGCATACCTGCGCACGGGCAAAGACACGCACAGGCCTAAACACGTCCATCACACGAAGGCAGGCGATAGCGTCCCTGCACATTACAAAAGTGTGCACAAATAAAAAGCATGTATATACTGAGTGGGGTATGTGTATTACTGGGGTTCATGGGAAGTTTTACACGCGAAAGGGCCCTGTGCGAGTGGGGTACATGTATTACTGGGGTTCGCGGGAAGATTTACACGCGAAAGGGCCCTGTGTGAGTGGGGTACGTGTATTCCTGGGGTCCGCGGGAAGTTTTAAATGCGATTGGCCCTGTGCGAGTGGGGTACGTGTATTCCTGTGGTTCACGGGAAATTTTACACGCGATTGGCCCTGTGCAAGTGGGGTACGTGTATTCCTGGGGTTCGCGGGAAGTTTTACACGCAAAAGGGCCCTCTGCGAGTGGGGTATGTGTATTCCTGGAGTTCATGGGTAGTTTCACACGCGAAAGGGCCCTATGCGAGTGGGGTACGTGTATTCCTGGGGTTCGCGGGAAGTTTTACACGCGATTGGCCCTGTGCAAGTGGGGTACGTGTATTCCTGGGGTTCGCGGGAAGTTTTACACGCAAAAGGGCCCTCTGCGAGTGGGGTATGTGTATTCCTGGAGTTCGTGGGTAGTTTCACACGCGAAAGGACCCTGTGCCAGTGGGGTACGTGTATTCCTGGGGTTCGCGGGAAGTTTTACACGCGATTGGCCCTGTGCGAGTGGGGTACGTGCATTCCTGGGGTTCGCAGGAAGTTTTACACACGAAAGGGCAACGCCTGTGCGCGATACATCACAGACGCGCTTACGCGCTAAGGGCCTTTGGTCCAATGAAATCTCGTACGTGTGCTAACGCGCTTACGCGCTAAAGGCCTTTCCTCAAATTTCACACTGACGTGCACTTTTTTCACGTGCCAATTCACTCCATATCTAGCTGGCCATGCGTGCACACATGGAAGACCACGCTCCTGCCCTGAAGGCCATTTTCCTGTCCCCCAGAACCCCGAGCACGCTCCCACCTGCCATCTGCTGCTGCCTGACTGTCTGCTGCCCACGTGCCCTGCTATTTGGTGCCTGCACATCAGCCATCTGCAGGGGTCCAGTTGCTGTGTCCACCCCTGCTGGAACAGAAGACTCCCAACTGGGATACCATCGCTCCACAGCCCAGCCCCAGGACCCAGTTGCCCACCCACTCCTGCCTCTGGGGTTGCCCTGTCGGGCACATCTCCATCTGGCACCACTGGCAACCCCCAGCCAGAGAGGCAGAGGGCAACCAGCTTCACTGTCACCGAAGTTGGTGTCCTGGTGGAGCATGTCCTGGGGCATTATGATGCCCTCTTCGGAACATCACGCGCCAACAAGGAAGGACGGGAGAGGATCTGGGATGACGTAGTGGTTGCCATCAACGCGGAGGGGGTGGCAACCCCCGACATCAAGAAGCGCTGGGAGGACTTCAGGTCCAGGACCCTCCACAAGGCCCGGCGCCTCGCGGAGCGGGGCCGGGCATGCATGAGTAACATCCAGATGAGGGTCCTGGAACGCGTAGGCCCAGCGCTCCACGCCCAGATCCTTCAGAGCCAGACCCGTCTGGAGTTGAGAGGTAAGTGGCCAAGCATTGCTGTGTGAGACAGGGCATGTTGCAGTGTGCTGGTAGTCTGATGCTTGCCTGTATGTGTGACGTAGGCCATGTATGGATGTGTGTGTGCAGGGACATCATGGTCATGCATGTGAGACCAGTTATGTGTGAACCACATGGTTGGTGCATATGTTTTAATGCAACATGGGGAGCTGCAACATGGGGAGCTCTATGTAGAATGCACACATGAAAGCATGGCTGTCTCTGTTCCTGGACATGGAGGGGGGGTGAGTAATGGGTGCTGATGTCATGTACATGTATGGTGCACATGTGTGTATGTGTGCCTGAGAAGTGTACGCCATGGATGCATGTGACTTTGAAGGCAACATCTTGTTTTACAGGGGTCCTTCTACATGGATGTTGATGTTGATTGCAGGTACCGGGACTGTTTCTGCATGTGTGTTGTGTGCATTCACCCATGTGTTGTGGAGGGACAGGATTGAAGTGACATTTGACAGTGCCACTCATGTGTTATTGCTTCCTGTCTAAGGTATTTTGTACTGTACCCTGATGCTTGTGTGCTATGTCTCCCTCTACGCAGCGTCAAGTGAATAAGAGGGTGGAGATGGCGCTGTGGAGCCAAGCAGTGGGGATGCCTCCACTGGGCGGCGACGCAAGGCCCAGCCACCCTCCCAGGAATTACCATCATCCTGGAGCAAGGGGGCTGGTGCTGCGTCTGCCACAACGGCTGTGGCGGAAGGGCCGGGTGAGCCCCCACAGGGGCTTCCAATGGTGGAAGACGGTAGAGAGCCATCCAGGTTGGTGGTCTCCACAGAGGAGGAGGAGCCCGCTACTGAGCCGCACATGAGGCCTGCTGGGGGTAGTACCACTGGTGCAAGTGGTGCAGTCCAGGGCCAGGGTCAGGAGGCAGCACAGGTCACCGTGGAGGGGCCGGTGCATGTCCCTGTCCTTGACCCTGTGACTGCACAACCATGCACCAGCAGGGAGGCCCCGTCCGCAGGTAGGGGAGAGTGCCATGTCATCTGCCTCTCCACTACATGCGCACGAGGGGTCCCATGAACGTATGGGCTCTCTCCTGATTGGTGTCGTGTTGCGCACGCGTGATGACGTGCATTCTTCCTGGGCAGAACCCTAGAATTGATGTGTATTCCATTTGGCTGCGGTTGGGCCATTGCATATATGCGGAGCGTATGCGGGCGGAAGAGGCGCGGCTCACCATGGTCAGGGCAGAGTTCTCCATGCGTCGGGCGTTGAGGCGGGCAGAGTGCCTCGAGGCGACTCGCAGGGAGTTGGAACAGTCCATGAGTGCCTCCCTGCGAGACCTCGGGGCCAGGGCCGAGGCCTGCCTCCGGGACATTGACATGGAGTTCGATGATGCCCTGGCCCGGGACACCACAGAGTGAGCTGCAGGACTTGCCCGCCGCCAATGTATATTGTTAGATAGTGTTAGGTTTCCTTTCCTTTTCTTTTTTATTTTGGTTGCGCTTGGACAATGCACCACGTTTTTGTGTATCGTTTTTTATTAGGTAGTATTTTTGGTAGGTTTCATTTCATCAGTTGGGCTCATGGACCCTGGATTGTTCATTTGTATATAGTTCAGCATTGGATTATTCCATTTTTTTTTTATTTTCACCATGGAGCAATGGATTTCACTTTCTTTTTTCCCTTTTATTTGCTTTGTTGGACTGTGACTTTGGACACCATTTCTTTTGGATTTCTTTGGATTATGATTTCTTGTTTTTTATTCTTTTACGGACATGCAGCATTTCTTTAATTATTCCCATTGTTGTGTGTTTTCTTTTGATTACATTCATGTTGTGTTTAATACATTTTTTTCTTCATACTTCGATGTGTGGTATTATCTCATTGGTTTCATGAATGTCATGATATGGGTTTTCACATTCACTTGCACCCATTGTGTGTGTGTGACTGACATGTGTTCAGTAACATACTTGCCTTCGGGGTTGTATCATGTAATTGCCTTTTCTATGTGGGTGGATGCAATACTTGGTTGGGTCTTTGGGCTGGGGAGGCTGGCCATAAGGGCCATGATTGAGGATCGTCATGACGTGGGGGCAGGGGGACATGAGTGGGACATGAGTGGGGGCCTGCTGGCAGGTGCCCCGCACTGCTGGTGGGTGGTGGTGCAGGGGGACATGAGTTGGGGCTTGCTGGCAGGTGCCACGCACTGCTGGGGGGTGGCGGTGCTGGGGGACATGAGTTGGTGATCAGTAGAGCAAGCTGACATGTGGCTTGGATGGGGGGCATGCCCATGGTGGATGGGCTGCCTGCGGGACATGACCAGGGGTGCAGGGTAGTCCCCTGTGGTGTGGGCTGCCTGCAGGGGCCGCGGAGGGTGTAGAGAGAACTCCTGGGAGGACCCACACTGCCAATTCACATGTAGGACTCCCCACGCACTCCAGTAATACACGTACCCCACTCGCACAGGACCAATCGCGTGTGAAACTTCCCGCGCACCCCAGTAATACACGTACCCCACTCACACAGGCCCTTTCGCATGTGAAACTTCCCGATAACCCCAGTAATACACGTACCCCACTCGCACAGGGCCAATCGCGTGTGAAATTTCCTGCGCACCCCAGTAATACACGTACCCCACTCGCACAGGCCCTTTCGCGTGTGAAACTTCCTGCGCACCCCAGTAATACACGTACCCCACTCGCACAGGCCCTTTCGCGTGTGAAACTTCCCGCGCACCCCAGTAATACACGTACCCACTCGCACAGGCCCTTTCGCGTGTGAAACTTTCCACGAACCCAGTAATACACGTACCCCACTCGCACAGGCCCTTTCGCATGTGAAACTTCCCATGTACCCCAGTAATGCACGCACCCCACTCGCACAGGCCCTTTCGCGTGTGAAACTTCCTGCGCACCCGAGTAATACACGTACCCTACTTGAACAGGGCCAATTGTGTGTGAAACTTCCCGCGCACCCCAGTAATACACATACCCCACTCGCACAGGCCCTTTCGCGTGTGAAACTTCCCTCAAACCCCATTAACACACGTACCCCACTCGCACAGGCCCTTTCGAGTGTGAAACTTCCCACGTACCCCAGTAATACACGTACCCCACTCGCACAGGCCCTTTCATGTGTGAAACTTCCTGCGAACCCCAGTAATACACGTACCCCACTCACACAGGCCCTTTCGCGTGTGAAACTTCCCGCACACCCCAGTAATACACGTTCCCCACTTGCCGTGCTGGTACAGGGTTAGCGCAGCCCTTTGCGCTGGATTGGGGATTTTCCCTGCGCGAGGGGCATTCTTGGGGGCGTAACTGGCGCTGCTGCAGGGTCGCTGTGCCACTGTGCGCCACTGCTGGTTTTGGTAGCTAAAATCCATGAATACGCTGTGCGTGGAAATGGATTTTAGCACACGCGGCTGGCGCAGAGATTCGCGCGCGCACACTGTGCGCCAGCCGCGTGCACCACTTGTGCGCTTAATTCTATTAATTACCCCTTAAGTGTGTTGTTACCATATTTCTCTGTGCCTTATTTTTTTTAAAAAGGCAGTTAGGGTGTCCGCGGAGAGCAGCTGCTCCTTATTCTGTTTTTGGGCTTCCAGGACAGAGACTGCTCCTTGATGCATTGGATTGCCCTTGCTCTTTCAAACCGCTGTCCTGATGGCATCCATGGCTGCTGCTGGTACTACTGCTGTCTCAACACCACCCCCTCCACCACCAAAACCTCCCCAAGGGCCTTCCGAGGGTAAGAGGTGTGAGGATACAGAGGAGAGTGATCAAGCGGATGAAGAGGATGAGGTAGTGAAAGTCCCTACTACTAGTGCTCACCAGGATTCTTGGGTGTGGAGGTTATTTACCACTCTTGATGGAGTACCAAAAGCATGTGCAAACAAGGTGACCTGCAATAAGTGCAAGGTTGTGCTGAGTCATGGGAAACCATGTTTGTACAGCTGTGGTACCACCTCAATGAAGCAACACCTAAAGTCATTCCACGGTGGGGCTATTCGTAAGGTTGTACATTGCGATAAACGTAGTAGGTTGAGTTCCCCAGCAGCATCCTCCGTTTCTGCTCCTGCCACCACAAGAAACACTCCTGTGGGGAAGCGCATCCCTCCAGATACTTTTTGTCCTTACCTTTCAAAGGTCACAGTATTGTGCATGTACTGCGGCGCAGTACTCTGCAGGGGGGATAACCTTCGAAGTGCTTTAGAGACTGTGGTCAAGGAGCATGAGAAGGACTGCTACCTACCTGAATATGGCCCCCCCTACATCTTCTTCTCTCCACATGCCCTTTCTTATCCCCGTGGTTGGTGTCCCTTCCTTACCCCCCTTTCCCTTCCTTTCCTTGTGTGTCGTGTTTTAAAAACCCCAAAAATATATAAACCAACAAAAACCAAAAAAAAGAAAAGGCTCTTTTCAGAGACGTATTTCACAGTAAAAAAATAGAAGTTGCAATGAAATGTTGCAGGGCCCAGCGCATTTTTGCAAGTTTGCGGACTGTCCGCGGACATCTAAAATGTTTGTGGTGCTGCCCTGTCAAAACCATTGCACTTTTCTCTGGGAGGAAGTGGTGGCTCTGAAATGAGCCTTTTTGTGTTTTAATTTTTTGTTTCGAAAACTTCAAATGGTTAACACCTACTGCAAACTGGATTGCTGTAATTCCAAAAAAGGTGCAATGCATTTTGAATGTTCCGCAGAAAAATCTGATTGCCAGCATAAGTAAGATGTACTCAATCTCTGTGAAACATGTGCGTGCTACGAAACATAATTTTTTCATTGTGAAAAGAGGAAATACCAACATCTCTTAATCAGGCACAGACAGCCTTGTTGACATTGTGCCTTGCTTTCTCCATTTGTGGACCAAATGACGAAGAATGCAGCCCCATTTGTCGCTGCACAATACCGGAAAAAATTACTTTGGAGTTTGGATACATGTCCATGACTTTCCCAAGTCCTTCTTTCATTGCAAATTGCAAAGAGATTCCAGACACATGTCCTAACCTGTTCCCTCCACAATGAATTATAATAATATCTGGATATCACTCTGTCACCAAAGTAGCACAAAGAGGTACCAAATCCAGCCACTTCATTCCATGCACTCAATGCCAATGCACTTCCATATGAGGGAATCCAAGATGTACAGCCACTCCACAGCGATCTGTATGCACCTCCAACCAATTTATCCACAAATCTCCAAACATCCAGATAATCTGTTTTCTGAAACAAACAGCCATATCTCTCTGTTCTCCTATCAGGAAAAAGACTTTCTGACAAAGTCTCTGCTCACATATCACACCCAGTAAAACCTATTCACCACTCCCTTGCTCTGCTAAGTTTCATTTGCATGCCTCTCAAAAATACTGATTGTAATATGCGTTGTCTGCGGACAACCGCGGTGTCCGTGGACAAATCGTAAAATCTGAGCATGGGGAATTAACATTTAAATAGTGTGCCCCAATTCCCCTTTGAAGTTGGCTCCACAACACCTCCACTCCTTTTACATCAATATTGTTAGCCTCATTCCTACATTTAGCATACTGCTCCAAACCATTCACAAACATATCCCCAAGCACCTATACCCTGACCTTTTCAACCTCTGCCATCTTCACTACACATGCCTCTCTCAATACAAAGCAGAACCTCAACACCTGATTGGCTAATCCCTACATAATAATAATAATAATAATAATAATAATAATAATTATTATTATTATTATTATTATTATTATTATTATTATTATTATTATTATTATTATTATTAGTCCTATTTCCATGGCAGGTATGTTGAGAAGCCCTGTATGTGGCACACCCTGTCTGTGAACAGCTGCGGTGTCCGTGCAGCGCATAACACTGGGACAGCCCTTCTACCCTTTCCACTTCACTCTGTGCACCATTCCCTTAGTGGCTACTGTTAAGCAGTCACACAACCATCCACCAATCACATCCAAGAATCTACATCTAACTCCATCATCACAATTCAGCACTGAGTACAATTGCGCTGTTACTGCAAAACACCTACAGCAACTACTAGTAAACTCTCCAACATTTCTTCTTGCAGATTCATGCACATCCACCTGCATGAACACAAACCACAGGTATGAATATTTTCTGCACAATACATGTACATTTCTTGTATAAATGCACATACATGCCAACATTCAGAGCCACCTGGCAGGGAGATTTCCACAGGGAAATCGGGAGACCTACATTTCCCCATATAAATGCATTGGGGCTACAGTAATTTTAGATGGGAGAATGTGAAAAATAACTATATTTTTCACTGAAAAATCAGGTGTCTCCCGCCTAAATCGGGAGGGTTGGCATGTATGAATAGATATAAACAGAGTAACTGCCACTTACCATGTATAACCTGAAAAACAAGCTTGCTATCATTTCTCCCATCTGCTATAATGAAGTGTCACTTGCAAAGTTGTCTGCTCTCCAAATTTTGATTTACCCATATTATTAACTGCAATGTGCAAACTGTTATTTTCTTCACTCGTTCTATCATCTGTGTAACCACTGCCACCTACTTCTCCACATTTCAACCATAATAGCAGTTAATGCATTATAGTGCATAAGATGTACATACAATTTATTTTCTATACATTCTGCATATTTAACTTACAGTCTATCATTTCCACTTCCTTTACAAATAATTATAATAGTAATCAGACACAACACACACAGCTATCTAACAAAGTGTCATTTCATGTTAAAAGATGGGAGAAATAACAGTATAATTATGGAAAAAGGCTTTCTAGTGTTTTCTAAAATGACACACACCCAGGATAAGTACATGCATCTTTATTCATGCACACAGATAGCCAATATCATTTGAAAGGCTCCCAGCTGAAACAACACCACTGCCTCTACAACTGTTCTTTCAGCTCTCTCATTCCAGCTGGTTGCCCATTCTGTTCTAGAATTTACAACAGCCTTCAACTATGCACCAGTAAATTCATTTCTATCACATCATCTACATCTACGTACAGTGTTGTAAAGCAACACATACAACATCCCCCCCCTTCCCTTCAGTCTGCAACACAAGCACCAGACCCTTCCTCGCAACTCTTACTTTATTTAGGACTGTCCCATCTCCAAGCACCACAGAATCACACAGTACTTTGTTAATTACTACTGAGTAAGAAGCTGCTGACCCCATCAAATCCTTCTGCTTTATTTCCCACACCTTCACAAGTGCATACATTGCATACTTTTCTGTATACTTCCTGCCATTTACCCTGTAAAAATAGCAAACAGAGCAGACAATTATGTCTTCTATCTCCTAACATCCAATAACACCACCTATGCTCTGTGCGTTTACTATTGCACTCATTTCTCAAGCACATTCAACTAACAGATTCTAAATGAAATATACAGAATGCACATAGGCAAAGGAAAGTGCATGTACATGCTATGCACAGTTATCAGAAAGCACTACTACTGCAAAAACAAACAAATCATGTCTACATTACCCACAGTGCTATTAACACCCATATTTACTAACTTCTATCTTTCACAATTGCAGTGAAGAGCACTCCCTTGAAAAGCAGCAGTGTCTGAAGTACAAGGAGAACTCTTAAGAAACCTACTCTTTCCATTCAAAAAAGTAAGTGCAATACTGCCATAATGATCTAACTGTTACTCACACACTGTAGAATTCTAGTATTCTAGAACAAACAATTGTACTAACCCTGCAACATTAGATACAGTATTAGTGCTTTCCCTCACCTGCTCCACACTCCATATTTTCTTAAATATTTTTATTTCGTGGACTATTTCGGTGTTTACATCTTAATTAGAAGCCTGTCATTTTTACCGAACGTATAGATACGTTGTGCAGAATTTTTATTATTGCATTTTTAAATTTGACTCGAGGCTAGGATTAGTTAACTATTGAAGAGAAATTGTAATTATTTCCTGTGTGTGCTTTTAAATGGCATTTCTAAGTGCTTTTCTGGGTGTAACACGTGGGAATAGCTACTTCTGGCTTCTCTCACGCACTGCACTGCATTGGGCACTACATTTCCCATGATTCTTGTAGTTTAGTCTGAATTTTTAACCTTGACTTCGGCGCGAACTCGCCTGCGCGCACGGGTCAAGCCCATTACAGTCTGTGACAGTCCGCGACTGGTACGAGACCACGGCACCACTCTTCATCCTATTATTCAAGCTATGGGTATTCAAGAAGCACTTCAGGTAATCGCGGCCGAAAAATTTAAATCAGGCATGTGATCAAAGGCAATGACCTTAGATTCAAAAACCATTATATCGACTTTGGTTGAAGATGCAACCGTTGTGGACCTACCTAGTAGAGAGATTAAGCCCCTTAACACGTTGCATTGTTTACTTCTAAATACACTATCACTGGTAAAACACGCATCTGATGTTGCTAGTGTTATTGAAGACCAAAAACCGGACCTCTGTGCTCTTACAGAGACCTGGGGAACCAAGACTGCGGCACCCTCTCTAAACATGGCTATTCCTGAAGGATATACCATGATTAGAAAAGGATTAGAAAAGATAGGGCACAAGGCAGAGGAGTTGGGGTGGCATTTATTTTAAAGGAACTTTGACCATTTGGGAAATAGCGGGGTTCACCATTAAAGGGATAGATACATTGCATAAAAAAATCGGTATGAATGCGGAAACCACCACCAATTTTGTTTTAATCTATCATCCCCCCTCCTCAAAAATCGATATGTTGGAAGCAATTAATAACTACCTTATTCCACAGATTAAAATCACTTCAAGATTCATAATCTTGGGAGATTTCAATTATTGGTTGAGTTCGGTGCAGGATTCTGGGGCCTTAGAATTACAAGGTTCATTAAGCAGTCTGGGTTTTTCCCATTGCATGTGGTCCCCAACTCATGTCTTGGGTCATACACTATATTGGCTATGTGTACTTAATACCTCCTGTAGTGAGGTTAGCTCCAATACTTGCCCTTGGTCGGATCATTTCTTTGTTAATTTTACCATTCAGGTATCTTTTGTTACCAAAAAGAATTATATATTACAAGAAAGATTTTTACGTAATGGAAAGTCACTGACCATTGCCAATATAGAACCTCTGATTAACAATACACTTGATTTTGCACCCAACAAAGCTTTGTCAATTCAAGATATGGTCACCTTGCTAACTACCAATCTGGTTAGCATTTCAGATAAATTAGCTCCTCTTAAACTTAAAAAGATACACAAAGGTAATACCAACAAAAAGACCTGGTTTTCAGAGGAACTGAGAAAACTTAAATCAGTTTCACTGAAAGCTTATTATGCTTGGAAACGTGATTCTAATCCAGTTGCATTAACCTTTTATAAGAAACATGCCCTGGATTACAAAAATGCTATGCTCTTGGCTAAGAGAAATTTCCATAACACTCGTATCAAGAATGCTGTTTCTGATACTAAAGAACTGTTTAGAATTCTAAAGGAACAGGAAATTACATCTGCTCCCCAGGGTTTAGTGGAAACAAACGATAAGGACTGGTGTCAACTAATCCAAAATGGCTTGGAAAGTAAGCTGAATAAAATCCGAGCAACTATGCTTGAAAAAAAGAAACTAATCCCGCCTCTTTGGATACTATCTTACTGAATGCTTTTATAAGAAATCCAGTCATCCCCATTTTTAACTTCCATCCTATAAGCGAATGTGAATTAGAAAAAATAATAGGTCAGATGAAACCATCTCATTGTAGAGGTGACGCTTGTGCTTCCACGATTATTAAATTGTATTCTCCGTCCCTAGTCAAAGCCATCTGTATATTTGTCAACGCCTCAGTTAAGGAAGGGAAAGTTCCCTTGGAACTTAAAGAAAATAAAGTTACCCCTATCATCAAGAAACCAGGTTTGTCAAGAGATAATCCTTTAAATTTCTGCCCAATCTCAAACACTCCATTTCTGTTGAAAATTCTCGATAAAGTTGCTTACCATCAGATTGCCGAACATTTGAATCAACATCCAATATTGCACTCTCATCAATCAGGCTTCAGAAAATTTTTCGAAACGGAGACCTCTCTTCTGGAATTAAAATCCATGCTATTAACACAAATGGACAAGAGCGACCTTGATTATATCCCTGGATCAATTCAGGGACGCCAGTATGGCGTGTTCGATTTAATCGAACACGCCATACTGAATAACAGGCTGAAGGAAGTGGCCAATTTCTCCAACCAGGCTGCTGCTTGGATCGCTTCTTTTCTTGAACACAGACACATTAGTGTTTGCTCGGACATTGCCGAAGCTGATCCAATTCCAGTTCTCTTTGGAGTTCCACAGGGGGCTAGCACCTCTCCATGTACATACAATCTTTTTATGGCCCCATTTTTTTTTATGCTGGAGCAGGAGGGTGTTGAAACATAAGGGTGGCCTCCTACCACAACAACATTTTATATACCTCTGGATTCATTTCGAATGCAAAGATTGTACCATTGACAAGCCAAGTATCAATGGAGCTGCATATTCATGTCAAAAAAGTGAAAACAAGAAAACACATATACAGTGACTGTTAACATATTTATTTAGTTAGTGTTCAGTCAGCTTGGGTGTAGTTTCCCTTTAGTATTTTTTAGTTTTTTTGAAAAACACCTGCCTAATGATTGGCAGACCTTGTTATAGAGACAAGGGAATAGAAAAAGCAGAGAAAGCAAACATAACGGTTGGTTCAAATTCCTTATAAATGAACACAGGTGTGTCCATACACAAACATGGATGCAAGGCACTTATTCAGCAGTAAATCATGCCAGGGTTACCCTCTGTAAATGTCACATTTAGATCATGTTGCTTTTAGAGTAGCCCTCATATAGTCAGAAGAAACATTTAGAAGGTAAATTGGAAAACAATGGACTAGAATTAGTCTTCACAAGTGCGTCCTGGTGGTTGTTTCTGAGGTGTACTGGAAATTGGGAGGTAACCAGGTCTTTTGGTCTTTGGAGTTCCACAGGGGGCTAGCACCTCTCCATGTATATACAATCTTTTTATGGCCCCATTTTTTTTTTATGCTGGAGCAGGAGGGTGTAACTTTTTCAAATTACGCAGATGACATCCAATGTGTGGTGCATCTAACCGGCTCCCATGATCTAGATGAGCTAGAAGTGAATAGAATGTTCTGCTTAATTGAAAACTGGATGTTGAATAACTATTTGGCTCTTAACAGAGCCAACACCGAGCTAATGATTGTGGGTTCTCCACATTCATTGAAGGTTTTAGATCATGCCTATAGCTCCTTCATGCTGGGGGTTGATATCATATGCCCACTTCCAAAAACAAAAATACTGGAAGTTACCCTTGACCAGTCCCTCAGTATGAAAGCACATGTGTCCTCGGTCGTGTCTTCATCAGTTTATTATGTTAAACTGTTATCACATCTGAGACCTCTTACATCTCATAAAAGTGCTGAAACTATAGCAAGAGCCATAATAGGGACCACATTAGATTATTGTTACAATCTATTACTAGGCATCAGCAAGCTGACTCTACAGAACTCCAACAGGTTCAGAATTGGGCTGTGAGAGTTGTAGTGGGGCTTGCCAGACGCAAACATGTTTTGGAAGCCAGGCGGGGTCTGCATTGCCTTTCAGTGGAGGCTAGAATCAATTTAAGAACATTGGTTATAACATTTAAGTGTAGAATCCTAATGATGCCTCCATTTCTCCAATGCTATATCAAGGATAAAGTAAATACTAGAGCGCTAAGATCTGGAGATCATAATCTTCTGGAGCAACTCAGACCAAAAACCTCTAAAGTGGAGAATGGGGCCTTTTCTTTTAAAGCCCCCATCTTGTGGAATTTACCTCCAGATCACGTGTGCAAACATAAACTCCTGGACAGCTTTAAGAAAGCGCTTTAAACCTTTCTTTTTTCATAATCTGGCATTTTGGGGCAGCACCATATTACCAATAGGTATGTTTTTTTCTTTGACCACCTGAGATAGGACCTGTGTAGGATAGTATAGGAGACCATGTTTGTTGTATATATGTTATTTTATGGGCCCATAGTGCGCTTTATAAATATAATGTAATGTAATACTTTGTATTGTAATCTGAACACCAGTAGAGTAACACACAAATACAGGAATATCCTTGCCAACCTGATGTAGCAGCCCATTGCACAATCACACACCTCTACATACATCCTCACCATCATACTCAGATACTCATGCATAAAGCACTCATACACTGCACAAGATCCCAACCCACACTTTCTTTCTTTCTCCAACAGACCCCAAAGAATGCCTATCATCAAGCAACTCTGTAGAAAGCAATGCAAAAGTAAACAAAATCAAACTCAAGCTCTCCAAAATAAGCATCCACCTCTAGCAGAATGTGTACAAAAAGTTAAAACAAAACAGCTAATACAGTCATTAAGGGAAAGAAAACAAGCTTCAAGTACAGAAACTTTACCTCTGCTTTCAAAATGTAAAACGAAACAGAAAGTGATTAACAACACTGCAGCTACCACTAGTGCTAACACTCCACCTATAAATCTTGATGTAGTGACAAGTAAGCATACCAAAAATATTATTTTATAAAAAATGTTCCTCCACAGAGTCCTTCAGATCCTCATAAAAACAGAAGAAAAATCACGCACAACCCTTAAAACCTACCATAGAAAATGTATCCTAGAAGCTCTCATAGACAGTGCAATCCTTCTCAAAAGGAAATTATTTATTTCAGTTTTAAACAGAATGAAACCACTAACAAAACTTAGCACTGAACTACAAAAAAGACTTCTCAATAAATGGACTATGATCAAAGATAGCTTCACAAACATCTGTGGAGGTGAATGGAGTCACACCATGAGCACAGAACCATATTTCAATGAAGAAGCATACAAACAAATGCAAATAAACCCAATTGTCATAGATAGCAGTGGACACGGGTATGAAAAACTTAATAATACCATTATGGAACAAGAAACTCTGCTCTCAAAATTATCCCCATAAAACTCAGTATCAACACTCAATTCAGCTGAACCAATACATCCAATCTACAAATGGCCGTGCACATTAGTGTGTAACATAGCGAAAACATCTTTAAAATCTTTACGCCAGTTCCTCAATCAGTATGTGAAAGGCAAAGAAAAATTCAAAAGGAAACTATTACAAAATATGGACTCCTGTCCAGTGCGCAAATACACAGGACTAGAAGGACATTCATTAGCCTGCATTTGTGGACCTATCTGCAAAAGCACCTTCCACCATATCAAAATTATATCAACACATCATTCAACTATAAGAAATCTGGTACATAAACTGTACTATGCCAAAAGTCCTGCTTTAGTATTAGCCAATTTAAATAACAATCTTCTACATGGTACAGCCAAACAACTACTCAAAGAAATAGAGCATATCCAGAGAAAATATTTTGGAACTGAAAGCCACTTACAAAATGCAATAGATTTATAACAGACTAGCAACAACTGTACAGATGGCAACCTTCTTTTACACACATACAAAAAAGTACCAAAGTACATCTGCTGAAGTACCAAACCATCTGTGTGTGTGACTTTTTATAAAAATAGCACAAAAACTGTGGAAGTAATGTACAAAATAGAAGACAATGAAAATTCCAAATTGTTCCAATTAGCTCTCTATATTGTAGCAGAAAACAAATATGAGATTACTGACCACTTAATACTTTGCAGTTTCTGCACTACAAAACTTGACAATAACCAAACACCTTCACGTGCGATCACAAATTACCAAAACCCATGCAACAACTCAACTGATAATAGAGCATCATAATTCAAACAGTGCATCCATTTCAAGTAATAATACACCTTCAACCAAAAACAGCAAAACTACCTCCCTCTGAATTACTTAAAGGCATTTGTGGCAACGTAGTTTATTTGCCATTAGATCTCAAAGAAAATGTACACACTCTGGGAGTTCAACGTCCAATAGATCAATCTTTAATTATCTTAGTAAATGGCACACCTACAAAAGACAAAATAAATTGGCAACAACTCGTGGACTTACATAAAGTTAGACAAGCCCTGCAATATCAAAAAACAAAAATGAATACTACAGAGAATGTAATATTGAAGAAATCCTGAGGGAAACCACTGAAATAATTCAAGAGTCATAAGAAACTGGACAATTTCAACTTTTAGATCCTGTTACAGAATCCAATATTTTAGACCATTATATAATTCATCCATTACACACTAAAGACACCACAGATGATGCACGGGAAACATACCAAATACGACAAGTCAAAGGATCTCCAATCAGCATATGGGAAAGAGGCACGTGTCTTTCCTCTACTCTTTCCTTCTGAGAAAGGAGGGAGGTACGATGATAGCCCCCACACAAATAGCAGCATCAGAATACTGCTCTTTACAAATGTATTCTGAAGACCCCAGATTCAGACAAATCATGGAATACATATTCCACCTTCTCTTTCAAAGTGAACTAGCAACTCTATGCTACAGAGTTGCACACACATTGAAATCAAGTACCCATTTTCAAAATATATCATCTACGGAATCACTACAAAAAGTGCAAGAAAAAGATTAGATTTTACAGTCAAGCATTACAAATCTTTTAGGAAACGTGTGGTACAAAAGAATACTGGTTCAGACATCACAGGGATGTATGCTGTATGATAAGAAAGCTTGGCCCACCCACTTGGTTTGTGCATTAATTTGTGCAGAATATGCATGGGAAAATGTACATGATTTCCTACGCATAACAAACAAAAACAAAACAAACATAGATATAAAAACACCAGGAAAACTCTGTTCTCTAGATCCTGTAAATGTATCAAGATATTTCCATCATCGCTTCATTGCTATGCTACACTTCATTTGTAATAAAACTGTTCCTCCTCTCGGAGAAGTGCAACACTTCTTTTGGAGACAATAATACCAGCCAGAGGAGCACCACACATCTACATGCTTTTGTGGATTAAAGATGCTCCTAAATTTGGTCAGGACAGTGATGCCACTGTTTTGCACTTCATCCAAAAATATGTCACTTGTGAAATCCCTTCACAAACAACACATAGTGACCTTCATGCACACATTTTACAATTTCAAAGACACAATGTGGGAAATATTGGCATCACAAATATAAAAACAAAGGGAAATACTACACCAAATGCCGCTTTGGTTTCCTAACCAGTTTCAACAACAGGTCAAGTAAACAACCTCATGTCTTCAGTTAGACATACTGTCAAAGGTACATCACCTGAGAACACATATTATATAAAAAGAACAGAAGAATCAAAATACATCAATGATTACAATGCAATCATTGCCCTCCAATGGAATGCAAACATAGATGTGCAGTACATTGCAGACAATTCCACTGCAGTTGCACGATACGTCACAGCCTACTTAACCAAAGCAGAGAAAACAGAGCTTCAGGACCTCTGGGATGACATATCATCTGACAAAACACTATCCCAAAAATTGTACAGTTTTGGCATAAAAATGCTTTCTCATAAAGAATGTGGCTGCTATGAAGCTGCAGACCGTTTAACCGGTACTGCCATGTATGAAAAATCTGAAAATATAGTATGGCTAAGTCTTGGTCCTGCTAAATCTAGAACAAGATATCTCAAATCATATGAGAACATAGAAACAATAGCCAAAAATGATCCCAACAGCCAAGATATTTTGGAAAACAATTTGCTGGACAAATACTACCCAAACAGGAGTACCACTTTGGAAACCATGGGCCTCATTATGAGAATCTCGTTAAAAATGTAGTCATTACCATCATGGTGGTATTAGCACGTCCGTGTACCCTTGACGCCGCTAATAGTGGCTGGTTATGAGTGCGTGAGCATGCACGAACCCCCGTGCCGGTAATGGCTGCACCCCATGCCGCAAAAGGCCCCCTTATCCCCTGATAGCGGCATCATGGAAGCCGCTGATACCGCCTCCGCCCAGGAGCAACCCCTTAACAACAGACCCGTAAGTACCATCATGCAAATACCGGGTTCCTAATACCAGACCCAGAAATAACATTATCGCGCCCGAACGGGAAATAGTCCGGCATCCATCTTGAAAATCACAATCCATTGCAATCCCATGGCTACAGGCACTGAAATCCAAAACTAAGATCCCAGCCTGCCAGAAAATGACACAGTCCACCCTCAAAGGCACACCTCATCTGCGCAAACAATGTTTCTCTGACGAGGAGCTAAACATGCTGACTGACACCCTGGCCCAGCATGCAGATGTGTTGTTCTGTACAGACCTGCGCTGTGCGACACAATCAAGGAGAAACAGATCTGGGAGGAGGTGGCCCAGAAGGTGTCCGCAGTGGGGACAACCACATGCAATACAAAGGAATGCCGAAAAAGGTGGGACAACCAGCGGCAGCATGTCCGCAACATACTGACTACCAACCGTCAGCAGGACCAGGCAACAGGAAGTGAACCATCCTCGCCCATCAAGCTAGCACGTGGGAGGAAACGTGCTGTTCTCTGATACACATGGATCCCATTGAAAGGGTCAGGCGTGCTGAGACAGGAGTAACATCATTGGCTGATGAAGGTGAGTGAGCGTTGGCATTACACAAAAGTCAACACACGCAACCAACCTCACTGACACAAACCACCAGAGTCCCCAATTCCAAACCCAAGTACCATCAGCATGCACACACACACACGCAGCACTGCAGAGAAGAAGGCCGCACTACTGTCACATCCCACTGCATGGTGCAGGCATCTCTACCACCAAGTGTACATCAGAGATACATCACATGGCATGCAGACCCTGAGGCATGTACAACGCACGCAATCCACGACACACCCGTAATACACCAAGCAAACTACATGCACAACATGGATGCGCTAGAAGGACGCACAGACACTGCACCACACATCCAACACCTGTAAGCACCATGTCTGCCCTTCCAACATGCAGACAGCAATGCACAGGACCCAAAATGTACTTACATAAATATATGTTGGATGTCCCTACACCCATGACTCATGCCCTGCCTCTCCATCCCACACAGGCACAGTATCAGACAGCGATGACAGGCCCACCACAGAAACAAAGCCAACAGCACCACACAGAAGCAGAGGGGAAGATGATGGCACCAGGCCGTACACGTCAAGGACCGGGTGGATGAAAACAAGCACCCCCATGCCACAGTGGTCTGGCAAACAGGGGCCGCAGGTCATAGGACCTGAGGAGCATCCACCCCCGACACATGGGAATATGCACCGGCCTGGGAAATTGGGTGCCATCACTGCACACCTGCCACAAGGCACACCGGCCCCCAAGCCCACAGACAAAACGACCCCTGCCCCACTGCAGCCACCTCATGTGGACGAGGAGGGTACATCAATGGCCAGCAATGGTGAGGCTCCTCAGTCACCGTCCACTAGTGACCCTGGGGAGGTGGCCCAATCTGCAAAAAATAGTGCAGAGGATGATGTCCAACAGGACGCGGCTGACACGGCAGAGCAATGCATGTCAAAGGACACTGAGGGAACACCATCTATGGGGCACACACCACAGCACTCCCTGGGATATGGGTCTTGTGATGGTAGCTCCAGGGAGGATATGGCTGGACCTGTATTCAGCCCTCAAAGCAGTCCAACTCCAGCTCCCATGCGACCACCAGCAGTCAATGACATACGTGACCTAGAGGCACACATCACCCGCATGGAGGTGCGTCAGCAGTCCATGGACGAGATGTTGCGACAATTCATCGCAGTAGGGGAAGCCCACGCCAAGCCCACTGTGACAACACACAGGCACTCACCCGTGTTGTGAACTGCGTCGCCAGGTGGGTGTGCCAATGCATGGAATCAGTGACCCAGTCACTCACACATTTGGCTGCCACCATGGCACAATGTCCTGCAGCACCTGCCGAGTCACAACCCCCGCCATCCACCAGCAGTACCCCTTTAAGCTCAACTCAGACAAGCCCAGTGCGTAGGTTTCTACACACCATGCGCCGGCTAGGGAAGCCACAGCCTCCATGCAAAAGGAGCCGACTGTAGCCGTACAAACATGTGGGATGGAGGCTGTTAGAACTCATATTTGTGTGCCGGGACGTGGGTGTGTGGGGAAGTAGAGGGATGGGGGGTGTTTGTGGGCATGTGTGGGGGGGTAGAGGGATGAGTGGTGGAGGGTGGTGGGAGGGGTTGGGGATGGGTGGGTAGAATCAGTTGCTTCATGGGTGAGCTGTTCATCTATGTAAATAGTTTTATTGATAATTATATCTCATTTGGAAACAAATAACATGACCGGACATTGCTTATTGAGTGTGTCACAATTTAATGCCAAACAGTGTACACTGCCCAGAGTCCCCCGATCCCAGTGCACAGCAAGTGGGAATTGATGTACCTGTACCCTCTTCATCACATTGCATCCAATGAAAATGTCCATCATTGATTGGTACACAGCACTTCCATCATGTGCATTGGCACATGGCTGATGTACTACTCTTATCCTTCATCATCCCCATCTTCACCCTTTGGTTGCTGGTCAATGTCAGGTGGCAGGGGTAAGTTCCACCGGATGCACATGTTGTGCATTATGGCACAGACCATGGTGATCTATCCACCTTCTCAGGCCCATAAAGGAGTGCTCCACCAGACCTGCTGAGGCAGCGGAAACATGCCTTCAACAGGCCAAAGGTCTGCTCGATCACAACACGGGTACGGGTATGAACCCGATTGTACTCCTCTTCATGCCTGGTCTGCGGGATCCGAACAAGGCTGAGGAGGCACAGCTTCAAGGCACAGTGAGGTATGTGTGACTCAATTTCTGGCATTACACATGTAGTATTCACTGTCATGGCTGCAGCTATTTGGTGTTCACATTCACATGCCCCTGGATGTATGCACACAGGTACATTTGTCGCAATGTGTGCTGGACAATGGTCTGCATGTATGGATTGCATTGTCCAGATGATACAGGGTGTTCACTTGCATGCTCATGCAGATGTGGATGCGGAACCATGTCTTACCACCCATATTGGCGATGTATGGCACTCGGTATCTGTTGCCACTAGCGGCATTGTCACAGGTGTAATCATGTTTTGTCATCCATCGCTTGACATTCCCATGGTGGCCTGCTTGTGTGTCTGGCATATTGTCACTGCTGTGCAGCATTGGTTTTATGTATGGCATTGATGTGTCATGTTCAGGTTGGGGTGTTCAGGGCAACAGTGTTTAGCTGTATGTGCATTGTCCTTTCACCACCCAATCTCACCCAGGTGGATTATGCATCCTCCCAATCTCACCCAGGTGGATTTTGCATCCCCATAAACTCACCCAGGTGGATTATGCACCCCCCAATCTCACCTAGGTGGATTATGCATCCCCCCATCTGACCCAGGTGGATTGTGCACCCCCCCAATCTCACCCAGGTGGATTATGCATCCCCCCAATCTCACCCAGGTGGATTATGCCACCACCCATCTGACCCAGGTGGATTATGCATCCCCCCAAGCTCACCCAGGTGGATTATGCATCCCCCCATCTGACCCCCCCACTGCACTGCCATGGGCCTGTCAGGCAACTTACCAAGCAGCCAGGCACGTCGTCCTGCATGCCGCTCCATGTAGCGCGGTAGCAGGGAGTTACGCAGCACCATGGCATCATGTGTGGATCCGGGATATCGGGCACAACAATGTGTGATGATCTTGCTGGAGTCACATACCATCTGTACATTGATGGAGTGGTATTGCTTATGATTGTGGTACACCGCCTCTATGGCATGAGGGACCACCAATTCTATATGGGTGCACTCGAGGGCACCGACGCAATTGGGCATGCCTTCCAGTGTGTGGAAGCCAACTTTAGTCTCAGCTAGGTCCTTTGTAGTCCATGGTAGGGATATGTGGATTCTTGCGTGCTTCAGGAGGGCATCCAGCACTTGGGTCAGCATGCGTGAAAAGAGAGGTTGTAATATGCCATGCAGCTGACCCACTGTGTTCTGGTAGGTGCTTGTGGCCAGGAAGTGGAGCACAGACACTACCTTCAGTAGAGGGGAGATGGCAGTGTGGATTTCTATCAGGCTGACAATGTTGTCATGTATCATGTCCATTATGTTGGTGATGGTGTCCCAGTCCAACTGGTACAGGGTGTGGATCTGCTCAGGGGTTAGGTTGAATGGACTGACTCTGATGCGAGGGATTGGTAGCTGCATACGTGGTACCACTGGCTGCACTGGGGGGACTTGCTGGGCCTGTCTCACTCTCCTTCTCCTCCTGTGTCTCCTTTGTGCTGCCTGTTGTTGTAGTTGTAGTTGTTGTTGCTGGTATAGCAGTACAGGCATGTCCTCCAACCCCAGGATTGCAACAGCTAGTGGGGTATTTTTGGTGTAGGAAGGGGTGTGTTGTGTGGGTGTGCTCCTTTTGTACTGGGACAGGTTTAATTGACTCCACCTGTGGTGAATGTGTGCATCTGTGGCAGTTAGCTACACTGCAGGTTGGTATTTACGGGTGGTCTGCGATGCCTGTATTGCCACCATCGTGCAAGCCCTATTTAACGCCTTTGGGATGCCGGTAATTGCATGCCCGCGTAACTTGTGATGTCCTCCTGTTAGCGGCATCCCGGTATTTCCGCCGCGATGGGGCGTGTGTACGCGTGCATGCCGGTAAGAAGGGGCACTGTACGGACGGTGGCTGTATTGCCGGGTTGTCGGCTCGTAATGGCCCGGACCTGTTATTGATGCCGGTAATACCATTCTGCCTTCCTTTTTTCATTAACTCCATGCTCGTAATGAGGCCCCATGTCTCTATATCACAAAGCCCAAACTTCACATACAAAAATAATATTAAACCATATGAAAAGAAAGGTAGATACAGAGTGGCAAATTGTGAAGGCAGCTTAGTGAAATTTACCAAACACAGCTTAATTAATCATGTTAAATTGTCATTAAAACTCCTCAACATAAAGAACTGTATTACATGTCTCTGCTACAACATTTTAAACCATGGAGAAAAGAAGAAGAGTTACTAGATACCTATAAGTCCTATGAAGACGCTTTTAAAGCAAATGAAAGCACTATAACAGACTTAAACTTTACACAGTAGCAAACAATGTTGCACAATGAACAGCAACACAATTAAGAACTTCAGGCCCAACTAGATGTGGACACTCCTGACAGTAGTCAACCTTCCGTAAGAGGAAGCCTAGATCCACTTGGACAGCCACTAATAGCAAATGAGGTAGAATTATCCATGACAGAAGTAGAAAACACCATGTGTCAGTATGAGCGATCTACAGAAGACTTTGCTGTACTGAAATCACAACTAAACAATGAGCAGCGTACCATTTTTCAAGAAGTAACAAAACAAATTGAACATGGTGTGCAACATGAAAGTAAAAATTGTACCTGTCAAGACTACAAACCTATACTACTATACATGAGTGGTCAAGCTCATACGTACCCCACTCGCACAGGCCCTTTCGCGTGTGAAACTTCCCACGTACCCCAGTAATACACGTACCCCACTCGCACAGGCCCTTTCATGTGTGAAACTTCCTGCGAACCCCAGTAATACACGTACCCCACTTGCACAGGCCCTTTCGCGTGTGAAACTTCCCGCACACCCCAGTAATACACGTTCCCCACTTGCCGTGCTGGTACAGGGTTAGCGCAGCCCTTTGCGCTGGATTGGGGATTTTCCCTGCGCGAGGGGCATTCTTGGGGGCGTAACTGGCGCTGCTGCAGGGTCGCTGTGCCACTGTGCGCCACTGCTGGTTTTGGTAGCTAAAATCCATGAATACGCTGTGCGTGGAAATGGATTTTAGCACACGCGGCTGGCGCAGAGATTCGCGCGCGCACACTGTGCGCCAGCCGCGTGCACCACTTGTGCGCTTAATTCTATTAATTACCCCTTAAGTGTGTTGTTACCATATTTCTCTGTGCCTTATTTTTTTTAAAAAGGCAGTTAGGGTGTCCGCGGAGAGCAGAAGCTCCTTATTCTGTTTTTGGGCTTCCAGGACAGAGATTGCTCCTTGATGCATTGGATTGCCCTTGCTCTTTCAAACCGCTGTCCTGATGGCATCCATGGCTGCTGCTGGTACTACTGCTGTCTCAACACCACCCCCTCCACCACCAAAACCTCCGCAAGGGCCTTCCGAGGGTAAGAGGTGTGAGGATACAGAGGAGAGTGATCAAGCGGATGAAGAGGATGAGGTAGTGAAAGTCCCTACTACTAGTGCTCACCAGGATTCTTGGGTGTGGAGGTTATTTACCACTCTTGATGGAGTACCAAAAGCATGTGCAAACAAGGTGACCTGCAATAAGTGCAAGGTTGTGCTGAGTCATGGGAAACCATGTTTGTACAGCTGTGGTACCACCTCAATGAAGCAACACCTAAAGTCATTCCACGGTGGGGCTATTCGTAAGGTTGGACATTGCGATAAACGTAGTAGGTTGAGTTCCCTAGCAGCATCCTCCGTTTCCGCTCCTGCCACCACAAGAAACACTCCTGTGGGGCAGCGCATCCCTCCAGATACTTTTGATCCTTACCTTTCAAAGGTCACAGTATTGTGCATGTACTGCGGCGCAGTACTCTGCAGGGGGGATAACCTTCGAAGTGCTTTAGAGACTGTGGTCAAGGAGCATGAGAAGGACTGCTACCTATCTGAATATGGCCCCCCCTACATCTTCTTCTCTCCAAATGCCCTTTCTTATCCCCGTGGTTGGTGTCCCTTCATAACCCCCCTTTCCCTTCCTTTCCTTGTGTGTCGTGTTTTAAAAACCCCAAAAATATATAAACCAACAAAAACCAAAAAAAAGAAAAGGCTCTTTTCAGAGACGCATTTCACGGTTAAAAAATAGAAGTGGCAATGAAATGTTGCAGGGCCCAGCGCATTTTTACAAGTTTGCGGACTGTCCGCGGACATCTAAAATGTTTGTGGTGCTGCCCTGTCAGAACCATTGCACTTTTCTCTGGGAGGAAGTGGTGGCTCTGAAATGAGCCTTTTGTGTTTTTTTTTTTTTGTTTCGAAAACTTCAAATGGTTAACACCTACTGCAAACTGGATTGCTGTAATTCCAAAAAAGATGCAATGCATTTTGAATGTTCCGCAGAAAAATCTGATTGCCAGCATAAGTAAGATGTACTCAATCTCTGTGAAACATGTGTGTGCTACGAAACATAATGTTTTCATTGTGAAAAGAGGACATACCAACATCTCTTAATCAGGCACAGACAGCCTTGTTCACATTGTGCCTTGCTTTCTCCATTTGTGGACCAAATGAAGAAGAACGCAGCCGCATTTGTCGCTGCACAATACCAGAAAAAATTACTTTGGAGTTTGGATACATGTCCATGACTTTCCCAAGTCCTTCTTTCATTGCAAATTGCAAAGAGATTCCAGACACATGTCCTAAACTGTTCCCTCCACAATGAATTATAATAATATCTGGATATCACTCTGTCACCAAAGTAGCACAAAGAGGTACCAAATCCAGCCACTTCATTCCATGCACTCAATGCCAATGCACTTTCATATGAGGGAATCCAAGATGTACAGCCACTCCACAGCGATCTGTATGCACCGCCAACCAATTTATCCACAAATCTCCAAACATCCAGATAATCTGTTTTCTGAAACAAACAGCCATATCTCTCTGTTCTCCTCTCAGGAAAAAGACTTTCTGACAAAGTCTCTGCTCACATATCACACCCAGTAAAACCTATTGACCACTCCCTTGCTCTGCTAAGTTTCATTTGCATGCCTCTCAACCTCAAAAATACTGATTGTAATATGCGCTGTCCGCGGACAAATCGTAAAATCTGAGCATGGGCAATTAACATTTAAATAGTGTGCCCCAATTCCCCTTTGAAGTTGGCTCTGAAAAGACTCTGTTTTTTTGCAGATGCTTCAGAAACACCTTTTATTTTGTATATTTTATTTTTCTTATTTTCCTCCAAAAATCTTCACATTAGCTTCTCCAAACCAACCCTAGGTTCCAAAACAGCATGCCATTTCCCATAAAAGATAAAGACATGCCATATTCTTTAAAGTAATCAACATTTACAGAGTCAATGTTGTCATTGTTGCAAAAGAACATGCCGGCTCTAAGCATCAAAGCAAACATGCCTCGGTTGATTAAACACCTAGCAATATTTTGCTGAGGACAAAAAACAGAACTATTGTCCCATATTGCCCTAGGTACCAAACCAGAAAAAAATGACCATTGCATTTGGAAATAGTTTCATTACTGCCTGAACCAAGTTTTCTAGATCTTTTAACAAAGTAGGGGCACTGAAATAGCCGAAATGCAAAGCACCACAGTGCAGAACAACCACATGTGGACTATTAACCCTGGCCATATCTTCACAAACGTCTAGCATTGCTTGCAAATTCAACCAGGCACAGTGCTCCACAACACCTCCTCTCATTTTACATCAACATTGTTAGCCTCATTCCTACATTTAGCATACTGCTCCAAACCATTCACAAACATATCTCCAAGCACAAATACCCTGACTTTTTCAACCTCTGCCATCTTCACTACACATGCCTCTCTCAATACAAAGCAGAACCTCATGATGGAGTACCAAAAGCATGTGCAAACAAGGTGACCTGCAATAAGTGCAAGGTTGTGCTGAGTCATGGGAAACCATGTTTGTACAGCTGTGGTACCACCTCAATGAAGCAACACCTAAAGTCATTCCACGGTGGGGCTATTCGTAAGGTTGTACATTGCGATAAACGTAGTAGGTTGAGTTCCCCGGCAGCATCCTCCGTTTCTGCTCCTGCCACCACAAGAAACACTCCTGTGGGGAAGTGCATCCCTCCAGATACTTTTTGTCCTTACCTTTCAAAGGTCACAGTATTGTGCATGTACTGCGGCGCAGTACTCTGCAGGGGGGATAACCTTCGAAGTGCTTTAGAGACTGTGGTCAAGGAGCATGAGAAGGACTGCTACCTACCTGAATATGGCCCCCCTACATCTTCTTCTCTCCAAATGCCCTTTCTTATCCCCGTGGTTGGTGTCCCTTCCTTACCCCCTTTCCCTTCCTTTCCTTGTGTGTCGTGTTTTAAAAACCCCAAAAATATATAAACCAACAAAAACCAAAAAAAAGAAAAGGCTCTTTTCAGAGACGTATTTCACAGTAAAAAAATAGAAGTGGCAATGAAATGTTGCAGGGCCCAGCGCATTTTTGCAAGTTTGCGGACTGTCCGCGGACATCTAAAATGTTTGTGGTGCTGCCCTGTCAAAACCATTGCACTTTTCTCTGGGAGGAAGTGGTGGCTCTGAAATGAGCCTTTTTGTGTTTTTATTTTTTGTTTCGAAAACTTCAAATGGTTAACACCTACTGCAAACTGGATTGCTGTAATTCCAAAAAAGGTGCAATGCATTTTGAATGTTCCGCAGAAAAATCTGATTGCCAGCATAAGTAAGATGTACTCAATCTCTGTGAAACATGTGCGTGCTACGAAACATAATTTTTTCATTGTGAAAAGAGGAAATACCAACATCTCTTAATCAGGCACAGACAGCCTTGTTGACATTGTGCCTTGCTTTCTCCATTTGTGGACCAAATGACGAAGAATGCAGCCCCATTTGTCGCTGCACAATACCGGAAAAAATTACTTTGGAGTTTGGATACATGTCCATGACTTTCCCAAGTCCTTCTTTCATTGCAAATTGCAAAGAGATTCCAGACACATGTCCTAACCTGTTCCCTCCACAATGAATTATAATAATATCTGGATATCACTCTGTCACCAAAGTAGCACAAAGAGGTACCAAATCCAGCCACTTCATTCCATGCACTCAATGCCAATGCACTTCCATATGAGGGAATCCAAGATGTACAGCCACTCCACAGTGATCTGTATGCACCTCCAACCAATTTATCCACAAATCTCCAAACATCCAGATAATCTGTTTTCTGAAACAAACAGCCATATCTCTCTGTTCTCCTATCAGGAAAAAGACTTTCTGACAAAGTCTCTGCTCACATATCACACCCAGTAAAACCTATTCACCACTCCCTTGCTCTGCCAAGTTTCATTTGCATGCCTCTCAAAAATACTGATTGTAATATGCGTTGTCTGCGGACAACCGCGGTGTCCGTGGACAAATCGTAAAATCTGAGCATGGGGAATTAACATTTAAATAGTGTGCCCCAATTCCCCTTTGAAGTTGGCTCCACAACACCTCCACTCCTTTTACATCAATATTGTTAGCCTCATTCCTACATTTAGCATACTGCTCCAAACCATTCACAAACATATCCCCAAGCACCTATACCCTGACCTTTTCAACCTCTGCCATCTTCACTACACATGCCTCTCTCAATACAAAGCAGAACCTCAACACCTGATTGGCTAATCCCTACATAATAATAATAATAATAATAATAATAATAATAATAATAATAATAATAATAATAATAATAATAATTATTATTATTATTATTATTATTATTATTCTTATTATTATTATTAGTCCTATTTCCATGGCAGGTATGTTGAGAAGCCCCGTATGTGGCACACCCTGTCCGTGAACAGCTGCGGTGTCCGTGCAGCGCATAACACTGGGACAGCCCTTCTACCCTTTCCACTTCACTCTGTGCACCATTCCCTTAGTGGCTACTGTTAAGCAGTCACACAACCATCCACCAATCACATCCAAGAATCTACATCTAACTCCATCATCACAATTCAGCACTGAGTACAATTGCGCTGTTACTGCAAAACACCTACAGCAACTACTAGTAAACTCTCCAACATTTCTTCTTGCAGATTCATGCACATCCACATGCATGAACACAAACCACAGGTATGAATATTTTCTGCACAATACATGTACATTTCTTGTATAAATGCACATACATGCCAACATTCAGAGCCACCTGGCAGGGAGATTTCCACAGGGAAATCGGGAGACCTACATTTCCCCATATAAATGCATTGGGGACAGTAATTTTAGATGGGAGAATGTGAAAAATAACTATATTTTTCACTGAAAAATCAGGTGTCTCCCGCCTAAATCGGGAGGGTTGGCATGTATGAATATATATAAACAGAGTAACTGCCACTTACCATGTATAACCTGAAAAACAAGCTTGCTATCATTTCTCCCATCTGCTATAATGAAGTGTCACTTGCAAAGTTGTCTGCTCTCCAAATTTTGATTTACCCATATTATTAACTGCAATGTGCAAACTGTTATTTTCTTCACTCGTTCTATCATCTGTGTAACCACTGCCACCTACTTCTCCACATTTCAACCATAATAGCAGTTAATGCATTATAGTGCATAAGATGTACATACAATTTATTTTCTATACATTCTGCATATTTAACTTACAGTCTATCATTTCCACTTCCTTTACAAATAATTATAATAGTAATCAGACACAACACACACAGCTATCTAACAAAGTGTCATTTCATGTTAAAAGATGGGAGAAATAACAGTATAATTATGGAAAAAGGCTTTCTAGTGTTTTCTAAAATGACACACACCCAGGATAAGTACATGCATCTTTATTCATGCACACAGATAGCCAATATCATTTGAAAGGCTCCCAGCTGAAACAACACCACTGCCTCTACAACTGTTCTTTCAGCTCTCTCATTCCAGCTGGTTGCCCATTCTGTTCTAGAATTTACAACAGCCTTCAACTATGCACCAGTAAATTCATTTCTATCACATCATCTACATCTACGTACAGTGTTGTAAAGCAACACATAAAACATCCCCCCCCTTCCCTTCAGTCTGCAACACAAGCACCAGACCCTTCCTCGCAACTCTTACTTTATTTAGGACTGTCCCATCTCCAAGCACCACAGAATCACACAGTACTTTGTTAATTACTACTGAGTAAGAAGCTGCTGACCCCATCAAATCCTTCTGCTTTATTTCCCACACCTTCACAAGTGCATACATTGCATACTTTTCTGTATACTTCCTGCCATTTACCCTGTAAAAATAGCAAACAACTAACATCCAATAACACCACCTATGCTCTGTGCGTTTACTAATGCACTCATTTCTCAAGCACATTCAACTAACAGATTCTAAATGAAATATACAGAATGCACATAGGCAAAGGAAAGTGCATGTACATGCTATGCACAGTTATCAGAAAGCACTACTACTGCAAAAACAAACAAATCATGTCTACATTACCCACAGTGCTATTGACACCCATATTTACTAACTTCTATCTTTCACAATTGCAGTGAAGAGCACTCCCTTGAAAAGCAGCAGTGTCTGAAGTACAAGGAGAACTCTTAAGAAACCTACTCTTTCCATTCAAAAAGTAAGTGCAATACTGCCATAATGATCTAACTGTTACTCACACACTGTAGAATTCTAGTATTCTAGAACAAACAATTGTACTAACCCTGCAACATTAGATACAGTATTAGTGCTTTCCCTCACCTGCTCCACACTCCATATTTTCTTAAATATTTTTATTTCGTGGACTATTTCGGTGTTTACATCTTAATTAGAAGCCTGTCATTTTTACCGAACGTATAGATACGTTGTGCAGAATTTTTATTATTGCATTTTTAAATTTGACTCGAGGCTAGGATTAGTTAACTATTGAAGAGAAATTGTAATTATTTCCTGTGTGTGCTTTTAAATGGCATTTCTAAGTGCTTTTCTGGGTGTAACACGTGGGAATAGCTACTTCTGGCTTCTCTCACGCACTGCACTGCATTGGGCACTACATTTCCCATGATTCTTGTAGTTTAGTCTGAATTTTTAACCTTGACTTCGGCGCGAACTCGCCTGCGCGCACGGGTCAAGCCCATTACAGTCTGTGACAGTCCGCGACTGGTACGAGACCACGGCACCACTCTTCATCCTATTATTCAAGCTATGGGTATTCAAGAAGCACTTCAGGTAATCGCGGCCGAAAAATTTAAATCAAGCATGTGATCAAAGGCAATGACCTTAGATTCAAAAACCATTATATCGACTTTGGTTGAAGATGCAACCGTTGTGGACCTACCTAGTAGAGAGATTAAGCCCCTTAACACGTTGCATTGTTTACTTCTAAATACACAATCACTGGTAAAACACGCATCTGATGTTGCTAGTGTTATTGAAGACCAAAAACCGGACCTCTGTGCTCTTACAGAGACCTGGGGAACCAAGACTGCGGCACCCTCTCTAAACATGGCTATTCCTGAAGGATATACCATGATTAGAAAAGGATTAGAAAAGATAGGGCACAAGGCAGAGGAGTTGGGGTGGCATTTATTTTAAAGGAACTTTGACCATTTGGGAAATAGCGGGGTTCACCATTAAAGGGATAGATACATTGCATATAAAAATCGGTATGAATGCGGAAACCACCACCAATTTTGTTTTAATCTATCATCCCCCCTCCTCAAAAATCGATATGTTGGAAGCAATTAATAACTACCTTATTCCACAGATTAAAATCACTTCAAGATTCATAATCTTGGGAGATTTCAATTATTGGTTGAGTTCGGTGCAGGATTCTGGGGCCTTAGAATTACAAGGTTCATTAAGCAGTCTGGGTTTTTCCCATTGCATGTGGTCCCCAACTCATGTCTTGGGTCATACACTATATTGGCTATGTGTACTTAATACCTCCTGTAGTGAGGTTAGCTCCAATACTTGCCCTTGGTCGGATCATTTCTTTGTTAATTTTACCATTCAGGTATCTTTTGTTACCAAAAAGAATTATATATTACAAGAAAGATTTTTACGTAATGGAAAGTCACTGACCATTGCCAATATAGAACCTCTGATTAACAATACACTTGATTTTGCACCCAACAAAGCTTTGTCAATTCAAGATATGGTCACCTTGCTAACTACCAATCTGGTTAGCATTTCAGATAAATTAGCTCCTCTTAAACTTAAAAAGATACACAAAGGTAATACCAACAAAAAGACCTGGTTTTCAGAGGAACTGAGAAAACTTAAATCAGTTTCACTGAAAGCTTATTATGCTTGGAAACGTGATTCTAATCCAGTTGCATTAACCTTTTATAAGAAACATGCCCTGGATTACAAAAATGCTATGCTCTTGGCTAAGAGAAATTTCCATAACACTCGTATCAAGAATGCTGTTTCTGATACTAAAGAACTGTTTAGAATTCTAAAGGAACAGGAAATTACATCTGCTCCCCAGGGTTTAGTGGAAACAAACGATAAGGACTGGTGTCAACTAATCCAAAATGGCTTGGAAAGTAAGCTGAATAAAATCCGAGCAACTATGCTTGAAAAAAAGAAACTAATCCTGCCTCTTTGGATACTATCTCACTGAATGCTTTTATAAGAAATCCAGTCATCCCCATTTTTAACTTCCATCCTATAAGCGAATGTGAATTAGAAAAAATAATAGGTCAGATGAAACCATCTCATTGTAGAGGTGACGCTTGTGCTTCCACGATTATTAAATTGTATTCTCCGTCCCTAGTCAAAGCCATCTGTATATTTGTCAACGCCTCAGTTAAGGAAGGGAAAGTTCCCTTGGAACTTAAAGAAAATAAAGTTACCCCTATCATCAAGAAACCAGGTTTGTCAAGAGATAATCCTTTAAATTTCTGCCCAATCTCAAACACTCCATTTCTGTTGAAAATTCTCGATAAAGTTGCTTACCATCAGATTGCCGAACATTTGAATCAACATCCAATATTGCACTCTCATCAATCAGGCTTCAGAAAATTTTTCGAAACGGAGACCTCTCTTCTGGAATTAAAAACCATGCTATTAACACAAATGGACAAGAGCGACCTTGATTATATCCCTGGATCAATTCAGGGACGCCAGTATGGCGTGTTCGATTTAATCGAACACGCCATACTGAATAACAGGCTGAAGGAAGTGGCCAATTTCTCCAACCAGGCTGCTGCTTGGATCGCTTCTTTTCTTGAACACAGACACATTAGTGTTTGCTCGGACATTGCCGAAGCTGATCCAATTCCAGTTCTCTTTGGAGTTCCACAGGGGGCTAGCACCTCTCCATGTACATACAATCTTTTTATGGCCCCATTTTTTTTTATGCTGGAGCAGGAGGGTGTTGAAACATAAGGGTGGCCTCCTACCACAACAACATTTTATATACCTCTGGATTCATTTCGAATGCAAAGATTGTACCATTGACAAGCCAAGTATCAATGGAGCTGCATATTCATGTCAAAAAAGTGAAAACAAGAAAACATATATACAGTGACTGTAAACATATTTATTTAGTTAGTGTTCAGTCAGCTTGGGTGTAGTTTCCCTTTAGTATTTTTTAGTTTTTTTGAAAAACACCTGCCTAATGATTGGCAGACCTTGTTATAGAGACAAGGGAATAGAAAAAGCAGAGAAAGCAAACATAACGGTTGGTTCAAATTCCTTATAAATGAACACAGGTGTGTCCATACACAAACAAGGATGCAAGGCACTTATTCAGCAGTAAATCATGCCAGGGTTACCCTCTGTAAATGTCACATTTAGATCATGTTGCTTTTAGAGTAGCCCTCATATAGTCAGAAGAAACATTTAGAAGGTAAATTGGAAAACAATGGACTAGAATTAGTCTTCACAAGTGCGTCCTGGTGGTTGTTTCTGAGGTGTACTGGAAATTGGGAGGTAACCAGGTCTTTTGGTCTTTGGAGTTCCACAGGGGGCTAGCACCTCTCCATGTATATACAATCTTTTTATGGCCCCATTTTTTTTTTATGCTGGAGCAGGAGGGTGTAACTTTATCAAATTACGCAGATGACATCCAATGTGTGGTGCATCTAACCGGCTCCCATGATCTAGATGAGCTAGAAGTGAATAGAATGTTCTGCTTAATTGAAAACTGGATGTTGAATAACTATTTGGCTCTTAACAGAGCCAAGACCGAGCTAATGATTGTGGGTTCTCCACATTCATTGAAGGTTTTAGATCATGCCTATAGCTCCTTCATGCTGGGGGTTGATATCATATGCCCACTTCCAAAAACAAAAATACTGGAAGTTACCCTTGACCAGTCCCTCAGTATGAAAGCACATGTGTCCTCGGTCGTGTCTTCATCAGTTTATTATGTTAAACTGTTATCACATCTGAGACCTCTTACATCTCATAAAAGTGCTGAAACTATAGCAAGAGCCATAATAGGGACCACATTAGATTATTGTTACAATCTATTACTAGGCATCAGCAAGCTGACTCTACAGAACTCCAACAGGTTCAGAATTGGGCTGTGAGAGTTGTAGTGGGGCTTGCCAGACGCAAACATGTTTTGGAAGCCAGACGGGGTCTGCATTGCCTTTCAGTGGTGGCTAGAATCAATTTAAGAACATTGGTTATAACATTTAAGTGTAGAATCCTAATGATGCCTCCATTTCTCCAATGCTATATCAAGGATAAAGTAAATACTAGAGCGCTAAGATCTGGAGATCATAATCTTCTGGAGCAACTCAGACCAAAAACCTCTAAAGTGGAGAATGGGGCCTTTTCTTTTAAAGCCCCCATCTTGTGGAATTTACCTCCAGATCACGTGTGCAAACATAAACTCCTGGACAGCTTTAAGAAAGCGCTTTAAACCTTTCTTTTTTCATAATCTGGCATTTTGGGGCAGCACCATATTACCAATAGGTATGTTTTTTTCTTTGACCACCTGAGATAGGACCTGTGTAGGATAGTATAGGAGACCATGTTTGTTGTATATATGTTATTTTATGGGCCCATAGTGCGCTTTATAAATATAATGTAATGTAATACTTTGTATTGTAATCTGAACACCAGTAGAGTAACACACAAATACAGGAATATCCTTGCCAACCTGATGTAGCAGCCCATTGCACAATCACACACCTCTACATACATCCTCACCATCATACTCAGATACTCATGCATAAAGCACTCATACACTGCACAAGATCCCAACCCACACTTTCTTTCTTTCTCCAACAGACCCCAAAGAATGCCTATCATCAAGCAACTCTGTAGAAAGCAATGCAAAAGTAAACAAAATCAAACTCAAGCTCTCCAAAATAAGCATCCACCTCTAGCAGAATGTGTACAAAAAGTTAAAACAAAACAGGTAATACAGTCATTAAGGGAAAGAAAACAAGCTTCAAGTACAGAAACTTTACCTCTGCTTTCAAAATGTAAAACGAAACAGAAAGTGATTAACAACACTGCAGCTACCACTAGTGCTAACACTCCACCTATAAATCTTGATGTAGTGACAAGTAAGCATACCAAAAATATTATTTTACAAAAAATGTTCCTCCACAGAGTCCTTCAGATCCTCATAAAAACAGAAGAAAAATCACGCACAACCCTTAAAACCTACCATAGAAAATGTATCCTAGAAGCTCTCATAGACAGTGCAATCCTTCTCAAAAGGAAATTATTTATTTCAGTTTTAAACAGAATGAAACCACTAACAAAACTTAGCACTGAACTACAAAAAAGACTTCTCAATAAACGGACTATGATCAAAGATAGCTTCACAAACATCTGTGGAGGTGAATGGAGTCACACCATGAGCACAGAACCATATTTCAATGAAGAAGCATACAAACAAATGCAAATAAACCCAATTGTCATAGATAGCAGTGGACACGGGTATGAAAAACTTAATAATACCATTATGGAACAAGAAACTCTGCTCTCAAAATTATCCCCATAAAACTCAGTATCAACACTCAATTCAGCTGAACCAATACATCCAATCTACAAATGGCCGTGCACATTAGTGTGTAACATAGCGAAAACATCTTTAAAATCTTTACGCCAGTTCCTCAATCAGTATGTGAAAGGCAAAGAAAAATTCAAAAGGAAACTATTACAAAATATGGACTCCTGTCCAGTGCGCAAATACACAGGACTAGAAGGACATTCATTAGCCTGCATTTGTGGACCTATCTGCAAAAGCACCTTCCACCATATCAAAATTATATCAACACATCATTCAACTATAAGAAATCTGGTACATAAACTGTACTATGCCAAAAGTCCTGCTTTAGTATTAGCCAATTTAAATAACAATCTTCTACATGGTACAGCCAAACAACTACTCAAAGAAATAGAGCATATCCAGAGAAAATATTTTGGAACTGAAAGCCACTTACAAAATGCAATAGATTTATAACAGACTAGCAACAACTGTACAGATGGCAACCTTCTTTTACACACATACAAAAAAGTACCAAAGTACATCTGCTGAAGTACCAAACCATCTGTGTGTGTGACTTTTTATAAAAATAGCACAAAAACTGTGGAAGTAATGTACAAAATAGAAGACAATGAAAATTCCAAATGGTTCCAATTAGCTCTCTATATTATAGCAGAAAACAAATATGAGATTACTGACCACTTAATACTTTGCAGTTTCTGCACTACAAAACTTGACAATAACCAAACACCTTCACGTGCGATCACAAATTACCAAAACCCATGCAACAACTCAACTGATAATAGAGCATCATAATTCAAACAGTGCATCCATTTCAAGTAATAATACACCTTCAACCAAAAACAGCAAAACTACCTCCCTCTGAATTACTTAAAGGCATTTGTGGCAACGTAGTTTATTTGCCATTAGATCTCAAAGAAAATGTACACACTCTGGGAGTTCAACGTCCAATAGATCAATCTTTAATTATCTTAGTAAATGGCACACCTACAAAAGACAAAATAAATTGGCAACAACTCGTGGACTTACATAAAGTTAGACAAGCCCTGCAATATCAAAAAACAAAAATGAATACTACAGAGAATGTAATATTGAAGAAATCCTGAGGGAAACCACTGAAATAATTCAAGAGTCATCAGAAACTGGACAATTTCAACTTTTAGATCCTGTTACAGAATCCAATATTTTAGACCATTATATAATTCATCCATTACACACTAAAGACACCACAGATGATGCACGGGAAACATACCAAATACGACAAGTCAAAGGATCTCCAATCAGCATATGGGAAAGAGGCACGTGTCTTTCCTCTACTCTTTCCTTCTGAGAAAGGAGGGAGGTACGATGATAGCCCCCACACAAATAGCAGCATCAGAATACTGCTCTTTACAAATGTATTCTGAAGACCCCAGATTCAGACAAATCATGGAATACATATTCCACCTTCTCTTTCAAAGTGAACTAGCAACTCTATGCTACAGAGTTGCACACACATTGAAATCAAGTACCCATTTTCAAAATATATCATCTACGGAATCACTACAAAAAGTGCAAGAAAAAGATTAGATTTTACAGTCAAGCATTACAAATCTTTTAGGAAACGTGTGGTACAAAAGAATACTGGTTCAGACATCACAGGGATGTATGCTGTATGATAAGAAAGCTTGGCCCACCCACTTGGTTTGTGCATTAATTTGTGCAGAATATGCATGGGAAAATGTACATGATTTCCTACGCATAACAAACAAAAACAAAACAAACATAGATATAAAAACACCAGGAAAACTCTGTTCTCTAGATCCTGTAAATGTATCAAGATATTTCCATCATCGCTTCATTGCTATGCTACACTTCATTTGTAATAAAACTGTTCCTCCTCTCGGAGAAGTGCAACACTTCTTTTGGAGACAATAATACCAGCCAGAGGAGCACCACACATCTACATGCTTTTGTGGATTAAAGATGCTCCTAAATTTGGTCAGGACAGTGATGCCACTGTTTTGCACTTCATCCAAAAATATGTCACTTGTGAAATCCCTTCACAAACAACACATAGTGACCTTCATGCACACATTTTACAATTTCAAAGACACAATGTGGGAAATATTGGCATCACAAATATAAAAACAAAGGGAAATACTACACCAAATGCCGCTTTGGTTTCCTAACCAGTTTCAACAACAGGTCAAGTAAACAACCTCATGTCTTCAGTTAGACATACTGTCAAAGGTACATCACCTAAGAACACATATTATATAAAAAGAACAGAAGAATCAAAATACATCAATGATTACAATGCAATCATTGCCCTCCAATGGAATGCAAACATAGATGTGCAGTACATTGCAGACAATTCCACTGCAGTTGCACGATACGTCACAGCCTACTTAACCAAAGCAGAGAAAACAGAGCTTCAGGACCTCTGGGATGACATATCATCTGACAAAACACTATCCCAAAAATTGTACAGTTTTGGCATAAAAATGCTTTCTCATAAAGAATGTGGCTGCTATGAAGCTGCAGACCGTTTAACCGGTACTGCCATGTATGAAAAATCTGAAAATATAGTATGGCTAAGTCTTGGTCCTGCTAAATCTAGAACAAGATATCTCAAATCATATGAGAACATAGAAACAATAGCCAAAAATGATCCCAACAGCCAAGATATTTTGGAAAACAATTTGCTGGACAAATACTACCCAAACAGGAGTACCACTTTGGAAACCATGGGCCTCATTATGAGAATCTCGTTAAAAATGTAGTCATTACCATCATGGTGGTATTAGCACGTCCGTGTACCCTGGACGCCGCTAATAGTGGCTGATTATGAGTGCGTGAGCATGCACGAACCCCCGTGCCGGTAATGGCTGCACCCCATGCCGCAAAAGGCCCCCTTATCCCCTGATAGCGGCATCATGGAAGCCGCTGATACCGCCTCCGCCCAGGAGCAACCCCTTAACAACAGACCCGTAAGTACCATCATGCAAATACCGGGTTCCTAATACCAGACCCAGAAATAACATTATCGCGCCCGAACGGGAAATAGTCCGGCATCCATCTTGAAAATCACAATCCATTGCAATCCCATGGCTACAGGCACTGAAATCCAAAACTAAGATCCCAGCCTGCCAGAAAATGACACAGTCCACCCTCAAAGGCACACCTCATCTGCGCAAACAATGTTTCTCTGACGAGGAGCTAAACATGCTGACTGACACCCTGGCCCAGCATGCAGATGTGTTGTTCTGTACAGACCTGCGCTGTGCGACACAATCAAGGAGAAACAGATCTGGGAGGAGGTGGCCCAGAAGGTGTCCGCAGTGGGGACAACCACATGCAATACAAAGGAATGCCGAAAAAGGTGGGACAACCAGCGGCAGCATGTCCGCAACATACTGACTACCAACCGTCAGCAGGACCAGGCAACAGGAAGTGAACCATCCTCGCCCATCAAGCTAGCACGTGGGAGGAAACGTGCTGTTCTCTGATACACATGGATCCCATTGAAAGGGTCAGGCGTGCTGAGACAGGAGTAACATCATTGGCTGATGAAGGTGAGTGAGCGTTGGCATTACACAAAAGTCAACACACGCAACCAACCTCACTGACACAAACCACCAGAGTCCCCAATTCCAAACCCAAGTACCATCAGCATGCACACACACACACGCAGCACTGCAGAGAAGAAGGCCGTACTACTGTCACATCCCACTGCATGGTGCAGGCATCTCTACCACCAAGTGTACATCAGAGATACATCACATGGCATGCAGACCCTGAGGCATGTACAACGCACGCAATCCACGACACACCCGTAATACACCAAGCAAACTACATGCACAACATGGATGCGCTAGAAGGACGCACAGACACTGCACCACACATCCAACACCTGTAAGCACCATGTCTGCCCTTCCAACATGCAGACAGCAATGCACAGGACCCAAAATGTACTTACATAAATATATGTTGGATGTCCCTACACCCATGACTCATGCCCTGCCTCTCCATCCCACACAGGCACAGTATCAGACAGCGATGACAGGCCCACCACAGAAACAAAGCCAACAGCACCACACAGAAGCAGAGGGGAAGATGATGGCACCAGGCCGTACACGTCAAGGACCGGGTGGATGAAAACAAGCACCCCCATGCCACAGTGGTCTGGCAAACAGGGGCCGCAGGTCATAGGACCTGAGGAGCATCCACCCCCGACACATGGGAATATGCACCGGCCTGGGAAATTGGGTGCCATCACTGCACACCTGCCACAAGGCACACCGGCCCCCAAGCCCACAGACAAAACGACCCCTGCCCCACTGCAGCCACCTCATGTGGACGAGGAGGGTACATCAATGGCCAGCAATGGTGAGGCTCCTCAGTCACCGTCCACTAGTGACCCTGGGGAGGTGGCCCAATCTGCAAAAAATAGTGCAGAGGATGATGTCCAACAGGACGCGGCTGACACGGCAGAGCAATGCATGTCAAAGGACACTGAGGGAACACCATCTATGGGGCACACACCACAGCACTCCCTGGGATATGGGTCTTGTGATGGTAGCTCCAGGGAGGATATGGCTGGACCTGTATTCAGCCCTCAAAGCAGTCCAACTCCAGCTCCCATGCGACCACCAGCAGTCAATGACATACGTGACCTAGAGGCACACATCACCCGCATGGAGGTGCGTCAGCAGTCCATGGACGAGATGTTGCGACAATTCATCGCAGTAGGGGAAGCCCACGCCAAGCCCACTGTGACAACACACAGGCACTCACCCGTGTTGTGAACTGCGTCGCCAGGTGGGTGTGCCAATGCATGGAATCAGTGACCCAGTCACTCACACATTTGGCTGCCACCATGGCACAATGTCCTGCAGCACCTGCCGAGTCACAACCCCCGCCATCCACCAGCAGTACCCCTTTAAGCTCAACTCAGACAAGCCCAGTGCGTAGGTTTCTACACACCATGCGCCGGCTAGGGAAGCCACAGCCTCCATGCAAAAGGAGCCGACTGTAGCCGTACAAACATGTGGGATGGAGGCTGTTAGAACTCATATTTGTGTGCCGGGACGTGGGTGTGTGGGGAAGTAGAGGGATGGGGGGTGTTTGTGGGCATGTGTGGGGGGGTAGAGGGATGAGTGGTGGAGGGTGGTGGGAGGGGTTGGGGATGGGTGGGTAGAATCAGTTGCTTCATGGGTGAGCTGTTCATCTATGTAAATAGTTTTATTGATAATTATATCTCATTTGGAAACAAATAACATGACCGGACATTGCTTATTGAGTGTGTCACAATTTAATGCCAAACAGTGTACACTGCCCAGAGTCCCCCGATCCCAGTGCACAGCAAGTGGGAATTGATGTACCTGTACCCTCTTCATCACATTGCATCCAATGAAAATGTCCATCATTGATTGGTACACAGCACTTCCATCATGTGCATTGGCACATGGCTGATGTACTACTCTTATCCTTCATCATCCCCATCTTCACCCTTTGGTTGCTGGTCAATGTCAGGTGGCAGGGGTAAGTTCCACCGGATGCACATGTTGTGCATTATGGCACAGACCATGGTGATCTATCCACCTTCTCAGGCCCATAAAGGAGTGCTCCACCAGACCTGCTGAGGCAGCGGAAACATGCCTTCAACAGGCCAAAGGTCTGCTCGATCACAACACGGGTACCGGTATGAACCCGATTGTACTCCTCTTCATGCCTGGTCTGCGGGATCCGAACAAGGCTGAGGAGGCACAGCTTCAAGGCACAGTGAGGTATGTGTGACTCAATTTCTGGCATTACACATGTAGTATTCACTGTCATGGCTGCAGCTATTTGGTGTTCACATTCACATGCCCCTGGATGTATGCACACAGGTACATTTGTCGCAATGTGTGCTGGACAATGGTCTGCATGTATGGATTGCATTGTCCAGATGATACAGGGTGTTCACTTGCATGCTCATGCAGATGTGGATGCGGAACCATGTCTTACCACCCATATTGGCGATGTATGGCACTCGGTATCTGTTGCCACTAGCGGCATTGTCACAGGTGTAATCATGTTTTGTCATCCATCGCTTGACATTCCCATGGTGGCCTGCTTGTGTGTCTGGCATATTGTCACTGCTGTGCAGCATTGGTTTTATGTATGGCATTGATGTGTCATGTTCAGGTTGGGGTGTTCAGGGCAACAGTGTTTAGCTGTATGTGCATTGTCCTTTCACCACCCAATCTCACCCAGGTGGATTATGCATCCTCCCAATCTCACCCAGGTGGATTTTGCATCCCCCCAAACTCACCCAGGTGGATTATGCACCCCCCAATCTCACCTAGGTGGATTATGCATCCCCCCATCTGACCCAGGTGGATTGTGCACCCCCCCAATCTCACCCAGGTGGATTATGCATCCCCCCAATCTCACCCAGGTGGATTATGCCACCACCCATCTGACCCAGGTGGATTATGCATCCCCCCAAGCTCACCCAGGTGGATTATGCATCCCCCCATCTGACCCCCCCACTGCACTGCCATGGGCCTGTCAGGCAACTTACCAAGCAGCCAGGCACGTCGTCCTGCATGCCGCTCCATGTAGCGCGGTAGCAGGGAGTTACGCAGCACCATGGCATCATGTGTGGATCCGGGATATCGGGCACAACAATGTGTGATGATCTTGCTGGAGTCACATACCATCTGTACATTGATGGAGTGGTATTGCTTATGATTGTGGTACACCGCCTCTATGGCATGAGGGACCACCAATTCTATATGGGTGCACTCGAGGGCACCGACGCAATTGGGCATGCCTTCCAGTGTGTGGAAGCCAACTTTAGTCTCAGCTAGGTCCTTGGTAGTCCATGGTAGGGATATGTGGATTCTTGCGTGCTTCAGGAGGGCATCCAGCACTTGGGTCAGCATGCGTGAAAAGAGAGGTTGTAATATGCCATGCAGCTGACCCACTGTGTTCTGGTAGGTGCTTGTGGCCAGGAAGTGGAGCACAGACACTACCTTCAGTAGAGGGGAGATGGCAGTGTGGATTTCTATCAGGCTGACAATGTTGTCATGTATCATGTCCATTATGTTGGTGATGGTGTCCCAGTCCAACTGGTACAGGGTGTGGATCTGCTCAGGGGTTAGGTTGAATGGACTGACTCTGATGCGAGGGATTGGTAGCTGCATACGTGGTACCACTGGCTGCACTGGGGGGACTTGCTGGGCCTGTCTCACTCTCCTTCTCCTCCTGTGTCTCCTTTGTGCTGCCTGTTGTTGTAGTTGTAGTTGTTGTTGCTGGTATAGCAGTACAGGCATGTCCTCCAACCCCAGGATTGCAATAGCTAGTGGGGTATTTTTGGTGTAGGAAGGGGTGTGTTGTGTGGGTGTGCTCCTTTTGTACTGGTGCAGGTTTAATTGACTCCACCTGTGGTGAATGTGTGCATCTGTGGCAGTTAGCTACACTGCAGGTTGGTATTTACGGGTGGTCTGCGATGCCTGTATTGCCACCATCGTGCAAGCCCTATTTAACGCCTTTGGGATGCCGGTAATTGCATGCCCGCGTAACTTGTGATGTCCTCCTGTTAGCGGCATCCCGGTATTTCCGCCGCGACGGGGCGTGTGTACGCGTGCATGCCGGTAAGAAGGGGCACTGTACGGACGGTGGCTGTATTGCCGGGTTGTCGGCTCGTAATGGCCCGGACCTGTTATTGATGCCGGTAATACCATTCTGCCTTCCTTTTTTCATTAACTCCATGCTCGTAATGAGGCCCCATGTCTCTATATCACAAAGCCCAAACTTCACATACAAAAATAATATTAAACCATATGAAAAGAAAGGTAGATACAGAGTGGCAAATTGTGAAGGCAGCTTAGTGAAATTTACCAAACACAGCTTAATTAATCATGTTAAATTGTCATTAAAACTCCTCAACATAAAGAACTGTATTACATGTCTCTGCTACAACATTTTAAACCATGGAGAAAAGAAGAAGAGTTACTAGATACCTATAAGTCCTATGAAGACGCTTTTAAAGCAAATGAAAGCACTATAACAGACTTAAACTTTACACAGTAGCAAACAATGTTGCACAATGAACAGCAACACAATTAAGAACTTCAGGCCCAACTAGATGTGGACACTCCTGACAGTAGTCAACCTTCCGTAAGAGGAAGCCTAGATCCACTTGGACAGCCACTAATAGCAAATGAGGTAGAATTATCCATGACAGAAGTAGAAAACACCATGTGTCAGTATGAGCGATCTACAGAAGACTTTGCTGTACTGAAATCACAACTAAACAATGAGCAGCGTACCATTTTTCAAGAAGTAACAAAACAAATTGAACATGGTGTGCAACATGAAAGTAAACATTGTACCTGTCAAGACTACAAACCTATACTACTATACATGAGTGGTCAAGCTGGTTCAGGCAAAACAGTCTTAATCAAAATCATCAGCAAGTTCCTCCAACAATTGACAAACAACAAACTGTCAGCTATTGTAACTACCCCACAGGTTTAGCTGCCTACAACATAGGCGGTGTCACTTTACACCGTTCACTACTCCTTCCAGTAGAACACCAAAACAAATTGGACTTTTACAAACTTTCTCCAGAAGTTGCAATGAAACTACGCAGAGTTTTCAAACAAATGAAAATGCTGCTAATGGATGTGGTGAGCATGGTCTCCAACCTAATGTTGGCTCTGATTCACCTCAGATTACAAGAGGTCCTCAAAACAGACTATGAAAGCTCTTTGGAGGAAAACACATTATTCTTCAATTAACACCAGTGAAAGCTGAACCAATATGTAAAACCTTCGGGCACAAACTGTGCTGTAAAACTCTTGGCAGCATAGTAAATGTCAACCTTTGGCAACATTTCCAATACAAAAAATTCACAGAAAACATGCAGACCTCACATACGCCAACATTTTAAAAAGTATTAGATTTTGTATACTATATCAAGAAGCACAATCTATATTAAAAACCAGGCACATCCATGCACTCTATGGCCATAACTCATGTGCTACTGATGTCATGGAACAATTAGCACACAAAAATGTAAATTGTATGTCCTTGATGCCAATTCTTGCAAGCTGTTCAACATTTAATGAAACAATGGTAAACAAAGAAATATAACTAATAGTTCAAATTGGCTCCACAGTCAAACTGGACGTACATGGTATGATACTACCCATGTGCCAACAAGCCACAACAAGGCTAAACACCTTGAACAACTCTATCTCTAACACAGCTGGTTTAGAGAAAATATTAAAATTATCTTTAAACTAAAGAGTAATGCTTAAACGTAACCTTGATGTGGACCATAGAGTAGTTAATGGATCACTTGGTACAGTTGTTGGCTTTCAAACATACCCACGTGACAATAACATCCAATTTGTCAATATTCTCTTTGACAAACTATCCGAAGTTAAAAGGAAAGGACGCTCAACAGCCTGCTTCCTTCTCTTCAAAGACATGTATGTATGTAGAGAACAATTTTCTCTAGCATAGGCAGTCACCATTCACAAATCACAAGGTCTTACCCTAGATAAAGCATTGATAGATATTGGTAGCACAGTCTTTAAAGAAGGCATGAGATATGTAGCACTATCACGCTTACGTACACTTGACAGACCATTTCTAATCAACTTTGATGCAAGTAAAGTAAACACTGATATTTGTTGCATTCTAGAATACAATAGACTGCATTCACTCTACACCCCCATCTAAAAACCTATCCTGTCTGCAAAAAGCAAAACGTTGTAAAATAAATACTTCATCAAGAACTGCAACCAAAGAAGAATCTACTGCTCAAATTAACTCAACTACCTCTTCAAAGAAGCAACACACACTCCGAACAAATGACTTGATATGATATGATATTATATGATATGGCATTTGTAATGCGCCTATGCACAAGTGTTTCAAGGCACGACGAGGCAAGGAAGGGGGGAACAAAGGGAAGACAGACAACGATCCTACTAGGCCAGGTGTCATTCAGATCGTGCAAGTGCAGGGGTAGACGGGAAGGGAAAAGTGCAAGGGGAAAGGGTGAGGGGAAAGTGCAGTACAGGGGTAGAAGAATGACAAGATAAATAGTAAGGGCCAGCTGGTGGCAAGTGCATGGTAAGTGCAGACACGTGCTGGGAGGGGGGGCTGTAGGGATGCAGAGACAGTCCCGCAGTGCAGGGGTTGCCAGGGAGGTAGTGCAAGGGGATAGGGGCTGGGCCGAGGACCGAGATCAGTGAGAGTGGCCCAGTTGCAGAATCAGTGCAGTTTCAGTAGGAATTTAGCAGGGGAGATGGGGAGAGAAAGCAGAAGCAAAGAGGAAGGTTTTGAGGTATTCCGGAACCGGAGATGGTTCTCCTCAAGTTTCAGGGATGCAGGAAGGCTGTTCCAGAGGGAGGCCCCTGCCGCAGAGAGAGATCTACCCCCAACTCGTTGCTTGGAGAAGCGGTTGACCCTGAGGGAGTTGGAGGCGGATGAGCGAAGGGCTCGAGAAGGAAGATATTTAGGAAGAGAGAGTTTAAGGTATTTTGGCCCCAGGCCCCTGAAGGCCTTGTGGACAATGCAGATGGTTTTGAACTTAATCCTCGCAGCCACTGGGAGCCAGTGTAGAGATTTCAGTCCTGGAGAGATACGGTCCCTGGGCGTGAGGCGAAGGACAAGTCTCGCAGTCCTGTTCTGGATGAGTTGCAGAGGGCGGAGAGTAGAGGCAGGCAAATTTAGAAAGAGGCTGTTACAGTAGTCCAGCTTGGAGAGAACCAGGGCTCTGGAGACAGTGAGCTTCTGGAGGAGGGAGAGGAAAGGAAGAATACCTCTGAGGAGGTGCAGCTGGTAGTGTGACTTCTTAGAGACATCAGATATGTGAGGAGAGAAGGAGAGTGTGGAGTCGAAGATGACCCCTAGATTTTTTGTCTTGCAGGTAGGAGCAGGAAGAGGGCCAAGAGAGGCCGGCCAGAGAGCTTCAGGGAAGGAGGGAGTGGGTGTGCCGATGAGTAGAATCTCAGTCTTACTGGCATTAAGGCAGAGGTCATTGGCGGCACACCATTCCTGGATAGCAGACAGACAGTTAGAGATGAGGGAATGAGAGGAGGACGCTGAGTGTAGCCTGAAAATGGGCTGGGTATCATCCGCATAGCACTGAAAGTTGGGGCAGAGAGCAGCGATGCGGTGGGCAAGGAGTGCCAGATACTGGTTGAACAGCCAGTACTGGTTGGACACAGAACTGTCAGTTACATTCAAATTTTCAAATACAACTGCTGTAAATTGCTACGCAAATGTAGAAATCAATATTCTATTCCAATTGCCACCAATTATTGAAAACATTTACTTAAATGGTACAGACCAATTGTGTTTGCAAATGTTAGTCGTTCATAGAAATGCAACCAACAATCCTGACAACAAGTAAAGTATTTCTGGAATAAGGCAGGAATGGGACTACTGTGCTGGAATGGTCAAATTCACTATAAACTCACAAGAAGATCCACACAAATTTTTTATGTACTTACTGCAAGTACAACAAAACAAAAGCATACCTGTAAATGAAATCTTACAGAATTCATACATGTGAAAAAATACATGCACTGTTTTCAGGCATGTAGTACAAAAAGAAGTTCCTAATGAACGCTTCGTGTATGTATCCATATCTAACTGTAAATCCATTCCATTTCAGCAACTCGTACAAAATGCAAAGCATGGCAGATCATGTACTACCTGCAATTCCGATTATCGCTCCACCTTACAATTACAAACACATAGTAAATACGTAATAGTAATGTGTTTACGTTAAAATGCAGATGGTACCAAAAACAACTGCAAGTTGACTAGATTCACACATGGTCAAGTATCACTTAGTAAGAAAATCTTCACAACCATAGGTCTAATCTACCATGCAGGAGACACAACCAAGGCAGGTCACTATACTGCATATATAAAAAATTATTGTGGATGGTTTGAATGTAATGATACTACCATTACCCTAAAACAGAGATTACCAGCAAATCTTGTAAATGCTTACTTAATATTCTTAAAACCAAAATGTAATAATAACTAATCTGTGTATGAACATAAACAGAACTTGAACTTCAAAACTATGGCCATTTAGAATATGCCAACAGGTATCTAAGTGCCCCAAGATGCTGCAACAAGCAAACAGATAAATGAATACCATTAAAATGAAACAAGAAATAAACAGTTAGAATACTCCAACAAACAGCCCCAAAAATCTGCAACAAGCCAGCAGATAGATGAATACAACTAAAATAGAAAAATAAATAAATAGAATACACCAACTGCTATCTAATTGCAACAATAATACCACCACTTCCAAATCAAAAATCATACACCTATTCAATTCCTCCTATTGAAATCAATGAAAGAAACATACTGTACCACTACGTAGAACGTTTTTTTTTTTTAATCCAGCATGGATTTTCCTTTCCCACAGACCCAATGATTCAATCAACAAACACAGGAACTGAGAAAATTGCACTGTACACTGGTTTGAACTATAGTACTTCTAAAGTACTAACTATGAGGGTTGACAAAATACAGAAATGTCTACTATGCAATGCAATACTCATTATAAACTACCCACACTAACACATGATTTTTTTTTCTTTCATCACAGTGATTCAAAACATTTTTTGCTCCAACTACCCATTTCATGAAAAAACTGCATACAACCACAAAAATCAATCAGTAAGTATATAATAATTGGACTCATAAACACCACAGCATAACACATGAATTCAAGCAAACACCTGACCATAAACCACAATCCAAAATGTTTGCTTCCATGGGTATCTTATGATGCAGCACTTGCTTCCAAACACTACAATCTTGACTGCATGGCCAGGCCAAAACTCTTCATACAGCCTCAACAAAAGAAACAGTAAGTATATAATAATTAAACTCACAAAAACTGCAACACAACACAGACATGCAAACAAACACCTCACCAATACATGCAACCCAAAATGCCTAGAATCTTCAATACCAAAATTCTGAACAGAATCCAACAAACAAACTAACACACATCATCCCACTATCCTATACAATATTACACTACTGCCAATCAGTACTCACATTTTTGAAAACATATCCCCTAAGCAGCCCGCATACCACAGTCAAAATCATTGCTAACATGGGTGTGTTATGCTGCAGTGGTTATAGCCAGGGCCTAGAGTCTTGGGTGCATGGCTGAAGGCCTACGGAACTTCGGCCATGCACCCAATACTCTAGGCCCTGGCCAAAACCACCACAGCATGGTGGTTGTGGCCAGGGCCTAGTGTCACTTGGGCCTCAGAATCACCACACTACCTTCTGTCACATCAGGTGAAATGTTGACAATTAAATTACCTCTTACTAACTCACGCACTATGACTGTGCACCTGATCTATAGACCCCCCCAGCTCCACTGGCTCCTTTGAAGAAGATATTACATCTATCATCTCCACTAATACTAAATCAACTTCCTAAATCCTAGTTCTAGGAGACTTTAATGTGGGTCTTAATGACCCAAATGACTTGCATGCCTCAGCACTTGCTAACTCTGTTTCTGAACTAGGCTTTATGCACAGGGTCAATAAACCAACACACTCTGAAGGTAGAACCTTAGACTGGGTAGCTGACCTTAATTGTGAGACTTTAATCACTTCTATCGAACCTCTCATCTGGACAGACCACCATTTAGTGACTTTTACCATCCTAGATAGCCCATTACCAATAACCAACCCTCTGTCACTGCCACTCCTCACCAGGAATAGATGTAATATTACAGTGGACAAGCTACGGCCTTATCGTCTCCCTATTCTGAATGATCTGCTGGATACCTCAGACCCAGATCTATTAGTTAACCTATACAATGCTACGATCACCCAAGCTATATATACTATTGCAACTTTAAAAGTGTGTGAAAGCACACCTAGAGCCCACCTTAACTCATGGTTTACCCCTGAACTTCAAGCTTTACAGGCGGAAAAAAGAAAAGTCAAGACCCTTTGGAAAATTCACCCAACAGACCTAAACAAAGACAGCTTATGGAAAATTACAGCTAAATACAAATAAAGAGATTTTGCAAACTAAACATGATACACATAATGATAGGATCAATAAAGCCAGCTGCAGCACCCAAGCATTTTTCGTCATCCTAAGAGAGTTGGAAGCCCTCATCCCACCAACAGACAGTATCACTAAGAATAAGAACTGGTGTACCAATATTAAAAATGCACTGTCCAACAAAATTTCCCTTCTCCAAAATAAAATAGCAGCAAATAAACGTAACCTTCACAACCCAGATATCCTGCTGACACCCCAACCTAACTTGCTTAAACCATCACAGCAATTTAAGTTTGCTCAAGTATCCACCTTAGAAGTCGAATAAATCATAAATTTGCTGAAACCGTCCAGATACCAGGGAAACACCTGCCCAGCCTCTATCATTAAAGAAGCTGCAAGAGAATTAGCCCCCTTCATCACCACTATAATCAATGCCTCATTTAAAACATGTATCGTCCCTACCAACCTTAAGCATGCATGGGTCCTTCCGCTCATAAAGAAACCTACTCTGGACCCAAATATCACAACAAATTATAGACCTATTACAACAGTGCCGCTACTTTTAAAAATAATTGACAAAGCTGCCTATCTCCAGATACAATTGTACTTGGAAATTAACAATCTACTAGGGGTCCGGCAGTCAGGATTTAGACCCAAACACGACACTCAAACAGCCTGGATTGAACTGAAGAACCAAATGCCTGACACACAAATGCCTTCACCTGGCCGCCCCACAATACCTTACCTCTAGATTCATGAGACAATCCACTAATCGCCCCTCCAGAACAGCCACTGCCAACCTATTGCGGATGCCCAGATTCAAACGCATGAAGTTGGGTGGCAATAGCTTCCCAGTCAAAGCTGCCCAAAATTGGAACTCTCTCCCTCCTACTCAGACATGCCTTACCTTCGCTTCAGATCCAACCTTACCCACTTGATTAAGGAACATGATATATAACTATCTGACCTTGCCTGCTCCCACTACTGACCCTCTCTTTGTATATACTACTTTGGTGATGCTTCCGGCATCCTCTTCTTCATCTGCATGATAATCTTTTTAACACTGTCCTCTATTGTATTATAATTCACATTGTAAACACTGTATTGTAATCACATTGTAATCATTGTATTTTAAATCATAATTGTAACCCTTGTAATGTAATGCACAGTATTGTAACTTAAGCTGAACAATCCTCTTTTTGCCTTGTGCGCCCAAATATCCTCGGGTCCGGTGTGCGATATAAATAAATAAACAAACAAACAAACAAACAAACAAATTGACGAACTAAAAGACAAAGGAAAACTGTCCCTCCCACTCCTTTTAGATCTCTCTAGCGCATTTGATTTGGTGGATCATAAAGTGTTTTGTAAGGACCTATCCACAGCTGCCCACTTCTCTTCGGAAGCAACTTTGGAAGGAGTATGCTTACGCTCGGCATCAGCATATCCCACACCTATAACATGTGGAGTACCGCAAGCTTCTTGTGTATCCCCTACTATGTATAACATCTTCACCAAACCATTATTTGATGACTTAGACTATCTAGGTGTCACCTACACTAATAATGCAGATGACACCCAGATCCTCATCCCCCTGACTGGTGACTATGAAACTGACCTTGCCTTAGTCAACAAAATCTATCTAGGCATGGATGGCATCTCACGGCCGTTGCCTGAATAATGAGAAGACTGAGCTATTGCTCCTAGGAGCACCAGCTAGTTTGAACAAATGTAATAGTCAATTTGGCTCATTCAACATCGACAGCAGTGACAATAAAGTGGCAAAAGAAGTCATACTTAGATGCAGCCTTAAACCTACGTAAACAAGTCAACTGCACGGCCTCAGCGACAGCTTATACCTGCAAGCTGATCCATGCCTGCAAATCATTTTTATCAATAGACAGTTGCATTACCTTAGCAAGAGCATTAATCCTCTCACAAATTGACTAATGTAACACACTCTATTTGGGCGCAAGTAAATTCAGCATCAACAAATTGCAAATGCTGCAGAAAAATGCACTCAGAACTGCGCTAAGCATCCCTAGGAGATAACACATCTCAGAATCTAGACGGAAGACTGGCTCTCATTTAAGGATAGGATACAGTTTAAATATGTTTCCCTTACTCATAAATGCCTAAATAACTCAGCCCATAAATACTTAATGGAGAAATGTGTTAATAAGACATTGGCACGACCTATGAGGACCCCACACTTTTTCTGTGTGAAGGTCCCTAGATACAAACTGAAAAAAGCAGGGGGTAGCAGCTTTCCTGTTATAGCAGCCCAGTTATGGAACTCCTTAACTTAACTTCAAGAGTTGACCAGTCCTTCTTCAGCTTCCTGAAAAATACCAACGTCTGGCTCCTAGCAAAACATATTGGAATGTAATCTATGACTATAGTACTGATGTATCATATTGTATAACCTCCAGTGTGTAATCTATTGAATGCCATATAATCAGTTTAAATAATGTAATAATGTAAGAGTATCACGTAATTAATGTAAATAATGTAGTAATTTTATGTGTAACTTGTAATCCACAAATACTTGCAATGTGCCTATATACATCTGGGTGTGGAGCACTATGTAAATAAATAAACAAACAAACAAATATTAAAAATGTGCTATATATCTAGACCAGTGGCCTCCAACCAGTAGATCGTGAGCTACTGGTAGCTCGCCTGAGACTCCCAGTAGCTCTTTGATCAGACCCCAAAATGATCACTGTGTGTTTATTTTGGTGCCTAAAGTCCCAGGGACCTTTCCCCCGCCCCTCCCACTCCTCTTCCTGTAAAGTAAACAGTCAAAAGCTGTGTGCAAAGTGAAAGGAGGGGGTGCATCTGGGCTTGAAGGGCTTGGGAAGTATCCCAACATGGGGTTAAATATCAATAACAAAAGTAAATGGCAAATGTGTGTTGTGGCCATTGTCACCAAGAGGTGCACATGATGACAGATTACAAAGGTCCCGGGTACATAAACCTACATGCTGTGTAAAACAAAGCTGGGGCTGTGATTGTTTTAGTCTCACTGTGTTTCTTTAGATTCATTTCAGCTAGCATTACTTTGCATGCTGGTAATTGTAGACTTTTAATCAGAATGGAGGGAGTAAAGATACAGCTGTAATAGTTTTCTCAGCGTGCATGTGTGTGTTCATAGGAAAATAATCATTGTCAGTCCCAGCTTGCAAGAAAAAAGGTACATCTCGCTGTGTGTGTTTAGGATAAAACTGTGATTTTTTTTTTATATTTTCAGGTATTGAGTTAGAATGGAATATGGCATGATATGGAGGAGCCCAACTCTATGGATGTCCCAAAACAGGAATTCAAGCAATAACTGGAATTTTACATGTATGTAAACACGGAAAACTACTAGCTATGCTGCATTCTGGTGCTTGCCCACTTACATTTATAAAACTAAACAGGAATGTAAAATGAGAATGTCTATCAATACCATCTCTTTAAAAAACAATGTGAGATGTTTTACGAAACGATAGTTGGAATTAAGTGGGAAATGTGAGCAGTGATTTCCACTTATATATTTCGATATGCATAGGATTAATATAGCTTAAACCTAGTTACTAAGTAACAGAGCACTGCACAAAATATGGTGTTAAATACAGGGAGAGAACATAGAGGTGAGATATGGGATGAGAGAACAATTAACAGGGCTGATCCCCTTTGGCTATGTGCACAAATCGGGAGATCTAAAGAGATCTATGGGGAACCTGTACACATGTTCAAATTATGGCAAGAGATTGCCTTTCAATACTGGGCTGCAATGGTGCAATTTATCAGCACTGTTTTTGCAAAAATTCAGCAAAACATATAATTTACATGTAATTATCTAATACATTAACTATTCCAATATGTCGCAGTGTTGCACGTGCAAGCCAAGCATGGCCCATTGATCATGCACCAGAATAACATGATTCCTTAAGGGAGTGGCAACGATCCTGTGAGCTGTTCACTTTGATACTGCCTCCTTCATAAAGGAGAGCAGGAGCAGGGTGGCATGTCTCCATCCATCCTGGATAAGTCGCCCTTCCTTGCAACCATACTCTTTGCTCAAAATGTTAATTTAAAGACTCATATGTTGTCTCATGTGTGCAGGCTACATGTCACTACTATAAAAGTGTTGTTCCAGTGTAAAACGAAAATGTGCTTCTTTACTCTACGGTGCCCAAGTTAAAGTGAGAATAACATAGTAAATTTGATAGTAATTCTGCAGTAATACACACAAATTATGAAAATAATTTTCCAAGAGGAATGAGTCTGTGATTCTAAAAAGTAGATAAACTATAGGCTGCAATCTAAATGCTGTTACAGAGCAGTCCTTCAAAAGGTGCTAATTAGTTGATTAAAAACAAATGCTCTTTTACATATGGTGCAGTTATTAAGGGCACAGTAACTCCCACGGCTAAGTCTATTGTAAGCAAGTTAAAGAACAGTCCTGAATGTATGACTGCCATGTCGGTGTGCCATCACTATGGCTAAAAAGGTATCTGAACTATCAGCCAATGTGACTGCCTGTCTCTGTGAAACTGCCCTTTTCAGACGAACTTCCTGAAATCGAAACCTTGATCCCGTCTGACAGTATCTGAGTGCTGTTTGTGTTTCATGCTTTACACCAGATTACTGAGCACTGGTGGATAGCATACAAGTTAATCCTTCACATTGAGTGTTCCAATTAGTTCATGCTTCTGACATGCTTAACAATTTTTAGGAAAGGCCTTCTAATAAAAAGTAATACATACAGCATTCCTTTTTTGTATGAAGAGCAAATAACCTGCCCAAAGACATTTTGGTCGAAGTTTTCATTCTCATGGATATCTCCACCCTAGTAGCTCCCGCCTATTGGCCATTAACTATAAGTAGCTCTTGCCAATGAAAAGGTTGGAGACCCCTGATCTAGACATTATCCTTGTTGTATGTTCTTAAAGTACTCTCCTTAGGGTTTGGCTTCAGCTCATGGAGCACATACATGGGGAAATAAGCAGGCCTCAAAGACACAATTCTTTTGTTTACATGAATATGAACTCTAATGTAATGGTCATTTTCTGTTGATGATGTTCTTCCTCCTTATTGGAGTTTCCCTGTATGTGCCTCAGATTCCAATGCATTGTTTCTCTTAATATGTATTGTTTGTACTAGCACAAGTGTGTAGTAATTCTTGTACTGTTAGCTACTATTTCAAGTTTGACATTAGCCCAAATTGTTTTAGCCTTGCATTCATTGTTTTACTGACTCATGTCACCAAATTAAAAATACTGTACTTATGTGGTGCATGTGGCACCCGTGTCCTATGTGTATGTGTTATTAGGTTGCTTTATTAACAAGAACACTCCATTATAACATTTTGTTTAAATTAGTGAATTTTTTTATACATTAAGAAGCTCATGAGAGGTCCCCCGATCATCCGTGATATGCTACTACCCACATTGTGCACACAACCCCTTTTAGCGACTTTTCATCAGAAGTAATTTGATATGTGATGTCATCTTTCATGTCCTGTGGGTTAGTCTTAGCAGTGCATGATTGTGGCACTTGCTATTGTTGCTTGGCTTACTATATCTGCCAAATTTCAAGGGTTTGTTGCTTTTACTTGTAACCATAACGTCCTTTTAACAAAGTTTTTTCACCAAATGTCATTGTTTTTTATTAGTGCAACTTAACCATAATGTCCCTTTAGCAATGTTTTTCACTGAATTTCAGCGGTTTTTATTCGTCCAACTTAACCATAGAGTCCTTTTAACAATGATTTTTTCATGGAATTTCATAGGTTAAACATAACGTCCCATTAACAAGATTTTATTTTTACTTAATTTTATAGGTTTTTCCTAGTGTAGCCTAATTTTCTACAACAACCTAATATCATACTCACCACCAAAATAGCAACATTTACGGCCAATCTAAGAAGTTTGAAGCAAAACTGTAATTGTCTACATTCTAGCAACATTCTTAACACTTCTATCAACTTTCTACAACTTTTAACACCAATTTTTTGTTTGCTGATGTTCACGTACATCTGACGTCAGCGCAGGCATTCCAGATAGCGTCACATGACCACACGTGCCGTGATAACATGTTGGCAACCAAGTCTGTGCTTCATGAATGGGCCTGGGCTTCGCAAACAGTTTAAAACTGCATTTTCAGCCAATTTAGGAAGCTTTTAGCTGTTCTTACTGTTTTTGCATCTGCAATCCAGTATACAGCACATGCTTGGAAGAGTATTGCACAACTGCTACTTAAATTAAAAAATGACATCATAAATGGCCTTCCCTCCTCCCCAAGAGCCACCACCACCAACAGCACCACTGGAAGGCCTGAACAATTGAAAAGGTGCAATGACCCAGTGAAGAATCAAGAGGACCAGGAAAATGAGATGGAGGAAATCACATAGACTCATGGGTGTGGTGGGTTTTTTACCACCATTCAGGGTGTACCAAAGGCTCAGGCTACCAAGGTGAAATGCACTAAGTGCAATGTTATACTCAGTCACGGATAACCTGGGCAGTACTCCTACCGGACCTCCTTCATGTGCCGCCACTCCAAATCCAACCACCAGGATGTTCTAAGAAAGGCTTTTCCTTTCTCAGGCAGTAGTATGATGTCTTCCTCTACCTCATCTTCCTCAACAGATAGTGCCACCACACATGCTACTCTTTTGGGGCAAAACATCCCACCAGCTACCTTGGAAGCCATAAAAGAGGCTGTTGATCCATATCTTTCGAAAACAACAGTAATCTGTATATTGCAACACACCACACTGCAGGGGGAACAGTATCAACGTGCTTTTGAGGCTGCAATCATTGAGCATGAGAAACCCTTCCCGCAAGGCACACCAAACATGTTGCCCTGTCCACCTGCCCCTCCATATCTGTGGTTGGTGCCCCTACCCTCATTTATGTCCCCCACCTTACGTCAAGGCCTCTCCTGCAAACAAATATAAAAAAATAAACCAAAATCAAAAAACAACAAAAAAGGTTCCTTTTGAGCCACCTTTCACAGTTAAAAAATAGAACTAAAAATAATCAATCTTATAGCTTCCATCTACTTTACATTTCGCACTATGTTCTTGGAAATAGTAGACGATTGTATATTAGAGAAAAAGAAAAAATGACAGAAATAGTTTTCTGTCACAAATACCTTTCTGTTGCATACATACAATTACGACCATAATCCATGAACCATCTTAACTATCTTCTGTCTCTGCAGTACCCTTTCCAGACCAGGCATAATTAAAACTGGATAGCACGTGCACACCATTGCACATGACAACCCATCTACCCTTCTCACTTTTATGTTTGTAACACTCCTTTATTGCCTGTTTTCGAACAGTCACACATCCATCCAGCAATCACTTCCAAAAACTCTACATGTAACCCTATCAACATATTAAACTTCCACACACCAACTGCCACTTAACAATGTTCTACAAATATTTTCCATTTGCATTTTCTCTACTTATACAAACAAATTGTACAAAATACTGCTAGCAATGCACATATGCCTTGTGCAGTAAAACATGTATATTAATGAAAGGGGAGTAGAGATCGGCAAGTGCTGATGGGAGCCGGGAAAAGTGCTGAGGCGGAAGAGTCCAATAGGTGGGGTGCATAGCCGCCAGGCAATGGACCCTCAAGAGTAGTGCAGAAGGAGGTACTGGTGTCAACTAGGTATAGTGCCTCAAACCTGTGAAGTTAATGTGGCACCAGGCCACCAGTCTCAGTGGCAGTGTGATTAGGTAGCAGAGAAATGAGAGAAGGAAAGAGGAAGACAAAAGCAGAGTTTTGAAAGGTTTCCAGAACTTAAGGAAGACTGGCTCAAAGTCTAAAAGAGGCAGGGACACAGTTTCAAAGAAAGTCACCAGCTAAAAAGAGAAATCAACCTCCCCCTCTCTCTTTGGAGAAGCATTTCACAAGCAGACAATGAGAGTTAAAGAAGCACAAGGCTCTAGCAGAGGAGTATTTAGGGACAGAACATTGGAAATAGCATGGTCTCATGCCCCAGAAAGTCTTGTGGATGATCCAGATGGTCTCCAATGTCATCCTTACAGCCATAATAAGCCAGTGTAGAACTGCTTGGGCTGCTGAGATATTATCCCTAGCCTTCAGGCCAATCATAAATCTTGCACCCTATTCTGGATTAGCTAAAGGTGGAATACGATACAAAAGGGGAGGATGACAAAGAAGCTGTTGAAATAGTGCAGTATACAGAAGACCAGGGCTCTAGAAACATTTAGCTTCGGAGTTACCATATGGAGTTCCCACAAGCAGTGGCATTCGAAAATTCTGCAGCATTACACGTTTCGCGATTAGCACCTCGCTTGATCACATGTTTTTTTTTTTGTTAGGCACATTTTTTCGTGGTCACTGACCTTTGGTGCTGACCAGTGACCCCAGCCTTTGTCATGTTCCAGTCCACACCCTGAATTAAGGTAATTAAAGTGTTCATGAGTTGACTTATAAATTATGTTAGATCTAATTCCATTACTGATTTAATCAGTTATGTACAATGTAATGAGTGTTGTCACCTGTGATGAAATTTGTAATGTTATCAGTGATGTCATCAATGACATTTGGGATGTCATCTTTGATGTCCTGGGTGTTAGTCTTAGCAGTCCATGTTGGTGGCGCTAGTTACGGTTGCTTAGCTTCCCATAACTCGCAAATTTCTGAGGTATTTCGGTTTTACTTGTAACCATAACATCCCTTTAACAAAGTGTTTTCATTGAATTTCATAGGTTTTTATCAGTGCAATTTAACCATAATGTCCCTTTAACAACGTTTTTTCATTGAATTTCATAGGTTTTTACCAGTGCATGCTATTTTCCTACAACTTACTAATATCATACTTACCCCAATATAGCAACACATCTGTCCAATTTACCTTAAAACTCTGCCATTTCCCACATTTTAACATAATTTTGAACTCTTCTATACACTTTTTGCAACTTTCTCCACAGTTTTTGCATCTGTAGACATCCGCAAATGAATGATATCATCAAAGACCTTCCGGACAGTGCCACGTGACCATGTGCTCACAAGCAGCATTATGACGTGTCTGCGAAGGCGTCTGCGTTTTGGAATCGGGTCGATGCTTGGAAGACTGTTTGGAACCTCATTTTTCGGCTGATCTAGGAACTTTCAAGTTTGCACAGCTCCTACACCTATACTTACTCATTATCCATTAATAATCTAGTGCAACGCACATACTTGGAAGAATATTAGTAAAACTGCTATTTCACTTAAAAAAATGGCATCAGATAGTGTCCTCCCTCCTCCCCAAGAGCCGCCACCACCACCACCAGCTGGAGGACTTACACAACAGAAAAAGCACAGTACTTCCAAAGACAATGAAGAGGACCAAGAAGATGAGGTAGAGGACGTGCCTACCTCTACCACCCAGAGAGAATCATGGGTATGGCAGTTCTTTACCACTTTTGGGAGTGTACCAAAGGCTTAAGATACCAAAGTGAAATGCACAAAGTGGAAATCCGGGGTGTTAAAAAAAATGTCTTCCTATAGCAGGATGCCTGCGGTATCCCGCTGTAGAAAGGAAGGACAATCCTTTTCCAAGATTGCCACCATGAAAAGAGAAGGCAGTGCTCCGTACAGAGCCCCTCTTCCCTTTCTATGGCAGCCTGCAGAACCCTATGACCATATTACCACAAGCACATTTTTTTCCCTTTCAAACTTATCCTACTTTTGAATAAGTTTACCACATAGCTGGTCCCAGGTAGACATGGCCACTTTAACACCATTTTACGTCCCATGCGGTCATGGTCCGTAGCCAGATTGTCCGTGTCATGACACAGACAATCAGGCTACTGCCCACGGCAACAGGCTATACCTCAATCACCAAAGGTATATGATTATTTTTTGTACCTACATTATGACACTTGTCAAAAAATCAAACACAGGCACATTTGCAAAACCATCCTTTAATGTCCTTGACAATGCTCTTCATGAGTTTGCTCGAAATCCGCCCATGCCTTTCAAAAGTGTCAAAATGTATGTACATACAATAGTCATATAACTTAGCCCCCAATTGACAACATCCATTCAGTCTTTACACAAACATTGAAGGTTGGGTCTATAATCTTTCTCAAAACTTGTGTCCACTGTTGTCAAATAGCAACAAAGTTATAAGCCATCTAAAAATGTTGAGAGCCCCCTCTAATTTTGCCCCTCTTGAGAACATCCCACCAAATTTTAGACAACCATTTATATCTAGATCCAAAATCGTTTTGCCAAATGTGCAGATTCCTCAAATGACACCACATTTATATGCCTTTACAATATTTTGGGACCCCCCCTCTAATTTTGCCCCCTCTTGACAGAATCCCACAAAACCATTCAGGATTAGGTCTAGAATAAAACTGCAAAATTACATGCAGTTTCATTGAGTGGCGCTAAAGTTATAAGCCATCCAAAAACTGCTGTTCCCCAACCCTGTAATGCAGAAATAGGTACAGATTTCCTAGGACATGTGAAGTGTCCTTGGACACCACAGGACTGCCCTCAGGACATCTGGAGTATTTGCGGACTGTCAGGGGTGAAACAACCCATTTTTTGGCTTCTTATGGCCATATCCCAATCCATCCTCATATCCCCCACCTCCTCAGAGATTTTTTGTTAAGTGAAACATTGCTTTTTAAAAAAATGTTATCACTGCACTGTCCGCAGACCTCAAAAAAGTCTGTGAATCCAACATGGTGGGTGTTTTGCCGAATCTGACGCATTTCACGTTTTCTCACCACCTAATCAGCCGCTGCGTCCTGATGTCCGCGGACCACACAAAAGTCTGCACATTTTTCTGGGCCAATCAGAGGCCAGTCCGCAGACCGAACAGGGAAGTGAGTCCGCGGACCAGACATAGATATCACTAATTTGTTTGCCTTACTTTTTGGTCATTTTCAAAAACACTACTGGACAGATTTTCACCAACTTAACAAAAGCACACTTTCGGGACCACGCCGCCACTCCTGCTGCAAATTTGGTGAAAATCTGTCCAGCGGTTGGGCTGTAGGCATGAGCAACGTTTTTTCCCATTATGTTTATTGTTGGGAAAAAAATAAATTGCAAAAAAATTCAAAGTGGGCCATATACTTCTTTTGCAAAGTTTGTTGAGGATTCATCCAGGGGGAGCACAGTTATAAGCCGCCCAAAAAGTGTTCTTCCTATGGGTTAAGCAACTTAACCGCTACGGCCGTGTAGTTATGGTTAAGTTGCTCATCTCATCGGAAAACCACTTTATGGCTGGCTTATAACTTTGCTCGCCCTGGACGAATCCTCACTAAATTCTGCAGAAAACATATATGGCCCACTCTGAATAATTTTGCAAAGTTTAGTGAGATTTCGTATAGGGGGGGAAAGGTTATAGGGGGGTCCCAGCATTTCTTTTTTTCCCATAGACTGAATGGAGAAAAACTTTGCTCACGCCCACAGCTGAAACTGCTGGTCGGGTTTTCACCAAGTTTACAGCATGAGGGGTGGCTTGTTCTCGAAAGTGTGCTTTTGTAAATTTGGTGGAAATCCATCCAGTAGTTTTTTTTTAAACAACTAAAAAGTAGGTCCAAAAAATTAGTGATATCTGGGTCAATGGGTTTACGCCATTTCCGCGGACAAGCAACATGCCTGCTGATTGGTTGCAGTGAAGCATGAGGTGCGTTGCATTTTCATGATGTGCCCGCCATGTTAGATCCGTGGATATCTGTGTACAACACGGCGTAGAACAGAGAGGAAATCTAATTTTGGGGAGTGTATTGGTGTGGGAGAGTGGCTGGAGAGGGTTGGGGAGAGAGAGATGGGTCAAATACTGTATTTGTTTAGGTTGAAGAAGGTTGTGATGTGATTGCGGTGTCCGCAGTGACTGCTGTTGTCCATGGACATATCAGTCACTGACCACACTACTGGGTATTTTATTATGCTCTGATGTATTGGTTTCAGGTTATTAGTTGAGTATTGGGTGGAGAGGGCATGCATTGAAGAGTTTGTGCATTGGCTACAAGTACTGTCTTAGTATGTCAAGTGAAGTGGATAGGGCTTGAGGTGGTTGTGTTATGTTTTTGGGTTGTGGTCAGTTGGTAGGTGTTTGCTTGCATGGGTGTGTTAAGCTGTGGTTGTTGTGGCCAGGGCCTAAAGTCTTGGGTGCATGGCACACCCATGCAAGCAAACATTTTGACTGTGGTATGTGGGCTGCATAGGGGTATGTTTTCAGAAATGTGTGTACTGGTTGCCAGTAGTGTATTAGTATTTATAGGACAGTGGACATGGTATGTGGTAGTTGGATTGTGTTCAGAATGTTGGTAATTAGTGGTCGGGTGCTTGCTTACATGGGTGTGTTATGTTGCGGTGGTTGTGACTCCACTCATTGTATACTTACTGCTTGCTTTGTTGAGGCTGTATGCAGTGTTTTGACCAGGCCATGCACCTTAGACTGTAGACCCTGGCCACAACCACCGCAACATAATACACCATTGCTGCAAATATTTTGGGTTGCGGTCAGTGGTCAGGTGTTTGCTTGCATGGGTGTGTTATGTTACAGTGTTTGTGGCTCCAATCATTGTATACTTACTATTTGCTTTGTTGAGGCTGTATGCAGTTTTTTCATGGTATGGAAACTGGAGCAGACATTGTGTTTTCATTCACTGTAATAAAAGAAAAGATCACTTGTTAGTGTATGTAGTTTGTAGTGAGTTATAGAATTACATAGTAGACATTTCTGTACTTTGTTGACCCTCATAGTTAGTACTTTACAAGCACTATGCTTCAAACCAATGTACTGTGCAATTTGTTCAGTTCCTATGTTTGTTCGTAAAATCATTGGGTCTGTGGGAAAACAAATCCATGCTGGATACAAAAAAACCTGTCTACGTTATGGTACAATGTTTTTCGGTGGTTGATTTCTGTAGGAAGAATTGAATAGGAGTATGGTTTTTGGTTTTGAAGTGGTGGTACTATTATTGCAGTTAGATAACAGTCGGTGTATTCTAATTGTTTATTCCTTGTTGCATTTTAGCAGTAGTCATTTATCTGTTTGGTTGTTGCAGAATTGTGGGGCAGTTACATACCTGTTGGCGTATTCTAACTGTTAATTTCTTGTTAAATTTTAGCAGTATTCATTTATCTGTTTGGTTGTTGCAGAATTTTGGGGCAGTTAGATATCTGTTGGTGTATTCTAACTGTTGACAGTTTTAAAGTTGTTGAGGGTAATAAGTGTTGCAGGGTTTCCTTAGAAAAATATAGATTGCAGTTTTCTGGTTGTAGTTAGATACCGTTGGTGTATTCTAACTGTTTATAGTTTATCTCTGTTAGATAGATGTTGTCTTGTTCTATTAGTTTATGGGTTTAAAGGTTATTGAGGACATTTTGTAGATGTTTATACTCAGATTAGTGAATCCATTTTGGTTTTAAGAATATTGTGGTAAGTGTTTACAAGATTTGCTGTAAATCTCTGTTTTAAAGTAATGGATTATCATTACATTCAAACCATCCACATTTCTTTTTTATGGATGCAGTGTAGTGACCTATATTGGATGTGGCTCCTGTGTGGTAGTAGATTATACCTATTGTTGTGAAGGTTTTCTTACCACGTGATACTTGTCCATGTGTGAATCCAGTCAGCTTACAGTTGTTTTTGGTAATGCTTTTGCATTGTAACGCAAAAGCATTACTATTACGTTTTCACTATGTGACTGTATTCGTAGGGTGGAACGATTATCAGAATTGCAAGTAGTACATAATCTGCCATGGTTTGCATTTCGTACAAGTTGCTGAAATGGAATGGATTCACAGTTAGGTATGGATACATACACGAAGCGGAAATTTAATGGATTCACAGTTAGGTATGGATACATACACAAAGCGTTTCTTTAGGGACTTGTTCCTGTGCCACATGGCCGCAGAGAGTTCATGTATGTTTCCACATGTATGAAATCTAGAAGATTTCATTCATAGGTATGTTTTTGTTTTCCAATACTTGTAGTAAGTAAATTAGACATTCTTGTGGATCTTCTTGTGTGTTTATAGTGAATTTACCACTCCAGCAGAGTAGTCCAGTTCCTGCCTTATTCCAGAAACAATGTAAGTGTTGTCAGGATTGTTGGTTGTATTTCTGTGAAGGACTAACATTTGCAAACATAATTGGTCTGTCCCGTTTAAGTAGATGTTTTCAACAATTGGTGGTAATTGGAAAATAATATTGATTGCTACATTTGCATAGCAATTTACACTAGTTGTATTTGAAAATTTGAATGGGCCAGACAGTTCTGTGTCCAAGCCATGTGTTGGAATTGTGCGTAGTTTCTTTGAAGAGGTAGTTGGTTTTGTTTGTGCAGTTGATCATTCTTTGGTTGTGGTCATTGATGAAGTATTAACTTCTTTTAATTTCTTTGGAGGTATTGTTGTGAGATGATCCTCTATCATTTGAGTCTGAACTAGTTTTCTTATACAAACTTTTGCCTTTTGAGGAACAGGATACATTTTGAGGTGTGATAGTGCTACATAGCTCATGCCTTCTTTAAACACTGTGCTGCCAATATCTATCAATGCTTGATCTAGGGTAGGACCTTGTGATTTATGAATAATGACTACATATGCTAGAGATAGAGAAAATGGTTCTCTAAGTACATACATGTCTTTGAAGAGAAGGAATCGAGCTGTTGAACGCCCTATCCTTTTTACTTCTGACAGTTTGTCAAAGTGAATATTGACAAACTGAATGTTGTTGTCTCATAGGTATGTTTGAAAGCCAACAACTGTACAAAGTGCTCTATTAACTAGTCCTTGCTCCACATCAAGATTACATTTGAGCATTACTCTGCAGTTTAAAGATAATTTTCATATTTTCTCTAAACCAGCTTTGTTAGAGATAGAGTTTTCTGAGGTATTTAGTCATGCTGTGGCTTATTCACACATGGGTAGTGTCATACCATGCACGTCCAGTTTGTCTGTGGAGCAAATTTGAACTAGTGGTTGCATTTATTTTGTCAACATTGTTTCATTGAATTGTGCACAGCTTGCAAGAGTTTGCATCAAGGACATACGGTTTACATTTTTGTGTGCTAATTGTTCCATGACATCAGTAGCACATGAGTTATGGTTGTAGAATGCATGGATGTGCCTCGTATTTAATAGATTGTGCTTCCTTAGATAGTACACACACCAACTCTAATACTTTTTAAAATGTTGGCATAGGTGAGGTCTGCAGAATGATGCATATTTTCAGTTAATTCTTTGGGCCTCATTACACGGACGGCGGTAAGGGTTTACCGGTACCGGTAAAGGCACCGGTACCGGTAAACCCTTACCGTCTTACTACGAGGTCCTTTTGTGGGTAGGTACTTTAACGCCTGCTGTTTAGCAGGCATTAAAAACCAACCCACAAAGGGACCAGGGTGCTAATTACGGTACCGCAATTTGCGGCACCGTAATTAGCGCCTTCCCCATTCCCATTGTGCCCCATGGGGCAAAAATGTGAATGGGGAAGGGCAATGGGGAAGGGGGAATTACCGCCCCGCCAACCTTGGAATAGGGCGGTAATTCCCCTTTCCTCCAAGGCGGTGCCGGTATTTTACCGGCATGGACCAAGGTGCTAATAGCAGCTTGGTCCTCCACCTACCATGTAATGAGGCCCTTAGTATTGGAAATGTTGCCAAAGATTGACAATTCCTATGCTGCCAAGAGTTTTACAGCAGTTTGTGCCCTAGGGTTTTAAAATAGGTTCATCTTTAACTGGTGTTAATTGAAGAAGATCTCCGAAAAGAATAATGTGTTTTCCTGCAAAGCATTCTTTGTAGTCTGTTTGGAGGACCTCTTGTAATCTGAGGTGAATCAAAGCCAACATTAGGTTGGAGACCATGCTCAACTTATCTATTGGCAGCATTTTGATTTGTTTCAAAACTCTGCGTAGTTCATTGCAGCTTCTGGAGAAATTTTGTAGTAGTCTAATTTGTTTTGGCGTTCTACTCAACGCGTAGTAATCGGTGTAAAGTGACACAGCCTATATTGAAGGCAGCTAACAGTTTGTTGTTTGTCAATTGTTGGAGGAACTTGCTGATGATTTTTATTAAGATTTTTTTCCCTGAACCAGCTTGACCACTCACATATAGCAATTTAGGTGTGTATTCTTGACAGGCACAAGTTTTCGTTTCAGGCTGCATACCATGTTCAATTTGCTTTGTTATTTCTAGGAAAATGCTACACTTTTCATTATTTAATTGAGATGTTAGTATTGGAAAGTCTTCTGTAGAACGTTCATACTGGTACATGATGTTTTCTATATCAGTCATGGCTAATTAAGCCTCATTTGCTGTGAGTGGGTGTGCAAGTGGTTCTTGGCTTTCTGCCAGAGAAGGTTGACTGCTGTTGGGAGTGTCTATACTTAGTTGTGCCTGGAGTTCTTCTTCTTGGTGCTGTTCATTGTCTATCATTGTTTTGTCTGTGTAAAGCTTACGTGTTATAGTGCTTTCATTTGCTTTGAAAGCATTTGCATAGGAGTCATGGGTATCCAATAAATCTTCTTCTTTTCTCTATGGTTTAAAAAGTTGTAGTAGGGACATGCAATACAGTTCTTTATGTTGAAGAGTTTTTAGTGACAATTTCATATGATTAATTAAGTTGTGTTTGGTAAGTTTCACTAGGCTGCCTTCACAATTTTCGACTCTGTATCTGGCTTTCTTCTCATCTGGTTTAATGTAATTTTTATATGTGAAGTTTTGGGCTATGTGGTATAGACACATGGTCTCCAAAGCGGTACTCCTGTTTGGGTAGAATATGTTATGTAAGTTGTTTTTCAAAATGTCTTGGCTGTTGGGATCATTTTTGGCTATTGTTTCTATGTCTTCAAATGATTTGAGAACTATTTTTTTGGGATTTAGCAGAACAAAGGCTTAGACATATTATGTTTTCAGATTTTTCATACAAGGCAGTACCGGTTAAACGGTCTGCAGCTTCGTAACAGACACATTCTCTATGGGAGAGCATGTTTATGTCTAAGCTGTACAATTTCTGTGATAGTGTTTTGTCAGATGATATGTCGTCCCAGAGGTCTTTGAGCTCTGTTTTCTCTGCTTTGGTTAAGTAGACTGCAACATATTGTGCAACTGCAGTGGAATTGTCTGCAAAGTATTGCACATCTATATTTGCATTCCACAGGAGCGCAATGATTGCATTGTAATCACTGATCTTCTTTGATCCTTGTTAGGCAGAAACCTGTGCAGTTCCCTCTGGGACCACTGCAAAAGATTTAAGTCTACAGGTGTTGGCAGTAAACCCACTTGGTAGCAGTCTGTACCACACAGATTCACTGTGGTAGCTGTGGCTGAGCAGTCAGACTTCCCTCAAGAAGAGTTAGGCAGTATACAGAGGATACATAATAGGTACAGAGGTACAATAGCACAAGCAAACACTGACCAGAGCTAGGTGTAAAAGTATAAACTTATTTATTAAAGGTACACTCATAAATTACACTAGCACATTAGAAAAGATAAGAAAGTCAAACACAGTTACTATTACTCATATGTACATCCCTAATCGTTTGTTGGACAATTCTAAGTTAACACCACTTATTTCCAACCAGAGGTGAGCGCTTAACGTTAGATGGTACTCCAACAAGTATTACCAAAAGGGAGGGAAAAGGCAAAAATAAAGAGAGCAGTAAGGTAAAACACTTTTCACATAAGGTTAGCAAAGACAGTCAATAGTGGAACAAGGAGAATTAGTTTGGGGCCCGCATTAGAGGGAGCCAGGCGAAAATGTGCCCAAGATCACACAATGTCACAAGTCTTTGCAGGTGAGTAGAAAACGGTTTTACTATGGTTCTGAAAAGTTTAGTTAGGGTGTCCCAGACCTACCCAGGTTCGAGAGCCGAGGGCTAAATCTACCCCGTACAATCGGTGGCAAGGGAGGCCGGGCGGAACACAGTACCTTTAAAAGTGGAAAGATTCCTCCAGCGGTGGTAGTCATTCCTGGTAGTGGGTGCAAGTCATGGCGTCGTCCCGAGGAAGAGGTGATCTCGACGGGGAGGAAGGCTGCAGGTCGTTGCACTACCAGGGATGAGGCCAGCCGTGGAGTTCTCCGGTCAAAAAGGATTTTTACCCCTCTTTCGCGGTTGAGGTAAAAAGTGGTATCCCGGTTGCCGGGGTGCTTGGCACAGGCAAGGCGGCCACGAGATGCTTCAGGACGGCGAAAAGAAGGCAGCAACTGGTTGTCCCCACCAGTTAAGGGAAGAAGACTCTCCGGCGGGAGATCTCCTCTGTCGTCGGGAAAAGTGGTGAGACAATTCTGCAGGGCTTCACCGGTGGTGTCGTCTTGGCAGGTCGGCTCGGCTTCTCCCTCTTCGGCTTCTTAGGTCCTGTGGCGACTTCTGAAGAACCAGTCCCAAAAACCCTGCTTTTATGCAGCAAACCCCCATTCATACAGCCTAGCTGTCACTCAAACATGCTAAGTGGTGAGCGGCGTGGCTTACCACTTGGGCCAATCACACTAGAGTGCGACCTGAGTTGGCAAGGCAACTCGGTCCAGGGTGCCTAAACCCCCTCCCACACCCCCTGTGGTACCCAGACAGAATGGCACCACTTTGGAGGGCTTCTGTGCAGAAGCCCGCCAAAAGTGGAACAAAGGCTCGACTTGGGTTCAGGGTTACTGAAGTGAACCTAGACGCCATTTTGGCGGCGAGTTCCGGCAAAAAATCCCAACCGGTGAATTTATATTAAATAAATAAACCGGCGGTATCTTTAACATTGCACCAAAAAGTGGTGCATCAAAAACCAATGGGAAATCCCATTGGGAAATATTCCGGTGGAATATTTCCGTGGTATCCACTGCCACCAGCCAGAACTCGGCGAGGGGGGACGGGACAGTGCCCCCTCGACAACAGACCCAGGGGCAATCTAATTGCCCCCTACCAGTACTTCCACAGTAAGATGGTTTGTACTGGTTAAGTTCCTAAGTTAAGACTAGTAAAGTCAATGGTAACTTCACTGACCCAGGGAGACAGTAGTCAGTCCCAGGGTGTGGAGTCTATGTTTGGGGGTCTCTAAGACACCCCTGTGCTACTGCACTGAGGGTGCTGTGTAACACACATTCAAAAACCAATGATGGCCTATGGGGAAAATTACCCCCTAGCCCATAAGCACATAGCAAGTCACAGAGAACACTCTCAAGTCATGTCCAAGAGTGAGGATAAAAGAGTCTCACTCTTGGCAGGAGAAAAAAATAAACCCCAAAAATCCAGCAAAGCTGCTGGCGGACTCACTAGGTTAGGAAATTCAGCCTAAACAGAGAATTCTTCCTAACAATCCTTCTATTCTTTGTATGCAGTATGTGTTCTTATGTGATTTACCTTTGACACTATGGGCCTCATTACTCGGTAGGTGGTAAGGGTTTACCGGTACCGGTGCCCTTACCACCTTACTACGAGGTCCCTTTGGTGTAGACAAGCCGTTAAAGTTGGGACCTGCAAAGGGACCTAGGTGCTAATTACGGTACCGCAATTTGCAGTACCGCAATTAGCCCTTTTCCCATTCCCATTGAGCCCTATGGGGCAAAAATGGAAATGGGGAAGGGCCATGGAGAAAGGGGGCATTACCGCCCCGCCAACCTTGGAATAGGGTGGTAATTCCTCTTTTCTCCATGGTGGTACCGGTATGGTACCGGCAGCAACCATGGTGCTAATAACACCATGGTTTACCGCATTCCGTGTAATGAGGCCCTATTTCTAATTGAAGACATGAAGTTGTTCACTAGACTTGTTGTTGAAACTGGTCTAGGCAAACCAAAGTGGTATTTGTTGTAGTATTTCCCTTTGTGTTTATGTTTGCACCGAAAATACTTCCCATACTTGTGCCTTTGAAGTTGTACATTTTATGCATGTAGGTCACTATGGGCCTCATTACGAGTTATGCCGGTAAGGGAAAAATGATGCGGGTATGTAAATACCGGCATCATTTAACGTTCCGTAGCATTCTGACCCACAAACCCGGTATTAACGGCACCGTTATTTACGGTGCCGCTAATAGCGGCATAGGCGCGTACACGCGCCTCCTCAGGTAGTAAATACTGGCATGCCGGTAATAGGGGGCAATCACAACCCACGCAAACATGCAAATACCGGCATCGCGAACACGGTAATAACTGGCTGCATGATGCCGGAAAAACAGGCATCACGGACCACCCGCAGACAGCAACCAAGATACAAGGCAGCTGCCACAGGTGCACAAAATCCCCACAGGTGGAGTCAAAGGAGGCTGTGCCAGTATGAACTGAGCACACCCACCACACACCACAACCCCCCCCACAGGTGTAGGCAATGCAGAGTGGCCCAGTACAAAAGGAGCACACCTACACACCACACCCCTTCCTACACCAAAATTCTACCACTAGCATTTGCATTCATGGCGCAGGAGGACATGCCTATACTGCTACAACTACAGCAACAACAGCAACAACAACAACAACAACTACAGCAGCAAGAACAGGCAGCACAGAGGAGACGCAGGAGGAGAAGGAGGGTGAGACAGGCCCAGCAATTACCACCAGCGCAGCCACCAGCGCCTCGTAGGCAGCCACCAATCCCTCGCACCAGACCCAGCCCATTCAACCTAACCCCTGAGCAGATCCACACCCTGTACCGGTTAGACCGTGACACCATCACCACCATAGTGGACATGATACACAACGACATTGCCAGCCACATACAAATACGCACTGCCATCCCCCCACTACTGAAGGTGGTGTCTGTGCTACACTTCCTGGCCACAGGCACCTACCAACACACAGTGGGCCAGCTGCATGGCATTTCACAACCACTATTCTCACGCATGCTGAACCAAGTGCTGGATGCCCTCCTGAAGAATGCAAGCACCCACATATCCCTACCACGGACTGGCCAGGAGATAGCCGAAACCAATGTAGGCTTCCATGTACTGGCCGGCATGCCCAATTGTGTCGGTGCCATCGACTGCACCCATGTGGAATTGGTAGTCCCCCATGCCATAGAGGCGGTGTACCGCAATCGCAAGCAATACCACTCCATCAATGTGCAAATGGTATGTGACTCCAGCAAAATCATCACCTATTGCTGCGCCAGATTTCCTGGATCCACACATGATGCCATGGTACTGCGCAACTCCACGCTACCCCGTCACATGGAGCGACATGCTGGACCACGTGCCTGGCTGCTCGGTGAGTTGCACAACAGGCCCATGGCCATGCTGTGGGGTACTCATGTGTGCGGATGCAGAAGGGGGGGATAGTACACCTGGGTGGGAAAGGGGGGTGATAGTTCACCAGGGTGGGAAAGGGGGGGTAGTTTACCAGGGTGGGAAAGGGGGGGTTAAAAGTACACCTGGGTGGCAATAGCCAGTGAGTGGAGAATGAATGCAGAGCTAAACACTCCTCACCTGACACAGCCAAACCGAAAATGACACATCACTGGGCCACATATCACAAATAATGCAAATGGATGACAACAAGTAAGAGGCACAACCAGGGCACCATGGTGATGGCAAGCAATGCATGACTGAATAGGATGGCAACTGTGCCAATGCGGCCAGTGTGACCATGCAAAGTAAAGAGTACACAGCATGAATTGGAGGGTAAACATTGTTGCACTGCCACAGCACATCTGCCTCAGCATGCATGATTACACCCTGCATCATCTAGTCAACCCCATCCAGTGTTCCACACCTCTTTCCAGCATACATTCCATATAGGTGACTATTTGGTACACGTACAGGGACATGTGCATGCTCACACCTAATAGCTGCTGCCATGACCGTGCTCCCTGAAGGTGTCAGTTCAGAGTGACACACACCTATTTGTATCTGCTTGCAGGTGATGGAGGATATCCCTTGAGGCCGTGGCTACTTACCCCTGTGCGGAACCCGCAGAACAGCCATGAAGAGGAGTACAATCGTGTGCACACTCGTGCCCGTGTCGTGATTGAGCAGACCTTTGGCCTGTTGAAGGCACGGTTCCGCTGCCTAAGCAGGTCTGGTGGGGCACTCCTATATAGGGTTGAGAAGGTGGCAAAGATCACCATGGCCTGTGTCATGCTGCACAACATGTGCGTCCGAAGGAATGTACCACTGCCACCTGACATTGACATGCATGGCCCGGGTGAGGATGAGGGGGATGGAGACGGAGGCGAAGGAGCCCCCCTGCCAGTACGTGATGCACGGGACGGCCATGCTGTATGCCAAGCACTAATTGACGAATACTTTTAAGACACAGGGACCATGAATGACTTTTGTCAGTCAGACACTGAGCCAATGTGAAAATGCACAAAGGGAATGTTGTAATTTTGAGACTGAACACATTGAATGGATGCACACCAAAAATGACAATGTCCAGCCATGGATTGTTCTCCAGAAAACTTGTGTATTATATGAAAGTGCAAAACTGTGCCCACTCCCCCCTCCCACGATCCCCCAACAAACTCCCTCACCCACCCCACAGATCCCAGATGTCCCCATGTGTGCAACAAACAGTGTTGCCTTCAACAATCCTACTCCTCACATTTCTTCCATTTTTCCAAAAGTCACTTTTTGGCGACTTTCAGGTCTGGGGGTGCCATGGCTATGCACCGTGCACTCCTGCGCGTTAAGCGCACAGGGCTTGATTGGACAGAGGTGGAAGGGGTTGACGTGGTCGAGGTGTCAATTGTCAATCCTCTGTCGGACCCATGGTGTGGCTGCTGCACTTGCCTGATGTTGGTTAGTAGGGCCTCGGTCAGTGACCCCATGCACTGCCTGAATGCAGACGTGGACGCCTCCACGGCTGCTGTATTTGCGGCAATGGCCGTGGCTATGGCCTTCATGGCCTCATTACCGAAAAGGATCTGTTGCCGCATTATCTGCAGCTTCTCGTCTTGACGGGCCTCCACCCTTGCCAGACGGGCCTCAAAGGGGGTTTCTGTCGCAGGTGTACCGGTGGAAGGCTGGGTGGTGGAGGCCTGGTGGTGGAGGGCTGGGTGGCGGAGGGCTGGGTGGCGAAGGGCTGGGTGGTGGAGGGCTGGGTGGCGGAGGGCTGGGTGGTGGCAGGCACCTGTGTGGGGCCCTCGTCCTGGGCACTGTCGTCCTCAAATATGCCGATGTCCGAGTCCCCTAGGTCGGAGTCATGGAGACATGGGTCATCCAGGCTCTCTGTCTCCGCAGGGGGGGGGGCAATGGGTGTTGGGCTGGGTGATCCCGAAAATTCTTCGGCCTCTTCAACCACCTCTGTGGACAGGACGTCCGTGGTGGCCAGCGGTACAGCTGGCACTGTCGCAGCAGGTGCCCCCTGCAGAGATGATGCCTTGCGTGGCACACTGGGAGTGGTCACAGGACATTTTTTGGAGGAGGGGGTTGCGGTGTCCCTGGTCCCCTTGCTTGCACTGGATGTGCCTGACCCCCTGTCCTGGGTTCCACCTTCCTCATCGGTGCCTGGGGGATAGAAGATGTGCAGGTCATCAGTGAGATTGCCAAATGGCAGCTGTGATTTGTGGCAGTGTTATATCTTGATACATTCAGGCATGATTTCATTTCTGTTGTGTGGCATTTGGTGTACTGAGGGGACATGTTGGCAATGATTGCATGGCTGGTGGCAATGGATTGTCTAGGTGTGGGGGGGACATGGGTATGGATGGGTTCACAGATTTCACGCAGCATGTGTGTGGTGCAGGGGGTGGCAATCAATATTCTGTTGGTGAGTTGATGTTGCCTTGGGTATGGGAATTGCCTTGCCTATTCTGACTCCCACCTCACTTGTGTCACATCATGTTTTGTTATAGGTGGATGTGATGGTTCACTCACCGTCCTCTGTTGTAGTAGCTGCCCCGTACTCCTGCTCTCCAATCCACTCGATGGATTCTGGATCGATGAATCCACTTGCAATCTCCTCCCATGTGGTGAGCTTAACAGGGGAGTGTGTGCCACCGCCTGTCGCCATTGCGGCCCTCCGGTTCTCCTCAAGGATCTTCCGCACACAGAGGCGGAGGTTGTCCCAGCGCTTTCTGCAATCCTGGACACTCCTTGGGGTAACCCCCACTGCTGTTACCCTCTACGCAACCTCCTGCCACACCTGTTTTTTATGCGTTTGGGCCGCATGCTTCAGGTCCGTGCTTCGGATAATGTCAGCATGCTGTTGTAGGGTGTCCGCTAGCATCGTCAATTCTGCATCTGAGAAGCGCTGCTTCCTCTTCCTTTGTTTGCTTTGTTTGCTTTTTCCGGTGGCCTTTGACATCCTGGTTCTGGTTTGGCACTCAACAACACGGGTGTAGTGGTAGTAATGGAGGATGGCAATGGATTGTGTTTTTAAAGATGGCCGCCGGCCTATTTCCCGTTCCTGCGCGATGACGTAATTTCCGGGTCTGTTTTTTGCGAACACGGTAATACCATGTTGGTATTACCGTGCCGGTATTTACGGGTTAGTGTGAGGTGGTAGCGCAATGGGCGGGCCCCGCGATGCCGGTATAGGGGGCTTGCAGGTCCTTTACCGGCATGGCGGTGTTGCCATTACCGGCATGGGGGAACACGCGTGCTCGCGCACTCGTAATGACCCACTATAAGCGGGTTCATACGTGCACGGACCCGCTCATTCCGGCATGCCGGTAATGAACACGGTTTTACCGGCATACTCGTAATGAGGCCCTATGTGTAATTTGTGAATGGATTTCACAAGTGACATATTTCTAAATGAACTGCAAAACAGTGGCATCACTTTCCTGACCAAATTTAGGAGCATCTTTAATCCACAGAAGCATGTGGATGTGTGGTGCTCCTCTGGCTTGGTATTCTTTTCTCCAAAGGAAGTGTTGCACTTCTCCGAGGGGAGGTAATGTTTTATTACAAATTAAGTGTGCTGGAAATATCTTGATTTATTTACAGGATCTACAGGATCTAGAGAGAAGAGTTCTCCTGGTGTTTTTATATCTATATTTGTTTTGTTTTTGTTTGCTATGCGTAGGTAATCGTGCAAATCATCCCATGCATATTCCGCACAACTTTATGTCACAAACCATGTGGGTGGACCAAGGTTTCTTATCATACAGCGTACTTATGCCTGTCGTCGGAACCAGTATTTCTTCATACCACGCATGTTTGCTAAAAGATTTGTAATGCTTGACTGTACAACTTCATCTTTTTCTTGCACTTTTTGTATTAATTGCATAGCGGACATATTTTGAAAAATGGTACCTGATTTAAATGTGTGTGGAACACCATAGCATAGAGTTGCTAGTTCACTTTCTAAGAGAAGGTGGAATATGTATTCCACGTTTTGTCTGAATCTGGGGTCTTCAGAATACATTCATAAAGAGCGGTATTCTAATGCTGTTATTTGTGTGGGTCTTTCATCGTACTGTAAGGATATTTGGCGTGTTACAGCACAGAGTACAGCACTACTGCACAGGTAGCAAACAGCACAGAGTACAGCACTACTGCACAGGTAGCAATTTTTTTTTTTGCACCACCACCACAAGGGTGCGGTGCATTGCTATATGTGTTACCAGATTAACAAGGAAAGACAGGCTATTCAGTCAAAAACGATTTTAACATATAAGATGCAAATCTATTTTTACAGTTAAAAGCACACGTGCACATTCAAAAATGCACACTATTTTTCACCTGAAATGCCTATGGTGCGAGAGACACATTTGAAAATTAATAACTAACATTACTTATAACTAACCTGACTAATGAAACTGAGGTTAACATAATCCACTAATAAAAATGTGTCTCCACTGCAGAATTAGGCCTATTCTGAAAGTGAACTTTTAAACGCACATCCATTTTTTTTTTCTTTTCGTTTTCTCTGCTGCCCTGTCCACATAACTACAGGAAGCAAAAGGGCCCGAAAGAACAGGAAATCAGTTGGTTACAAAGTATTACTATAAAAATGAGCCATTGTGTAGAGAAGGAGGAGATGGCATGATTGATTCTGATTGGAGCAGCGTCATAGCAAGTATCATGCTAGAGGGAGTGATCAGAGTTTTGCTGGGGGGAGTTTGAGGCAGAGAAAGACAGTCAAGATTTGGCAGAGCTGGGAGAAGGACCTTTTTCCTGGCTGGAGCATTCCTATCTGCAAAAGCTGAGAATTCCAGGCAATGACCCCGGTTTGAGAAGGAAAGGCGCTCCTTTTCACTGGGGTTAATCTTCAAGGGAGCCACATTCAGAAAGAGAACAGCTGAAGAAAACTCGGCTGAACATATAAGGTAATTACATAAGTGTGGGAGCTGAGTGTGTACGAGAATATTCAGTCAGAGTAGGAAAGGAGATTCCGGTGCCTTAATCACATGTTAATGTTGCAAATTGTGTTCTGTTCTCCGCCACTCTTTTTCAGTGTATCACAGACAATGCTGTTACTGTGCTATTTTATTTATTTCTGTAAAGAGTGAGATCGTGTTTAAATGCAACTTTTATAATACAGAAAAATATTTGAAAGCAGACGGGTGGTGTATTTTATATTTACCAATACAGTGCTGATGATGAGGGGAGATTTTTAAACAATGCAATTGTCATTTTAAGACAGATGTGTGAATGAAGAGGGACTCTCTGAACATATTTCCCTACCGTATATAAGGTAGTGGAAATTACCACAAAATTACCACATATAGCTCTCTGTCGTAAATAAGTCAGTGAGATCGCCCATGGTGGCACACTAACACTAACACTGAAAATGTGGTATTCCTAAAATGTAGGTCTGAGGTCTCTCTAGTGATTACACGAAAAATATAAGCAAAGATAAGGGATTCTGGACATTGGGGCCACAAATAAAACAAGGGAATTATGCTCACCAAAATACCACCAACCACGCATACCAACCACGCATACCAAATATGCATGTCTGGGTGCTGAAATAATGCATGTCCACTGTATTATTGTTGCACATGGCCCAATCTGAATACAAGGAGTGATTATTGCTAAGTTATTTTTCGGCGGTAATAAAATACCGTCAGGCCCCAAATCTCCACAAAATACCCTACAGTACCTTACTCGCTTTCCATTAGGAAAGAGTAGACAAATACTTTTTTCCCATATGCTGATTGGAGATCCTTTGGCTTGCCGCATTTGGTAACTTTTCAGGGCATCATCTATGGTGTCTTTAGAGTGCAATGTGTGAATTGCATAACAGTCTAAAATATTGGATTCTGTCATAGGATCTAGTAGTTGAAATTGGCCAGATCCTGATGACTCTTGAATTATTTCGGTGGTTTCCCACAGGTTTTCTTCAATGTCTATTTCTTTGTAGTATTCACTGTTGTCTTTTAGATATTGCAGGGCTTCTCTAACTTTATGTAAATCCACTAGTTGCTGCCAAATTCATTTTTCTTTTGTAGGTACGCCATTTACTCGGATAATCAAAGATTGATCTATTGGCCGTTGCACTCCCAGGGTGTGTACATGTTCTTTGATATCTATTGGCAAATAAACTACTTTTCCACAAATGCCTTTCAGTAATTCAGAGGGAGGTAGTTTTGCTGTTTTTGGTTGAAGGCATATTATTGCTTGAAATGGGTGCACTGTTTGAATTATAATGCTCTCATACAATTTAAGTTGTAGCAGTGGTTTTGGTAGTGGGAATAATTCAAAGTTATTAGTGATAGCACCTGAAAGTAATTGGTTGTTGTCCTTTTTTGCAGTGCAGTATCTGCAAAGTATTGAGGGGTTAGTAATTTTGTATTTGTTTTCTGCTATAAGATAGAGAGCCAATTGGAACCACTGTCTTCTATTTTGTACATTATGTCTACAGTTTTTGTGCTATTTTTATAAAAAGTCCTGCGCCAACACACATACACACATGTTTTGGTACTTCAGCAGATGTGCTTTTAAACTTTAGTATTTCTTTTTTGTATGTGTGTAGTAGAAGGTTGTCATCTGTAAAGTTGGTTCTACTCTGTTCTAAAGATATTGAATTTTACTTCCAAAATTTTTTCTCTGTATGTGCTCTATTTCTTCGAGTAGTTCTTTGGCTGTACCATGTAGAAGAATGTTATTTAAATGGGTCAGTGCTAAAGCAGGGCTTTTGGCATAGTAAACTTAATGAATGAGATTTCTTACAGTTGAATGGTGTATTCCCATCATTTTGATATGGTGGAAGGTGCTTTTGCAAATAGGTCCACAATAGCAGGTTAATGAATGTCCTTGTAGTCCTGTGTTTTTTCGCACTGGACAGCAGTCCGTAGTTTGTAGTAGTTTTATTTTCAATTCGTCTTTGCCTTTCACATACTGATTGAGGAACTGGTATAAATATGTGAAAGATTTTTTGCCTATGTTATACATTGATGTGCACGGCCATTTGTAGACTGGACAAATTGGTTCAGTGGAATGGAGAGTTGATGATAAGTTTGCTGGAGATATTTGTGTGAGCAGCATTTCTTGTTCCATGATGGTATTATTAAACTTTTCATACCCTCGTCCACTGCTATGTATGGCAATTGGGTCTGTTTGCTTTTGTTTTTTTGTTTGTATGCCTATTCATTGAAATATGTTTATGTGCTGGTGGTGTGATGCCACTCAACTGCACAGGTGTTTATGAAGCTATCTTTGTTGATATTCTGTTTGATGAGAAGTCCTTGTTGTAGTTTAGTAGTTAGTTTTGTTAGTGATTTCATTCTGTTTAAAACTAATATATATATACTTTCCTTTTGAGAAGGGTTGCACCGTCTATGAGAGGTTCCAGTATTAGTTTTCTGCAGTAGGTTTTAAGGGTTGAGCATGATTTCTCTCCTGTTTTTATAAGGTTCTGAAGGACTCTTTGGTGGAAAAATGTTTACAAAATATTTTTTTTGGTATGCTTACTTGTGGCTATATCAACACTCATAGGTGCAGTGTTAGCACTGGTGATAGCTGTAGTCTTTTTAATACCTTTCTGTTTAGTTTTACATTTTGAAAGAGGAGTCAAAGTTTCTTTACTGCAAGCAGATTTGATTTCGCTTCATGACTGTATTAGCTGTTTTGTTTGAACTTTTTGTATACATTCTGCTAGAGGTGGATGCGTATATTTGTACACTTTTATTTTGATATGCTCTATTTCTGTGTTGATTTCTATGGATTTGCTTTTTGGTAGGCATTCTTTGGTGACTGTTGGTTAAAAAAAGAAAGTGTGGGTTGGAACATTGAACAAGGAATGTGTGCATTGTGCATGAGTGTCTGATAAATGGTAGGCATGTATGTAGAGGTGTGCGATTGTGGAATGGGCTGTTACTTCAGGATGGGAAGGTTATTGTTGTATTTGTGTGTTACATTTAGATGACAATACAAAGCGGGCACCTCATGCGGTGCAATCAGTAATACTGAATCTAATGCAGTAAGGTTGATACAATTGTTTGATGTACAATACCAGAATACTTCAGTGTTTCTTTAACAGTTAGAACACTACAACAGTATTGCACTTACTTTGTTGGATGCAAACAGTAGGTTTCTTCAGGGTTCCTTTTTGTACTTCATTCGCTACTCGTTTGCAGGAGTGTGGTCTTCACTGCAATTGTGAAAGAAGAAAGTTAGTACATATGTGTGGTAATGGCGCAGTCATTTCACTGGAAGAATAGATTAGTTACATTTGCAGAAGGATTTCATTCTAGGAAATACTGTGTGTGTTAAATTGCATAGCTTTGTATATAAATGGGGATTTTGGAGGATCAGCATCATTACTAAGGGATATAGTGGAATATTTATAGGTGTTTTCTGTGAGGTGCACTTTTGAAAGTGTCACTCCTGTTCCACTGTTTAGTGTGGTAATGGATTAATGGAAGTTGTAGTAGGGGGAGAAAAAAAGCTTGGAAAGATGTACAAATTGAAAAGGAGAATGTTTTTGTGTTTGGAATTCTATTAATTATTTGGTGTATAGATGCTTGCTACATGAGTGCTGGAAAGCTGTCAGTTCTTTGACTTTGTTATCCACATTCATATTAGCACTGTCCTAAATGTACACTTGTATTTGTTTGGTTTTGCAAGTATGGCAATTGTCAGGCATTCTGTCTAAATACATGCATTTTATGTACTTGCAATGCTTTTGCAAGATACACGCTGGTCTCATGTTTTCTGTGCATTCTAGGAATTTATAATAGTGTGTTAAGGGGTAAGTGGTTGTGAAAATGACAGAAGGAAATAAGAGAATAATAGTTTGGACATCACAATGAGTAATATGAAAATTAGAGTATTTTTTTTTGCAGATTATGCAGGCTCAATGGCAGGTACCCTGTTCAAAGCATTTATAAAAGGGTTGCAAATGTACTGTAAACAAAATATTCATACCTGTAGTTGGTATTGATTTATGTAGATATGGATGAATGTGGAAGGAGACATCTTGAAGTGTTTTACAGTATTTTTAGTTGTAGGTGCTTTGCAATCACAGGACACTTGTAGTCAGAGTGATGAACAGTTCATCTGAAGTGCTGAATTTTGATGACAGAGTTAGATGTAGAGTTCTTGGATGTGATTGGTGGATGTTTGTGTGACTGCTTATGTATATCCAATGAGAGAGTGGTGCATACAGTGATGTGGAAAGGGAAAAGGGCTGCCTCTGTGTTGCAGAGTCCGCGGACAGTGCGGCTGTTTGCGGACAGGGCGTGCTACATCCGGGGTTTCTCATTATATCTAGCATGGAAAGGGGACTGTGGGGATTAGCCAATCAGGTGTTGAAGTTGTTCTTTGCAGGAAGAGATGGTGTGTCTAGTGAAGATGGCAGAGGTGAAGAAAGTGACTGTGTTGGTAGTTGGAGATCGGTTTGTAAATGTTTTAGAGAGGTATGCCATGGCTAAACATATAGCTGCCCATTTTGGTTTCCTAGGAGTGGAAGTTTTGTGGTCACCTGTGCCTGGTTACAATATGTAGGCAGTGGTTGGAGTTTGTAAGCGTTTCTCTATGTGGAGTAGTCCAGATGTAGTGGTACTGCAGTGGTGTGCTGTCCATTTGGGATACATCAGTTCTCCTAGTTTGCTGAGTGCTTTTGAAAACTTGGTTCAGGCAGTGATGGTGGTTCTTCCAAATGCCAAGGTGATTTTTTCTGAAATGGTGCCATGGGTAGCATGGGGCAATTGTAATGTTTTTTCTCCTCAGCAAAATGGTGTAAGGTGTTTGGCTAACAGAGGGATGTCTGCTTTCTTGTTTAGAGATGAGATGTTGTCTTGTAACAATGGCAATATTGATGTTGTTAATGGTGACTATTTCAAAGCAAATGGCATTTCCTAATCCATATTGGGAAATGCTATGTTATTTCAAAATATAAGGAATGCTTTATAGAGGATAATGTGAAGACATCAGGAAACATAAAAAAAGAAAGTTGTTTTTTTAGAAGCACTTTCAAAAGAACAAAAAAGGCTCTTTTCAGAGCTGCCATCAAAGTAGAAGTGGAGTACACTATTAAAATGTTCATTCCCTACTTTCAGATTTTCTCGATCTGTCCACGGACACCGTGGCTGTCCCTGGATCGTGCGTTTTACATACAGGGATTTTGAGGCTGAGAGGCATGCAAATGAGACTGTGCAGGTCAAGCGATTGGTCAATAAGGTTTACTGGGTGTGATGTATAAGGAGGGACTTTGGCAGAAAGTCTGTTTCCTGAGAGGAGAGCAGATAGCTATGGCTGTGTCTTTCAGAAGGCAGCATGTCTGCATTTTTGGTGACTCGTGGGTAAATTAGGTGGAGGTACATGCAGAGCTCCGTGGAGTGGCTGCACATCTTGAATTCCCTCATGTGCATGTGCACTGGAATGGAGTGCGTGGAATGAAGTGGCTGGATTTGGTTCATTTTTGTGCTACTTTGATGACACACCGTCATCCAGACATCATTATTATTCATTGTCGAGGGAATAGTTTAGGACAAATGTCTGGACTCTCCTTGCAGTTTGCAATGAAAGAAGGACTTGGCAAAGTCAAGGACATGTTTCCAAACTCCCAAGTAATTTTTTCTTGTATTGCGCAGAGACAAATGTGGTTTTCCTTCTTCTTAATTTGGTCCACAAATGGAGAAAGCTAGGCACAATGTCAACAAGGCTGTTTGTGCTTTTTTTGAGAGATGTTTGTATGTCCACTTTTCACAATGAAATTATTATGTTTTTGCAGATATGGAGTACATCTTACTAATGCTGGGAATCAGATTTTTCTGTGAAATATACAAAATACATTGCAACCCTTTTTGGAAGTATAGCAATCCTTTTTCCAGTAGCTGTTGAACACTAGAACATTTTGAAAAACCAAATACACACCACAAAAAGGTTTTTTTCAGAGCCACCATTTACTCCGGGAGAAGCATGCAATGGTGTTGGTAGTGCCATATCCCTAAAATGTTATTGTTCACAGACTCTCTGTGGACTTCTAAAAATGAACAGGGCCCTGCAGCATTTTATTGGCACTTCTATTTTAAAAAAGTTAAAGGTGGCTCTGAAAAGAACCTTTTTTTTGTTTTTTGTTGAAGGAAGGAAAGGGAGGGTAAGGAAGAGGCACCAACCACAGGGATAAGAAAGGGTAGGTGGAGAGAGAAAGATGTTGGGTGGGCCTTAGGTATGTGGCCGACTTTCTTATGCTCCCGGACCATAGCTTCCAAATCACTTCGAAGTGTCTCCCCCCTGCCGAGTACTGCGTCACCGCACATACACAATACTGTGACACTTGAAAGGTAAGGGTCTATAGCATCACATATGGCCTGCAAGGCTGGTTCAGAGATGTGCTGCCCCACAGGAGGGTCTCTTGTGGTAGCAGGAGAAGATATTGAGCATGTTGTAGTGGAACTCAATCTACTACTTTGATCGAAGGGGATAACCCTTTGAACTGCCACCTTGTGAAAAGACCTTGGATGTTGCCGCATGGAAGTGGTCCTGTAGCTATAGAGACCCGGTTTGCCATGACTAAGCACTAAGGCACACTCAGTGCAGTGCACCTTGTCTGCACGTGCCTTGGATACACTTCCAACGGTGGAAAAGGGCCTCCACACCCAAGACTCATGCAGGCCGGCAGTAGTGGGGACTTCCACTACCTCATCCTCGTCTTCCTCTTCATCCCTCTCTACATCTCCATGCCTGTTCCCCTAACCAGGCCCTTCGGAAGGTGGTGGTGGTGGAGGGGGTTGGGTTGTTGGTGAAGCCGAGGTAATTGCAGAGGTGGAAGCCATGGTTGCCACCTGGGATGTACACAGCAGGCAGAGGTATGGCACAGCAGATACAGCACACACAGCACAGCAGGTAGAGGTTAGCAGCCAATAAATGTAGCACAACAGTATTGAGCAATGCTCTCACTGGTAGCCACAAATAGAATGAGTAGTAGCTTTAGGGTGTGGTCTTTTATAGGGGGCTGGAGCGCGCCTGTCTGCAAACACCTCAAACACCAAAAAGGGCTTAAAAAGTTCCAAAAAGTATCCAGATCGCTTGGGACATGGTCGGGTACAAGGGTGAGGTTTTGCACTAAAACACCTTGGATTGCTCAAAGAAGCACTTTTTTAGTGTCCGGGGGCCCGGACTGTGCTCGCGGACAAGGGCCTACGCTCAGCGTGGGTGCGGTCACATGATGAAGTCGCGGATATGTTTGCGAATGGGACAGTGTCCATAGGACACCTATTCCATGGGATTGGTTGTACGCATGCACACGTGTGTCCTAAGGTTTGGTTCTCCAAACTAATTAAAATTGTGACACACATGTGGCGGACAGTTACAGACTGGCGTGATGTTCGTAGGACCCAGAGGGTGGGATGTGCATGCGGAAAAGTGCCCGCTGGACAGGGTTTGGGTCCCCAAATTAATTTAAGGTGCACCACAAATTTGCGGACATGCGGACGGGTTATGCGTTCTACAGACACCTCCATTTTGATTGCAGACAATACGAACAGAAAGAGCGACCTTAGGACACCCCCATATTGGTTAATTATGGACAGACAAACGGGATATGTGTCCTACGGCAACCCACATTTTGATTTCGGACAGTACAAACAGGGAAAGTGTCCTTAGGACACCCCCATATTGGTTAATTACAGACAGGCGGACAGGATATGTGTGCTACAGACACCCCCATTTTGATTTCAGACAGTACAAACAGGCATAGTGTCCTTAGGACACCCCCATTTTGGTTAATTGTGGACATCCCGGACAGTTGCGCCGTCCGCGGAATCCCAAATGGCCTTTAAAAAAAAACACAGACACATATAGGAACAGTACAAATAATACTTTATTAATATACAAACATATAGAAATTATGAAAGAGAGGAGGTAGCAGAATTAGAGACATATACAGGGGAATTAGGGTTTTCTACATGTAGGGTGGTAGGGGAGTAAGGGATTGAGGTCTCATCATAATGTTTTTGGTGATGGGGAATTTTTGGGGATGATTGACTGGAGCATTGAGAAGGGGTACAGGTACATGTAGGACAGTGATATTATTTTTTTCCATGATATGGGTTTCTGAATAGTTCTTCAAAATAATGAAATGGGTCATTCATTGATTCAGTTTTTGTTCTAAATGCTGTAGATAATTTTCCACAGTGTTTTTTGTTGTTCCTTTAGTAGATGATGTACTGTCTGAGTATTATTCTTATTTTCTGTATGTACTGTTAAAGAACAACAAATGTCGTAGGTACATGTGCAATAATGTGTATTACTTGGCTTACTTTGAAAACTGTAGTGTCTACCATTAGTATCATTTCATCCCAAGAGTGCTGGCCATTTCTGTGTAATAAAAAGATACATTGTTTTTTAGTGTAACCTACTAAAAAATGCTTGTAACTATAGTAATTAATGTAGTGTACTTACCAGTTTGTTTTTCGGTTTTGCTGTTACTGCTTTGAAGGCGTGCTGTTGATATTTGCGGTGTAGTTTATGTATAAAGCATCAGTGAGGTAATTCTGCTGGAGGCATGTTTTTATTTTTTTTGGTATGTTCCATTATGTTTCATATGCTATGAAATTGGACTGTTGGTGTCTTACATATACAGTTTGCACTTTTATTTATTTTTCAACGTAATGTATTTATTTTCTGCTCTTTGAACATGTTCAGTGTGTTTGTTGTATGATACAATGTAAGGTACCCCCTGAGCATTTGAACAGTGTTGATGTTGACCGAGTTCGTCCATGAACATTCGCATGGTCCACGGACATTGCAGCCACTAGCATGGGAAAGGGGGTTCAGTATGCTTTATGGTATATCTATATAAACTAGGGTATCCTAGTAAAAACCTATCAAATTCATGATATATATATCTATATTCAGTGAAAAAATGTTGTTAAAGAGACATTACGGTTAAGTTGCGCTACTAAAAACCTATCAAATTCAGTGAAAAAACTTTGTTAAAGGGACAATATGGTTAAGTTGCGCTACTAGAACCCTATCAAATTCAGTGAAAAAATGTTGTTAAAGGGACGTTATGGTTACAAGTAAAACCAAAAAAAACCTGAAATTCGCCAGTTATGTTAAGCTGAGCAACCATAACTCGCGCCACCACTGTGCACTGCTAAGAATAACACCAATGACATCAAAGATGACATCACAAATATCATTGATGACAAGGGAAAACCTAAGCACACAAAATAATACCCACATCTAACATTCTGACCTGTATCATCCACATACAAATATGATTATTGCACAGAAAATATATGGTCCAATAGACACATCTATAACAGTAGTCATGTCTATCAAAACAACCAATAAAAAGGCAAAAAAATGTTAATCCGCCAACGCACGTGCTTGTTATAGCCACGCTTATAGAGAAGCCTCACCATTTCGGCTACCAGGGTACCACTTTAAACCTTGGTATTAAACCGCAGTTATTAAAAAAAATGTAAAAGAAAAAAAACCTGAGTATGGAATATGAATGAGAAAAGAGACCATAGTGAGACAATGGCAGTTAAAATGTGTTATGTAAGATACATGATAATAAAATGGGCATGTCAAATGTGCTAAAATACTAGACTGTGTACTCAAAAACAGTCCTTCTAAAGACTACTTATCACTTGTGAATACACAAATACAATGAAATTACATTAAAAAAGACATTTTCTAAAATGACTCATCACTCAAAGTCGCGGCTAGAGTTCATTGACTTTTTTTCCTAGCTGTGGTTACAATGTGATTCTTTGGGGAGGTAGGTCACATAGATTTCCATACATATATATATATAATAGATCATTCTTAAAAAGGAATCTTTCGGGTAAAAACACCATATATGTTTTGCACATTGAGGCCTATGGCTGCAGATATAGTCCAAAAACCCAGCGACTGTGACCCTTCCCAGTCATTGCTGAGGTTAACAGTGCCTCTGAAATTCAACACCCCATTGAGCAATACCATAGCTGCGGTTATTCATCTATCTTTTAAAACAAAAAAAATAATAACCCTTCCATCTGTAAAAAAAGAAAATATAATTAATTAAGGAACACCCACACTTTAAGAAACACAATTTAATACACACATTTTGATGACCCTCATATCTTGTATGCAGTGCATCACATGCACTTTATAAGATACAACCTTTGTGCAAGCAACACTGTTGTTCTCTTAGCAGATACTAGTTCATTGGGAAAAACCATCCAACCTGGAAAAATATAAAAAGTATACAAACAACCACCACAATAAACAAACAGGGATATATACACTGGCTCAGGATAAACAAAGGACATTATACTGGGTGGTTGCAGGACAAAGGATGGCAAAGGTCAAGTAAAGATCATTTGTAAGCAGTCTTTTTCACCCCACAATCTCCAAGAACACCACTGCAGATAGTTTAAAATATTTAAAGAAAAGGGAACTCAATTTTAAAAAAGGACAACATCTTATGCGCCTTTTGCAAAAAGACAATAAGACAATAAGACATGGGCCTTGAAATGTTCCATTTCAGAGACTGGAAACATCCAGTTTCAGTGGAACACCACCAACAGTTAATGAACCCTCCAATTTTGCAACATTGTCAATTCAACCTGTTCAATTTGACTGCCCCCATTGTTTCAATTATGAGAGTAATGTGTTGCCTACGCCACATTTGGCTTCTCCAGGAAGATGTCACACTAGCCCATTGTGAAATCACTCCCTCCAAATATACTGTACATTGCCACCACTAACTCACTAACACACTAAAGGTACAATAAAAGTATAATAACTGTTACTATAAGCAATAAACTGGGTGAGAACAAACAATGCACATTATGCTAAGAAATTACAAGAGAGTAAATGGGGTATGTTAACTAAACGTGGAAAACAAGAGCAAATGGGGTAGGTTAAGTAAACATGCATAAAAAGAAAGGATGGAGTAGGTAAAGTAAACTTGGAGAACATAGGAAACACTTTGAATATAGGTTGACCTTTCACTGAAGAGCCAGAGTACCTCAAGTACTTGAATCCTATTACCACCTGCCCACCACAAAAACTATAAAGACCCAAACCAAAAATAAATGCAAATAATCCAACTTTCTTTCAACAGATGCTAAAATAATCAGCCACACAATAAATGTTAATAAAGTAGTTTCTGCATTCATTCGACACCACAACCAATTTTGGATTTCAAACAACAGTTGGTCTACAGGGCCAATTTCGATAGGCATGATGGAGCACACCTAACTGATGAATGAAATAAAGTGTTCCTTCATAACATCAACGGAGTACTCAAAATGTGCTAACATACTACACTCAGTGTACCCCAAAACAATCCTTTAAGGACTACTTATCACATATGAATACACAAATACAAAAAAATAATAACCCCCATTTTTTTTATATGGCTGCGGTTGGAGTTTGTTTACTTGTTTTGTAACCACAGTACCACATGTTGTGTTAAAGGGGGCTTTATTCAGATTTTATAATACAATAGAAGTTAAAGATCAACACAGTAAAAGACTGCTTATGCAGTTATGTAAGGTAGATGAAGATAAAGAAAGCAGAGTATAATACATGACATTAAACTAGGTGGGATACATTTAATAGGTACATTTACACAAGATGTAACAGCATGGGGTGAATACACAGGATAACATATAGTGAATGGGGCATCTGTAACTAGAGTATGGTGGCTCCTTTTTGTATTATATTAAACCATCTTCTTTGGTTGTTCTCCACATTCTCACATGTGAGAAAGACTGAAAACACACAGTCAAAATGGATAACAGTACAAAATAATGCAATAAGAGCAGTCTTAAATATTCCAAGACACAACCACATCTCTTCCACTAGAAGGAATATTCATTGGCTTCAGGTCCAGGACAGAAATTAATTTAAAATCCTAACCATGACTCAAATGACAAATGAATTGTAAAGAAGGCGCCTAAATATCTTAGTAATCTTATTTGTAAATCCAGTTCCAACAGACTGAATAGTCTCGGGAGGATAGCTCAGGGGCAACGTGGTCGCCTTAGAAGCAAGACGACACAGAGCAACACAGGTTTGATCCCTGGGTCCGCGCTTAAAAACCTCTGGGTACTAAGTGAGTTATAAATAGCCTATTATTATACACTAATCTGCTCAGTACACATAGATTTTAAGAGACTAAAAGCAGGTAGTTCTACCTTCCCAGAAAAAGCTCGTAAACTGTGGATTACTCTCCCGCACCAACTGAGAAATGACAAGTAATACTGGTCATTCAGAAAAAAATCAAAAACTCTCCTCTTTAGTTCCGACCCCCAGTAATAATCTACTATAATCTCGCACCAAGCCCTAGGAGCTTTTGTATATACACTATCAAATGTAAAAATTGCAATATTTTATGACCATGCTACTGTAAATATCTGAATATCCTGTAAACATGATGTTCACTGTAATATATGCAACAATGTTTGACTTTGAAGCTGTATAAACCTGTAACCACTTTCATAAATCGATAAGTTAAGCGCCTAGATGCCTTTTGGCTTGGTTTTCTGTACAAATGTTTAAATAAATAAATAAATAAGACTCCCAAATACCTACTTTTTTACCCCCAACATCACTATACCTATACAAATAACATTTAAAATGAAATAAAACACAGACACACCAAAATGTATAGCCGCGGGCATTGAACTACTCATACCTGCCGTTATATGTAGTCCTGTATAGCCTCGGATATAGCTGTGAATATCAGAAAAATGGGCCAGAATAACATTCTTTTCTGCCCTCAGGCCCTCACCAAGTGCCCCCTTCATTTGTGCCAGCTCCCCCAAGCGCCAAATGGCCTCCTCGCCTCCACTGCCCTCTCTCTTACCCCCTAAAACATGTGTTGCAAACTCAGTCCCTGGACCTCCCATAACTCCCAAATTCCACTTAGTGTCCAGCAACCTCCCCACTTCTAGACTGAAGTAATTTGCAGTGATTCTAACATGTAAATAGCTTTTTGACTACTTTTCTTTTCCAGTTATCCCTGGCTAGTATCATGGTTATCTCTTGTATCGAGAAAAAAACAAAATGGTGTCTGTTTCATCTCTAATAGCACCTTGTTTGGGGTAAATCCATGAGATATAGCTATCTATTTTGAGAAGAGACACCCCCTTCTCTGTCAACTATTTAAATAATTACCACATGGAATAACCCCAAACCACACATGTATCAAAAGTCAACTCTTTAGGCACAAATATTTTTTTGGGACCTGGTCCAAATCCGTCCAGCAGTTTGGGCTGTGCACTTTGGTAAATATTGACCTTGTATGTCTATGAGGAAATGGATGTCCCAGTGGATTTGCACCAGATGTTGGTCAGCCTATATTCAAAACATAGTGGTGCTGCTGGAGATGGGAGCAGCACATTTGTAGTCAGTTTATCAAAAGCCTTTTTTTAACCTCTCTAGCTTTTCTGATGATTCTTGAAATGCAGTGCTGCAGGTGTTTCAAGTCTCTGGTTGTTGGTGGCAGCACCTTTAATGTTTGAAAGGTACAGTGAGCAAAAAGTGTGTGCTGCAAACTATCATCTCAGAACAGGTTATCATGCCATGTTCTTTCTGTAGAGGAGCGCCTGCTACCTTTTTGAAATATCTCTCTCTTGGAGGATAACAGATGATCATCTTGAGGTGACAAAAAGCATTCGGTATTTAGGTGTACTATTTAACACCTCGATACGAGAATGGGATTGGACGCAAGACCTGTTGGTCCGTATGCAGATGTTTGCGTTACAGGGTGCGAAATTGCACGTAGCCTATGGAAAATGTACTCTTAGGCCAGTATTATCATTTTTCCTCCAAAAAGTGGTTGCAGCGATAACGTTTGGAAGTGAAACAAGTTGGAATATCCCACACGAGTTGTGGGATAGGTTAGAAGGTAAATTCTGGCGTAAGGTTTTAAGATTACCGAAAAATGTGTCAATTACTGCAATACGGTACGAGCTATGTATCAATTCTCTTTTTGGTACTGTTCTGTGGAAGTCAGTGTCTACTCTAAGAAAAAATGCGCTTGTATCCAGTTGCTAAACCTTATGAAATCCTGCATTCAGTTTTGACAAACCCTTCTGCTTTCTTGTTGAATGAGTGGAGCGCAAGACTGATGCAAGTATTAGACAATGCAGATGTTTCCTTAGAAACTGTGCTGTTACGACCTCAAGAAGCAAACAAGAAACTACGGTTAATGAACTGGATATCAAACGAGGAAAAGCGGAAGAAGCTTGCAAGATCGCTTGACTTGGGTAGTGTTTTGAATAAACTTGATGTGCTACCCAAATATCTGGAGCAATTTCCATCTAGCTATCACCGGAACATGTTTCTGTCTTAATCTCTATTATACCAAGGAGATTTTAATGATGAAGCGTGACCCGCGTGTACATGACTCACTGTGCCGGTTTTGTAATCAAGATGTAGAATCTGTGAGACATTTAATTTCTGAATGTGTGGCGATCACAGGGCAGCGCTCCTTGCATTTAGCGCATTTAGCCCATTTTGCACCGCTGTCTGGAAACATGGAGGCATGGTGGAGTTACTTGATCGGAGGATACAATACTCAGTTAACCTGTCCCACAATACATTTTATGGACGCTCTGATGTTAAATAACGAGGAGCAGTAATATTTAATTTAATAATGTTGGAATAAAATGACATACATCTCAGGTGGATGAATTAGAAAGATCTAAAAAGTGATGTTTTCTGTACGGATGAACTGTAACTTAAAGTTTTCTTCTCTGTATTAAAACTAATGTTACAATAAAAAAAATAAAAAAATATCTGTGGCTATACCTCTACACTCTTTTTATGTAATCTTATTACTGTCTGTTTTGTTATTAATATTTTATACTCAGTGTATTAAAAGAAACACACACACAGGCACACGCACACACACATACACACCTATAGCCACGGCTGTAAAACATGGGGTGTCATTAGATTTTTTTGCAGCTGTGGCTATACTACATTTTTGCTGAAACAAAATGAATGTGGCAAAATATTTAAGATGCTGCTTCACACATCTACTGCTCTCTTTCCTATCACTTGCCGGCGCCCACCTACTACTCCTGCTCACCCACCCCCAGCCGTTACTAAGGCCAGACCAGCCAACCTGCCTCATACATCACTGCATATCAACCAGTGAAAACCCTGGACACACGTCCTCACCCCACCTCCAAACATGACCAAGGACGTGTGCCTCACCTGGTCGGTCCCCTGATTCACCCAGCCAGTCAAGTGCGGCCATCATTCCATTCACAGCAAATATCCCTTCACTAGACCTCCTTATCGAGCACCCATCCCTGTTGCTGCAGCACTCCTAGAGCACTTCCCAGGCGTTTCCAATGCTGACTCCTTGGCGCACCCACCAACCACTGATACGGTATGCAACACACAATAAGGACCTGCGCCTCCCACCACTTCCTACCAGATTTGCCAGCTCTGGATATACACCATCTCACACATCAACACATGGACAACCAACCACATGGCATAGGGCCACCACTGCCCACTCCATTCATCAGAACCTCATGCCCAGCACTGGTTACACACCGTCTCTCACAGCAACAACTGGACACCCACCCCACTGACACTTGGCCCCCACTCTCACATCACATACCAGCACCAGCCACCACCAACACATGACTCTACCATCCCAAGGAGCTATACATCACTCACCTGCCTTGTCAGGGCATGCGCTAATTGCACCCTTCGAGACCAGCCTCCAACCCCCTGTTCACACTCTCCCAACTTGTCCCGGACCAGTGCCCCAGGCTCACCACGCTCCAGCAACTATTGCGTTACTCCCAGCACCACCCTTTCGATGATAACCTAATTCAATGTTAACCAACAGAGCCTCCAACTCAGAGCTCCCCTACCCTCACAAATGTGCTTGTCTCCGAAACACGCTAAGAAACAACATCACCTTTGGGTCCAAACACTGGGCCATACCGGCCAGCACCCTCACTCATCCACTATCATCAATAACCACCTCCTTTCTCTTGTAACTACAATTGTTACTGCTATCCCATTACCAATATACACTGGACACATTGGCCCTTATGTATGATCATATGCCTGTATTACCTTTCTGACTGTTAACTCTATCATGGAACTATTATCTCCTCTGCTAATGAATTATGTAATAATCTTTAACTCATGTGGTCACGTTTATCATAAATGTATGACAGCCAATTTGTACACAACTGTTACACAATGTGTAACTATAATGTATGTGTAAATTGTATTTTTATGTGCAACTAAGCTTTGAGTGATTTTATGGAATGCGCGCTAATACCCTTGGTTCTGGCGCGCTATACAAGTAATAAAACAAACAAAACAAACAATCACATTATGGGGAAATACTCACAATTGCCACACAACCATTTCACTTTCAATATGATTGAACCTCCGATTTGCATAAGTATTTAATCAAATCACCTTGAATATAAGGCACAAGTGTCTAAATTAAATCCTCTGGAACATACCCAGTATGCAAGACTTGGCTCTTATTATTGACAGGAGCTCATGCATTTATGAATTCAAGGCCTGCTTTGAGTTCAGTTCCCCCACCATGCCTACAGTGTTTGTAAAAAGTTATTGTAACATTTTAAATACTTTTTATACATCAAAAATACACATAAGTGTACGTATTTCAAAAAAGGTAAATAGATATGCAAAAAAAGTTTGTTCAAAACAGATTTATGTGGGTGGGGATGTGGTTGTGGGATTTTGTTTAATTTTAGGTTGACAACAAGATACATCTTCTTCTGTTGTCCAATTATCTGAATTTGTACTGTCCATGATTTATTTAAAATTTTGAATGCCTTTTTACATTGATAGTATGTCTTGTTGAATTTTAATTAATAGTTATTTTACTTTTGTTAAGGAATCCATAATTATATTTGTGGGTACATGTTTTGGTGGTCCCTGTTTGAATTTTCTTGAGAATTGAATCACTTCTTCATCTGTTTGAAAACAATGAAATCTTTTAAACAATTGAATATATTGTACATTTTAAAAATATTTGTGTTGGTTGTTTAAACATTTGATACTTGAGGTAGGTAGACACATTATATGTGTTTGGGGAGTCATATTTGTTCCTTTAAATATAATTGTTAGTCTCATTTTAAATGAATATATAGAATGTACTTACCAAATCCTCATTGTGCTGTATTTTCTTCTCGTGCATTGTCTTCAGCATCTACTTTTTGTTTCATTTCTGCTCCTGTAGGATAATTGTCCTCCTGCCGTTGCATGTAGTTTTCTACTTAGTGTGTTAGAAAGAAATACTGCTTGTCACTTCAGATATTAGAATTAGCAATGGAGGAAGAATACATGAGGAGAGATGGTGGAATGTTTGTATTTATTTTTTAATTGGTTGTTCATTGTCTGTTTGGCGGGTGGTTTTATAGGATGTGAAGTACCTCAGATACTGTTGATTTGTTGAACTTATCAGAACATGTATTATTTTGAGTGATGCTTGTAAATGCCAGTTGAACTGTAGATTACATTGTATGATTGCATTAACAGTTTTTCTACATAATACATTTTTGTTGCTTGAGAATGAGGTGTGGTTGTAGGAGATTGTTATATTTTTGTTGTTAAATGTATTGTTTGATTGAATATTTCAAACATGCAGACAATTTCAGAAGGAGAAGACTTTGATTGTTCAGAAGACTGGTGAATTTGAGAATATTGTCTAACAAACTCGGTTTGGTTCTATAATATTATTTTAGATGGAATGTTTGAAATGAGAGGTTTATGCTGCAATTGTGGATACATATTTTTGAAATGGAGCACAGATTTCTTTCTGTTTGGAAAAATAAAATTAATCATCTAAAGAAAGAGCACAGAGAAATGTTTTAGTAATAGAGTTGAAAAGTATTTCTTTGAAATTATATGTTGTGGTTATATATTGCTAAAAGAACACAAATGCTCTTTTAGGAGCCACCCAAATAACGTTTTAAGTATATTGTAAAAGGTAAATACCTCCACCATAAGTGCCTGGAATTGCATCAGGCTGTTTGGCAGGAGACCCTGTTGGATCCATCTGAACTTGGACATATTGGGCCTCATTACGAGTCCGGCGGTAACCGCGGCAGTAAAACCACCAGGTTACCGCCGGACTCGTATTACCATTCCGCCTCCGTGATTCCTGGAATTACCGGGGCATTACAACCCCGGTTTTCTGGGAATCACGGAGGCGGAATGGTGTTAATCCCCATTCCCATTGAGTCCTATGGGACTCGACGGAAATGGGGATCATGGAAACACCGGCAGCATCTCGTAATGCTGCCAGTGTTTCCTCGTCCGCCGGCAGGCGGGCGGTGTTAAACCCGCCAGGTCAGACCTTGCGGGAACATCACCTCCCGCCTGCAGGAGTCGGGATCAGGCGGTCCGGAAACAACAGAGGCGGCGGGTTTACCGCCACCGTTATTTCCGGACTGCCTGAGTTATAATGAGGCCCACTGACTTTAGCGCAAGCGAGAGCAATTGGCAAGAGGAAGAGCCTGCTACTCGCAACACGCTGTTTCTTGGACTACACAAACCACAATTCATGACGTTGCAGCTAGCCCCGCCCCCCTTTCATTGGGATTGGCACGCTCCATTTTGAAAACACCAGTGCACCCGCACTGCGTGCGCACCGTAAGTGCCTGGAAGTGCATTAGGCTGTTTGGCTGGAGGCCCTGTTGGATCCATCTGAACTTGGACATAATGACTTTAGCCCAAGCGAGAGCCGTCGGCAAGAGGAAGAGCCTGCTACTCGCAACGCGCTGTTTCTTGGACTACACAAAGTAAATAGCTTTGTTTTAATCTTGGAAATAGTGTCTTTTTTGGGGGCTAGAGTTAGTGCTTGTGTTTGTGCTTGTGCTTGTGCTGTGCTGCCAGTAGCTTTTCAGTGTTAGTTACCACCCTCCTCTTTCTTTCAGCCACAATTCACAGCGTTGCAGCTAGCCCCGCCCCCTTTCATCGGGATTGGCATGCTCCATTTTGAAAACACCAGTGCACGTGCACCGCGCGTGCACTGTAAGTGCCTCGAAGTGCATCAGGCTGTTTGGCTGTTCGGCTGAGCGGGTGGGCATCCCCGGATTTAGCATAAGTCTTTTTCCTCTTATTTTGGTGACAAGCCTTCCCACGCAGAAATCTCTATTGCATACTAAGGTAGGACTTTCCATTGTAAGACTTTAGTTACTTTGTGAAACTCTATGAAAGTTATTTACCGGGAGATCTAACCTGTATATGATTGTTTGGGTATTTATTTACCCATCATACGAGATGGCCAGTGGTCTGAGAAGCAGAAAGTGTTCCAATATGATGGTACCCTGTAATCTTACTGATCAGATCAATCATTTTGCACCTTCCTTAAGTAATGCAGATTTGGGTATCACAAGTCATTTAGATGACTTGAACATAGAACCTAATGCGTCAGCTGTTGTGTCCCCAAGTTTTACCGATGAAGTGCACTCGCTTAATAGCGACTTAGACCTCAAAGCTCTGGCTGACTTGGATACCCGTATTAGGTTATCCATCGGATTACTGACCCCATTATTACCCAGAAATCGTGATTTGCACGCTAATGCAGACAATATTGATGCTTATTTACCATCTAGTTTACATCTGCCAATTCCAACTGATAACATCACTGCGTTAGATAATGTTTCTGATCCAGAACTTCCTATAAATCCAGATCTCCATGTTCCCTATTCACAAAATCATGGCAGCGAACCTAGTTCATCTCATACTTCCAAAGACCAAGAACCATTCACTTTTCCAGTGATTATATGGATACTGGACTTGCTAGACAAGGGACAGGATGTCATTCATTTAGAATTAAGGGACATACAATATTGTTTGAGTGAGATCGTGTCCAAAGTCACTAAGATTGAAGGATTTATTTTCGCATTGGAAGGTCTCCATATAGTGGTAAAAAACCCTAATGAGGTTAAAGTTAAAATCTGACATGAACAAAGTACTCAAACTGAGGAAATATATTCTGCTAACTCACAAGGCTTTGTAAATCAACCTTATAAAGAACTTGATTTGCTGCTATGCGAATTAGGTACCATCAACGCTTCCATAGCTGAACTTAAAAACAAACTTGGACCCTCAAGCCCTAATATCTCGCCAGAAAAAAGCATGATACCTGCGGACAGTCCATCAGTCCTAATTAAACTCATAGCGGAACAAAAACAGGATGCAGTTATGGCTGATAGTGAAACTGACTACATAGGCTACTCTTCTGGAAGATTTCACAAAAATCAAAAACGGCGTGTTAAACGTGCTGAAAAAAGTAGATCTGCCAATGAAAAAATGAAACAAATCAAAATAAGAAATATCTGTGATCTCTGAGAGTGGCGGTGAAGATGTGATTGATGTGGCGCAGCTTTCTGTAGAATGTCAATCACATCTTGTGGCAGATTTAGGAAAGGCGAAATAGATAAAAGATGCAACACCACCAATAATTCCTTGTAATCCCATAAAAATGGTTACTGCCGAAGTGCACTCTGCCTGTGTAAATTCTTTAATTATGCATGATGCCCCAATTGGCCCTGACAAAGTAATTGAAGATGAAGTAGAAGCATTGAAAGTTCAAAAAATGCTGTCAAACTACTTCAAGAGTGTGGGAAGCAAACCGACCTCAAACAGATCTATACTATCTTCTAAACCTCTGACTGAACCAAACAAAGGAAATATAACATCTTCTGTTGTATTACCTAAAACAGCTCTGTTATTGTACTCTGAGACTCTACTAACAAAACAAAAAAACACCTGTTATGGATCCAGCTATAATAACCATTAATGTACCAATTACCCTGAACGGAGGAGGGAAGCTTACTACTATCCCCAATCAGTCATCGAATAGGAATCCTCACCCTCAGAACCAGGGTGAAATGAATAGCTCTGTTTGTGGCATGCATGAAATAGTTAATCAATTATTGCCTTGTATAAATAATGATGTAACGAACGTGCATGATTTTATTCTTAATGCTCTAAAGGCTGGGATTCCACCACTTGAGATAATTAATCAGTTATTAAAATCCCAAGTGTTGGATGGTGAAAATACTGCCCAGTTTAATCCAATCATTCAATCTCTTATAAATATTCCCTTATGCAAAGAACTTAAATCATCTGAACCTGCAGATAGACACTCTAATGAAACTCTAATCAATTTGAAAAGTGTCTTGAATTTAGATGATCCTATAGTTGGGACACATGATTCTGCCAATGTTAATCTAAGCAATCTACAGACTTAACAAGGCAAAATTGCCGGTTACCAGCCCTGCCACACTACGCTCAATAGTAAGAAAGGCATTAACATGTTGGGGTTAGAAGGTAATCATGAAATTCTAGGTAGGGTTCGTATTAATAGAAGATACCTTCTAGATCTTCTTTACACAATTTCATCATTGAAAATAATTGTGTCTAGTGATATTGACCGTATCTCTTTGGCCCCAACTAATAATTACCGTATGACATGTCATCTATTTTCCTAAAATGTATTGAAACTTATTTGGTCCTACAGAAGGGAATTACTTGAAATGGGTTTCTCTTTATTTACATTCAATGATGAAAAGCTGGCAGGAGAATGTTTACATGATAATCAAAGATCTGCATCCCTTGAGCAAAAAACAAATGGAGATTTGACAATTAGTGCAAAAAATGAAAAACTTTGTATATCTCAATTACTAATGACTGCTCGCACTAACAGTGAAATGGCGTGGATCAAACAGCTACTAAAAACAATATTTGTGGCAAATCCTAACTTATTTTCATCATAAACGAAGGATAAGACATTTACAGTACTGTCATGGAATTCATGGGGTTTTATTAATATCCCGATCTGGCTTTCCATCCTTGATGAATTGCCATCAATCTTCATGTTTCAAGAAACAATGAAAATTGAACCATTAGTTATCCCTGATTATCAATCATATTGTTCTCTTGCCAGTAAAGGGGTGGAAGGTAGGCCCTATGGTGGCCTAACAATCTCAGTCAACAATTCCATTGCCTGTACTATAACTTTGGTGTACTCATCCATGCATGTGAAACGCTCACCTGATTCCCACGGAGGCGCTGGTCTAGGCAGGAAGGAGTCTGTGACTCGAAAAGTGATGTGCAGGACTCGATTGGCTCCTGGGGCTGAGCCTCTTCGCACTGTGTGTCGAACTGGAAGGGTGAGATTTCTGCAGATGAAAGGATATATGGGGTTAAAGATCTGGGCAATTGAGTGTCCTTCTCTCTCTCTCTCTCTCTCTCTCTCTCGTCTTGCTTCTCCGTAGAGCCCCCAGGTAAACGTGCTCACCTTAGATAGGTGAATGCTGGGCTCTCCATCTGCGTCTGGTGCAGGGTGCCGTTGCCAGTTCCTTCACTGGGTGAAACGTAGGCCTCTTAACAGCAGAGGATCGCAACCGCCGTTAACAGCACGAGCGGTGAGTTTCCGGACACCTTTTAGTCCATATAGTCTTTAGGTGCGTGGACACGTAAGTATTGAACAGGGCTCGGAATAATGCTTTGTTCAATTTGTTTTGCAGGGCTCTAGCGTTAGAAGATGGTATGAAGAGAGCCAAAGCTGGAGCCAGTGCCTTGGAAAGAAGCGCTTGGAAATGCGTGAGTATATGCAAGCGCTTTAACTGTCTCTTTCCTTCACAGCTGTGAGTTCGTGCTGAAGAGGTGATGAAAACGCCGGAGTAGTTGCAGGCACTCTATTGTGGAGAGCGCGATGGGCGTAAGTAAATACCTGTCTAATGTCTCTTCTTTTGTCTTTCAGATGCTGGGTTGCAGTGTTGAAAACATCCGGAATTTGCGGATTGCCGGTGAGTAATAACTATGCTTTTGTCTCCACAGGCGGAGGTGCAGCGTGAAGAAATGGTCGCTGCCGATGGACCAGGTAAGGTATGCGTTGCATGTGAAGTCGTCGTGCTAACCTGTTGTTTCTTGTCTTTTACAGGCGCTGCGGAAGACTGGATACTGGAATGGTAAGTATTGTTCTTGCAGGTACAGGATCGGAAGAAGAAAAGCTGGAACAGACTCGGTGAGCGTTCTGCTGCAGATGCAGAATAACGCGAAGCACGCTTCATCAATCGGGTGTGGTTTAAATAGCCTTGGAGTGATGAGGCGTCTTGCTCCACGGCCCCGCCTAGGTAAGAAAAGAGTTCCTGTTAAAGAAGAGTTCCAGTGTTGTATCCAGGGCGTGGAGCTTGCCCCACCCAGGTAAGAAAATAGTTCCGGCTTACAGAGCATTCCTATGTAGCTGGTAAGTAAGCAGCATGGTCTGCTGCAGGTAAGTCCACCCAAGCATCTTCACATATAATATGAGCCCGGCGCTTCCAGTGCCGGGACCGATGTCCTTGATGAGCCTGGTGCCACTGGCGCCAGGACAAGGTCCAAAAGGTCCCAGTAGGGACCGGCTGGTGCCTAGGCTTAGGATTAGGGGCCTGCTTCCAAGGACGTTGGGCTGGTCCTGGCTCCTTGGAAGCAGTGATCATGACACATGTCTTAGCGTTTTTTTTTAGTTTAAACAAACATGATACAAGGATACTTGTAGTCATGAATATATACTGTAATCCTTTGAAATACAACATTTTTGAGATCCTTGATGACATAGACTGTTGTTTCAATCAAGCTTCAACATTCTTCTCCAATTATGATACTATTGTGGGTGGTGATTTAAATTCACAATGTATTGGATTACTAGCGTATCACAATGCTGACAAACAGGCTAATTCAAATAGCTTTAAGATGGCATAGTTTCTAATAATCATACTTGGAAAAGAGGAAATACTAGCTCAATGATTGATTTCTTTTGTGTCTCTGATTCGTTGTTATCATGCATTGATTCTGTCACTATTGGTGATATTGTTTATAGTGACCATGCCCCCATTTCTCTTAACACTTCTATTGATACAAATCAATGTCATATCAATCACTGCTTGCAAGCAATTGAGATTAAAAGAGAAAATATATCTCTCAGATGGAATCCTATCCTATGTAAGAGATTAGCAGAGAATGTATCAAATCATCTAAAACGTGTGATTAATTTCGACATGCCTGATTTATATTCTATTGAATATCTAAATCTGATTATTAATAATTGTATTAAAGAAGCCCTTATTCAGTACAGACTAAAACAGACTTGTTCTGTGATTAATCACAAACATAGATTTAATTACAAAATTAAAATTCTGAAAAGATCTAGAAATCGCGACATAAGAAAGCTTGAATTAGCGAACATATCAGTTAAACATTATTTGTTAAAAAAGAAGATTATTGCCCAAGAATAGAAATTTAAAGTTAAATGAGTACATATTGAGCAATACAACAAACAAAATTGTGAAATGATTAAAGCCATTTGTTGTCGTAATTCACGTAATATTTGGGTTGCCCTCAAAAAAGGTGGTACTGCGGACTGTCATAATAGGTCTATAATGAATGCTGAAACTTGGATAGCGTATGTTAAGAAAAAAATATGCACTACCAGCTCGCTTTGCTAAATCACAAGACAATTTGGAGTTATCTCCTCCGGTTAGCAATTTGTCTGAACCACGTTTGATATCATGTGGGCATTCAAATAATTATCTAATTCCTGTGCCCCTGGTCCTGACCGGATTCCATCGTGCGTATATAGGTCTGATCCTATTTTCTGGAGCATGATTTTAAAAATTAAGTTTGATAGCATCCTAGTGAGTGGCATTATATGGGTTACTTCTATTCTTATCCCATTGTATAAAAAAGGTGATTCTAACTTACCCGAGAACTATAGACCCATTTCACTAACAGATGCGGCGGCCAAGGTCTATAAGACCTATTCAAGATGCCAAGAGGGATGTAGACGTCAGATGGGAACAACATTAAATGCCACAATAATAACCCATTTGATTGCCGGAGTAAACAAAAAGGAACTGAGCACTATCTACATTGCCTCAATAGATATGTCTTCTGCGTTTGACACTGTCATGCACAATGTATTGTGGACCAAAAAACCACACAAACTTGGAATTCCAGAATATTTTTATAAATTGGATCACTAAATTTCATACTAACACATCTTGTAGAATTCAACTAAATCAAGGGGGCTCTTTGACTGAATCTGTGCAACTTCATCTTGGACTGAAGCAAGGTTGTAATTTTGCAGCCTTATTATTCAATCTCTATCTTTCTGATATAGATAAACTTTGGGAATCCACTGTCACGATACCTGCAAGGCTATGCTCACTAGGAATACACTGGCTAGCCTTTGCAGATGATCTTATTTTTTCTTTTTTGATTTAACACCTGCCGGTCTTCAAGCTAAGCTAAATATATTTACAGATTTCGCGTATGAACATAATTTCCAACCAAACCCATCTAAGACATGTATAATGATCTTTTCAAACAAGAAACTTAAGAAGTATAATTGGAATATTGGGGGTACCCCCCTGTGTGAATTACAAGAAACCATTTATCTAGGATACCGGCTGAGTAATGTGAATACTATAAAGTCATGGGTGGATTATTTAAAGCAGAAAGCTAGACCTTTGCAGAGTCAGATGAAATGTATTTACTTTAAATTCTGTAAGTTCTCATTGACCCCACTATTAGAGTTCCTTACTCTAAAGGTACAACCAATTCTTTTATTTGCACTGGATATTTGTGTTAGTAATTTACACAAGCACCTGGATTCTCTACAGGGCACTTTGGTGAAAAGAGCTTTATGTCTATCTCTATCAATCCCGAACTGTGTTATTAGACATGATTTGGGATTGATTTCTTTATCTACTAGGTTCACCTGGCGGGCCCTATCTAACTACTCTAAAATCCTTAAAAATCATGATAACTCACTATGTCAAGAATTCTTTGAATTCACGAAGGGTTGTTCTTCCAGCTCGATCAACAGCTCCTTTGAAACTATGGCAAAAACTATAATAAATGTGGGTACTGACCTTGATGTTTTGTATATTCGTCCTAATTATGTTAAAACAAATGATTTGAGAACGATTGGTGGAAAACCTTAGATGAAATAACAACTTTGAGTACTTATGAGGAATATTCCAAATTTCCACATAAAAGATATGGCTGTTGTGCCTATATTGCTATATTTCCATGTAATATAACCAGAATGTATTACATGAGATTTAGATTAAATCAGTACCATACTCTGGAAGGAACAAAATTCTGGGGAACTGTAGAAGCTAATTTGGGTGCCTCTAAATGTCGTTTCTCAAGGTGTACGGAACGGAATGAAACCTTAAAGCATTTGATTGTAGAATGCCCACATTTTAGAGATGTAAGAACGAAGCTTTTTTTTACGATTTATGAATGTGAATTATGCAGATTGTATGGTATCTCTCTGGACTCGACTCATGCAAGGAAATGAGAGAGCATTAATTTTTGCTTTAGTAGAGTTTCTGAAAGTAATTGAGAAGGGGATTTTGTTATTTCAGTGCTAAAATTCCTTTTCTCATTATTTATTTTTTGTTTTAAAAATGTGTTATAGCTTTGTTCTATTTTTACCTGCTTTTATTCAATTGTTTTGTATTTCGTCTTGTATTTTGAAATGTTATGTATTGATGTGTTATTTTGTAAAGGTTCTTTGAACCATATACAAATAAAAAAAAAACCTTTGATTACTTTTTTTGTGAATATTGACAATATGCCCTGCCGCCTCCTCCATCCTCCAAAGGCAGTATAGTATATACTCTGCATCTGCTCCAAAAATAGAGTCTTTATTCAAGCCTGCATCTCTGCAGAATTTAATAACACAGCCAAACCTTTCAAAGTCTTCAAAGAAATAGCCAACCCTACCACAGCCTCCACTGTTGCACCCACCCAGGCCCTTTGCTTGGCCTTGGCTGCACACTTTACCTCAAAAACACAGGTATCCTATCCTCTCTCTCTTCCTCACCACCTTATACACCAGCATCTCTTGTACCACCCTGGATGACCTCCACCCCTCCTTCTTCTCTCTTCCCTCTCCCCTGTCACACCTGAGGAGGTCGCTAGACAAGCCCGGTCTATGAAAGCCTCCTCAAACAGGTGGACCACTGTCCTTCCAAAACCATCAAGACAACATTGACTCTCTCGCTCAGCCTTGGCCATCCTCTGCAACCTCTCCTAAACCAATGGAGTCTTCTCCCCTGCTCTTAAGCACTCCCTTGTGAACCCTCTCCTCAAAAAACCTTCTGCAAACCCTTCTATTCTGGCAAACTATCACCCAATCTCTATTACTCCTTAACTGGGCAAACTCCTGGAGAAGTTTACTATTTTCCAGCCGACCCTCCACACTGAATCTGTTGGCTGCTTCCATGATCACCAGTCTGGTTTTAGAGCATCCGAAGGCACAGAAACTTTCTTTGTAACACCTGTGAAGATCTGCTCTCAAATCTTTATTCTAACTCTCCCTCTGTCCTCATTCTACTCAACCTCTCCGCTGCCTTTGATACGGTGAACCATAACAACCTGATAACACGTCTCTGTGATACGCTAGGCATCACTGATCAGGGCCTTGTATGGCTAATCTCCTTTCTCTCTGACCGGCCATCCCAGGTGGATCTTGTGTCCTTCCTCTCCCCTATCACTCTTGCGGTGTCCCCCAGGGAGCTAACCTATCCCTCTGGTTTTACAATGGGTACACAGCCCCCTGTCCCATATGATATCCACCTTCACCTCCAACTTTGAGTGATACGCAGATGACACGCAGCTCTCCTTCAGGCTACCCTCAGCCTCTTCCTCTTCCTCACTCATACCTGACTGTCTGGCTGCAATTCAGTCATGGTGTGCTGCAAACAACCTCTGCCTCAATGCCAGTAACACAGAGATTGTCCTCATCGGGACACCTGTTCCCACCTTCCCTCTTTCTCTCTGGCCGGCCTCCCTTGGCCCAGCGCCTCCACCTACCAACAAGGCAAAGAACCTGGGGGTCATCTTTGACTCCACTCTCTCCTTGTCATCTCAGATCACATACATCTTTAAAAAGTCCCACTACTGGGGGCGTGGCTTGAGGCACTGATGATGTGGATGCCTGACTAAGAGCTCAGTGGGATGCCCAGTATTCCTGCCACTAAATGCCCATCATATAGCTGAAACCCTGGTATGGAGAGAGTCTAGCAAGCGGCGGAACACCCCAGGAAGCTGCAGTTCGACCCTGGGTGGGAATCAGAGCGGGGAAGCCCCCACTTGTCTGATTGAGGAGACCCAGCCCGGGTCCTGGATGGATTGCCCAAGATGGCGGTTGCAGGGGGATGTGGACCCAGGGAAACGGAATTGGCCACAGCAGCATGAGCAAATCTACTCTGAGCCCCCCACCCAGCCTGCCTGTGCTCCACCTCTCTGCCAGCAATGGGTCCACCGGCCCCAACACCTGCTGGAGGAAAACCGAGACGGCCCAACCGAGGAGTCCTTCCTGCCGCAGTGGCAGCCCTGCTGGGCCCCCTTCACCGCGTCCACATGAACCCAACAGGAAGCATTGAGAGCTCCCTCCCCCACCACTCACCATTAAAACCTGCAGTGGCATGTCCCCGGCGAACTGCTCCAGCCTGTGATCTCCGGAACCTTGAGGTGCCATGGGGGTCCTCAGCCCACCCTCCCTCCACTGCAGACCCAATATCAACCGGAGCCAGCCCTCCCGCCAACCTGCGCCCCATCTCTCTGCCAGCATCAGGCCCCCAGCCCCAACACCTCCCGGAGTAGGCCAGAGATGACCCGACAGAGGTATCCCTCCCCCCGCAGCAACCTTGGTGCCACTGGGGGTCCTTACCCCACCCCTCCTCCACCGCGGGCCCTCCATCAGTCGGAGATGGCCCTCCTTATGACTTGCACCCCAGCTGTCCCTCCCCAGCACCCACCAGGGGAGGCCTGAGGCGGCCCAACTTTACAATCCTGCCACCTGCAGTGACAGCCCCTTAGGGCCCCCCGCGGACACAACATGTCACATTGTGAGTCCCCTCCGCCGCTACACACCATTAAAACCGGCAGTGGTGCGGCCCCAGCCCTCTGATCCAACTTGTGGTTCCAGGGACCTCTTGGTGCCACTGGGGGTCCTTACCCCACCCCTCCTCCACCGCGGGCCCTCCATCAGTCGGAGATGGCCCTCCTTATGACTTGCACCCCAGCTGTCCCTCCCCAGCACCCACCAGGGGAGGCCTGAGGCGGCCCAACTTTACAATCCTGCCACCTGCAGTGACAGCCCCTCAGGGCCCCCTTCACCTCGGCCCCCGTCGACCCAGCAGGACACCTCGGGAGTCCCTCTCCCCTGGGACACACCATCAGAAGCCTGCAGTGGTATGGCCCTGGCCCTAACCTGCCGCCCCAGCATTGGCCAACCTGGCCCTGAAGACGATCCAGACTCCGCTTCCCACACAGCAATCTGGCGGGGGGAGATCTGACCCACACAGCAGACAACCCCTGGGGACACTGCGTTCTCCACCAGCGGTGACCAGACAGCCTCCATTGAAAAGTTAGGGTCGTCTACCAGGACACCTCACAGAGACCAGCCAAGGCGAAGTGGGAGGTCCACCTGACATCTGCCCCCAACCCCACATAGGTCCCCCCTGCCAACGACAGCCCATGGAAAACACCCGTCCAAGCAGACAGCAACCCAGACACTAAGATGTCTAAGCACAAGGGTCCCAAATCAGCTGACATAGCCAATCTACTGCAGCTGAGGGAGAAATCCAAACAGCCAGACCCCTCCTCGGCCCAACCCTCCTCACCCATAAGGGTCCACTTTTTCACCACAAAACAAGAGATTATGATGGCAAGCCACTCACAAGGAGACCTTACATACTAGTGAGCCTGCATGCAGCTTTTCCAGGACTTAACTGACCCCACAGTCCAACGGCAGAGAGCCCTTCGTCCGCTAACAACGTTTCTGCAGGATTAAAAGATCAAATATCAATGGCTCTACCCGGCCTCGCTCCAGTTCACATTTGAGGGTCAGACAAGGGTGATCCATGCTCTTGAGGAATCTTGCAGCATCATGGGGGGTGAGCCCTCAACACCCGAGGAAGATATAACTACCTCCCCAGTAGACAAACTATGCAGCTCAACGCCGGAGCCTCAGCACAGCCGCTGGATGAACGTTCCAACAGGATAGAAACCCCCCGCCGGACACGATTAGTAACCAACCATTGGCTATCCATGCCGGAACCTGTACGCTTGGCATCCGGGCGTACCACATAATGCCCCAGCCAAGTGGATGTACAGTAACATACAGTTTTGGTGCATATAGAAAAATGTTTTGGAGCACAATGGTTTAAACAGTTAAGTAAAACACAAACAGAATATTAAGTACATGTAAGCAGAGGTGTAAATTAATAGGTCTGCCAGGATTGAACAATGAATGAAACACAAACCAAATGAGAAATAAAGAAATACATTTGTGCAAAAAGTGTAAATTAACTTCACTTCACAGGTCTGCCTACGTAAGCTTTTCACATCTATTCATGTTAAAAGAACGGTCTCAGAATGATGTTGTTTCCAAAAAGTTGATATTCCAACAAACAAAGACCTAATTACGTTTAGGCGGGCCACCTGTAAGGCTGTTGGTGTAAAAAAAAACGCCTTCCTCGGGTCAAAGTAAGAAGTAATGATCCCTGCAGGGAAGCAGACAAATGAAAGATACTGAATATCCAATAACATAAAGCTTCCTACTTAATCCTCAATAGACAATCTTAAGTTGACAGGAAACCTAAATAAATTCTACAAAAGATTTAACAAAACTACTAATTCAACTTGTGTAGAAAAGGAACCTTGCCCAAATCAATGTGGAGGGGATCTTCCAGACAAGGTTTCCTGATGCAAAAAAACACCTTAGTGACAACCTGGATCACAGGAACCTAGTGAGAGATCAAAGTCAGCACTCATCAGTGAAACCTATAGATAAAAGTGTATGGTTTAAGGTTTGGACTCCAGACTCGAGTTTGAATGCATATGAGGGTGTAACAGGCACCCGTAAAGATGATGGGGCCCAAAAATGATGGATTCACCATCGGAGGCCAGTCTTGAAAGTAGTTGTGTTGCAGTATTTGAGCTGGTAAAGAAATTAATGAACTTACAATGATGCTACACACTAAAAAGGCATCATTAATTGCAGAACATGGAAGAACAATGCTTACTTGTGCAACTTGGCTTTGTGAATGTGATCAGGTGTAGTTATTGCCTACCAGATGAATGAACGCAAGATTTTTTTATAAATAATTTAGGAAACCTAAGGGGAAAACAGATGAAACCCCTTTTAAAATGTGACTAATAGTTATTGAAGGATTCAGTACAGAGTACCAAGCAAATAACGGGGGGACTAGCATTCGTACACGCACGAGCGTGCAAAAGTCAGAATGAAAAGTTAAAGAAAGTAAAGATCACGTGCCGTGCTGTGTGTTCCTGAAGAATGGCCCTAGACACTTAGGGCAGGGTTTTTCCCTGCACTTAACCCATGTTCTGACAGAACCGGGCGCACTTGTCCCTATCCCCCCACACATTTCCCTTACTGTTCACCTGCATAATCTTAATGTAGCATGCCTAGTTAGATCATTGTCCTTGTCTTTTCTATGTCTTCCCCTCCCATGCATGGTTGCGCTCTGAAATACTTTGTATAAGTGCATAATACATAAACAATCAAAAAATCAATAACCCTGGTTACGATTGCAGCCAATGGCACGTCATGCTCTGTGAAATGGATTATAGCCATGGGTACCTCTAAGCCAATTTGGGCATCATGTATTTTTGGCTGTTGTAGCCGCATCTATGGCTATCGCCTTAGCCGCGGGTAAGGCAATTAACATTTCTGTGCATTGTGCATGTTTTTAAATTGATCTTACAGTACACCATGTAACATGTGTTCCTGATTCTATGTCTTTATTTGTACTTTTGTTGTTTGAATTGGTACACCTAGTCAATATGTATTTAGAATGTGTAAAGATGCTACGGGGAGCTGCGACTATTGGCGGTTGACTCGATCTGTGGCTATGAATGCCCCAATGGCACGTCATGCATTGTGGGGGCTTTGTTAGCTGCAGGCATGAAGCTGCTCATTGTACCCGCGGTTATAGGTGTTTGTATCTTGGTGCAGTGATCATATTATTTCATGGATGTTTTAGCACAGATTTCTTCACATATTTCTGTTTGGATCTTCTCACCTCATGGCATGTGTGATTTAAATTTGAAACCTTTGCAATATTTGCTTTCCAGCACATTTGAAAAATGTACTTATACTTGCGTCTATAGGAGGGTTTTTGTCATGTTGTATAATTTATCAATTTAGGAAAATAATGCATTTAATTGTGTTTGTACATGTTCTACAAAGTATTATTGGATTGTGTTTGGGTTTATTGACTGTGAGGGGTTGTAATAAAACCGGGTTTGGCATTTTACTTATTTGCTTTCTACAGTCCTCTTGTTGTGGTATTGATTTCTAAAAGCTATGAAAGTGACCTTATTGTGAACTTTTAGCATGCTGACATTCTGATTGCAGACCTCAGAGAGTGCACATGTTCTTAGTTTGGCTATTGTGAAGATCTATTCATTATTTGGAGCCGCTGAAGGTGAGTGATTGCTTGTTTTTGTATAGTTTATGTATATTATGAATTGTTGTATTTCTAAGAAAAAATAAGTATGTTTAGGTGTCTGATTTAGTCAAGTTTACAAGTATTATTTGGAAAGTTGGGTTTTCCATATTGTAGTTCAGTATTTTTAGGAGAGTGATGAAGCAGTATCACAAGTTATGCTAGGGTTATGTGTGACAAAAAATATATTTGCAGTTAAAGGTTTTTCCTCACTAATTTTGGAAGATTTGATATGATTGGGGTTGCAAAAGAAACCCTAGTTTCAACTAAGCAGCATACCTCTACCCTTCACAATATTGCAGCTGTGTATATGCTTTGTAGTTGGATATTAAGGTGTTTTCTGTGACCCTATGTTGGTGATTTTCTACTGTGTTTGAATGTGCCTTTATATTTCAGAACTTTTACAAGGCAGTGCACCAGATGAATGCTAACTTGTTTATGATGTTATGTTGCTTGTTTGTGGATGTTTGTGCATTCTGATAGCTTACTGGGAAAGTTCATTTAGTTTGGAGTGAACATTTGTTCTCTTGTGAAGTAGTTTGGGAATTGTACTGAGAAGGTATGGCTAGTGTATGCCAGGTATTATTAAAGTATTTTGGCATTTCAGGCAAAATACAGCAGGTAAATGGTTTCTGAGAAATTATGAAGCAAAGTGAAGAAGGTGAATTCATAGTGGCTAGGTAGGTAAGGCCTTATAGTTTACATTTCAGCTTTTATGCAGTAATGTATATAATATGTTTGACTCTTTCTATATAGGTATGCGTTTGCAAATTACTTCGCTTATGCATACAGTTCTCTGACTATGAGCATGCTTTATCATGAATTGTTAGGTTATGAAAGAAACAGGTACTGTGGCGTATACGATTTGCTCATTATTTTTAGACTTATTATTTAAGAAAATGTACTATGCCAACCACAGATATATCACAACCTGGCAAACGCAATGCCCATCTAGTGAAACATTACATTTCCCATCATGTTTACGCTATATGAAATGCTGAATAGGATCCCACAGTTCTGAAGCACTTAGAGGATAGGTCTACGTGGGGTATTCTTTTATAGTGCAGAATTTCCAACCCCATAAAATGGTTGGTAGTAATTTCAGAATAATAACCATCAACTATATTTGGAATTTTCATAATTTTCTTGGGAAAGGTGTGCATTGGAATGGCAGGAACCAATGTGGGTTCCATGCTTTGGAATGTCATATGTTAAAAGACAATGCACTGACATAGGGAGATGTAAAATGAATGCAGGTGTTTAGTAATTGGTATCATTAAACAAGCAGCAAGCATCTACCCTTGACAAACAGTGGTGCTTTGTTTGTGCTTTGAAGTTGGATAGCAAGCTCTTCACCATGATCTCATATTTGTAGCTACATTTATGTTACATTTGGGGACGATTTTGAATGTGGCCTTAAACATGACAAGTATTTTGATGGAGTTCAGCTGATAAATTCTAACTCAGTTTTCATGATGGAAATGTGATTTATTTTATTTGTGGTAATTCGTGGATTCTGCCATGTCACAGGGCACCTTAATTTCAATTGGTAGGTTTCCAGTGAACCATTCTTCTCTTTAGAAGTGGTTTGGGAATTGTACTCAGAAGTTATGGTTATAGTATGTCAAGTATTACTGAGGAACTGTTAAGTGGCATGGGGTTAGGGTATTATTGATGAGGTTCACTAGGGTAGATGTCTGGGGCTGTACAGGGCACTTGGCCATTCAAACCATAGGCAGATTGGGGATGGGCAGTGGAGGGGGGACATACATGTTTTTTTGAGTAACACTAGTAATGATTAGTTTGCAGATGAAATGCAGGATAATGGGTCAGGCCATTTGCCCTGTTATAATTGAATAGGTGCAACCAGGTGAGCTGTTTGACTTTGCATGCTCTTTGATGAGTACACCTGAGGATGACTGATTACATGGGTGGTTGGAGGAGCAAGGGTGTGGCAGAGCCCAGTTTTGTGATCAGTAGTATACTGAACAGTATATGCCTGGAGTTGACCAACAGTTCTTAAGTAGATGCTTGTAAGGTGTAAAAACTGGAGATGGGTGTGTTCCTGAACATTTGGAAGGTGCGCTTCATGAACGGAGCGTTTTAAATTACCTGCAAGCCTAACTTGTGCCCTGCAGCACTGCGAGCCGAGCTCTTGCTGCTTCCCCTGCTTCCTGGAGGAGGCGGGGCCTATCGCGCAGACGTGAGTGGTCACGTGATTCCAGCCCAGCATAAATTGCCGGTATATCCGCCCGAGCGGCGTGTGTTCCTGAACATTTGGAAGGTGCGCTTCATGAACGGAGCGTTTTAAATTACCTGCAAGCCTAACTTGTGCCCTGCAGCACTGCGAGCCGAGCTCTTGCTGCTTCCCCTGCTTCCTGGAGGAGGTGGGGCCTATCGCGCACACGTGAGTGGTCACGTGATTCCAGCCCAGCATAAATTGCCGGTATATCCACCCTTGCGGCGTTAAGCCCTGGAGGAAGTAAGGGCTGGAGTCGCTGTTATGCTGTTCGGCTGTGATCTGTGAGTGGTCTGAATCAAAGCCCTCAGCTGCTAACCTCACTTACACGTATTCGATTAGTTCTCAGGGTTTGGGGTGGAGAGTCGGACTCTGGCAGCTCCACAAGCTGTCGGGCGTTCCCTTCCCTGAAAACTGAACAACTGCCTTAGACTATTCGGATGAATGTCATTGCTCCGTGAAGAAAGAGGAAAAAAATCTACCCTTTCTAATTGAAATAGTAATCCAAGTGCTTTTCTGGGTGGCGTATTAAATGCGCCGATGCTTTTATTATCTTAGATCAAACAAGCTGGCGGCAGCTCCATCCTCTTCCCCTCCTTTAGCTTCTCAGAAAAGGAAAATAATGGGCAGTACACCGCGTCCACAAGTGACTTCAGCTTCCCGAGTTCCTAAAATTGCGAGATCTAAAGCAACAGTAGCGTCCCGTGATATACAGGAGATGCTTGCCATTATGGGCAAAGACAAAAGGCCCTGTAGAAGTGATTTACCTGATGCTATGTCTGATATTCCATCGTCTATAATGCAGCCCAAACCCAAGCGCTCTATTTCAGATATAACTATGTTGAAAGATAGTGAAATTCCGATACAACCGGCCTTTTTGACAGGTCCCTATACTGATCTGAGAAAATCATCAAGCGACAAAGATCCACAGGCTACAAAAGAAGTGAGCACACAGTTACCGCAGAATGATAATTTTATGCCCATTAGCAAGCCTTTAGTTACACCTGGGTCAAATGGTCTATTAACTCCAGCTGCTTCGTGTATTCCTTCTATGTGTGGTACACCTTTTAACCCTACGGTTATAGTATTGGCTGATGAGTTTATAAAGGTTCAAGACAAACTTAACCACTGTTCTAATTCATCCTTTATCGATAATAATGTGGTGCTTGAAGCAAACTACGAATTACCAGAAATCTCCCACATATACTCTGATGATGAGAAACATATGTCTGTATCCTCATATTTAGCGCCTACTCCCAGACGGTCTGACACCATGCCGAAACCCATTCTTTCTCCTTCCATGCCCTTGCCTTCTTTACCTCCTCCATCTACTGCATGTTTGTCTTCTACAATACTAATTGAAACCACCTTGCACGCTATGAATCTGGCTATATCATCATTGTATAAACTATGTGAGACCTTGGATGAAAAACTTAAAATCCAGGATAAGCAACTTATTAAATTAATTAGATGGCAATCACAGCTACGTTTACAACAGTTGAAATCATTTAATGATATTGCCCCCATTTCTCCTAAAAAATCAAAGTTATCTTCTGCTAAATTATTACAGCAGAAAGCAACCAATGATTCTTCACTTAATCCATTAGAAAAACCAAAATTGACCATGGCAAATACGGCTACATCTGTCCAATTTACCCTCCCTACATTTCCACATATTATTCGAGAACTTCATTCCCCTATTGAGAAGTGTGCTCCTGTATGTCCATTAACTAATACTGTGTTGCCCTCACCATCAGTGAATGTATTACAACCTTCTAAAGAACTATTCACAATTTTCTCGGGTGCTGTCCCGGCTAAACAGACTCATACAAGCCCCTTAAAAAAGAAAACAAAAAATCAACCAAAGCAGCATATTCCCTCCTCGATCGCCAAATCATTTTTGAAAGGGCTAAAACCACCTGCCAAAAATAAAATGACTATAGCTGCTAAAGCAGTACGAGATAAATATGCAAAAATCGCTGCCGAGAAAAGCCTAAAAGAACTTGTAAATGTACAACCTCCAGCTGAACACTCGCCCCTAAATAATATTGTGGCCTTGATTGATAATGAATCTGCGATAATTGATAATCACCCAACATCAATCACTGCTCCAAGAGTGAAAGATCTATTGGATACTGAGTTGTGTCTAAAACGCTCAGAGCTGCGCAAAGAAATAGACCTTTATTTAGAAGTAAAAGCCTTAAACTTCCTCCGGCTGAATCCAATATTAGTGATGGATCTAAAATTAAAGATAGTGCTCTTTCTCAAATTGGAGCCAATAAGTTATCTCAACTTAGATTACCCTCTACAATAAAATCAGTACCACAGCCGCCTTCTCTTCCCTCCTTGGCAGATGCGAATAAAATGGATCAATGTAATTTATCTTCCATGCCTCCAACCTTAGATCGTATTATAGCTTCAGCCATTGAACAATACATGCTAAAATATCACCAGACTTCTGATAATAGCGTTGTTACATGTGACGAAGGCGGGCAGAAATTACCTTCATCTATTGCTACTTCGAATCTAAACCAAACTGTATTTGCTGCCTCTACTTCAAAGCAAATTCCATTTGTCCCTACTAAACAGGTAAGCTCCCATGCGATACTCACCTCGAATTCGGAAAGTACTCTAAATAGACAGAAAAAACCCGATGTAAAACAAAATCTCCACTCATTAATTATTAAATGTAGACCTTTGCCCTATCACTCATATGATTTGAATCGTGCTAGCCTTTTAGCTATTTTTGGTGATATATATGCATTGGAGGATATTAATTCTGGTGATATTGAACAAGTTGAATTCTTAAATAATAACGACCTACCTTTAGTGCGAATCTGGCTCCGCTCAAGAGTGGTTTTAAATACTCTTTGGGCCGCTCGCGCAGCCTTGTGGGATCTGGGTTTTGAGCTTGTTATTGACCATCAAAGAAGCTCTGCTATTTCAGTCCCATATAAAGATGCACAAATAACATTGGTTACCTCTACTAAAGCGAATTCGAGTGGTTCACAATGTAAACAACAGTGTGAATGTCGGTGTTCTACCTCCCAAGCATAGCGTCTCCCCTAGTAAGCATCTTTCATTGTTAAGCTGGAATACTAGAGGCTTCAAACGAATTCGAGTGGTTCACAATGTAAACAACAGTGTGAATGTCGGTGTTCTACCTCCCAAACATAGCGTCTCCCCTAGTAAGCATCTTTCATTGTTAAGCTGGAATACTAGAGGCTTCAAACATCTTTTCTCCGATGCTGCCATTAAACTAAGAGAGTAAAATTTTATATTATTACAGGAAACATGGCTAACTAACTGCCCGTCGTGGGATGGGTATTATCCCATCCTAAATCCTGCTATTTCTGCTATTAAAGGTCGACCAATGTCTGGTCTGTTAATGATGCTGAAAACAACTCCATCCATGAGTGTTATCTCACATGAAATCTTGACTCCGTATTTCCAGTTAGCACAACTATCTATTGACGATTGTCAATACTCTTTGATTAATACATACTGGAATCCAGTTGCTCTTTCCACTGATTCCTACTTGCGCTCCCTTGAACGCTTATGGGAAAAAATATATCAATACAAGAAACAAATGCACATCATTTTAGCGGGAGATTTAAATCTCCATTGTTTAAATAATAGTAAAGTATTATCTGACGATCGAGTACGAAGCTGGAATGCGTTTATACAATCGAAAGACATGTTCATGGTAAATGGATCATTTCCTGAGGACTCTCCTCCCCACCCGACATGGAAAAGGGGTAGTTCTGTGGCTATTATTGATTTCATTTATGTTAGCCGCTCCTTGTTCTATCTCCTAAAAGGGTTTCAGGTTCTGCCATCTTCGGCTAGTGATCACAATATGTTACATCTTCACTGGCCACTGAACTCTACTGATCAAAGAATTGCTCCACCTGTGACTCCTATAACAATGGAAGGAACTATTGAAGTGAATCTTGGTCGAAACCGCCTACGATGGACCAGTACTAAACTATTACATTTCACAGATTGTCTTAAAACATCAAGTAAAACCTCGCTAAACCATTGGAATTCTGATATTGATTACACAAAACTAATGTATCAATTTGCTGGTTCTACTAAGATAACAAGATCTTCGGTTGCAGCACACTCTTATAATCAAGATATGCAGAAAGCGAAAGCTTTATTTCGAAAAAATAAGAAAGCGATTCAATCTCTACCAGTAGATCAGCGCTTAGTTGCTCTTAAAGCAATTAAAACTAAACATAAGAACTGGAGAAGAACTTATCGTTCTTTATTATACCAGAAAGATGGTGAGGCAATGTTGGTTAAAATGTTGACTAAAAACGCTGCAGGATGTTGGTCATTAATATCAGACACATATAATACCACTCAATGTCAAATGCAGACTAATGACGTTGCTTCTACCATATGGATCTCCCATTTTACTGGTCTTTATGCTCTTCTCCCTTCTATCAATTGCGTATCTCCTGTAAAACTTGAGGAATCCTTTTCAATAGATTTTACAATGGACGATATTCTTTATCTTATCCACAAAGCAAGTAGATCCTGTGCTCCAGGCCCCGATGGGCTTTCTAATGCCATGCTAAAAGAATTTCCGGATTTATGGGCCCCCATCCTGTTTGAAATCTTCTCTCAAGTTGTAATTACCCAAAAGATCCCTAAATCATGGTGTACTTCATTGATTGTACCCATTTATAAAAAAGGCGATAAACAAAACCCCGCAAACTATAGGCCAATTGCCCTGTTAGATGTTCCTGGGAAAATCTTTGCCTCACTAATTCTAAGAGATCTCCAACAATGGATCAATTCATCGAATATGAGAGATAGGTTTCAAACAGGATTTGTAGCTGGTAAGGGAACGGCTATAAATATCGTCTCCTTGACTGCAATCAAGGCACTCTGTTGTCAGCAAAAGCAATCGCTATTCATTGCCTTTGTAGACTTCAAGGAAGCATTCGACTCTATAGATCGCAATCTAATGCTGCATAAATTGCTGCTATTGGGCTGCCCCTATTCATTGGTCAAGTTAATTTCTATCTTTCATGAAAATACATCAGTTCATATTCGTCTTACTCGTGATGGGATATTAACCCGTCCCATTTTAACATATCGAGGACTGAAACAGGGATGCATCTTGGCAGCTACATTATTTAACTTATTCATCCTTGATATGGGTGAAAAGTTTCAGAATGTTAACTCTGATGCTCCTAAACTAGACCAAGAACAGATACCATGGATCCTTTATGCAGACGATCTTGTTCTATTGTCAAAAACTCCGGCAGGTTTGCAACGTTTGATTAATGGATTATCGGAGTATACTGTAGAAAATGCTATGACTATAAACTTAACGAAAACTCAAATTATGATGTGCCAAAATCGTAAAATGACAAAACACTTTCAATTCAAGTGGTATATAAAAAAGGAGTTGATTCTTTTAACTTCAACATATAAATACTTGGGTATTATGATCAGCCAGGGTAACAATGATAAAGTGTTTCAAAAAGAACTTGAATTGAAACTGCAAACCTTAATTTCCCAATCTAGGGCTATTTTATATAAGTTTGGAAAGTTTACGTGCAATCATATAATATCATTCTATTCCATGAAAGTAAAACCCATTATCTCGTATGGCTCTGAAGCTGTATCGATGCTGCCCCGTTTAGTGTGGGATCGATTAGAAGGTAAATACTGGCGCTCAATTCTTAATTTGCCTACCTGTGTCCCCATTGCAATGATTCGTTTTGAATTAGGGCTGCTATCGCTATACAGTACTATTGCATGGAAATTGATAGCTTTGTTGAGAAAATGCATCCTGTCATTACAATGTCTAGATATATCCGGTATCTTGGGTAAATATTTACTATATCAGATCATCAATACCCAAAATGCTGGTTAAATACAGCTATAAATATCCTTTCAGATGCGGACATCTCCATAGATACTTTAATTCATAATCCAACGCAGGCTAAAATTAAACTATATCGGCAAGATTGGATATATACCTTGGAAAAATGTTCCCATTCTAAAGACTGGAACGCTGCCCAGTTTGGCCATAAAACATTTAGAGTTGCGGAACCATATATTTTAAAATATCCATCTCCAAAATTTAGAGATGACTATATTCGTTTTCGTCTAAACCTGTGGCACACAACGGATATTTTATTTAGGCGAAAACTAATTGATGCCAGTGAGAACATCTGCCGTTTTTGTAAGGATCCTGCAAACCAGAAACGCTGAAACATGTCATCGTCTACTGTCCTGCATTATATGCTATACGTTGTAAATACTATCTCCATTGCTTTACAACGCAAATTGTAACTGATATGGAAGAATTATGGCTATGGAGCAAAGAGAATGTCAATTAGATTAGCTACAACAGGCTTTTTAAATGAATTATACCCAAAGTGATTGTGAATGCTGTCATGAGGGAACGGTGATAGAAGGGAAGGAAAGAAAGGAAAAAAAATGAGAGAAAAAGGAAGAAAAATAATGCTGCTGCTACTAAGGTCTTTTATATATTGGGTGTCAGGTGTAAAATTTTGAAATGTGTCATATATTGATGAATTGAATTGTAATATGTTTATGATATGTTTTTATTCATTTTGTAATTGTTGAAAGGTTGTTCCATACAGCCAAACAATAAATAATAAAAAAAAAAAAAAAGATGGGTGGAGTAACTAAGTGGCAGTGAATTGAATTACCTTGCAGCTCTCCTCCCTTATCAACTTCCTCATAAGTTGAGGACACACCAGAGATGCATTAATGGTAGGTTGGTACATCAAAACAAAGATGTGTAACAGATTATCGTGTCACAATTTATGAATGTGAATTAAGAAATTATGCTAAATTATGCCATGTTATTCTCTTTAGAAGTGGTTTGGAAATTTTAATCTGAAGTTATGGTTACAGTATGTCAGGTATTACTTAAGAAATGTTAATTGGGATTGGGGCATCAATATTATTGATGAGGTTCACTAGGGTAGCTTTATCGCGCTGCCCAGGGCACCTGCCCATTTAAATCCTAATGAGTGTAAATGGGCAATGGAGGGAGACACATGGTGATATCTTTTGTTGAGTAGCAGTAGTAGTTATTTGTTTGTATGTAAAATGCAGACCAGTGGGTAAGGCCATTGGACAAACAGGTGAGGCCATTTATTTGCATATCATTTGATCAGGATGCTTAAGGAGGACTGATTAACTATGTGGTGGGAGGAGTACGTGAGTGGTAGGCTCCAGTCATGTGACCAGTAGCCTACTCAATGTTGTGTGCCTGGAGTTGAGCTGCAGTCTTTAAGGTCAGGTTTGCAAGGTGTCAAAACTGGAGCTGCGTGGAGCAACTGAGTTGCAGTGCATTACCTTCCAGGTCTCCTACCTCATCACCTTCCACATTAATTGAGGATACACCAGTGATTAATGAACGGCAGGTTGCTACATCAAACCAAAGATATGTAGCAGATTAACGTGCCACATCTTTATGTATGTGAATTAACATGTTATGCTAATTTATAACATGTTTATTGTGTTCAGGACAAATACAATCACTTTGAATGTTCAGTTTTATGGGATGAATGAATGTAAAGGGAGAAGACCATGTGCCCTCCCTTCAATTTTCTGGTGAAAGAATGCCTTTTGCATAATAAGCAGATATAGCTCTTGTAGATTAGCCTCACATGATTGGAGACATTTTGTGAAGGATTGCATGTGGTGTAAATACGATGAGCAAAGTGAAAATTGAATGGATTGTAACTGAGTTTCTCAGTTTGTGATGCATTTGTGGTTGCAACAGTATATTTTGAACATGATAAGACTGCATGAAACCTGAGGTAGTTGTGTACTCCGGAGACCCCCGGCCGGCCCATAGAGCCGAGGTTTTCTCCGAGAGTACTTTAAGAGGAGATAGAAGCACCCTTGAGATGGATGGAGGTGCAGATGTATTACTCCAACACCAATCAATAAGGACAACTCAATGGTTTGGAAAAGGGGGTCCATTTAATGACAAGTACAAAAAACGGGAGTTATGGAAATCAGCAGTGACGCGATTGTCCTTCTCGCTTCAACTCCAATGAACTTCATAAAAATCATAGCATTTATACTGAAAACTCATCATAATTGATGTATAACACTCAAACGTTAATATGCAATTCTATTGGTTAGGAAAAGGTAACTTTAATATAGGTACTATATCTGCATATGGTAATGGAGTGAGGGGATTGGGTAAACACTGTCAGATGGGCATCTAAGCCCTTCCTTCAAAGAAGACTACTGTGGATGTCGCTAAAAGTATGACGTCTCATTGGTTCTACTAACTATAGCACCCTTGATTATTTGGTCCATTGTGATTGGGTTAGCACCAACCCCATGCACATATTTCTACTTTGCTTAGCAGCATACAGAATGGTCAGCCAGGTGCAGGGTGCTCCCTAGTTACCCGGCCTTTCTCCAATTAAGGTTACAATCAATCATCACTTCAGCAACAATGCGTCATTTAATTTACTGTGGTTGGACTTGAAACTGCATCTTCTGTCTGGGAAAGTTCTGATATCTCTGCCTGGGAGTATGCCAAGTGTCTGTGTGAACTCGTGCTTCTCTTCGCTTGGATGGTCACGTGCTTCCCACACCAAGAATTTGTCTATTTTCTCATAATTTGGGCATTTGATTCTTATTCAGTTTGCCACCTGCCTACACCTCCTTATCTTGACCTTTCAGAGACAGGATATTCTGCTCTTAAGTTTCAATTATATGTAGCTACTGTTCGTTCCTTCTATTAGTATGACCTTGGCTCTCCTGGCACGAGTTGCATCTGCCGAGTTTCGATTCAGCTGTCTCTTCTAGTTTTGCTAGAATATGAAACTCTGCTCATTTGGCCTTTAATAACCTGGGTTGATTCTGCTTCATTTACTAAGTGGAATTACACTTATAATACTGTGCTTCTTTTTGAGGTAGATTATGTATAATAGCACTTGCCACACTATTCTTCTACTTAGCATTGCAAGTCTCATTGTTTTCTTAGCTTTCTTGCGGTACCAAGCATATGTACAGGTGTTAGCTGGTTGACTATCTTCATCCTGTTTACAGCTTCATTCTCTTACATTTGGACATCATTGTTTATCTTAGTTCCACGATATCCTTACTCATGGCGTTTCGTCTCTTTGTGTCATTCTTGGGTCATCATTTCTTCTATCTATGAGTCTGTCCGGTTCCTCGTGAAGTCACCATTCGTCTTCCATTAAGGTTTCTTCCGGAACTGTACTTAGTCAATCTTCATTTCGTCTCAGTTGCAGGTAAGGTTTCCTTAGTGGATACTGTACTGTCTTTGGTTTTCTTGGTATCAGTGGTTTAATAGGTTTTGCTCTTCTGAAAGGTACTGGGCATAGCCCTACTGCGGCTCTCTGCTGATTTATCTGCTCATCATACATCACATATTTTGTGTGAATGTTCCTGGTACTTCAAAATGGGCGACTGAAGTGCAGGTTTTATTTGGGTCCGCCTCTACAATTGCATAGATGATAGTGACCATTTGTTTTACAGCCTTAGAAATCATGATAAGGGAAGCACATATGAAATGAAAGATATGCACCAACTAATGGAATTTGCAGGTCATACGTATAGCGAAAGAAGGAAGTATATTTGATATGGGAAATTTATTTTTTTCATACATAACCATAGCATAACATGTTTGGTTGAACCTTTTTCAGAAAACACTGAAATTAAATTGGCAAAACTGTACTTTCCAAGTAATACCTATAAAGTGTATTAAATTAAAAACCTAAATATACTGAAAATATTTTAGCCGTTGAACTTTGAATATATTATAACTTGAGAATATAAAGAAACAATGACTGTCCTTCCCATTTTTCTTTTACAGCTTTTTTTCTGAGATGCCCTCCAGAAAGCAACAACAACATATCATAAGAAAGAATTGTGTGCAGCGAAGTCAAGTTTTAAAATATAATATTTTAAAAAGGAGTGGTCTTAAATCTGTAGATACAAATACTGTAGATAATACAATACCTGTTATCGATATTCATTTTTAAAATCTGCAATTCCAAATAGGAGATGTGCCAACTGAACAAATTGATGTAACCAAAAATGTTTTTAGTTAAAGTAAGTAAAGAAATGTATCAAATCTGTTGGTAGCTAGTAAAAAAAAACACAGATTTGTAGAAGAAAAGAGAGCAAATGTGCTATCAATTTGAAACAGAGGAATAAAGATATATTTAGGAAAATGTACCACTCTCAAGTTTTTACACATCTTTGGAAAAGTGTGAAATGAAAATTTAGTAATGTGTTAAAGCAATTTTTGCAAAAGGAAAATGTAGAAGTAATAATTAAAAAGGTTTTCATATGAAAAGAAAATTGTTCATTTTCATATTGAATAAACTTAAGGAATGACTTAAGGTGACTACACTATTCTATACAAATGTAGAAATAGTTCATGTACTTACACGGTGGAGAGTGAAAAAACACTTCTCATATAGAAAGAATGTTCCCCTAGTTATTGATGAGAGTGGACATAGCTATAAAGTCTAAAATGGTGTGATTTCAAAAGAAAAAAGAAATACTAAGGTCTGATTATACAGAAATTGAAAGTTTAGGTCAGTCTAGAATAAAAACTAAAAAGGAAAGTGAGGTAAGGATGTGCAATCTTTCTTGGCAATATTGATACATTTTCTTGTAAAGTCTTGAAGATATTTTTGCAATTTCTGCACAAAATAAAATGAGGATGAAATCCTGAATACCTCTTATTTTTCTAACCTCATAGGTGGGTGTGACCTACTAATACTGGCTTCCTAACGAAGCGTGGGTGAAGTGTGGGCGAAGTGTGGGAAGTGTTACGGTGTTGCGAGGATATTGATGTGAGGACGAAATCCTGAATACCTCTTCTCTTTCTACCATCATAAGTGGGTGGGCCTACTAATACTGGCTTCCTAGCGAAGCATGGGCGAGTGTGGCAAGTTTTACAGTGTTGCGAGGATACCTTCATGTGTGGACGAAATCCTGAATACCTCTTCTCTTTCTACAATCATAGGTGGGTGTGCCCTACTAATACTGGCTTCCTAGTGAAGCATTGGTGAAATGTGGGATTGTTACGGTGTTGCGGTGGAACAAGGATTAGGAATATGATAATAAGAGTTGAAAGCTCCGGTGGCCCGTATCAGTATCCACTTCACTCGTTTCTATTGGACTACGGAATCAACTTGAATGGCAATACAATCAAGCACTGCCTTATCGCTGCCGGCATTATTAGAGGCTGTATATTTCCAACAAAAAGCTGACTGCCTTCAGCAAGTGTGTCATTGTCATTGCGAGCGTTATTGTCTTGCTCTGAATTTGTTTGCCGGTCCTGGGTTTGCTCCGCCACAAACAGCTAAGTATTCTTGGTTGTTGTGCTAGTCACAAATTTACAAACAGAAAGGTCTGTTAACTTATCAAGTTGAATTTACTGTTGCAGAATCTGCGATCTGAGTGTTGAGAGGTGAGCAGGAACCCCTGGTGTTTTGTAAGTAGTTTTCATATCTCCTTACCCCTGAGTCTAATTGGCTTGCTAGATGTTAGATCTACAGTGTGTATTTGATCTTGTAACAACAATGTGGTGAACTGCATAATTCTGAAATCCGGAATGCCGGCAGTCCCCGATAATATTTAAATACTCTCCCAATCAAAGCGGTCGTTGTGTAACAAGCAGCCAGCTACGACGTTAGCCAAAAAATCTCTGCTGCCTAATTCCCCTTTGAGAAAAAAAATAATGCATATTCAGCCCGCTCAGACAGCTGACATTAGCCAGTTTTGTCGGCAGTCGGTGGCGGGTAAAACAGCCCCAATCAATGTACCGAGACCCGGCCATTTTACAGTTGCCTCACAACCTATTGTAGTCTCTAGTGTACCTGATCAGTGGAAGCAGGATTTGCAGGTACTCCTCCACTTCCCAATGCCATTAAATTAACACAAATGCCGAAAGTTCTTGTTGACTTAACTTTAGAGCATCCACCTAATCCAAATGCCAATATAGCCTTAGCACCAACATCAAATGTGTTGTTGTCATCAGTTAAGGCTTCTTATTTACCAGCATACGGACAGGTCGATTTAACCACATCTGCCGTAACTATAGCTGACTTGGAGGAAGGGAAACCACTGTCATGCAGTCAGAGAGTTCCACATAATTTGGAGGAAGGGAATACATTGTCATGCAGTCGGTGAGCTCCACATAATTTGGTGTCACCACCACCTGCAATTTATTTTTCGAACACACAAACACTAACTAATTCAAGTCTGACGATTCCTGCTTTAGATCTAGCACCACAGCATGCCTTTATGACAATATCATACCATGATTTATCTGGATCTCCATTATTGTTCGGCCATTCTGAGGCAACTCGCCAAACTCCCCAAATCTCTCTTTATCATTTACACATCCTACACCACGTAGGTCCGTTCTTGTTCCTCATCCAAACAATCTTGCTCATGTTGAACCTGTTCCTCGCGCTTTAGTTGACATTACATTAAGTGCTATGAATACTGCTATTTGTCATTGGTAAAACTTTTTGAAATGTTGGATGCTAAAATTAATAATCAAATAGCTCTTATTAATAAAATGATGGAAAGTGATCTGGTCACTCTTGCAAATTTAGCTGAGATAAAGTCAACGTTGCCGGTTATGAAATCTGATCCAGAGCCTGCAGTCAGAAGCAATGTTCAGCTTGAAGGAGGTAATAAAATTGAGCAATCACCAGGCAAATGTAAACAACCTGTTATGGATGCTCTGCCTACATTCATCCATGTAATTCGCCAGAGAGAAATCTCAGACTTGGACCTATAGACATCCATCATAAAACCAAATGTTGAAAAGAAAATGAATCTGAGTAATATCTCAAGGAAACATTCTCATACGAGAATCAAGCCATAACATTACTGAGGAAAGTGGCAATTAAAACCTCTGCAGCCATCCTTAAAAAATATCAAAGGCACTCATAGAAAAATAAATCCATCTTAGGTGATAGTAAAACAGCTATAGAGCCCTACGCGCCTTTAGACAACTTAATTGATGCAGTAAATCAGCAGGAAGGAGGCTCTGAGGTGGTGCCATCTGAGAAATCTGATGCTATTAAAGGAAAAGCATTGTTTCCTACAGGTTCTATGGACCATCTGTTTATAATCCCAATGACAGCTGATGAAGTAAGGTGGACAGAAATATGTAAAGAAGTTGATCTCTATATATCCAGTCAGCTCCCATGGAAATCAGAACCCCAGAAAATAGATTTAACAAGGGACCTCGAGCCTCCTTCTAAGAAATCTGACAGTCTGGATGGTTCTACTTCACACTCCACTAATTGAAAATTACATTGTTTTTAAAACATATCATCATTTGATCATGAGGTGTCACTCTGATCTATTTCCAAATTATGACCTTAATAGAACTTCTGTTTTAGCAATATTTGCTGAGGTCCCAAGCCTTGTTGATCTGGAATCTTCGGACCTCGACTAGGTTGAATTTATCAATAATGCTGATCGGTCAGGCTATGGGTGAGCTCTGGACTAGTATTAAATGCAATTTGGAAAGCAAAAGTAGACCTAATGGCCCTAGGATTTATCATATCTCAAGATAGGCATATGTCTACAGGACCGATGCCTATGATGACAACCTCAAAAAGATCGCTGGAAGAAAGATCTTATGTCCAGTTTCAGGACCACGTCCTGCGTCAGCATAAGGCAACAAAGGATCGAAGTGACCATCTTGTTAATGTAAAATCTTGCAATTGCAATAAGTGTGTGTTATAATGCTCTCAGGTCCTGGCTCCAGTAAACACTACCATAGCTAGTTGGAACACATGAGGGTTCTGCCATCTCCCTAACTCCCAGTGAAAATAAATTGAATTAATTTGACAGAGTAGCACTTCAGGAAGTTTGATTACCTGAGACCCCCATCTTTGATGGTCATAATATCACTTTTGTACCAGCTATTTGCTCATTTAATGGTCGTCCCTCCTCCGGTTTAATGGTGGCAGTAAAGATTAGCTCATGTTTAATACTATCTGCCTAGGTCTCTCCTAATGACTATATGTAGTTGGTTAGAATCGAATCAAATACTCAAAATATTGCTCTGATTAATCTATATTGTAACCCCGCTTGTATAAAAGAGAAGAAATGTTATGATGATCTAGCAAAACTATATGAGCTGATCGACCAATGCCCGTTGATTACGAATTAGATCCTAACAGGTACGAATTAGATCCTAACAGGTGACCCCAATTTGCATTTTTTGTCTAGCAAAAACTGGCTAACTAATAAAAGAAAAGAAATATGGTCCATATTTATGAAAAACCAAAATATGTACATGACAATCGGTTCTCTACCTGGGGACATTCCCCCTAACGTGACATGGAGAAGAGGGGACTCGGAAGCAATTATTGACTATATTCATATAAATGGTAATATTTTTGCCCTTGCAGACACATTTCAGGTCAACAGTGACCATGAGTTGCTTTTCCTGAGCTGGATGAGTCAGATCCCAGAGTCCAAAATTGAGGAACATAATTCGAAGTTCGCAGGTACGCTTGTAGTAAATAAAGCTTGTAATCTGTTTAAATTGTCTGATTCTTCTCTCTGCAATTTAAATAGATGTTTGATACAGGAATATTCCTGCTTGCATAACAGTAGCAATTATGAAAAGAAACTGTATTCTGACATGTTACAACTGTTTAAAGTTCAAGCAGGTTTTTCAAGAAGAAAATGTTCATGTTATGGACTACCAAGTGAAAGAAAGGAAAAAACAGTTCCGTAGGAAAAGAGGGATACAAAATACCTCCCAACAGCTCCAAAATGCGATGCCCTGAGAAAAATCTAATGTAAATATAGAACTGGTTACGTGGTTGCAAATCTTTTCTATTCCAGAAAGATAGTGAATCTATGTTAAGGGCTATTGCAGATAATGGGGTAACCGAATACGATTTGATAAACCATTTTCAAAAACTTTGTGCAAGCTCAGACTATGTAATACAGCTACCCTTGGAAAGCATTCTTAGTGATTTCACCCTAGATTTCTCTGAAGATGATATTCTACACATAGTTAAGAAACTCAGTACCTCAAGGGCCCCAGGGCCCAATGGCTTATCAAACACAATGATGAAAGAGAATTTTATGGATTGGGCAAAAATTCTGACAAACATCTTTAAGTATACGTTACAAACCAAATCACTACCGGCATCTTGGAGCCATTCGACAATAATATCTTTGTATGAAAAAGGAAATAGACAGCTTCCCTCAAACTATCGGCCAATAGCTCTCTTGGATATGCCTGGGAAGATTTTCGCCAGGCTCATTCTAAGAGAGTTTAATGAATGGACTCGAAAAACCATGCATCGGGATCTGTTCTAGACAGGATTTATTGCCATGTTTGGTACAGGTATCAATCTCCTGACCTTAGCCTCAATTAAGGCTCACTGTATAAAAATAAATCAGGCACTGTACCTCTCGTTTGTAGATTTCCGAGAGGCATTTGACTCAATATCAAGGCAGTTATTAATAAATTATTTAATACAAGCCAAATGTCCATCATCTATCATAAACTTCATATACCTATTACACACTTCGACATCGTTCAAATTCACCTCTCTTTAGAGGGTCTTTTGTCAGCTAAAATATCAACCTTTAAAGGCCTTAAGCAAGGCTGTGTTTTGGCTGCGGCTGTTTTCAATTTCTTCCTTTTAGATTTGAAAGAAAGATATGACTGTGTAATCTCGGATGCTCCATAATTGGGAACTAAGCAAGTAGCTTGGCTCCGATATGCGGACAACCTTATTCTCTTATGCAGAACTCTTAACCCTTTAAGTGCCATGGGTATTTCTCCCCAGTGCCAGGGCCTTTTTTGGTGATTTTGGTATGTGGCCATTCAATGGCTTGTAACTTTTTTGTTACATGAGATATCCCGGCCAAATTTGGCTCCTTTTTTCCCCACAGGAATCCCAGGTTGCTGTAGGGGGGTGAAAGAAAATAAGGAAAAAGTGTGAAAATGTTGGGTTTTTTCAAAAAATGCCAATAAAATGATGTACAAAGAAGCCTGTGGTTTTTTCCTTGTAAGAGCTAGGAACAAATGGTTTGTTGTGCTGAGTTCCCCAATGTTGTGGCTTTCAGGAACAGGTTGACTGGAAATGGAAAAAAAATATTTTTATGTGGTAGTCAACCGTTTTGTGAGAGGCAGGCGATTTTTGCCATTTTTGCCAATTGGACATGCATGGACGGAATGGAAGAAAAGGGGAGGAAAGCCAAATTGGAGGACAGAAAGGCATATATTTCTAAAAAGTAGACAAAATTCCAAGTTTAGGAAGGGGTGATTTGCATAGGTCAGGCAACAACTAGGTAGGGGAAACTGCCATCGAATGGGGGAAAAGCGGGAAAATGACTGAAAAAAAAGGTATGTGTTGGACATGGTTGGCTTGGTCCGGCAATGGCTTCTATGAATTTTGAGAAAAACAATGCTCCGCTATATTCCCCCGACTCTTGCAGTTAGGAGAGCATACCATTTTTGTAGTGTTTTTACAAAACAAGCAATACCACACGCCAAACACTGAGCCATGGTACACAGGAGTTTTATGCTCATGGCCTGACCAGACGCACTTAGCATGTGTAAATTGGGAAAACCAATGTGGTGAGGAACGGCAGCCATACATTTTTTGAAAGAGCACAACCCAAAAGAGGACACCCGTGGGAATCCACAGAGGTCTGCCTTGCGCAAATTGCCCCAGTTTTTATTAGCCACAATCCCCGACAAAGTGTGATATTTGGTGGGGGAAAAACACTATGTGCACTTTGTCTGGGGTTCTGGGTAATAAATTCTGGGCCGCTTCGCGCAAGTCAGACCTCTGTGCATTCCCACGGGTGTCCTCTTTTGGGAAATGCATGGGGTTCCCTGTTTTCCTTGCTGGCTTCGACACCCTAGGCCCAAATCTGTAGGTTGCCCACATGAACAAATTGTGCTGTGGCGAAAGGCTTGGGGTTACCAGCGGGTTACCCTTTTCCTTTTGCGCCCCCGGTAGGTGCACCCACACATGCGAGGTACCTTTTTCGTCGGGACACCTGTGGGAACACGAGAAGGTATGACATCTGCTGTTGGCGACGTGTTTCGGTGAGTGGCCACAGGGAAATTTCTCTGAAATTGGCCGGAAATGAAGACAATTCTCAGACATTTCGCTCTGGCCACCCACCGAAACACACCGCCAACAACACGTGGCCTACCTTCCCGCGTCCCCACACGTGTCTTGATGAAAACGGTACCTCACATGTGTGGGTGCACCTACCAGGGGCGCAAAAGGAAAAGGGTAACCCACTTGGAACCCCAAGCCATTCGCCACTGCCCATTTTGTTCATGTGGGCAACATACAGATTTGGGCCTAGGGTGTCGAAGCCAGCAAGGGAAACGGGGAACCCCATGCATTTCCCAAAAGAGGACACCCGTGGGAATCCACAGAGGTCTGCCTTGCGCAAATTGCCCCAGTTTTTATTATCCACAATCCCCGACAAAGTGTGATATTTGGTGGGGAAAAAACACAATGTTCACTTTGTCTGGGGTTCTGGGTAATAAATTCTGGGCCGCTTCGCGCAAGTCAGACCTCTGTGCATTCCCACGGGTGTCCTCTTTTGGGAAATGCATGGGGTTCCCTGTTTTCCTTGCTGGCTTCGACACCCTAGGCCCAAATCTGTAGGTTGCCCACATGAACAAATTGTGCTGTGGTGAAAGGCTTGGGGTTACCAGCGGGTTACTCTTTTCCTTTTGCGCCCCCGGTAGGTGCACCCACACATGCGAGGTACCTTTTTCGTCGGGACACCTGTGGGAAAACGAGAAGGTATGGCATCTGCTGTTGGCGACGTGTTTCGGTGAGTGTCCACAGGGAAATGTCTCTGAAATTGGCCGGAAATGAAGACAATTCTCAGACATTTTGCTCTGGCCACCCACCGAAACACACCGCCAACAACACGTGGCCTACCTTCCCACGTCCCCACACGTGTCCTGATGAAAACGGTACCTCACATGTGTGGGTGCACCTACCGGGGGCGAAAAAGGAAAAGGGTAACCCACTGGGAACCCCAAGCCATTCGCCACTGCCCATTTTGTTCATGTGGGCAACCTACAGATTTGGGCCTAGGGTGTCGAAGCTAGCAAGGGAAACGGGGAACCCCATGCATTTCCCAAAAGAGGACACCCGTGGGAATCCACAGAGGTCTGCCTTGCGCAAATTGCCCCAGTTTTTATTAGCCACAATCCCCGACAAAGTGTGATATTTGGTGGGGAAAAAACACAATGTTCACTTTGTCTGGGGTTCTGGGTAATAAATTCTGGGCCGCTTCGCGCAAGTCAGACCTCTGTGCATTCCCACGGGTGTCCTCTTTTGGGAAATGCATGGGGTTCCCTGTTTTCCTTACTGGCTTCGACACCCTAGGCCCAAATCTGTAGGTTGCCCACATGAACAAATTGTGCTGTGGCGAAAGGCTTGGGGTTACCAGCGGGTTACCCTTTTCCTTTTGCGCCCCCGGTAGGTGCACCCACACATGGGAGGTACCTTTTTTCGTCGGGACACCTGTGGGAACACGAGAAGGTATGACATCTGCTGTTGGCGACGTGTTTCGATGAGTGGCCACAGGGAAATGTCTATGAAATTGGCCGGAAATTAAGACAATTCTCAGACATTTCGCTCTGGCCACCCACCGAAACACACCGCCAACAACACATGGCCTACCTTCCCGCGTCCCCACACGTGTCCCGATGAAAATGGTACCTCACATGTGTGGGTGCACCTACCGGGGGCGCAAAAGGAAAAGGGTAACCCACTGGGAACCCCAAGCCATTCGCCACTGCCCATTTTGTTCATGTGGGAAACCTACAGATTTGGGCCTAGGGTGTCGAAGCCAGCAAGGAAAACAGGGAACCCCATGCATTTCCCAAAAGAGGACACCCGTGGGAATCCACAGAGGTCTGACTTACGCAAATCGGCCCAGAATGTAATACCCAGAACCACCAGCAAAGACCCACATGGGAGAAGGGTGCCCAAGGCCAGGGATATTACCGACGACTTTGCAGGAGCCCTGGCTGCCCTGCGTTACAGCTTCTCCCCACCAAGGAGTCTCAGAAGTGTGCCAATACCTCCCCGAAGGGAAAAGCTGTAATGCAGCCCAGCTGCAACTCCAGGACAGTTGGATGTGATCTGCCCAGACGGGCCATTCCCACCCACACCACCAACAATCCAGCCCCAGTCTCACCCACCCCACTGACAGTGGGCCCTAACCATAGAATAATAAAAAACAGTACTCACATAACGTTGCAGCTGCTCGGGTAGAAAAAGCTGTAAACAAAACAAAGAACATGTGTTACCTACGGTCACACCAGCAAAATGTAGCCCTCCCCGTGGGCAGATAAGGAGGCGGGCTTTCCTGCACTCCTCCCTGGGCTCAGGCGTCCGTTCCTAGGAGCAGATATCTGGTCCCAGGGAGGGCTGCATGACTTGGCACCAACTCCATTGCGGGTGTGGGGGAGGGTGTCAACGCCCCATCCCATTAGAAAATTCCCTGACCCTTTTGGGTGCCCCACCGCCCCCCACCCCCTAAAAAACGTTCCACCATTTTCATTTTTTTCCTTTGGTAACCCAACTACCCTTGGTGCAGAGGGTCACATTGGTGTGCCAATCTGGCGCTGGGGTGCCCAAACCTTACTGCCCCACCCACTGGGGGGCCTGTCCCACCATTTTTGGGGGCCCTCTCCCCCCTCACCCCAAATGGCTGGCGGGGGCACCTCATGCAGGCCTCCCCGGGCCTCCTACAAACAGCTGCGTGAGGTACACCCCTCCTCCATTTGGGGTGGGGGGGAGAGGGCCACCACAAAAGGTGGGGCAGGACCCCCAATAGATGGGGCAGTAGGGTTTGGGCACCCTGGGGGCAGATTGCCACACTAATGTGGCCATCTGCACCAAGCGAAGTTGGGTAAACAAAAAAAATAATACAAATTCATAGGCTGCTTTTTAGGGGGGGCTGAGGGGCACCCTAAATTGGCAGCGAATGATGTACTGCAACGGGGGGTGGCCCTCATCCCCCCCCACCCCAAATGGAGGGCCCCACCTCATGCAACCCTCCCTGGGGGCTGATATCTGCTCCTAGGAAGGGGCATCTGACCCCAGGGAGGGATGCAAGAGGTGGCCCCCCCTATCTTCCGCCAGGGAGGGTTGCATGAGGTGGGGCCCTCCATTTGGGGTGGGGGAGGGCTGAGGGCCACCCCCCGTTGCAGTACATCATTCGCTGCCAATTTAGGGTGCCCATCAGCCCCCCCTAAAAAGCAGCCTATGAATTTGTATTATTTTTTTTGTTTACCCAACTTCGCTTGGTGCAGATGGCCACATTAGTGTGGCAATCTGCCCCCAGGGTGCCCAAACCCTACTGCCCCATCTATTGGGGGTCCTGCCCCACCTTTTGCGGTGGCCCTCTCCCCCCCACCCCAAATGGAGGTGGGTTGTACCTCACGCAGCCATTTGGAGGAGGCACAGGGAGGCCTGCATGAGGTGTGTCCCCCAGCCATTGGGGGTGGAGGGGCACCCCAAAAGGTGGGGCAGGACCCCCAATAGATGGGGAAGTAGGGTTTGGGCACCCTGGGGGCAGATTGCCACACTAATGTGGCCATCTGCACCAAGCGAAGTTCGGTAAACAAAAAAAATAATACAAATTCATAGGCTGCTTTTTAGGGGGGCTGAGGGGCACCCTAAATTGGCAGCGAATGATGTACTGCAACGGGGGGTGGCCCTCAGCCCCCCCACCCCAAATGGAGGGCCCCACCTCATGCAACCCTCCCTGGGGGCTGATATCTGCTTCTAGGAAGGGGCATCTGACCCCAGGGAGGGATCCAAGAGGTGGGGCCCCCCCTATCTGCCGCCAGGAAGGGTTGCATGAGGTGGGGCCCTCCATTTGGGGTGGGGGGGCTGAGGGCCACCCCCCATTGCAGTACATCATTCGCTGCCAATTTAGGGTGCCCCTTAGCCCCCCCTAAAAAGCAGCCTATGATTTTGTATTATTTTTTTTTTTTACCCATCTTCGCTTGGTGCAGATGGCCACATTAGTGTGGCAATCTGCCCCCAGGGTGCCCAAACCCTACTGCCCCATCTATTGGGGGTCCTGCCCCACCTTTTGTAGTGGCCCTCTCCCCCCCCACCCCAAATGGGTGGCAGGGACACCTCATGCAGGCCTCCATGGGGCAGATAGTGGGGGCCCCACCTCATGCATCCCTCCCTGGGGTCAGATGCCCCTTCCTAGGAGCAGATATCTGCCCCCAGGGAGGGTTGCATGAGGTGGGGCCCTCCATTTGGGGTGGGGGGTTTGAGGGCCACCTCCCTTTGCGGTACATCATTCGCTGCCAATTTAGTGTGGCCCTCAGCCCCCCCTAAAAAGCAGCCTGTGATTTTGTATATTTCTTTTGTTTACCCAACTTCGCTTGGTGCAGATGGCCACATTAGTGTGGCTATCTGCCCCCAGGGTGCCCAAACCCTACTGCCCCATCTATTGAGGGTCCTGCCCCACCTTTTGGGGTGACCCCCCCAACCCCCAATGGCTGGGGGACACACCTCATGCAGGCCACCCTGGGCCTCCTCATAACGGCTGCGTGAGGTACACCCCACCTCCATTCGGGGTGAGGGGGGAGAGGGCCACCCCAAAAGGTGGGGCAGGACCCCCAATAGATGGGGCAGTAGGGTTTGGGCACCCTGGGGGCAGATTGCCACACTAATGTGGCCATCTGCACCAAGAAAAGTAGGGTAAACAAAAAACAAAATACAAATTCATAGGCTTCTTTTTAGGGGGGGGCTGAGGGCCACCCTAAATTGGCAGCGAATGATGTACCGCAACGGGGGGTGGCCCTCAACCCCCCCCCCCAAATGGAGGGCCCCACCTCATGCAACCCATCCTGGGGGCAGATAGGGGGGCCCAACCTCATGCATCCCTCCCCAGGGTCAGATGCCCCTTCCTAGGAGCAGATATCTGCCCCCAGAGAGGGTTGCATGAGGTGGGGCCCTCCATTTGGGGTGGGGGGGAGTTGAGGGCCACCCCCCGTTGCGGTACATCATTCACTGCCAATTTAGGGTGGCCCTCAGCCCCCCCTAAAAAGCAGCCTGTGATTTTGTATATTTTTTTTTGTTTACCCAACTTCGCTTGGTGCAGATGGCCACATTAGTGTGGCTATCTGCCCCCAGGGTGCCCAAACCCTACTGCCCCATCTATTGAGGGACCTGCCCCACCTTTTGGGGTGCCGCCCCCACCCCCAATGGCTGGGGGACACACCTCATGCAGGCCTCCCTGGGCCTCCTCCTAACGGCTGCGTGAGGTACACCCCACCTCCATTCGGGGTGAGGGGGGAGAGGGCCACCCCAAAAGGTGGGGCAGGACCCCCAATAGATGGGGCAGTAGGGTTTGGGCACCCTGGGGGCAGATAGCCACACTAATGTGGCCATCTGCACCAAGCAAAGTAGGGTAAACAAAAAACAAAATTCAAATTCATAGGCTTCTTTTTAGGGGGGGCTGAGGGCCACCCTAAATTGGCAGAGAATGATGTACCGCAACGGGGGGTGGCCCTCAACCCCCCCACCCCAAATGGAGGGCCCCACCTCATGCAACCCTCCCTGGGGGGGCCCCCTTCCTGGCGGCAAATAGGGAGGCCCCACCTCTTGGATCCCTCCCTGGGGTCAGATGCCCCTTCCTAGGATCACGCGCCCTGCGACGATCCGTGACCAGCAATGCCTCATATGTGGTGTCCTTGGAAAGGGGAGAAAGTCCCCTTTCCAGGGACACCACATTTTGATCAATCCCTGGTGGTCCAGTGGTCCCCAGGGCCCCAAACCCCCTCCCACCTCCCCTCGATTTTTTTTTGCTTTTATTTATTTTTATTTTCACCCCTGAGGGCAGTGATTATCTGCCCCCAGGGGTCTCTGGCGCTGTGGCCCCATGCCTTGGAGCCACAGGGGGAGGGGGGCCGCTTACCTAGTAAGCAGCCCCCCCTCCTCATGCGTCACAAACGGATCTGCGTTGATCCGCTGGCATTGCTACCCGCGGATCGCGCGCCCTGCGCCTGATCCCCAGGCAGCAATGCCTCATATGTGGTGTCCTTGGAAAGGGGAGAAAGTCCCCTTTCCAGGGACACCACTTTTTGATCCATCCCTGGTGATCCAGTGGGCCCCAGGGCCCCAAAACCCCTCCCACCTCCCACCTCCCCTCGATTTTTTGTTGTGGTTTTTTTTTATTATTTTCACCCCTGGGGGCAGTGATTATCTGCCCCCAGGGGTCTCTGGCGCTGTGGCCCCATGCCTTGGGGCCACTGGGAGAGGGGGGCCGCTTACCTAGTAAGCAGCCCCCCCTCCTCATGCATCACAAACGGATCTGCGTTGATCCGCTGGCATTGCTACCCGCGGATCGCGCGCCCTGCGCCCGATCCGCGGACAGCAATGCCTCATATGTGGTGTCCTTGGAAAGGGGAGAAAGTCCCCTTTCCAGGGACACCACTTTTTGATCCATACCTGGTGGTCCAGTGGGCCCCAAGGCCCCAAAACCCCTCCCATCTCCCACCTCCCCTCCATTTTTTTTTTTTTTTTTTTTATTTTCACCCCTGGGGGCAGTGATTATCTGCCCCAGGGGTCTCTGGCGCTGTGGCCCCATGCCTTGGGGCCACTGGGGGAGGGGGACCGCTTACCTAGTAAGCAGCCCCCTCCCCCTGCGTCACAAATGGATCTTCATTGATCCACTGGCATTGCTGCCCGCGGATCGCGCGCCCTGCGCCCGATCCGCGGGCAGCAATGCCTCATATGTGGTGTCCTTGGAAAGGGGAGAAAGTCCCCTTTCCAGGGACACCACTTTTGTTCCATCCCTGGTGGTCCAGTGGGCCCCAGGGCCCCAAAACCCCTCCCACCTCCCTCCATCCCTCGATTTTTTTTATTTTTTTAATTTTTTTATTTCACCCCTGGGGGCAGTGACCATCTGGCCCCAGAGGTCCCTGGCGCTGTGGCCCCATGCTTTGGGGCCACGGGGGAAGGGGGCCGCTTACCTAGTAAGCAGCCTCCCCTCCCCCCGCGTCACAAACGGATCTTCATTTGATCCGTGACGTTGCTGCCCGCGGATCGAGGCACCCTGCGCCCTATCCGCGGGCAGCAATGCCACACAATTGGTATCGTTGGAAAGGGGAGAGTCTCCCCTTTCCAACGATACCTGCCTCGATCTCCGGCTTGAAATACAGCCTGAGATCGAGGCTGACAAAGAAGGGCACTCACCTTCTTTATCCACCGCAGCAGCCGAAAATGGCTGCTGCGGTGGATTTACTTTCAGTTTCACGCCAACGTGCTTTACGCACGCCGACGTGAAACTGAAGGTAATCCAGCCCCCTGGCAGTGAGGGGGGACCTCCCCCTCACATAGCCCGGGGGTTGGATTACAGTTTTGAGCGATCCCTGCTTTGCAAGAATACCTCGTCCTTGGCACTTAAAGGGTTAAAGGCCTTCAACTACTGCTGGATGAGCTGAGCTGATATGCACAAGCAAATGAACTTCAAATTAATCTTGCTAAAACGAAAATGATGTAATGTGTAAAGACATGAGTTGCATCTAAGACATTTAGGTGTTCACTACAAATGAAACATCTTGAACTGGTCCACCAGTACGTATACCTTGAAGTTAATATAAATGACAGCACTAATGACACCCAGTACTTTAATGATGTCAACATGAAGTTAAACACTGCAATCGGCCAAACGAAACATATCCTGTACAAATATGGTAAATGCTCAAGTCTTATAGCAATTACATATTATAAGCAGAAAGCGACACCTATTATATTATATGGATAGGAATGCAAGAAACCTATACAGACAATAGTATGGGATAAATTCCAAGGGCACTTCTGGCATGGTGTGCTAAATCTGCGAAAGTGTGTGCCAGTAGCACTGATTTGCTTTGAATTGGACCTAATCTCTGTGTATGCAATTTATACCTGGAAGCTATGTAGTCTCTATAGAAAATGTCTCATGGCCTCAAATAATCAGACAATACTAGGATTACTTGCTGACTACATGTTGAATTTGACTCTAAGCTTCCCAATGGCATGGCGCTTAGCAGCCCGAAGGGCCCTTATTAATTGCTGATGTTTCAATAGATTTGCTGTTAAATAACACTAATAAAGCAAAGACTAAAATGCAGGATTATGATTGCATAAGTATGCAGGAGAAGTGTGCCATTTATGTGGATTTTGTACCTAACCCCTTCAAACTGACATAACTTCACTCTGTATCTACTTGCCTTGGTGAAAGGTCCATTGCCAACATTTAGAAATGCCTTTATAAGGTTTTGATTTAATTTATGTTCTTGCAGAGACATTAATGCAAGACGTGGTCTGATTACAGCAAAGGAGAACTATTATAGATTTAGTAATGTAACAAACCAACCAGAGACAATAAGACATCTTCTGACTGAATGTCCTCTGTTGAATGAGAGCTGCATTCTAAATTTTAAACATTGTTTTAATGATATAGAAATTTGAAATGCTTCCAAGCTTTGGGAATTAATTTTTGCAACTGAACGTAGTACTGTTAGACTAGCCACAATCAGATTCCTGGAAGGTTTGAACATGATCAATGTGTAAATAATATTGCCTGTGAAAGATTTTGGAGAACAACGGAGGGAATGATTATCAAGTGTGAGGAGCACTAGATATATTGTGAAATTGGGAAACTTTATTGTTATGTTTCAGTATATTGTATACTCTATCATACTGTACATTGCACTATAATTGTACTGTCTTTTTGTACAGATTGTAAATGGTTTTAAACCTTCTATTTTAGTAATATAAGAGTTGATTTGGATGGTACTGGTGATCACATTTTTATTGTCTTTCTTTTTCGTTTATATTCTTTCGCCTTAGCTCCTAAATCTTCCAGTGATTGATTTTTCCTTGTTTTCTTTCTTTATTGTTTAATGTCTATTGTCTCTTGCTTCTCGTTGATTATTTTATCATGTCTAAATTGTATTGATGTATTAAACATTGAAAGGTTGTTTAATTTCAACCAATAAAATGTAATAATAATAATAATTAGACAGATCAAGATGCTACAGAAAATAGATGACTGTTAAGTTGGTGAAAGAAACAAGCCTTCTGGGTCGCTGTCTAGCTTGTTTTGATACAACTAGATGTAACAGTCCTTTTTGTCATATACGGATGCTGACTGCACATCATACTAAAATGGGATACCTTCTAGTTAAACTGTATGAATGCAAAACACCAAGTATGTCTCTTGCATTTTTAAATCAAACATTTTTGACTGGAACTGTAGAAGGATTAATTTGTATACTGTAAATGATAAACATAATGCATTTAAAAGATTATGTGTATGCAGATTAAACACTTACAAGAAGTGGAAAAGATGATCCTGTGCTTTTGAAGGATCTGATTTTTCAACAGTATAAAACAAGTATTGTGATATTTGAGTTGTCTTCAATGGCATGACCTGTCATTGTGTATCTATCTTGTCGACGCACGTTTTATAATCTCAAGCGCAACTAGTGTACATTGAGTAGAAAATTAAATGGAGTGTAGAAGTTGTTTGGAAAGCACTTTATCTGTATTTGTTTGTAAAAGAATGACGACACAAGTGAGGAACTTTATATTTCTAGACACTGTGTTGGGTTTTTTAGTCAAACAATTATTCCTGCAAGAAGTGTCTTGAACGACATGGTTGTGCCTGATATCTCTGTTGTGATTCAAACATTGAACATGTTTGAACTAACTAACTAAAAAAATGGTATAGGGCCAACTCACCCAAAGGCCTCAGGGTGCTTGAAGTGATTGGATTGCAAATTGTTCATCCCTTTCAAGTTATTCTTACATTGCAAGGAAAGATGTCAAATTTGGCTAAAAAATCATTAGTGCCAGGTGTGAGAGGCAAAGTTGTGAAAGTACATCTCAATTTGGAAGAACATGTCAGCACTCTAGGAATGAGTGAAGTGTGACATTGCAGATTCTTTGTTTGTTTTAGTAAATGGTGTTGCCACACAAGATATGAACATTTGGCAACAGTTTATAGATACTGAAAAGGTGAAAAACACATTTCTATTGGAGCACAATGATTTATACAAAGGCATTGTTACTTTACCAGACTTGTGTATGCTTGATGTTGAGTTAACAGACAAAGTTTAGTTCCAGCATTTATCTGTTGCATAAGGGAATCATTTGTAGACAATATTCATCATCTACACTCACATGAAGTCCTGAGCGATAGTTTAGAATGGTATCAAATTAAAGCAATGAAATGTGCATCAATCAGTGTCTGCGAAAAGATGTTAGAAGTTCTGTGTTTTTCTATGTTTCTTCCAACTGGTACAGGAGGTAGATTGGATGATAGGAAGGTTCCAATTTCGTCTACAGAATATCATTGTACAATACAATAATGTATTCTTAAGAATCCCGATTCTGCACCAATGTCGAATATATATTCACTTATTGCATGTGAGATGCTGCAATATTTGAAAGAAAAAAAATGAAGGGTAAACTTACCAATATTCTTGCTACAATGCTAGGAACCAAGGAATATTGGTATAGGAGGCTCTCCAAGGTTAGATGCATGATCAAAAACGTGGGCTCTTATGAAAGTAATCCACAGAAAGAAGACATAGGCCCTCATTACAAGTCCGGCGCTGGACCATGGTGCTGTTAGCACAATGGTCCATGCCGGAGTCCGGCATGGCGGATGGCGGAATTACTGCCCCATTCCAAGGTGAGTGGGGCGGTAATTCCCCATTCACCATTTGCCCTTCCCCATTCCCATTTTTGCCCCATAGGGCATAATGGGGATGGGGAAGGCGCTAATTACGGCACCGTAAATTACGGTGCTGTAATTAGCACCAAGGTCGCTTAGCGCCTTGGACTTTAACGCCTGCAAAAAGCAGGTGTTAAAGTGTGAAACAGGCGTTAAGGGTTAACGCCGCCGACGGCGCCGTTAAACCCTTAACGCCTGACTTGTAATGAGGGCCATAGAGTACATGACACTTGGATAATTGTTTTCCATGGACCCTGTAAGTGGATTGTGGTTCTTTCATCACCAATTTTAAGCCATGTTACACTTTCTTTGTAATAAAGAAAATGGTCCACTAGGCCCTGTGTAATATTTCTTTTGGGGGAATGAGTACGGGCATGAAGCACTCCACATATATATATGCTGTTGTGGACTAAAGATGCTCCTCAGTTTGGGAAAGAAAGTGATGGCTGTGTGATGGAGTAGGTAGAAAAATATGTTACTTGTTCCATTCCTGTTCAGCATGTGAAGATTTCAAAAGAACTTACGTGGAAAGTACTGTCAGAGAAAATATAGAAGTAAAGACAAGTACTACACTGCAGTGCATATTTGGCTTTCCAAGGCTTGTGACACCATTTGGCTACAGTGAGTAGTTTGATATCAACTGTTCGGCACCATCTTACTGGTATCTCATAAAGAAATACCTTTTATTTAAAAAGAAATAAGGAATGCCAATTCATTAATTATTACAATCATGGCATTGCTCAGCTCTGGAATGCAAATACTGATGTACATTATATTACTGCTGATACAACAGCTGTTGCTCATTATGTTACAACATACATGACAAAAGCTGAAAAGAGCAATACTGCTGAGGTATGGGCAGATTTATCAGCAGATAACAGTCTTTAGGCAGAAAATTATAAGTTCTGCTCTGAAGATGTTCTCACATAGAGAGTATGGTAGCTATGAAGCTACAGATCAGTAACTAGTTTGCATCTGTGTGGACGTAGCATTACTGTACTTTGGTTAAAACAGTACTTGATAGTACAGAGATTCTGAAAACCAATGTGATTGATCGATATTATTCAAACTGAGTTGGAGGATCTTTGTTTATAAGAAGTTGCAGAATGCTACTCATATCAAAATATTGACACAAACAGTGACAGAGGATGTATTAAAGTAAATGGATGTACTGGTTGTCTAGTGAGAGATGAGAAAGCAAGACTCATCAACCACATTAAACTGTCTTGCCAAACTGCAGAGAAAAAGTAATTATTTCATTTTTGTCTTTTGCAGATATTCTTGCCATGGCGTGCAGAGAGTGATTTGCTTGGAGGTTTTGAAACTTTTGAATCATCATTTTTTGCTAAAGAAAAGCTTAATTACATATCAATATGTGATCAGTACTTGGAGTTACTGGAGAAAGTATTACATTGAGAAGAACTTTTGCCAGCTGAATTAGCAACAGAGACTCCTGAGGGAAGTCAAGATTCTGCAGCAGGAAGTCAAAATGTGCTTGTTTAGACAATTATGGAAACTTATGTTGAGCTTGCCATGGAAAGAAGTAGAAACTGCAATCCAACAAGCTAAAGTTGCAGAAACAAATTATGATGAAATAGTTAGTAAACTTAAGATCGAGCAAAACAAGTTCTTGCATGGTTAACAGCATGCCAAACATGAATGGTCTTGTGTGTTCAATACAAATCTGTATTGTTGCATGTTAGTGGACAAGCAGGAACAGGTACATATTTTTTTTAATTCATTCAATAAAAGCTATGATCCAAAATATAACAGATTGTTCTTTGTCATGTATTGTAACTGCCCAACAGGTTTAGCAGCATTCAATGTAGGGCAGGTTTACCTATGAACCTCCCATATGATCTTGACTCTCTTTCTAATCTCTTCTTCTTCCATTTATGGTAGAACTCAGTGGGAGGTCCTCTTGGCCTCCTTCCACTCCACCAAGACCATCATTAATGTCTATCTGAATAGCACCATCTTAGTCAAGGGCCCTCAGCCCAATCTATTCCTTTTTGATAGACGTCTCCCACATCTTATCAACTTCTTTCCTTCTCCTGCTACTCCTACCAGCACCTCTGGGGCTCCTCTGCCACCGCCTTCTTCCACCGCCTCTCCAGCACATTCCTCAACCTCTCTGCCTATGATCCCACCTCCTGCTACCACATTTGCCCAATCTTGGGCCCCTCTAACACTTCCATTGGGCGTAGCTCAAGCGTGTACGCCACCCCAGAAGTCTTTAAAATGTGTAACCTGCTCCACGTCGCTACTCTCAACTCTCACTCTTTTGTCAAACACTCCTTTGACATCTGTCACCTTCTGAATAACTTGACTTGGTTGACCTAGCTCTCACGAAGACATGGTTCAGGCCCAGTTCTGTCACGTGTTTTGACACTCTCCTTCCTAAAGGCTACAAGATCCTTTCCGAATCTAGAACCAACCAACCAGTAAGTGGATAGCTCTGCTTTTTACAGTGTGGGTCCCTGCTTCTGCCATTCCTATGCAGGCATACTCCTCCTTTGAATGTCTGGTCTTCAATTTCTACTTGACTCCTTTGAACCACCTGATCTCTACCTTCTCCTCAAATGTTCAGTGTTATGTGGATGAAACGCAGCTCTCTTTCTGCCCCCCTCATCCTCCGCTCCTCTCTTATTCATTCCTAACTGTCTATCCACGATTCAGGATTGGTGCACCTCCAACGATCTCTGCCTTAATGCCAGTAAGACTGAGATCATGCTCATTGGGACCTGTGCTCCAGATTTCCCTCTCTGACTCTGGCCATCTTCCTTGGGCCCTGTTCCTTCCTCATAGGTGAGGCAAACACACTTGGTGTCATCTTCCACTCCACTCTCTCCTTCTCTCCTCATATTACATACCTTGCCAAGAAGGCCCACTACTAACTGCACCTCCTCGGAGGCATTCTTCCTTTTCTCACATTCCCCCCAAGGCTCACTGTCTCCAGGGCCCTGTTTCTCTCTAGTCTGGGCTAATGCAACAACCTCTTTCTTAATCTGCCTTCCTCTACTCTTTGCCCTCTGCAACTACACAAGAACAGGACTGCAAGAATTTTCCTTGGCCTCAAGCCTAGGGACCATATCTCTCCAGCCTTGAAATCTCTCCACTGGATCCCAGTGGCTCCCATGATCTAGTTGAAGACAATCTACACCGTCTTCAAGGCTCTCTGGGGCAGGGGCCTGCACTACATCCACCTCTCTCTTCCAAAATACCTTCCTTCTTGAGCCCTTCACTCAACTACCTCAAACTCCCTGAATGTCAGACACTTCTCCAGGCAGAGAGTGTGTGGTAGATCTTTCTCCTCTGGAATGGCCTCCCTGCCCCTCTCAAACTTGAGCTGGACCACCTGAATTTCTGAAAACAGCTCAAGACCTTCCTTTTCTGATTTCTCTCACACTCTGCCCTTCTGACCTGCATCTCTGCTGCACCGACTTGTTCTTTGGCTACCATCAGAGTGTCAATGGGTATCAGGCTAATCTGCGATCAGGCTCCCCTGCACTGTCTCGGGCCTACTGCACAGTTAGGGGCTGTAACTGTAACCCTACAGTCCCCTGCCTCCTTGCACTTACCCAGAGCTGTGCTGGCCTAGTTGCACTTACTCAGAGCAATACTGCACTCATTGCACGTAACCTTTCCCGCTCCCTGGCACTTACCTCTTCCCTTCCTCTTGCACTTTGCGTTGTCACACTTGCACGATGTGAATGATACAAGGTCTAATAGGATCGTTTGTCTTGTGCTCCCTCTTTCTTCCCTCCCTTGTCTTGTGGAACCTAGAAACACTGTGCAGGCGCGTTATAAATGACATATATCATATCATATATCGACTGTTGATGCCATCAGTGGAACACGACAACAAAGTAGAAAATGAAAACTTTATGAAGTGCAGCACAAGAAGTAGGAAAAGTTCTTAGAACATGATAATAGATGAAGCAAGCATGGTGTCTAATTTGGTGGTAGCTTTCATTCACATGCAGACTTACTACAATGTTTTGTTTGGAGATAAAGATGCTTGTTTTTGGACATATGTTACAATTAAACTATTTTTCAAAATACAGTAATCAAAGGATAGTGAAAAAATGACATGACAAGGAAAAAGTGGGTAAAAAGGAGGAACATTTAAAGTGTTAACCATGCACATTGGTATTTTTAAACACTAACCGACCACTAGCTATGACATTTGGTGCTGGCCAGTAACCCCAGCCTTTGTCATGGCCAAGTCCACGGCCTAAATTGTTATTAAGGGAATCAAACATTTAATGAGCTAACTTATAAATGATGTTATGACTAATTCCATTATTGATATAATCAGTTAAATACAATGTAATTAGGGTTGTCACCAGTAAGGACATCAGTGATGTGATTTGTAATGTCATCAGTGTTCTCATACAACATATAATTAGTGATGTAATCAGTGATGTGATCTGTAATATCATCATTGTTGTCATAAACTGAGCAACAGGGGTGCCTCATATGTATTGTTTGTACCAGCACAAGTGCTGTAAATCTTGAATTGTTAGCTAGTTATTACATGTTTAGAATTACGCAAAACACTGATAAGGTAGCATTCATTATTGTACTATCCAAAATTACAATATTATAAATAGTGTACTTCTATGGTGCATGCTGCAGTCATTGCCTTTGTTTATATATGATTAGGTTTCTGTATTAATAACAACACTCCAATACAATGATATTAGATGAGTACATTCTTTAATAGATTAAGTAGTTCATGATAGGCCTCCCGATCACCCCTGACATCTTGTTATCAACAATATAAACAAAACTCCTTGTAGAGACTTTTCATCAAAAAGTATTTCACATGTGATGTCATCAGAGATGTCATTGATGACATTTGTGATGTCATCTTTGGTGTCCTGGGTGTTAGTCTTAGCAGTGCACGGTGGTGGTGCGAGTTATGGTTGCTTAGCTTACCATAACTGGCGAATTTCAGGGGGTTTTCGGTCTTACTTGGAACCATAACGTCCATTTAACAAAGTTTTTTCTTTGAATTTCATAGGTTTTTATCAGTCCAACTTAACCATAATGTCCCATTAATAATGTTTTTTCAGTGAATTCATAGGTTTTTACCAGTGCATGCTATTTCCCTACAACTTACTAATATCACACTTACCCAATATAGCAATATTTTTATCCAATTTCCAAACGTTCACCTTAAAACTCTGCCATTTCCCACCATCTGGAATAATTTTTAACACTTATATACACTTCTTGCAACTATTTCAACTAGTTTTGCATCCGTAGACGTCTACGAACATCTGACTTCATAGTGGACCTTCCGGACAGTGCCACATGACAATACGCTGGTGCGCGGCATGATGACGTGTCTGAGAACCCGTCCGCACTTCACAATAAGAACTCTGCTTGGCGGACAGTTCGGAAATGCATTTTCTACTGATCTAGGAACTTCCAACTTCAAAATTTCCCTTGCACAACTCCGAGACCTATTCCTACTCATTATCCATTAACAATCAGTACGCAGTACATACTTTTAGCAAAACTGCTATTTTTCTTAAAATGGCATCAGCTAATGCCATCCCTCCTCCCCAAGAGCAACCGCCACTGCTGTAATCAAGGAGCATGAGAAACAGTGCCCCCTAACTTAGAAATAACACACGCACAACATTTTCCCTTGTCCACCTTCCATATTAGTGTTTGGTTGCTCTTCCCCCATTTCCCTCCCCATGTTTCGTTCTCAGCTCTTCTGCCAAAAAAAAAAAAACATCCAAAAACAACAAACAACATATTCCTTTAGGAACCACAGTTCTAAAATAGAACTAAAAAAAATGTATAGACTCCATCTACTTTATTTTTCTCAGTAAAGTACATAGACTAAAAAGATTTTCCAACATTTCCATTTGCATTTTGTGTTATGCTAATGCGAATATTGTGGCGTTCATCCTCTGTTCCAGGGACTAGAACGGTGGATACCGGCCCAGCAGCCCAAGTTATCAGCCCAGGCGAAGCGAGGGTGGATAACGAGGTCTGTGGACCATTATCCCCCCATTCCAGCCCCTGAAATGGGGGATGAAGGCCATTAGCACCCTAGGTTCCCAAAGCGGGAACCCGGGGTGCTAAAAAATAGGATTTTTCTTCCAACTGTAGTATAATTTAGCGTGTTTTTGGAGTGCAGTGCCACTGCATGGGATCACAGTATTGCTGTAACGTATTGCCAGGGTAACATATGGACAGGTATATGAAGACAGGATATTTATGTTAAGGCACACCATTTCTCTCAATACTGGGTTTAAAAGCACACCAAAATGAGGCAGGCTGAGGTTCATTTTAAAAGTGTGTGCAGTTTTTTTTTTCCTCTCTATTTGCTCTGTTCACGGTCTTTGCAGGAAGCAAAATTCAAATAGCAGGAAACCAGTTAGTTACAGTTGCTTTCTGTAAATGTGAGCCATTGTTGAGGAAGGAGGATAGCTTATTGTGTATTTTAATTGGTGACACATCACCCTAGGGGCTGTAACAGAGGTTTCCTGAAGCAGCTCGGGGAGAAGGAGAGGGAGAAGACATTTTGCGGGGTTGCAGTGAGGTCGCCTTTGTATGGCGGCTGTCAGGAGCTGGACCACTGACCTTCAGAGACTGGGGATTACTAGTCACTTGGCACCGGCTTGAGAAATGCAGATTGCAGATTGAACTGCATGTTCTCGCTGGGTGCTTTGAAGAAAGACAAAAGAGAGCCCTGGGTTACTGCCCAAAGACAACAAGCCAGGAGACTTTGCGTGCTGAAAAGCTACGTATAGCTGGTAAATATACAAATGGAGTGAGATTGCTGTGACTGCCGGACAGATGATCTACTATTAGACAGGCAGTGTAGCGATAGGGAATTCTCCTGTGTTCAAATGCCACTTTATAATATTGCCATCTAAATGACTGTTCTTTTTATTGTTGCAAAGTGAAATGCCTTGTATTTTTGCACTTGTCCCTCTTCTGTTTATTCTAGAAAAGACTGCCTCGCAAAGCTGGTAATGTATTATTTTGAAATGAAACTGCTATAAATCACAGCCTTTGTAAAGTTTTTTTTTTCCTGCTTCTGTTATTCTCTGGTGCATTTAGCCCATATCACATAATAAAGGGGAAGGTGATATATGTGCCAAACTTCCTATGCAGATGAAGTAATGTTATGAGCAATCATAAATAGCTGTGTGCATGATTCCACTCAGGGTATGTGTGTGTGGCTTCTGAGTGGAATATAATGCAATAGTCTGCTGAGCGTATATGAATCAGCAGAGAGAGGCCTATGGAAACATAATTTCACTAATGTAAATAAATTAATGATAATACCACAAGGGTTGGTGAATGCTATATGTGAAAATTGTGGTATCCATAAAATGTAGGCCCAAGGTCTCTCTAGTGATCACACAAACAGACCAAGCAAGAAAAAGGGGGTTTTGTATATTGTGGACCACAAGTAGAACCGAAAATCATGCTCATCACTATAGCACAACGAAATGTATACCAACCAAATGTATTTGTGTACTGAAATAATGCATAGCCTCTATACCATTATAATACCAAACCCAATCTAAATGCAAGGGGTGATTATTGCTAAATTATTTGTGTTTTTCGCGGTAAGAAAATACCGCTAGACCCTAAATCTACACAAAATACCTAACACAACACGAGCGACGCCTGTGGCGTCCCAGTGTAGGAAGGAAAATCTTTTTCCAGGATGGCCACCATGGAAAGGGAAGGTGACGGTTCCAACAGGGCCCCTCTTTGCTTTCCATAGCAGCCTGCAGAAGGCAAAAAGAGAACCCTATGACCATATTACCACAAGCACATTTTTCTTTCCTTTCAAATCTATCCTAAGTTCGAATAGCTTTACGACAAAGCCAGTCCCAGGTGGATATGGCCACTTTAATCCTATGTTTTGTCCCTTGTGGTCATGGCCAGTAGCCAGATTGTCTGGATCATGACCTTATTCCATGAACCGGACAATCTGGCCACTGCCCATGGCCACAGGCTACCCCTCAGTCACTAAAAGTATACCGCTATTTTTTGTAGCTACATAACACTTGTCAAATAATAAAACACTGGCACATTTGCAAAACCATGCTTGTAGGTCCTTGTCAATGCACCTTACACAAGTTTGCTGGAAATCCACCCATGTTTTATTTTTCAAAAGTGTCAAATGTGTGCACATACAATCGTCATATAACCTAGCCCCCACTTGACAAAATCCATTCAGACTTTACGAAAACATCTAAATCTAGATCTATAATCTTTTTGCAAACCTTTGTGTAGATTTGTCAAATGGCACCACATTTATAAGCCTTTAAAATATTTTGGGACCCCCACTCTAATTTTGCTCCCTCTTGACAGAATCCCACCAAACATCGCAAAGACATGCATATCTTGATCTATTATTAGTTTGCCAAAAGAAGTGTAGATTCGTCAAATGGCACCTCATTTATAAGCCTTTACTTTATTTTGGGACCTCCCGCTAATTTTGCCCCCTCTTCACAAAATCCTACCAAACTTTGGAAAAACATTCATATCTAAATGTATTATCAGTTTCCCAAATTAAGTGAGGATTCATCAAATGGCACCTCATTTATAAGCCTTTACAATATTTTGGGACCCTCCCTCTAATGTTGCCCCCTCATAACAGAATCCCACCAAGGGATTACTGTAAGAACATACTTGAAGGATAAGTCTACAAATAGAGTACATTTTCAATTTTTAATTCCTGACTGTTACTGAAGGAAACCATGTGGCCAAGATATCGCAATAAAGGAAAAAAGGGGGAGCCAGACATGTGATGTCATCAGTGATGTCATCAATGACATTTGTGATGACATCTTTGATGTCCTGGGTGTTAGTCTTAGCAATGCACGGTGGTGGCGCGAGTTATGGTTGCTAAGCTTACCATAACTGGCGAATTTCAGGGGTTTTTCGGTTTTACTTGGAACCATAACGTCCCTTTAACAAAGTTTTTTCATTGAATTTCATAGGTTTTTATTAGTGCAACTTAACCATAACGTCCCTTTAACACATTTTTTTTTACTGAATTTCATAGGTTTTTATTAGTGCAACGTAACCATAATGTCCTTTTCAATAGATGAAGACCACTAGCATCCTAGGTCTTCAATGTGAGAACACCGGGTGGTAAAAAAAAGATTTTTCTTCCCAAACCGGTATGCCTGCAGCGTCCCGGTGTAGGAAGGAAAATCTTTTACCAAGATGGCCACCATGGAAAGGGAAGGCGGGGTGTATAAAGAGAACACAACAGGGCATCAGCGGGGGGTGTGGGGAACAAGCGGTCAACAACAAGGGGCATCATAGGAGGGGGGGACAAGAGGAAGACACAGGGTTTGAGTGGGGGGAACAGGAGGAAGACACGGGGCATGAGCGGTGGGTGGGGGGAAGGAAGGAGACATGGGGCATGAGTGAGGGTGGGGGGAACAGGGGAGACACGGGGCAGGGGGTGGGGGGAACGGGAGGGAGACACGGGGCATGAGCAGGGGGTGGGGGGAAAAGGGAAGACACGGGGCATGAGCGGGGAGTGGGGGGAAAAGGAGGGAGACACAGGGCATGACTGGGGGTGAGGGGGAACAGGGAGACAAGGGGCATGAGCGTGGGGTGGGGTGGACAGGGGAGACACAAGGCATGAGCGGTGGATGCGGGAAGAGGGGAGACACGGGGCATGAGCGGGGGATGGGGGAACAGGGGAGACACAGGTCATGAGCAGGGGGTGGGGGGAAAGGAGGGAGACACAGGGCATGAGCGGGGGTGGGGAGGAAAAGGAGGGAGACACGGGCATGAGCGGGTGGGAAAGGAGGGAGACAAGGGGCATGAGCGGGGGGTGGGGGGAACAGGGGAGACACGAAGCATTTAGTGGGGGTGGGGGGTAAAAGGAGGGAGACACAGAGCATGAGCGGGGGTGTGTGGGAACAGGGGAGACACAGGGCATGAGCAGGGGGTGGGGGGGAACAGGGGAGACACGGGGCATGAGCGGGGGTGGGGGGGAATGGGAGGGAGACACAGGGCATGAGCGGGGGGTGGGGGGAATGGGAGGGAGACACAAGGCATGAGTGGGGTGTGGGGGGGAAAAGGGGAGACAAGGGGCATGAGCGGGGGGTGGGGGAGAAAGGATGGAGACACGGGGCATGGGCGGGAGGAACAGGGGAGACACGGGGCATGAGTGGGGGGTGGGGGGAAAAGGAAGGAGACACGGGGCATGAGCGGGGGGTGGGGGGAACAGGGGAGACACAGGGCATGAGAGGTGGGTGGGGGGAAAAGGAGGGAGACACGGCGCATGAGCAGGGGGTGAGGGGAACAGGGGAGACACAGGGAATGAGCGAGGGACGGGGGAAAAGGAAGGAGACACGGGGCATGAGCAGGGCATGGGGGAACAGGGGAGACACGGGGCATGAGCGGGGGTGGGCGGGAACAGGAGGGAGACATGGGGCATGAGCAGAGGTGGGGTTGAACAGGGGAGACATGGGCATGAGCAGGGGATGTGGGGGGGAAAAGAGAGAGACAGGGGCATGAGCGGGGGGTGGGGGGAAAAAGAGGGAGACACGGGGCATGAGCGGGGGATTGGGAGGTAGAACTAGGGGGGTATGAGCGGGGGGTGCAGGGAAATGGGAGGGAGACACGGGGCATGAGTGGGAGGTGGGGGGAACAGGGGAGACACGGGGCATGAGCGGGGGTGGGGGGTAAAAGGAGATAGACACGGGGCATGAGCGAGGGGGTGGGGGGAACAGGGGAGACACGGGGCATGAGTGGGGGGTGGGGGGAATGGGAGAGAGACACAGGGCATGAGAGGGAGTGGGGGGAACAGGGGAGACAAGGGGCATGAGCGGGGGGTGGGGGGAAAAGGAGGGGGACATGGGGCATGAGCGGGGGGTGAGGGGGAATGGGAGGTAGACACAGGGCATGAGTGGGGGGTGGGGAGGAACAGGGGAGACACGGGGCATGAGCGCGGGGTGGGTGGGAAAAGGACGGAGACACAGGGCATGAGCGGGGGTTGGAGTGGAAAAGGATGGAGACACGGGGCATGAGCGGGGTGTGGGGGTAACACGGGAGGCATGGGGCATGAGCGGGGATTGGGGGGGGAAAGGTGGGAGACACGGGGCATAAGCAGGGGGTGGGGGGAACAGGGGAGACACGGGGCATGAGAGGGGGTGGGGGGAAAAGGAGGGCGACACGGGCATGAGCGGGGGGTGGGGGGAACAGGGGAGACACGGGGCATGAGCGGGAGGTGGGGGGAACAGGGGAGACACGGGGCATGAGCTGGGGGTGGGTGGAAATGGGAGAGTGACACAGGGCATGAGCAGGGGGTGGGAGATCAGGGGAGACATGGGGAATGAGCGGGGGGTGGGGGGAACAGGGGAGACACGAAGTATGAGCGGGGGTGGGGGTAAAAGGAGGGAGACACAGAGCATGAGCGGGGGTGTGTGGGAACAGGGGAGACACAGGGCATGAGCAGGGGGTGGGGGGGAACAGGGGAGACACGGGGCATGAGCGGGGGTGGGGGGGAATGGGAGGGAGACACAGGGCATGAGCGGAGGTTGGGGGGAATGGGAGGGAGACACAAGGCATGAGTGGGGTGTGGGGGGGAAAAGGGGAGACAAGGGGCATGAGCGGGGGGTGGGGGGGAAAGGATGGAGACACAGGGCATGGGCGGGAGGAACAGGGGAGACATGGGGCTTGAGCGGGGGTGGAGGAGAACGGGAGGGAGACACGGGTCATGAGCAGGGGGTGGGCGGAACAGAGGAGACATGGGGAATGAGCGGGGGATGGGGGAAAAGGAGGGAGACACGGAGCATGAGTGGGGGATGGGGGAACGGGGGAGACACGGGGCATGAGCGGGGGGTGGGGGTGAACAGGGGGACATGGGCATGAGCGGGGGCGGGGGGGAAAAGAGGGAGACAGGGGCATGAGTAGGGGGTGGGGGGGAAAAAGAGGAAGACATGGGGCATGAGCGTGGGGTGGGGGGACCGGGAGGAAGACTCGGGGGGGCATGAGCAGGGGGTGCGGGGAAATGAGAGGGAGACACGGGGCATGAGCGGGGGGTGGGGGGAAAAGGAGGGAGACACGGGGCATGAGTGGGGGATGGGGGAACAGGGGAGACACGGGGCATGAGCAGGGGGTGGGGGTAAAAGGAGGGAGACATGGGGCATGAGCGAGGGGGTGGGGGGAACAGGGGAGACACGGGGCATGAGTGGGGTGTGGGGGGAAAAGGAGGGAGACATGGGGCATGAGCGGGGGTTGGGGGAACAGGAGAGACACGGGGCATGAGCGGGGGGTGGGGGAAAAAGGAGGGAGACATGGGGCATGAGCGGGGGGTGGGGGGGACGGGAGGTAGACACGGGGCATGAGTGGGGGGTGGGGGGAACAGGGGAGACACGGGGCCTGAGCTGGGAGTGGGGGGAATGGGAGGGAGACACGGGGATTGAGCGGGGGTGGGGGGGAACAGGGGAGACAAGGGGCATGAGCGTGGGGTGGGGGGGAAAAGGACGGAGACACGGGCATGGGTGGGGGTTTGGGGGAAAAGGACAGAGACATGGGGCATGAGCAGGGGGTGGGGGGGTAAGGAAGTAGACACGGGGCAATAGCAGGGGGTGGCGGGGAACAGGGGAGACACGGGGCATGAGGGTGGGGTGTGGGGGAAAAGCAGGGAGGCACGGGGCATGAGCTAGGGGTGGGGAGGAACAGGGGAGACACGGGGCATGAGTGGGAGATGGGGAAAAGGAGGGAGACACGGGGCATGAGCGGGGATGGGGGAACAGGGGAGACATGGGGCATGAGCCGGGGGTAGGGGGAACAGGGCAGACACGGGGCATGAGCGAGGGGTGGGGGGGAACGGGAGGGCAACACAGGGCTTGAGTGGGGGGTGGGGGTGAACAGGGGAGACACAGGGCATGAGCGGGGGGTGGGGGGGAAAAGGAGGGAGACACGGGGCATGAGCAGAGGGTGGGGGGAACGGGAGGGAGACACGGGGCATCAGCGGGGTGGTGGGAACAGGGGAGACACGGGGCATGAGTGGGGGGTGGGGGGAAAAGGAGGGAGACACAGGACATGAGCGGGAGGTGGGGGAACAGGGGAGACATGGGTCATGAGCAGGGGTGGGGGGAATGGGAGGGAGCCACGGGGCATGAGCAGGGGGTGGGGGGAACAGGGGAGACATGGGGCATGAGCGGGGGGTGTGGGGGAACAGGGGAGACACGGGGCATGAGCGGGGGGTGGGGGGAACAGGGGAGACAAGGGGCATGAGCGCGGGGTGGGTGGGAAAAGGACGGAGACACAGGGCATGAGCGGGGGTTGGAGTGGAAAAGGATGGAGACACGGGGCATGAGCGGGGTGTGGGGGTAACACGGGAGGCACGGGGCATGAGCGGGGATTGGGGGGGGAAAGGTGGGAGACACGGGGCATGAGCAGGGGGTGGGGGGAACAGGGGAGACACAGGGCATGAGAGGGGTGGGGGGAAAAGGAGGGCGACACGGGCATGAGCGGGGGGTGGGGGGAACAGGGGAGACACGGGGCATGAGCGGGGTATGGGGGAAATGGAGGGAGACATGGGGCATGAGAGGGGCTGGGGGAACAGGGGAGACACGGGGCATGAGCGGGGGTGGGGGAACAGGGGAGACACGGGGCATGAGCAGGGGGTGGGGGAACGGGAGGGAGACACGGGGCATGAGCGGGGGTGGGGGGGAACAGGGGAGACACGGGGCATGAGCGGGGGGTGGGGGGGAAATGGAGGGAGAAACGGGGCATGAGCGGGAGGGGGGAACAGGGGAGACATGGGGCATGAGCGGGGGGGAACGGGAGGGAGGCACGGGTCATGAGCAGGGAGTGTGGGGGAACAGGGGAGACACGGGGCATGAGCGGGGGCTGGGGGGTAAAAGGAGGGAGACATGGGGCATGAGCAGGGGGTGGAGGGAACAGGGGAGACACAGGGAATGAGCGGGGGATGGGGGAAAAGGAGGGAGATACGGGGCATGAGCAGGTGGTGGGAGGGAACAGGAGGGAGACACGGGGCATGAGCAGGGGTGGGGGGGAACAGGGGAGACACGGGGAATGAGCGGGGTGGGGAGAAAAAGGAGGGAGAGATGGGGCATGAGCGGGAGGTGGGCGAACAGGGGAGACATGGGGCATGAGCGGGGGGTGGGGGGAACGGGAGGGAGACACGGGGCATGAGCGGGGGTGTGGGGGAACAGGGGAGACACAGGGCATGAGCGGGGGGTGGGGGGTAAAAGGAGGGAGACACGGGTCATGAGCAGGGGGTGGGCGGAACAGAGGAGACATGGGGAATGAGCGGGGGATGGGGGAAAAGGAGGGAGACACGGAGCATGAGTGGGGGATGGGGGAACGGTGTAGACACGGGGCATGAGCAGGTGGTGGGAGGGAACAGGAGGGAGACACGGGGCATGAGCAGGGGGTGGGGGTGAACAGGGGAGACATGGGCATGAGCGGGGGCGGGTGGGAAAAGAGGGAGACAGGGGCATGAGTAGGGGGTGGGGGGGAAAAAGAGGGAGACATGGGGCATGAGCGTGGGGTGGGGGGAACGGGAGGAAGACTCGGGGGGGCATGAGCAGGGGGTGCGGGGAAATGAGAGGGAGACACGGGGCATGAGCGGGGGGTGGGGGGAAAAGGAGGGAGACACGGGGCATGAGTGGGGGATGGGGGAACAGGGGAGACACGGGGTACGAGCAGGGGGTGGGGGTAAAAGGAGGGAGACATGGGGCATGAGCGTGGGGGTGGGGGGAACAGGGGAGACACTGGGCATGAGTGGGGTGTGGGGGGAAAGGGAGAGAGACACAGGGCATGAGCGGGGGTTGGGGGAACAGGGGAGACAAGGGGCATGAGAGGGGGGTGGGGGGAAAAGGAGGGAGACACGGGGCATGAGCGGGGGTTGGGGGAACAGGAGAGACACGGGGCATGAGCGGGGGGTGGGGGAAAAAGGAGGGAGACATGGGGCATGAGCGGGGGGTGGGGGGGGACGGGAGGTAGACACGGGGCATGAGTGGGGGGTGGGGGGAACAGGGGAGACACGGGGCCTGAGCTGGGAGTGGGGGGAATGGGAGGGAGACACGGGGATTGAGCGGGGGTGGGGGGGAACAGGGGAGACAAGGGGCATGAGCGTGGGGTGGGGGGGAAAAGGACGGAGACACGGGCATGGGTGGGGGTTTGGGGGAAAAGGACAGAGACATGGGGCATGAGCAGGGGGTGGGGGGGTAAGGAAGTAGACACGGGGCAATAGCAAGGGGTGGCGGGGAACAGGGGAGACACGGGGCATGAGGGTGGGGTGTGGGGGAAAAGCAGGGAGGCACGGGGCATGAGCTAGGGGTGGGGAGGAACAGGGGAGACACGGGGCATGAGTGGGAGATGGGGAAAAGGAGGGAGACACGGGGCATGAGCGGGGATGGGGGAACAGGGGAGACATGGGGCATGAGCCGGGGGTAGGGGGAACAGGGGAGACACGGGGCATGAGCGAGGGGTAGGGGGGAACGGGAGGGCAACACAGGGCTTGAGTGGGGGGTGGGGGTGAACAGGGGAGACACAGGGCATGAGCGGGGGGTGGGGGGGAAAAGGAGGGAGACACGGGGCATGAGCAGAGGGTGGGGGGAACGGGAGGGAGACACGGTGCATCAGCGGGGTGGTGGGAACAGGGGAGACACGGGGCATGAGTGGGGGGTGGGGGAAAAGGAGGGAGACACAGGACATGAGCGGGAGGTGGGGGAACAGGGGAGACATGGGGCATGAGCAGGGGTGGGGGGAATGGGAGGGAGCCACGGGGCATGAGCAGGGGGTGGGGGGAACAGGGAAGACATGGGGCATGAGCGGGGGGGTGGGGGAACAGGGGAGACACAGGGCATGAGCGGGGGTAGGGGTAAAAGGAGGGAGACACGTGGCATGAGCGGGGGTGGGGGGAACAGGGGAGACACGGGGCATGAGAGGGGGGTGGGGGGAACGGGAGGGAGACACGGTGCGTGAGCGGGTGGTGGGGGAAAGGAGGGAGACATGGGGCACGAGCAGGAGGTGGGGGGAAGAGGGGAGACACGGGGCATGAGCTGGGGGTGGGTGGAAATGGGAGAGTGACACGGGGCATGAGCAGGGGGTGGGAGATCAGGGGAGACATGGGGCATGAGTGGGAGGTAGGGGGGAACAGGGTAGACACGGAGCATGAGCAGGGGGTGGGGGTAAAAGGAGGGAGACACGGGGCATGAGCGGGGGGTGGGGGAACAGGGGAGACAAGGGGCATGAGTGGGGGGTGGGGGGAAAAGGAGGGAGACACGGGGCATGAGCGGGGGGTGGGGGGAACGGGAGGTAGACACGAGGCATGAGCAGGGGTGGGGGAACAGGGGAGACACTGGGCATGAGCGGGTGGTGGTGGGAATGGGAGGGAGACACGGGGCATGAGCGGGGGTGGGGGAATAGGGGAGACAAGGGGCATGAGCGGTGGGTGGGGGGAAAGGAGGGAGACATGGGGCATGAGCAGGGAGTGGGGGCGAACAGGGGAGACAAGGGGCATGAGCGGGGGTGGGGGGAAAAGGAGGGAGACACGGGGCATGAGCGGGGGGTGGGGGGAACGGGAGGTAGACACGAGGCATGAGCAGGGGGTGGGGGGAACAAGGGAGACACTGGGCATGAGCGGGTGGTGGGGGAATGGGAGGGAGACACGGGGCATGAGCGGGGGTGGGGGAATAGGGGAGACAAGGGGCATGAGCGGTGGGTGGGGGGAAAGGAGGGAGACATGGGGCATGAGCAGGGAGTGGGGGCGAACAGGATGTGGACACGAGGCATGAGTGAGGGGTGGGGGGAACAGGGGATACACTGGGCATGAGCGGGTGGTTGGGGGGAATGGGAGGGAGACATGGGGCATGAGCGGGGTGGGGGGAATAGGGGAGACAAGGGGCATGAGCGGGGGCTGGGGGGGGAAGGAGGGAGACATGGGGCATGAGCGGGGGTTGGGGGGAAAGGGAGAGTGACACAGGGCATGAGTGGGGGGGAAAAGGAGGGAGGCACGTGGCATGAACGGGGTGTGGGGGGAACAGGGGAGACACAGGGCATTAGAAGGGGGCGGGGGGAACAGAGGATATACCGGGCAAAGCATGTGCAGGGGTGGGGGGAACGGGAGTGAGACATGGGGCATGAGCGGGGAGTGAGGGGGAACAGGGGAGACACGGGGCATATGAGTGGGGGGTGGGGGGGAAAAGGAGGGAGACACGGGGCATGAGCGGGGGTTGGGGGGAACAAGAGAGAGACACAGGCCATGAGCGGGGGGGTGGGGAACAGGAGGGAGACACGGGCATGAGCGGGGGTTGGGGGGAACAGGAGGGAGACACGGGCCATGTGCGGGGCATGAGCGGGTGGTGGAGTGGAACGGGATATCCGCTCCTCGGCCCTCCACTTCTGTCCTTGTATTTGGAGGCCTCTGATTGAATTGCCCCGTTCCAGTATGGCTTTCGCCCAGGACGAAGTACCAAAAGTGTCCAAGTGTCAGTCCAGGATGATCTGGCCAGGCTGGTAGATAAATGAGGGGTGCGTGCTCTGATCTTATTAGCCCACTCAGCAGCCTTTGATGCTGTTAAACACCCTATTTTGATCTCCCGCATGGCCAAGATTGGCATGACGGGCAGGTTCTCGCCTGGTTTTCCTAATTCCTAGCAAATCAGACCCAGACTCTCTCTCTTCCTCCTTTTTTGTCAGAACTGTGTTCCATTCTCTGTGGTGTAATCCAGGGCTCCACCTTGTTGCCATTACTGTTTAACACCTATATTCTCCCTCTGGTGAGACTCATCCATTCCTTTGGCATCCGCTGCTACACTTATGTCGAAGACACCTGATCTTGATCAGGCTGCGGTGTCATCGCACCTTAGCCAATGCTTGGCAGCCATTGGAATTTGGGTGAGACAGAATTGGCTGAAACGTAATGGTGACAAGACGGAAGTTCTGGTGATTTGGGTGCCCCCTTCTCCTTCACTGTAGAACTCTGTTTTCTTGCATCCGTCACTGCTTGTTCTTGCTTCGCCGGTCACTGCTGCCAGAAAGCTGGGTGTTAATTTTCCATCAGCACTCTCCATGGACGCCCAGGTTGCTGCTGTCTAGAGGGCGGACATTACCATCTTAAGATTCTTAGAAAAGTCCTTCCTATGCTTCCTTCTCATGTTCGCCCTCCAGTCATCACGGCCCTCTTGCTGAGACGCATTGACTATTGCAGTGCTCTATAAATCACGCAGCCCAAATACATGATCCATCGATTACAATTGTTGCAGAATCTCACCGCTCCAGTGGCTAGGAATGTTCCCTATGGAACTCATATCATGCTGGTACTTTGTGCCCTCCACTGACTTCTGGCAGCAAAGGAAATTGAATTTAAATCGCTCTGCCTGGGGCATCATACCTTTTCTGGCCTGGGAGCCAGTTATCAGCAGGAAGAATGTGCGCACTATCTGCCTAGTCACTCTCGTCAGTCTTTATCTGCCCCAACCTCTCAGTTAGCCAGGGTGGGTGACCCTGCCTTCTCTGTGGCAGCAGCCAAACTTTGGAATGCTCTGACTCCTTCACTTAGGAACATCTCTAATCATCTGGAGTTTCAGCATCTCCTGAAGACGCTTCTGTTCTAATCTTTGCTTTTAGTCTTATTGATGTTTGATCCTAGTGCCATGATGTTGCTGGGTGATAGGGTGATCTATAAATCCTGATAACATTACATAAAATAATATAACATGGACTGAGCAATACATGTGGACTCTGAGTTAAAATGATCACCACTTCACAAGCCAGCCAATTTTCATGGGTTTTGTTGTGATGAATTGGATCATCTTATTTAAGTCTTAATTAAGGTTTGTGTTTGTGTTGATTTAATGAATTTCAAGGGTTTTGTAATGCTATGTCTTCTGCAGGGCCCATTGGCCAATGTCGTTAGATGTGATCACACTCTGTGTTGCAACAATAAGGACAACTCGCCATATCATCTGCCTATTTCTTTAACCGGATACCATCGGCCATGGACTTCAGACATGTGCACACTCCACATTGCAACAATTAAGCAAAAAGACTGTGTTCCATTGGCCATGACCACTGGCTACTGCCAGTGGCCCTAGCCTACAGCTAAGCCGAAATACCCCTGCCTAGTTACTAACCAGATCCGACCTCCCTTATCCAAATGTCCATTGGCAATGGTGTTCAGCTGTGCCCCCTATCTCCATTGTTCCTCCATGGTTTCAATTAGGTAAAAAGGTGCAGTGGATCAATTCCCCCCACTAGTCAATGATCTGATCCTACCAGTCGTGGGGTGAAAACGTGTATGCTATTGATTGGGGTGACTGAGGTCAGTCGACAAGTGTGCAAGAACAACTTTCATTTCTTTCAATGCTCTGCCTGTGGCCAGTTAAACATTGAGTGAATATGGGCATTCCATGGATATTGCCAGTTCACTCCCCTGCATCTCCACACTCAGTGCCTCCCTAACTATCTAGGTCATTATTGTATACAAACGAGGATCAGTTGTCAGGTTTATGCTATGAAATGCCCCATCACCTCACCAGGGGCGACATTTGGGGGTCGCCAGGGGTCGCTCCTGGGCTGTGGTCAGTGCCTTGTGGCTCTTTGTTTCCAGAGTTGCTAGCTTTCTTGTGCAGTCCAGTTTAAAAACAGGGGATTCCATAAGTGTAACACTTTGATCAGTGACCCTAAACAATAAAGAATAGGAATAACAAAAAATATGTATTTCTGGAATTCTATGCAATCATTGCAATAATTGCTTGACTCATTTAAGGTTTATTTTAGGAACACTTCTTAAACACTGTAAATTCACAATGCCGACCAAAAACGTCCAAAAAGCATTTAGAGTAGAATAAGTAATTATTTCGGACTATGTATTTTGCTTCCCGCAAATTCCCTTTATAGCATATTATGTTCTGCTCTTTTCTCTGTTGACCCTCCCAATGGTATGTATGTTGCCAACTTCTGAACAATAAAAAGTAGATCCAAACAGGCTTGACATGAGGCCAACTTTGCACCAGACCTGCATGTGAACTGGCCTGCTGGTAAATCTCAGTTACCAGCTTAATGGTTTCCACTACAGAGTGCAGTTCTCTTTTCTCTTTCCTGCTGTGTCATCCAGGGCTCCACCTTGTTGCCATTACTGTTTAACACCTATATGCGCCCTCTGGTGAGACTCGTCCATTCCTTTGGCGTCCGCTGCTACACTTATGTCGAAGACACCTGATCTTGACCAGGCTGAGGTGTCATCGCATCTTAGCCAATGCTTGGCAGCCATTGGAATTTGGGTAAGACAGAATTGGCTGAAACGTAATGGTGACAAGATGGAAGTTCTGGTGATTTGGGTGCCCCCTTCTCCTTCACTGTAGAACTCTGTTTTCTTGCATCCGTCACTGCTTGTTCTTGCTTCGCCGGTCACTGCTGCCAGAAAGCTGGGTGTTAATTTTCCATCAGCACTCTCCATGGACGCCCAGGTTGCTGCTGTCTGCAGAGCGGACATTACCATCTTAAGATTCTTAGAAAAGTTCTTCCTATGCTTCCTTCTCATGTTCGCCCTCCAGTCATCACGCTCCTCGTGCTGAGACGCATTGACTATTGCAGTGCTCTATACCTCACGCATCCCAAATACATGATCCATCGATTACAATTGTTGCAGAATCTCACTGCTCCAGTGGCTAGGAATGTTCCCTATGGAACTCATATCATGCTGGTACTTCGTGCCCTCCAATGACTTCTGGCAGCAAAGGAAATTGAATTTAAATCGCTATGCCTGGGGCATCATACCTTTTCTTGCCTGGGAGCCAGTTATCAACAGGAAGAATGTGCACACTATCTGCCTAGTCGCTCTCGTCAGTCTTTATCTGCCTCTTTACTATCTGGCCCAACCTCTCAGTTAGCCAGGGTGGGTGACACTGCCTTCTCTGTGGCAGCAGCCAAACTTTGGAATGCTCTGACTCCTTCACTTAGGAACATCTCTAATCATCTGGAGTGTCAGCATCTCCTGAAGACGCTTCTGTTCTAATCTTTGCTTTTAGTCTTATTGATGTTCGATCCTAGTGCCATGATGTTGCTGGGTGATAGGTGATCTATAAATTCTGATAACATTACATAACATAACATAACATAACATAACATAACATAACATAACATGGACTGAGCAATACATGTGGACTCTGAGTTAAAATGATCACCACTTCACAAGCCAGCCAATTTTCATGGGTTTTGTTGTGATGAATTGGATCATCTTATTTAAGTCTTAAATAAGGTTTGTGTTTGTGTTGTTTTAATGCATTTCAAGGGTTTTGTAATGCTATGTCTTCTGCAGGGCCCAGTGGCCAATGTCGTTAGATGTGATCACACTCTGTGTTGCAACAATAAGGACAACTCGCCATATCATCTGCCTATTTCTTTAACCGGATACCATCGGCCATGGACTTCAGACATGTGCACACTCCACATTGCAACAATTAAGCAAAAAGACTGTGTTCCATTGGCCATGACCACTGGCTACTGCCAGTGGCCCTAGCCTACAGGTAAGGCCCAAATACCCCTGCCTAGTAACTAACCAGATCCTAACTCCCTTAGCCAAATGTCCATTGGCAATGGTGTTCAGCTGTGCCCCCTATCTCCATTGTTCCTCCATGGTTTCAATTAGGTAAAAAGGCACAGTGGATCAATTCCCCCCACTAGTCAATGATCTGATCCTACCAGTCGTGGGGTGAAAACGTGTCTGGTATTGATTTGGGTGACTGAGGTCAATCGACAAGTGTGCAAGAACAACTTTCATTTCTTTCAATGCTCTGACTGTGGCCGGTTAAACATTGAGTGAATACGGGCATTCCATGGATATTGCCAGTTCACTCCCCTGCATCTCCACACTCAGTGCCTCCCTAGCTATCTAGGTCATTATTGAATACAAACGAGGATCAGTGCTCAGGTTTATGCTATGAAATGCCCCATCACCTCACCAGGGACGACATTTGGGGGTTACAAGGGGTCGCTCCTGGGCTGTGGTCAGTGCCTTGTGGCTCTTTGTTTCCGGTGTTGCTAGCTTTCTTGTGCAGGCCAGTTTAAAAACAGGGGATTCCATAAGTGTAACACTTTGATCAGTGACCCTAAACAATAAAGAATAGGAATAACAAATAATATGTATTCTGGAGTTCTATGCAATCATTGCAATAATTGCTAGACTCATTTAAGGTTTATTTTAGGAAAACTTCTTAAACACCGCAAATTCACAATGCCGACCAAAAACGTGCAAAAAGCATTTAGAGTAGAATAAGTAATTATTTCGGACTATGTATGTTGCTTCCCGCAAATTCCCTTTATAGCATATAATGTTCTGCTCTTTTCTCTGTTGACCCTCCCAATGGTATGTATGTTGCCAACTTCTGAACAATAAAAAGTAGATCCAAACAGGCTTGACATGAGGCCAACTTTGCACCAGACCTGCATGTGAACTGGCCTGCTGGTAAATCTCAGTTACCAGCTTAATGGTTTCCACTACAGAGTGCAGTTCTCTTTTCTCTTTTCTGTGGTGTCATCCAGGGCTCCACCTTGTTGCCATTACTGTTTAACACCTATATGCGCCCTCTGGTGAGACTCGTCCATTCCTTTGGCGTCCGCTGCTACACTTATGTCGAAGACACCTGATCTTGACCAGGCTGCGGTGTCATCGCACCTTAGCCAATGCTTGGCAGCCATTGGAATTTGGATGAGACAGAATTGGCTGAAACGTAATGGTGACAAGACGGAAGTTCTGGTGATTTGGGTGCCCCCTTCTCCTTCACTGTAGAACTCTGTTTTCTTGCATCCGTCACTGCTTGTTCTTGCTTCACCGGTCACTGCTGCCAGAAAGCTGGGTGTTAATTTTCCATCAGCACTCTCCATGTACGCCCAGGTTGCTGCTGTCTGCAGAGCGGACATTACCATCTTAAGATTCTTAGAAAAGTCCTTCCTATGCTTCCTTCTCATGTTCGCCCTCCAGTCATCACGGCCCTCGTGCTGAGACGCATTGACTATTGCAGTGCTCTATACCTCGCGCAGCCCAAATACATGATCCATCGATTACAATTGTTGCAGAATCTCACTGCTCCAGTGGCTAGGAATGTTCCCTATGGAACTCATATCATGCTGGTACTTCGTGTCCTCCACTGACTTCTGGCAGCAAAGGAAATTGAATTTAAATCGCTCTGCCTGGGGCATCATACCTTTTCTGGCCTGGGAGCCAGTTATCAACAGGAAGAATGTGCACACTATCTGCCGAGTAGCTCTCTTCAGTCTTTATCTGCCTGTTTACTATCTGGCCCAACCTCTCAGTTAGCCAGGGTGGGTGACCCTGCCTTCTCTGTGGCAGCAGCCAAACTTTGGAATGCTCTGACTCCTTCACTTAGGAACATCTCTAATCATCTGGAGTGTCAGCATCTCCTGAAGACGCTTCTGTTCTAATCTTTGCTTTTAGTCTTATTGATGTTCGATCCTAGTGCCATGATGTTGCTGGGTGATAGGGTGCTCTATAAATCCTGATAACATTACATAACATAACATGACATAACATAACATGGACTGAGCAATACATGTGGACTCTGAGTTAAAATGATCACCACTTCACAAGCCAGCCAATTTTCATGGGTTTTGTTGTGATGAATTGGATCATCTTATTTAAGTCTTAAATAAGGTTTGTGTTTGTGTTGTTTTAATGCATTTCAAGGGTTTTGTAATGCTATATCTTCTGCAGGGCCCAGTGGCCAATGTCGTTAGATGTGATCACACTCTGTGTTGCAACAATAAGGACAACTCGCCATATCATCTGCCTATTTCTTTAAATGGATACCATCGGCCATGGAGTTCAGACATGTGCACACTCCACATTGCAACAATTAAGCAAAAAGACTGTGTTCCATTGGCCATGACCACTTGCTACTGCCAGTGGCCCTAGCCTACAGCTAAGGCCCAAATACCCCTGCCTAGTAACTAACCAGATCCGACCTCCCTTATCCAAATGTCCATTGGCAATGGTGTTCAGTTGTGCCCCCTATCTCCATTGTTCCTCCATGGTTTCAATTAGGTAAAAAGGCACAGTGGATCAATTCCCCCCACTAGTCAATGATCTGATCCTACCAGTCGTGGGGTCAAAACGTGTCTGGTATTGATTGGGGTGACTGAGGTCAGTCGCCAAGTGTGCAAGAACAACTTTCATTTCTTTCAATGCTCTGATTTTGGCCGGTTAAACATTGAGTGAATACGGGCATTCCATGGATATTGCCAGTTCACTCCCCTGCATCTCCACACTCAGTGCCTTTCTAACTATCTAGGTCATTATTGTATACAAACGAGGATCAGTGCTCAGGTTTATGCTATGAAATGCCCCATCACCTCACCAGGGACGACATTTGGGGGTCGCCAGGGGTCGCTCCTGGGCTGTGGTCAGTGCCTTGTGGCTCTTTGTTTCCGGAGTTGCTAGCTTACTTGTGCAGGCCAGTTTAAAAACAGGGGATTCCATAAGTGTAACACTTTGATCAGTGACCCTAAACAATAAAGAATAGGAATAACAAATAATATGTATTTCTGGAATTCTATGCAATCATTGCAATAATTGCTAGACTCATTTAAGGTTTATTTTAGGAACACTTCTTAAACACCGCAAATTCACAATGCCGACCAAAAACGTCCAAAAAGCATTTAGAGTAGAATAAGTAATTATTTCGGACTATGTATTTTGCTTCCAGCAAATTCCCTTTACAGCATATTATATTCTGCTCTTGTCTCCGTTGACCCTCCCAATGGTATGTATGTTGCCAACTTCTGAACAATAAAAAGTAGATCCAAACAGGCTTGACATGAGGCCAACTTTGCACCAGACCTGCATATGAACTGGCCTGCTGGTAAATCTCAGTTACCAGCTTAATGGTTTCCACTACAGAGTGCAATTTGCTTTCTGACTTTGAGAACATTGTGACATGTAGTTGTTCATTTTACTATAGCTGGTATGGGTTGAGCACCCGCTGCTGTGATGTATATGTGATCTGCAGTTTGCGGGTGTAAATCCCAGCAAGGCCAACTCAGGCTTTCATCCTTCTAAAGTCGATAAATGAGTACCAACACAGGTTGGGTGAGATTGCATGCATATTTGTTCTATATAAAGCGCTTAAGCATAAGTGCTATATAATAACACGTCATTATCATTTGGACTTGGATGTCTACTTGCATTTACGGTAATATGGGCCTATACACACTGATATTAATGATATGTATGGTGATCCGTTCTTGTATGAAATGTATATCACATTACTGTGATATAACCATATTTTTCGAAGTCTACTTAGGAACACTGCTATGTTATGCCACTTCCTGTTTTGTCAAGGGATGAAAGGTTGTGTTCCATCGCTTCCTTTGATGTCACTTTGGGGTGGGGTCAAATGACATAATGTCCTGTGTTGTTATCAGAAGTCAAGGGTCGGGTGATATCATTTCATCTACCCCTGTGATTTTGGTGAAATGACATCCATGCTCCTCACGTTATTCTTTATATAGAGAAAGTGCACCTCATCCACTGGTTTACAATGATACTTCATATTTAGTGCTGGCAAGTAGCTATTAACATGTTCAATCTTTTTTAAAAATAGAAATGTGAACTTTTTATGCTTGATATACTTGCATCTTTAGAAATAATGTGAACATTATGAGCAAAATATTTCATAGTCCTGCTAAATTGTGCACTAAGCAGCTAGTCAGCCAATAACAACTGGAACAACACAATGTCCTTCATGTAACCAAAGGTCCATTTTCTAAGTTCATAATGCCACTTCTCTGGCTGCTAACTCACCTTGAAGATCAAGACCCACACATTTTTTTTTAAAAACGTAAGAAGTTTGGGGATGGACAGAGGCCATTTAAAATGTTCACCTCATATATCCCTTAAATCCCAACACCTTAAGTAAGCCTAAGAGATTTGAAGACGTAGGAGGCTGGAATGGAAGTTTACAAATGTACATTTGCATAGTAAGTTCTGTGAGAAATACCTATGTGTAAACATATTAGATGATCCATGCCCTACCCAGCACTCTCAAAGCAGTGTAATGGAGCCTAATATACCAAATGAAGCTGACCCAGTCGGACCAGTGATGGAAGAATCCAAAGGATTAATACTTTAAAAAGGTCCAGCATATTTTGAATATATCCTCTGTTATCAAATTTAATTGTAGAATGTGCGCTGCTGAAACATACATAGATGTTGAATGACTGATTTAAATGGTTTTCAGTATTTTTCACTTGTGTTTCAATATGTCCCATCACAGCCGACACAAGATGCATGCAGGTTTACAATTGCTTGTTTCATCAGAACCAATTCCAATGTTACATGTAATCAATATGAAAACCACAAAAGAAGAACCAGACTCTTATTTTCTTCTTCTTGCCAAAGTGACACTCAGACAGTTCTGACAGCTCAGAGGCTGGGCCCCTACAAGTGGACAACACTTTCTCTGTTGCATCTCTATCTCAGCTGCTCGATGTCAAAAGCGGCTGCAGGACGCAGTGCGCTTGATGACCTTGTTGCTTGTTGCTCGCTGCTGGGTCCACTCTTCTAGCATGTGCTACACTCACACCGGAGTCGTTCCTCGATGTTCCTCTGTTGTCTGCCGCCGGCATTGCTCCTTGCCGCTCCTCAACCCAAGTAAGATCCATTGTGATGGCGAGACAATGATGACGGCAAAGTGATGGTGATCATGGCGAAAAAGGTAGCTGGCACACGTGGTCTTGCATGCAGTGCTTCCTGAAAAATGAATATAGGACATCAGCTAGCAGAGTGGTGGGCTCAAAGAGTCCAAGTGAATTGTAGAGTGTGCATATCAGCCCAGAGTGCTCTAGTGTGGTTCAGACTGGATGTTGACTGGTGGTTGTTGCAGGGGCTGTTGGAGGATTGTCTGGAGATTGTTGGGGTGACTTCTACCCCTCACACCCTTCAAGTCCTTTAATCCTGAAACCTGTAATGAGTTGCTTAATGTGCCCATTTTCTGTCCAGCTTTTGCCTCCTTGCCCTAACCTTAGTCCCTATCTACCATTGTAAACTAAGGTGAAGGTGATAGGTGATATGGTGGGTAAATTGTGAGTAAATGAGTAGATGGCAAGCTGCTGTCAAGCACATGGCAAGAACATGTCAAACATATACCAAACATATACCTCTAAGTATCGCTCTACATAGCTAATGCCTAGGAATTGGTATGAGGTGGCTATTGTCCACAAAGCAGGTCAGGTCGGAGGGTTTCACTATGAGCGTGTCTGCATGTGTAGCAGACGGAGAATCAGCTTCCCAAGAACTTGTGCAATCTTCCAAAAGCCCTTTGGGTTCAAACATTCTTCCAACCGCAGCTCCATTGTTATTCTCACATGTGCAAGTGGAATGGAACCAACAGTTGCAGATTCTGCCAAGAAAGTTCTTTCTTTTGCAAACATTCCAGCAATAAAGTTAACCTCAATGGCAGTGTTAGTCCCTGACAGCGAAAGGATGGCAATGGGAACTACTGGCAGGTGAAGGATTCAAAATGAATTGGACCTAAACCTCATGAACTCCCCTGACCTCTCTTCAGGCTTTACATAACTAAAGAATTGCTTCAGTTTTAGGATTCTGAATTCCCATTGAAGGGACCATGAGCTGTCATCTCCCCTCAATCTAATCTGTATTCCTAGTCCATCAATAAAACTGGATTTCAGTCAACCACTCAGTCTGTCTCACACCCCTTTGATTTCCCCAGATGTATTAGAGCAAGACCCAGGGCTTTGGAGGGCATATGAGTCAGAGGTGCATCATGTTGTCCTAGCGAATGTTAAAATGAACCTCCCCAACAATTGCCCTGCAACCCTGATACATGTTGACTCATTTGATCAAACAATAGCTATAAGCGACGCCAGAATTAGAAATGTGGATATATTCATAATCCTTGCTAAAGCAGTAGTAAATCCAAGCGTTCCTATGATCCAGAATTCTGGAGTGGGCATGGTTTGTGATTCTACCAGGGACGCAATGTCTAATGGAGCTTCAAATTCATGGCGTGCCTCCGGCCAATGAAGACATGGTTTCCTCATACAAAGTCAAGCTATCTGCAGTGAGTGCGTTGCAGGAGACTGTGCAGACTTGTGCAAAATAAAATCATCTTTGAGCTCAATTAGTAATGAAGATGAAAGATCTGTATCAGTATCTGTATCAGGAGCCAGTTTCTCCCCATGAAATGGAGCTGCATGGACATAGGTTAGCAGCAATAGACAATGGACACCTGACCTGCACTAAACGTCTAGCAAACCTTTCCGGTGTCATGAGTAAAGGTGCCACTTGGTTCCCTTTCCCTGGGCCATAAGATCTGCTAAACCTATATTGCCCTCTTGCCCAACTGTAACGTCTTAGATGCACTATTGCTTTTTACATCTCGAAGCACCTCACAGCAGCTGCCAACTTCTCCCAAGAAGGAACTACCTGGGTGGCCTCCTTTCTGGAAGGACGGTCATGGAGTCTTCTCAGATATTGCCAGTGCCCCTCCCTGATCCCATCACATGCAGAGTCCTCCAAGGCTCCTGTGTCTCCCTCACACTACTCAAAATGTTCACCAGACCCCTCTTTGCCCTTCTGGACTCCATTGGCATCTCATACACAAACGTTGCTGATGACCAAAATCATTCTCCCCCTTGTTGGCATCTTTGACAATGACTCCTCCACTATCAGCAAAATGTACTCAACAATCCATGCATGGATGGTCACAAACCACTTATGCCTCAATGATGACAAGACAGAGAATCCTACTGGTAGGATCACCAGCCATACTGAACAAGCTCAACACATAATTTGCTTCCTTCAGCATTGACTAAAATCTGATCCCAGTGTCTACCTGAGTAAAAACTCTTGGTTTCCATATGGACACCACTGTAAGGATATTTGGCGTGTTACAGCACAGAGTACAGCACTACTGAACAGGTAGCAATTTTTTTTTTTGATGCAGCACCACCACATGGGTGTGGTGCATTGCTATATGTGTTGCCAGATTAACATGGACATATAACTAAAGACAGGCTATTCAGTCAAAAACGATTTTAACATATAAGATGCAAATCTATTTTTACAGTTAAAAGCACACGTGCACATTCAAAAATGCACACTATTTTTCACCTGAAATGCCTATGGTGCAAGTGACACATTTGAAAATTAATAACCAACCTTATTAATAACTAACCTGACTAATAAAACTGCATTTAACATAACCCACTAATAAAAATGTGTCTCCACTGCAGAATTAGGCCTGCTCTGAAAGTGAACTTTTAAACGCACATTCATTTTTTTTTTTTTCTCTGCTGCTCTGTCCACATAACTACAGGAAGCAAAGGGCTCGAAGGAACTGGAAATCAGTTGGTTACAAATAGTTACTGTAGAAATGAGCCATTGTGTAGTGAGGGAGGAGATGGCATGATTGATTCTGATTGGAGCAGCGTCATAGCAAGTATCATGCTAGAGGCAGTGATTAGAGTTTTGCTGGGGGAGCTTGAGGAGAGGGGGAGGACATTCGAGATTTGGCAGAGCTGGGAGAAGGACCTGTTTCCTGGCTGAAGCATTCCTGCTGCAAAAGCTGAGAATTCCAGGCAATAACCCCGGTTTGAGAACGAATGACGCTTGTTTTCACTGGGGTTAATCTTCAAGGGAGCCAAATTCAGAAAGAGAACAGCTGAAGAAAACTCATGCTGAACAGATAAGGTAATTACAGAAGTGTGGGGGCTGAGTGTGTACGAGAATATTCAGTCAGTGTAGGAAAGGAGATTCCTGTGCTTTACTCACATGTTTAATGTTGCAAATTGAGTTCTTGTCTCCGCCACTCTCTTTTCAGTGTATCACAGACAATGCTGTTACTGTGCTATTTTATTTATTTCTGTAAAGAGTGAGATCGTGTTTAAATGCAACTTTTATAATACACAAAAATATTTGAAAGCAGACGGGTGGTGTGTTTTATATTTACCAATACAGTGCTGATGATGTGGGGAGATGTTTAGACAGTGCAATTGTCATTTTCAAGGTAGCTAAACATCAAATTTGGCTGCAGCCGTGTGCACAATGTAATTTAGTATGAGCAGTTATAACTAACTGTGTGTGTTGTAGTTTGTTGGAGGTCTATGAGTCGGCAAAAAGAGAGGTCCGGGACATAGTTCACTACCGTATATAAGATAGTGAAAATACCACATGATAGCTCGCTGCCGTAGATAAGACAGAGAGAAATTGCCCATGGTGGCACACTAAAAATGAAAATGTTGTGTTCCTGAAATGCAAGCCTGAGGTCTCTCTAGTGATTACACAAAAAATCTAAACAAAAATAAGGGGTTCTGGATATTGGGGCCACAAATAAAACAAGGGAATTATGCTCACCAAAATACCACCAACCACGCATACCAACCACGCATACCAAATACGCATGTCTGTGTGCTGAAATAATGCATGTCCACTGTATTATTGTTGTACATGGCCCAATCTGAATACAAGGAGTGATTGTTGCTAAGTTATTTTTCGGCGGTAAGAAAATACTGTCAGGCCCCAAATCTCCACAAAATACCCTACATATTTATGGTGCGTTGCAGGCCGGGAAAGTGATCATAGAGTACCTACTGGGAGTGGCAAGCGTGTCTCACACTGCCATTTGCACATTAAAGGGAACCCATTTTATAATAGCAGTGTGCCACTAAAAACGAATTTCAGAATGTCACAAAGGGAAACCACATTCTCAGACCTAGTGCAATATTTAGAGGCAAAGTTGTTTGCACATGGGACTTGGTCGTCGAATAGCACGTTAGAATGGCGTGAACGCATTCAGGGTGAGGTGCAGAAAGAAAAACTAGACAATATTTTTGCAGAAGGCAGCATAATTCAGGTCTGTCTTACAAAATTATTGAATGCAGCCGATAAAAGTGCAGAGAAAGACTGTTTAATACGGCTACGCAGCAAAACATGGATTATTTTGAATAAGTCCCTGCGAATGCAGGAGAATGATACTCAGCTAATTAACAGGTTAAAGACTGAATTAGATGGGGCAAGTAAAAATCAGGAAATGTTAAGAGCAGAATTGGATGTATGCCAAAAAGACATGCAATTAAAATGCAGAGACTTTGATGCTCAGTTATCCAAAAGCAAGAAACAATTTGAGGATAGTGAGCAAGAATTGGTACACTTAAAAGCCTTAGTGGTCCACATTAGACAGGATAAAGATGAGGTTGTTTCAGAAATGCAGATTTTACAAAAAGAACATTGTGAAAAAGAATGTGATCTCCAGAGTGCAGAACAAGAAATGATTAAAGTGATTCAAGAAAGAGACAAGAGAAATAAAGAGTTCAATGAATGCCAAATGCAAATGTGCGACATGCAGGAGGTGATCAATAAGATGAGTGATGAAAACAACTATTTGCAAAATGAAGCAAACAGACTCCTTAAAAAGTGTAAGGACTTAGAACAGCAAATGTGCATTCCCAGGTCCCAGGAGAGGCGGCAGGGTACCACATTCAATTGAGTGGAGGTGAATTCTAGCTCTGCCCAAAGAGCTAGTGCTCCAGTGACTGGGCCGGTGACTGAACTTGGTTGCAGCGCCCTGGGGGGATTTGATACTCCCATTGGGGGCAGCCACCAATCTCATACACCTGAAAACAGGATTGAATCACAAAATAGTGCAATTCCATGCATTGCAACAAGTAGCCCCATAAAAATAATGAAATCCATTAAAGCCCTGATCAAACCATTTAAAAAGGGAGGTGAATGCTGCATTGAGGATCACTTAGAAGCGGTGCATGACATTTTTAAAGCACTCCAGATACCTAAGGAACAGTACAGACAATATTTTCATTTAACTTTAGATGCCCCGACGGCCAGCATCATAAGGGGATTAAATGAACAGCAGAATATGGCCTGGTTGGAGTTTGAAAAAGAAATTAGCCGTCATTTTTCTCCTTTTCAGTCATTGCAGGAGGCAAAGAAAGTCGCTTACACAATTACTGCTGGACCTAATACATCCCCTCGTCAATTTTTACAAGACTTAAAAAGAGCATTTTCTCGCTTTGATGTATCTTTTGACTCAAATTCCAATGAGTTTAAAACTGCATACTTCTATGGGCTACAGAAAGACATCATATCCCAATTGGTCCGTGAATTTGACCGTCCCTTGAATGGATTGTACATCAAAGCACAAAACTATATGAGGTACTCTATTGTCACGGTAGAGAAAGTGATAAAATGAAAGATACTAGACCTAAATCTAAAGAACCCTCAGCCACAGTAATGGAAATCAGGTCAGCCAAAATGTCCCTTGAGTCTGCTCAAAGCCAAGGTAAAAATAATGTGACACCTGAACAAAGGGGTAATCAACAAAGATCGCCATTTCCTGTACCAATGTTCCAATCACATGATCCTAGTAATAGAGAGAGCTACATCAGCCCTAGGTATTTAGGGGACAGACCCCGGGTAGGATATCGGCCTGATATGGCAGGTATGAACAATAACCAGAGACAAAATCAAGATCAAAGAAATGATGGTCCCTGCCAGTCATTGAGGACACAGAGCAGATTTGATCCCAACACCATGATATATGGTAATCAGGATAGTCCCCAATATGTGGATCGATTTACTGATAATGGAAATCAACCTAGGGGCCAGTACCCACAATCTGAGAGACAGGACATGAGGCAAAACGTGAACTACAATCCACGTCAGTACAATGATTCCCCACCAGGGGACTATAATCAAAGGATGGGTGCAACCCGCTCCCCTCCACAAATGAATCAAGAGTTCAGAAACCATCCCAACCGACATCAATCACCTGAGAGGTATCAGAATAGATCCAATCAGGGGGAAAACAACCAATCTCGACCTAGGCCACAGAAAGAGGATCCTAGAGAGATGGAAAGGTTCCAGTGCCTTGAGGCCCAAGTGAAAATGTTAGCTGAGCAAATATTAAAGCTCTGTACAGCGCAAAAACAACCTTCCAAAGAGGGGGCTGATGGCCATAGCAATGACCGGGGGGCTTCCGAAAAGTGACTAAGTACTTATGATAACTGCAGTGCCAAAATGACAGATTGCTCTGATATAATTTTGCATAACGACTCTGAGATGCCTAATGGATTAAGGGGCCGATTCATGGAACAAACGTGCGCCGAAAATCTACGCGCAAGCAGGCGCAAGCGGAAAAAAAGAGGCGCACGCGTGCGATTCATGGAAGTCCCTGCGCGTGTCTTCCTCGGGATGTGCGCCAAACCCGTGCATGGCGCACACGTCACTGCAACATCCTGAAAGACGTGCGCCACGCGCACAGTTAAAGCGCACAACCTCTGCGCATACACTAGAAAGTGGGCGGAACACGGGGCGTAACGCGCGGAATGGGGAACAACTTGCGAAAACAAGGGCGTAACTGGGGATGTACTGCAGGGAAGCAGAGGGAACGCCCACACGCACCCGAACCACACGTATTCATGGAACCGAATAGGGCAAAGCCACGCACAGCGAAAGACACGCACAAGCCGATACACGTCCACCACACGAAGGCAGGCGGTAGCGTCCCTGCACATTACAAAAGTGGCAACATACAGCAATAGTGCCTGTGCGAGCGGGGCACGTGTATTTCGGGGTTGCGCGGGAAGTTACACACGCGATTGAGCGGGGTACGTGTATTTCAGGGGTTCGCGTGAGGTTTCTCACGCGATCGGGCCTGGGGGAGCAGGCTACGTGTATTTCAGGGGTGCGCAGGAAGTTTTACACGCGAATAGCCTGGGCGCGTGTATTTCAGGGGTGCGTGGGAAGTTGTACACGCGAATAGCCTGGGCGCGTGTATTTCAGGGGTGCGCAGGAAGTTTTACACGCGAATAGCCTGGGCGCGTGTATTTCAGGGGTGCGCTTGAAGTTTTACACGCGAATAGCCTGGCCGCGTGTATTTCAGGGGTGCGCGGGAAGTTTTACACGCGAATAGCCTGGGCGCATGTATTTCAGGGGTGCGCGGGAAGTTTCTCACGCGATCGGGCCTGGGGGAGCGGGGTACCACTCACCGTCTGCCTTGCGTGTAGTAGAACGCGTAGCCAACACCCGCTGTGAAGTAATAGCGTGTGAACCCCAACGGATGGAAAACACACGCACCGCACGAAAAGCACGTACAGAACATAAAGGCACGCGGGATCTCCAAGCCCTGCCAGGGCAACGCCCATGCGCAAAACGTCACAGACGCGCTTACGCTGTAAGGGCCTTTGGTCCAATGAAATCGCGTACGCGTGCTGACGCGCTTACGCGCTAAGGGCCTTTCCTCGAATTACACGCTGACGTGCAGATTTTTCACGTGCCAAATCACTCCGTATCAAGCTGGCCACGCGAAAACACACGGAAGACCACGCTCCTGCCCAGAAGGCCGAATCACTGCCCCGAGCAGCCTCCCACGTGCCATCTGCTGCTGCCTGCCTGCCTGCCTGCCTGCTGCCACCGTGCCCTGCCATTTGGTGCCTGCACATCAGCCATCTGCAGGGGTCCAGTTGCTGTGTCCACCCCTGCTGGTACAGAAGACTCCCGACTCGAATAACATCGCTCCACAGCCCAGCCCCAGGACCCAGTTGACCACCCACTCCTGCCCCTGGGATTGCCATGTCGGGCACATCCACATCTGACCCCAGTGGCAACCCCCGGCCAGAGGGGCAGAGGGGCACCAGCTTCACTGCCACCGAAGTTGGTGTCCTGGCGGAGCAAGTCCTGGGGCAGTATGATGCCCTCTTCGGATCGTCCCGCGCCAACAGGGAAGGACGGGATAGGATCTGGGCCGACTGTGTGGTTGCCATCAACGCGGAGGGGGTGGCAACCCGCACCATCCTGAAGGTCAAGAAGCGCTGGGAGGACTTGAGGTCCAGGACCCTTATGAAGGCCCGGCGCCTCGTGGAGGGGGGCCGGGGCCGCATGAGTTCCATCCAGTTGAGGGTCCTGGAACGCGCACACCCAGCGCTCCACGCCCAGGTCCTTGAGAGGGAGACCCGTCTGGAGTTGAGCGGTAAGTGGCCAAGCATTGCTGTGTGAGACAGGGCATGTTGCAGTGTGCTGGTTGTCTGATACTTGCCTGCACGTGTGACATAAGCCATGTATGCATGTATGTGTGCAGGGACATCATGGGAATGCATGTGCGACCTGTAATGTGTGAACCGCACGGTTGTTGCACGTGTTTGAATGCGACATGGGGAGCCCTGTGCAGATTGCACACGTGAGAGCATGGCAGTCTCTGTTCCTGGACATGGGTGGGGGCGAGGGATGGGTGCTGATGCCAGATACATATGTGGTATCCATGTCTGTGTGCCTGACCTGCGTGTCTGTGACTTGTGAGTGCCATGGATGCATGACACATGTCTGTGACAATGTACAGATTCACTGATGCAGCCTAGTCATCCTTGTATGCACTGTGATTGTGGTGTACGGGGCCAGATGGATGTGACTGAGGTGAAGTGTGTGCATGTGATAGGCATGACCCATGATGCATGTGAGTCCCATTACATTGTATGATTCGAGAGTCCATTGGACATGCATTGAAATGTCCATGGCACGCACCATGACTGTCACTGTGTGTGTTTTGCCTGGACTGACACATGTGTTGTGGTGTGACATGATGGAAGTGTACTTTGACAGTGGCACTCATCTGCTATTGCTTCCTGTCTAGGGGACCATTGTACAGTACCCTGATGCTTGTGTTCTATGTCTCCCTCTACGCAGCGGCTAGTGAAGGAGAGGGCGGAGACGGCGCTGTGGAGCAAGGCGGCGGGGATGCCCCCACGGCTGCAGCGGAAGGGGTGGGTGAGCCCCCACAGGGGCCTGCTACGGCGGTAGACGGCGAGGAGCCATCCAGGTTGGTGGTTTCCACAGAGGAGGAGGAGGCCGCCACTGAGGCGCACATGGGTCCTGGTGGGGGCATCCCTGCTGGTGCAAGTGGTGCAGTCCAGGGGCAGGGGCAGGAGACAGCAAAGGTCACCTTGGAGGGGCCTGTGCATGTCGTATCCCTGAACCTGTGGGTGCACCACCTTGCACCAGCAGGGATGCCCCGTCCCAGGCCCTTCCGCAGGTAGAGGGGATGTCCATGTCCTCTGACTCCCCTCCACCTGCGGACGAGGGGACCCCTGGCCGTGTGGAGAAGGTCCTGATTGGGGTCGCGATGCGCACGGCTGTGATTCGTGATGCCGTGCGTGCTTTCCAGGAGGAGCACGCACGTCATCATGAAGAGCACCGTGCCGACGTGGCCCAATTGGGATCGGCCATGTTCGGGGGTTTCCTGCATGTGTCGGCCAATCTGGCGGCCCTCTCCTCCTCTGTGGAGACTATACGCCAGTCGTTCTCCTTGCCATCTTCCGGCCCAGATGCCACCAGGGCCCCCTGTGGACCTGCCCTGACCAATGCAGCCAGCTCGGTGGGGATCCCATCCCTGCCACAGTCGGGAGTCAGAGGTCCAGCAGGGGTGGACAACACAGCAACTGGACCCCAGCAGATGGAGGATGTGACGGCATCATCGGGCAGGGCATGTGCACGGCGGCGACGGTGGTTTCCATCATCCTGGATGCCGTCGTGCTGGCAGAGGCAGTGGCGTCGGAGGCAGCAGCAGGCTCGACGTGGGAGGCATCATGGCTCGGGGCCATCAAGATCAGAGGGGCAGGCATCGGCCGGAGGGCAGGAGAACCCTGGGATGGAAGTGTCTTCCGTGTGGGAGCAGTTGGTCCAGCGGATAGGTGCGGAGCGGCAGCGGGTGGAAGAGGAGCGGCTCACCATGGTCAGGGCGGAGTTCTCCATGCGTCGGGCGTTGAGGCGGGCTGAGTGCCTCGAGGAAGCTCGCAGGGAGTTTGAGCTGGACATGGGGTTATCCCTGCGAGACCTCGAGGCCAGGACAGAGTCCCGCCTCCAGGACATCGACATGGAGTTCGATGATGCCCTGGCCGGCAACATCACCGAGTGAGCCGCAGGACTTGCCCGCTGCCATTGTATATAGTTATATAGTTAGTGGTAGGTTTCCTTTGAATTATTTATTTTTTTTATTTGGTTGCGATTGGACAATGCGCCACTTTTTTGTATATAGTTCAGTTTTTAGTTAGTTGACATAGTTAGGTTTCATTTGGTTGGGCTCATGGACCCGGGATTGTCTTGTATATAGTTCTTCAATGGATTTTTGGATTTATTGGATTTTTTTCATGGACATTCAACTTTTTGTTGTTTTGCTTTGTGGTTTTTCTTATTTCATTTCCATTCTTGTTGATTTTCAATACATTTTTATTTTCATCCTTCAATGTGTCGTATCATCTCATTACTTTCATGCATGTCATGTTGGGTGTTTTAACATTCACTTGCAGCCATTGTGTGTGACAGACATGTGTTCATTTGCATTATTTACATTGGGTGTGTAACATGTAATTGCCTTTGATATGTGGGTGGATGTGATAGTTGGTTGGGCCTTTTGGCAGGGGAGGGTGGCCATTACGGACATGATTGGGGATTGTTGGGACCCAAGTGCAGGGGGGCATGGATGGGACATGGGTGGGGGCCTGCTGGCAGGTGCCCCACAGTCTTGGGGGGTGGGGGTGCAAGGGGACATGAGTGGGACATGGTTGGGGGCCTGCTGGCAGGTGCCCCACAGTGCTGGGGGTGGGGGTGCAGGGGGACATGAGTGGGGGCCTGCTGGGGGGTGGGGGTGCAAGGGGACATGAGTGGGACATGGTTGGGGGCCTGCTGGCAGGTGCCCCACAGTGCTGGGGGTGGGGGTGCAGGGGGACATGAGTGGGGGCCTGCTGAGGGGTGGGGGTGCAAGGGGACATGGTTGGGGGCCTGCTGGCAGGTGCCCCACAGTGCTGGGGGGTGGGGGTGCAAGGGGACATTGATGGGGGCCTGTTGGGGGGTGGGGGTGCAAGGGGACATGGTTGGGGGCCTGCTGGCAGGTGCCCCACAGTGCTGGGGGGTGGGGGTGCAAGGGGACATGAGTGGGGGCATGCTGGGGGGTGGGGGTGCAAGGGGACATGGTTGGGGGCCTGCTGGCAGGTGCCCCACAGTGCTGGGGGGTGGGGGTGCAAGGGGACATGAGTGGGGGCCTGCTGGGGGGTGGGGGTGCAAGGGGACATGGTTGGGGGCCTGCTGGCAGGTGCCCCACAGTGCTGGGGGGTGGGGGTGCAAGGGGACTTGAGTGGGGGCCTGCTGGGGGGTGGGGGTGCAAGGGGACATGAGTGGGACATGGTTGGGGGCCTGCTGGCAGGTGCCCCCCGGTGCTGGGGGGTGGGGGTGGGGGTGCAAGGGGACATGTGGCTTGGCTGGGGGGCATGCCCATGGTGGATGGGCTGCCTGCGGGACATGACCAGGGGTGCAGGGTAGTCCCCTGTGGTGTGGGCTGCCTGCAGAGGTCGTGGAGGGGGTAGAGGGGAGACCTGGGAGGACCCACACTGGCAATTCAACTCTTCAACTTCCCGCACACCCACGTAATACACTGGCCCACTCGCACAGGCCCAATCGCGTGTAGGATTTCTCGCGCACCCTTGTAATAAACGTACCCAGGCCAATCGCGTGTAGAATTTCTCGCGCACCCCTGAAATCCACGTACCCAGGCCAATCGCGTGTAGATTTTCTCTCGCACCCCTGTAATACACGTACCCAGGCCAATCGCGTGTAGAATTTCTCGCGCACCCCTGAAATCCACGTACCCAGGCCAATCGCGTGTAGAATTTCTCGCGCACCCCTGAAATCCACGTACCCAGGCCAATCGCGTGTAGATTTTCTCGCGCACCCCTGTAATACACGTACCCAGGCCAATCGCGTGTAGAATTTCTCGCGCACCCCTGTAATCCACGTACCCAGGCCAATCGCGTGTAGATTTTCTCGCGCACCCCTGTAATACACGTACCCAGGCCAATCGCGTGTAGATTTTCTCGCGCACCCCTGAAATCCACGTACCCAGGCCAATCGCGTGTAGATTTTCTCGCGCACCCCTGTAATACACGTACCCAGGCCAATCGCGTGTGGAATTTCTCGCGCACCCCTGTAATCCACGTACCCAGGCCAATCGCGTGTAGAATTTCTCGCGCACCCCTGAAATCCACGTACCCAGGCCAATCGCGTGTAGATTTTCTCGCGCACCCCTGTAATACACGTACCCAGGCCTATCGCGTGTGGGGACACCCGCACACCCCTGAAATACACGCTCCCCGCTCTGCGTTTGCTGCTGCCCTTTGCGCTGGATTGGGGATTTTGATGGCTTTTCCCTGCGCGAGGGGCGTTCCTGGGGCGTAACTGACGCTGCTGCAGGGTCGCTGCGCCACTCTGCGCCACGGCTGGTTGTGGATGTTGGAATCCATGAATACGCTGTGCGCCTGAATGTGTTTCGGCGCACGCGGCTGGCGCAGACTACCGCACGCGCACACTGTGCGCCAGCCGCGTGCGCCACTTGTGCGCCGAATTCTATGAATTGGCCCCTAAATGATCACAAATGCACAGAATTAAAAAATGACAAATTGCTGAATGATGTTGTTACACATGTTCAGTTGGAAGGTTGTAATGTGGTCTCTGATGTTACCCAGATGGATGGGCGAACAGTGGCCACACTCCAAAAAACCTCTGATCATGGAGAAATGAATAAAGTCTCTTGCGCAGAAATGGGTAAAAAGGAGGGAAAAATGTCTTTCCATTTACCAATGTGTTTAGCCAAAAGTGAAAAAGACCTGAGAAAGGTGAGCCCTAAAATCAGTAAGAATTCACATTTCTTATGTGTATTAGAGGAAGTTGAGGACAGATATTATGCACCCATCACTGTAGAAGAAAAATGCCACACCTTTGCTATGATTGCACTGGCTCACAGGCCACAATTATGTCCAAGGAGCTGGTAAAGAGTATCAATGAAGGGAGACCCCCACAGAGTCAGATCACAGTGAAGGAAAATAAAGGCCCAGTGCATAACTTTAATGGGGAGGAGGTGCCCATCATACTGAGGTTGACATAAAAATAGGAAAGCACAGAATGAAACAAGAGGTATTGATCACATCTATTTGTAAAATTCCATTTCTGATGGGGACAGATTGCCTGAAAAGATTGTCTCCTCTAATAGATGGGGTGAATGGAGTGCTGTGGTCCTTAAACAAAAAACCATTGAGGCCTAAGAAACTAAAATCACAAAACAGCAATATAAATGAATGTCACACCGTTGCCAAAACAAATGATGCTGTGGAGATATATCTCCAGAATAGCTGCATACCTAGTGTCACTGTTATATTAATGTGTCAAGACAAAATGCAGAGCGACAATGAAAAACTACCTGTACAAATATACTTGGACCCAAGGAAAAATTGGCAGACTGCCATAGATGACCACACATTACGTTTTTATTTAAAAGAGAAAACATGCAAACAGAATATTGCTCCTAAAACAGATTCAGAAAAACACATTACCACTCTGGCAGAAATTCACATGGAAGATGAGCAACCATGGGTTCAAGTTGGTATAAATGACTATTTTAAAACAAAGCCACTTTAGCGCTTGGACATGAAAGGAGTTTCATTAATGAGAAATTGTTGCAAAAAATAATGGAGAGGGAAGAAATCCCGAGATTTAGGATTAAAAACCAATATGTTTCTGGGTTGGACAGTCCAGACTTTGAAAACCGAATTGCAGGCAGATGCATGCTTAAAATTAGCATTGGGCAGAAAACAATTTACCATAATGTATGGATAGTGAGTGGAGCACAAAATGAATTTTACATGGGCAATGACATCATGCACAGAATGTGTATGGTGTTAGATTTCCTTAATCAAAAAATATGGTCACGCCTAGGTGGTCCGGCACCTGAATTTGAAGACAAAAGAAGGGCTTATCATTGTGCACAACTGGTTCCTTATGCAATCGAATTACAAATGAGGAAAGATACTATTATTCCTGCATTTACAAAACAGTTTGCAATAACACTGAAATGTAAAAATGGACAGCAGATGAAAGGCTCTGATGCATTTGTATGCCCGAATGAATCTATAAAACAGCAAGGCCTGTATTATGAATACATTCCATTGGTAGACATTAGTGAAGGATCTGTAAAAATTATGGTAACTAATAAAGGTTGTCAGGATATTCATTTAGAGGAAAACTCCCCATTAGGAATGGCCATACAAAAATCACATTATACGGCAGATTTAAATAACATGGTGATAGGAAATATTCCTGAAAAGTATGTAGATGCCAAGGGTGAGTTGCCAGAACACATGGACTCTCAGCCCAAAGGAATATTTAAAATTCATTCTGTGTATCCTTATGATTCAAATGAGACAGTGTGCTGCCATCAAGAGGATTGCATAATATTTAATTTAAATGAAAATGAAACAGAAAATCAGCCCATTGAAGTGGAAGCTGATATGCCAAAATATTTAAAAGTGGCAGCTTTACAAAAAGACACAGCCACACAGTTAGAGGAAAGCGCCGAGATTCCCTTACCAGAACATTTTCCAGAATTTTCCAAAATGGTAGAAGAGCAGATCTCCTTAGCGGATGCGTGTGAAAGCAATGAGGATAGGGACAATCTGAGGGAGATATTTATGGAGTTTAAGGATGTATTTGCAAAAGATGCTTATGATTGTGGTTTAACTGATTTACATGTGGCCACACTACCAGAAGGGTGTAGCAGAATTCCAGTGTTTGTACGCCAGTATAGACTACCGCTGGCATGTTTAGAATCATTGGCAGAGATTATTAAAAATTTGGAATCGCGGGGAATCATCAGGCCCATTCATAGCACATCCAATACACCTATTTTAGGTGTGTTAAAGCCAAATGGTCAATGGCGGCTGTATGCAGACTTGAGAGAGTTAAATAAAAGAGTACCAGTATCTAGATGGCCACTGCCATTCATTGATCAGGGCCTAGCTCAGGTACATGGTTCAAATGTATTTACCACATTAGATCTCACCTCTGGATATTGGTGCGTGCCATTGGCAGAGGAGATACAACATTTATTTTCCTTTACATTTGACAGGACTCAATATGCCTGGCTTACAGCTCCGTTCAGGTACATCAATAGTGGGAGTGAATTTGGCATATTTTTGAGAAAGGCCATGCCGGATGCAGCGGAAAGAGGAACAATAGTTTATGTGGACGATGTCCTGATAAAAAATGAAAGCCTGAAAAGCCATTTTGATGAAATAAGACATGTACTTGGCCAATTGCAGAAAGCAGGCGCCAAAGTATCTTTGCAAAAAGCACAATGGTGCAAGAAAAAAGTGAACTTTCTAGGGCATGAAGTGACTGAACATGGGCTAAATCCACAAAAGAAGAAAATAGAGGCCATACAATGTGAAAGGAGTAAAAGGTTTATTAGGGATGACAGGCTATAACAGAAAGTTCATTGAAAATTATGCAGAAATCACTCAACCATTGACTAAACTGCTTAAACTGAATACTCCCTGGAAATGGGAAAAAGAGCAGTCTGATGCAGTGGCTAAATTAAAGGAATGTCTTGTAAAGGCACCATGTTTAGCATACCCCATAAAGGACAGGGATTTTTTTTTATGGAAATAGGTTTTTCTGAACATTGTATGTCAGCAGTGTTATCACAAAAACACGATTTGAATCACAAAACCATTGCATATGCAAGTAAGGCATTTTCCCAAGTTGAAATGAAATTTAATGAATGTGAAAAGGGCATATTAACCACTGTGTGGGCGCTACAACATTTCCGCCCCATTGTTCAGGGAGAAAAGGTGATTATTGAAACAAATCATCAACCTTTGCAATTTTTAGAGTGTAAAAGAATTAGATCAGGTAATCTAGCGCAATCCAGAATCACTTCATGGACGCTGGCATTACAAGGTTTTCCCGTAGAAGTGAGATATGGACAAAACAAAAAGAACCCAATTGCTCAAGGGTTAGCTGACTTACATGACTGTGCAGCTGAACAAATACCAAATGAAATGGAAGTGGAAACTAGTTTGCAGGAATTTGAACAATCACCACACAAAGCTTTTGATGAAAAAACATGCAAGGATTTGCCAACTGTATATGTGGATGGTTGTGCTTTTCACATTGAAAATGACAGTAATAAACAATTAGTGGCAGGAATAGGAAATGTCTGGTTGAAATGTGAAGGCGTCCCCAGTATAGGGATGAGGATTGGAGATAGGAGCAGTCAGGTGGCGGAATTGGCAGCCATTTATAAAGCAATTGCTACTGCAGTTGATAAAAAGTTCAGTGAAATTGTCCTGGTGACTGATTCTGACTGATTGTGGAGTATTTGCCTGGTTGGAAAGCAAGAGGATGGTTACATACAACAAAAAGCCACTTAAACATGGAAAAATGATACAAGCCATAGACAAATTGGTGTCAGAGTATAATTTAACAATATACTGGAGAAAAATTTGTGGGTATTTAAAAACACCAGGAGAGGATAAGGAGGGAAATGATAAGGCAGACCACCTGGCTAAGATTGGGGCTGTGATGGGAGAATTGCTACCTATTTATTATTTAATGGGTGAAATACAAATTGATGCAGTCACACGTTCAAAAGCACCAAAGGAGGTAGATCAACAGGTGGTGCAGTGGAGTCATGACACGCCAGACCAAGAATTGATTGAGGCACAAAAGAATGATCGAATTTTGGGAATCTATTATAATCATTTGATAGATCCCGAACAAAATTCTTTAACAGAAAATGATTGTATGGGAAAAGAGGAGTTGAGGGTGCTATTAAAGAACAAAACACGAATTAGATTACAGGATGGACTCATGATTAGAGAGTCCATAACAGGACAAATACAGTGGGTAGTACCCCTTTCATTCAGAGGGCTAATGCTACACCATGCACATGATGCCATAACTGCAGGCCATAGAGGTTCAAAAAAACATTAGAAATACTAAAAGATTATGCTTACTGGCCACATATGTCCCAAGATGTGGAATTATATACTAGAGGATGTCTAGTATGCGCCCAATTTAAACCTGCTTCACCAATGCATAGAGCACCATTGATGAAAAGAGGCCTAACTCTCCCATGGTCAGATTTGCAAATAGACTATGTAGGTCCTTTAAAAAGGTAGAGCAGGGGAAACCGTTATATTTTGAGTGTGGTATGTTTGATGTCGAAGTGGATTGAATGCCTTCCTGCACCAGATTGTAGTGCGCAAACAGCAGCCACATTGCTGGTGAACCATGTGTTCTCAAGGTTTGGGTTGCCACAAAGAATTGAGTCAGACAGAGGAAGTCATTTCACAAGTACTCTAATGAGTAAGGTATGGCAAATACTAGGTGTGAAAAGGAAACTACATATCGCATATCGGGCAGCGTCTTCAGGTACAGTTGAAAGAAGCAATAGGTCTGTTGTGGATATTTTAAAGAAATTTGTGGCAGAAGCAGGTTCCAGCTGGGATTTACGTTTACTGTTGGTTTTGATGGCAATCAGATCAACTCCTGCCAAAGCAACAGGTGTTAGCCCCCACGAGGTCTTGACAGGTAGGAAAATGGTGTTACCACAACACCTACTATACAGAACACATGAGCAGACACTTGTGAGTGCATCCACAGTTCATTAATATATTGATGAACTGAGGAGGCATTTGCAACATGCATTTGCTTTTGTGCAGAGAAATCTGGAAAGAGCTGCTGACAGTGCAAAGTCTTATTATGACAAAAAGACATCAGTAAAGGAATACAGTGTAGGGGATCAGGTGTACAAGTTTCATTTTGGAAAAAGTAAACAGAAAAATTCTAAATTTCTAGCAGCCTGGCAGGGGCCATTTCGAATTATAGATAAGGTCTCTCCTGTAGTTTATCAAATTTTGAAAAATGAAGGTGAAACGGCAATAGAGCAGTTTGTCCATGTAAATCAAATCAAACCATGCCATCCCAGACATGAGATCAGGCAGCTTGAGCATGTAGAAACAGATAAAGTCCCTTGAACACAAAAAGAGAAAATAAATGGGTACAATCAGGAGGCAGTGACAAAGAAGTTAAAAAGTTGATTGTTATAATGGCACATAAACACTGTAATATATATAAAAATATATAATATCAAATAAATAAATAAATATATATAATGGAAGCTCATGGTTGGTGTGCAGAGAGAAAAGGTATTAAATATTGAATGCTGTTGTATATGTGCTTGTTTTCATTTTAACTTGTGTTTAATTTTAGAAAAAAAAAAGAAAAAAGAAAAAATGAAATATTTTTACCAAGCATGTTTTATTTTTGGCAAAAGGGTGAAGTTAGTATTGTGCTATGTACTTAATTTGTTTATTTTCTATTTGATTTAGAAAATTAACATTATTTGGTCGGAGGTTCCGGGATCAGAGCCCACGGGATGTCATGACCACTGGCCCCAAGGTGTCAGACCTAGCCCAACATCCTTGGAAGCAGGGTCATGATCCTCATTCCAGGCACCAGCCGGCCCCCGTAGGGGCCTTTTGGACCTTGTCCTGGCGCCAGTGGCGCCAGGCTCATGCTCATAAAGGGACCCAGTCCCGGCACTGGAAGCGCCGGGCTCATATAAAAGGGATTGGTGCTTGGGTGGACTTACCTGCTGCAGACCATGCTGCCTTCCTACCTGCAGGATGAACTCTTCATCCAATCCTGCTGGGACTACTTTAACTGCTGGTGGGGCCAGCACCACTCCCAAGAACCACATACTGGAACTCTTTTCTTACCTCTGGAGGCTGTGGAAGAAGATGCCTAAGCACTACTGAAGGCTATTTAAACCACACCCGATTGGTTTCACGTGCTTCGCGTTATTCTGCAATAGCAGCAGGACGCTCACCGTGTCGGCTCCAGCTGATCTACTTCTTCTGCACCTGAAAACAGGACAATCTTCAACTTACCTTCCTGAAATCCAGCTCCAGCCTTCCGTGACATCTGAAAAGGAAAACGAGAACATTAGAGTAGCACGAGAAAATACCAGAGCTGCTCTTACCACCCGTCGGCGCCTTCCAAGGCCCCGTGCCGCGATTCTTCGTTCTCCAGCCATCTGCAACAACAAAGAATACAGGTTAGCGATAACTCCATGATATCTGCTTACCTGTGCCACGGTCTCCGCGAGCTCCGTTCTGCGCCATTTGTCCGCACCTGTAAAATACAAGAAGGACATTATTAGAGCTCAGGACTCCATTTCTACTCACGTGCCTCAAGTGGTCCTCCGGCACGATCCTTTGGCATCAGTCTTCATCGCCGGTTGCACCGCGACCTGAAAGAAAAGGGGAAAAAAACATTTAAAAGTGCATTTAACTTCAGATGAACCTTTTGCTTGCCTGCAAAAAACTCCGGACGTTTCCACTTACCGGATCAACATACCGGACCTGCAAAGAGGCAAGATTCTGAAAGGACAATAAAAGACTCAAATAAGGCACTTACCGTTCGTGCAGCTAACGACGGTCTTGCCTTCTGGACTCTACCTCCGCAATAAAAGGCCGAACTATCGTCCAGTGAAGTAACTGGCTCAGCGCCCCTGCACAGACGCAGGATGGAGAGCGCCGCATTTACTTACCTAAGGTGAGCACGTGCGGCCTAGGGGAGTCGTAGGAGTGTCAGGAAGGGGAAAGGGCCGAAACCCTGTCAGGCAGACGTTAACCCCTGTTTCCTCTCTGCCCGCAGACATCTCACTCTCCGGATTAAGATCACAGTAAGGAGGGGACCCTTCCAGGGAGGTGCCAAAGACCTGCAAGTGACTCTGGAAGGTTCGGAGAACGCCCAGACCAGACCCGCGCCTCCGAGGGATTCAGGTGAGCGTTACAGAACGCGAAGCCAACCACAAATATTCCACCCAGGCGCAATGGAAACCTCGGATACAGACCAATTGGCCCAATTGCTTGGGGAGCTGAGGGCCGAGGTACATGCATCTCGTCAAGAAACAAATGCCTTACGAAGGGAATTGATCGTTTCCAAAGAGCGAGCGGACAACCTGGCCAGGCAATTGCTACAAATTCAAGCTGGGCAAGCACCTTTGCCTACCTCGGGAGGGAATTATCCACATAGAACCTCAAGCAATCCGGTGCAGATTAATCTGCCAGGGAACGTGCCCCTGGCTCCACCAGAACGTTTCTCAGGTGATCCTAGACGCTACGCAGTATTCATCAACCAATGCCGCTTGCACTTTTTGTGTAGACCCGCTGCATTCCCAACTGACCAAGCTAAAGTAGCGTTCGTACTTTCTTATCTTAGTGGCAATGCGGCTGATTGGTCCATTCCTTTAGTGACACAGGATGATCCGATCCTCCAAAACTTCCAAGACTTTCAGGCCAGTATGGAAAAGTTGTTCGCACGGCATTCACAAGGGCAGGCCTTGGACAATGAACTCCTATCGTTAAGACAAGGTAACCAAGATCTCCTGGCGTACATAGCATCTTTTAACAGACTGGTGGTTGAAACCAGGTGGCCTGAAGACAAGAGGATCACACTTTTCCACAGGGCCCTACGTGGAGAACTTAAAGATGTCTTAGCACTGGTGGTAAATCCTCCGCAAGAGTGCTCTGATTATATGGACTTAGTAGTTCAATTAGAGTATCAACTACAGAATATAAAGGCCGATCGCTCCAGATTTGAAACCAGGGCGTTCTCAAAGACTCAAAACCCTGCTAAAGGAAATGATTCCGTGGAACCCATGCAGATAGGCATCGTGAAAGGACCTTTAACTCAAAAGGAACGAGAAAGGCGAAGACAGTTACAGCTATGCCTCTACTGTGGGAAGTCTGGACACTTCCTTTGAGATTGTTCAGTGAAACCGGTCAAGAAAGCCTTGGGAGCTTCTGAAAAAGAGGCAAAACAACAAGAATCGGGAAACGACCTCGCCCGGCAAGCGTAGAGGTCCGCTTGCCGAGCGTAAAAACCAGTTCCTTGACCTCGCATTTCGTACTGCCTATGGTCCTCATAAGCCCCGACCAACCAGATCGTATGCATGCTATTAAGGCATTCATTGATAGCGGATCAATCGGTAACTACGTGGATCAAGATATGGCAGCTAGGATGAATCTTCCTTTACGTCCTAAATTGGTAAAAGATGTAATCACTACAGTGGATGGTACAGAAATAGTTTCTGGACCAGTCTCTCACACCACCGTGGAAGTGACGCTGCTCTGCCAGGACGGACATCGGGAAGGAATCGTGTTTGATGTAATCAAGGCCCCGCAGTTTGAAGTAATTCTAGGAGTTCCTTGCTTGGAAAAACACAATCCTCAGATCGACTGGCGAGCCAAGGTAATCCGGTTTCCAGAGTGCGCCCAAACTTGTTATTCTCGGCCCGACATCAGGCTGGCAGCCATCGCTTCCGAGAACCTCCAATTGCCTCCTGAATATCAAGAGTTTAGTGATGTCTTCCAGAAAGATCAGGCCAACACCTTGACTCCGCACAGGTCATACGACTGCCAGATAGACCTGATACCCGGATCCACTCCACCGTGCAGTAGAATATATGCTCTTACTGAGCCAGAAAATCTTCACCTCAGACAATACTTGGACCAGTACCTGGCTAACGGATTTATTCGTCCCTCAAAATCTCCAGCTTCTTCAGCTTTGTTCTTCGTCCCGAAAAAGGAAGGTGACCTGAGAACGTGTATAGATTATCGCGCCCTGAACCAGATTACAGTCAAAAACAGGTACCTGCTGCCTCTGATTCCCGAACTATTGGACCAAGTAAAGGACGCCTGCATTTACACAAAACTAGATCTCAGAGGAGCCTACCACTTGGTACGAATCAGGGTGGGGGACGAATGGAAGACGGCCTTTCGCACAAAATACAGATTATTCGAGTATCAAGTAATGCCTTTTGGACTATGTAATGCACTGGCCGCCTTCCAGTTCTTTATGAACGACGTTCTCCGAGAGCTTATTGATGTTTGTGTAGTCGTCTACATTGATGACATCTTGGTATACTCCTCCTCAGAAGCTGAACACCGACGACATGTCACCGCAGTTTTGCAGAGGCTTCGCCACCATCGTTTATTTGCTAAGTTGGAAAAGTGTACCTTTCATGTAAAGGAAGTCAAATTTTTGGGGTTCATTTTATCACCAAACAGTGTTCACATGGACACAAGAAAAGTGGATACTATCACCAAATGGCAGTCTCCGACTTCGGTAAAAGGAGTACAGAGCATGTTGGGCTTCGCTAATTTTTACCGAAGGTTTATCACCGAATTCTCTCGAATAGTCCAACCTATCACGGCTCTCCTAAAAAAGAACAAAAAATTTGAGTTGACTCCAGAGGCCGAACAAGCCTTCCAAGATTTGAAAGCCAAATTTATTTCTGCTCCAGTCCTGAAACATCCTCGTCCAGACCTTCCTTATATCGTCGAGACCGACGCATCTAGCCTTGCAATGGGGGCAGTTTTGTCACAAAGAGATCCTGAAACACACCAATTACACCCTGTGGCGTTTTGGTCCCGCAAATTTTCGGCCCCGGAAATCAATTACACAATCACGGACAAGGAACTTCTGGCAATCAAGTCCGCCTTTAAGGCCTGGCGGCATTATCTCCTAGGAGCCCGGCACACTGTCACTGTAATTACTGATCATCGTAATCTCCAATATTTGAAGTCAGCCAAGGCCCAATCTTCAAGACAACTCAGTTGGGCTTTATTTTTCGCGGAATATGATTTTGTGATAACGTTTCGGCCGGGCGTCAAAAACGGAAAAGCGGATGCCCTTTCACGAATAGGTGTTAACGAACTCGCAGCTAATCCAGAACCAGTACCCATAATCCCCGAACAAAAGATTTTGGGAGTCATCAACACAATGTCTCTTGACGACATAAAAAAGAAGATCAAGCAAGTAATAACTCCCGAAGATTCCTTGACTTGGCTGCAGAAAGGAAAGAATTTTACGATAGAACAAGATCTATTATACTTCCAAGGCAGACTTTATTTACCGTGTGATGACTTACAGAAACAGGTCATCACCTGCTATCATGATTCCTTAATAGAGGGACATCCGGGTGTAGCCAAAACCTCCGAAAAAATTAAAAGACATTTCTGGTGGCCGTCCTGGAGAAAGGATATCAAAGACTTTGTGGCCTCATGCGGCATTTGTGCACAAAACAAGAGCCAGAGAGAAAAACCAGCCGGGCTACTGCATCCGATAGACATTCCACCGTGCCCTTGGCACACCCTCTCAATGGATTTTATCACGGATTTACCCCCTTGTTCTGGATATAATACAATTCTAGTAATTGTCGATCTCTTTTCAAAGATGGCTCATTTTGTTCCACTGAAAGGATTACCCACAGCTTCCATTCTAGCCCGAGAATTCCTTGAAAACATCGTTTGCTTGCACGGGTTCCCTTCAGTCCTAATCTCTGATCGAGGGAGCCAATTAATTTCCCATTTCTGGAGGAGTTGTTGTCGTCTTGCACAAATTGATTTGCGACTCTCTACCAGCCACCACCCTCAAACTGACGGACAGACTGAGAGGACAAACCAAACTCTGGAACAGTATCTTCGTTGCATGTTACATCAATCAGAGGGTACTTGGAGGGACATTCTTTGGATTGCTGAATATGCGTAAAAACAACTCAATACATACCGGAACAGGTAAAATCCCTTTCTTCCTGTTGTATGGGGTTCATCCTCGGACCTCTAATTTAGATCCGCCTCAAGATCTAGGAACACCCGCTGTGGACCATCTTCATGCGACCATAACTCAAACATTTAAGGAAGCCATCGCACACCTTCAACGAGCCAAAGAATCTTATAAGAAAGGTGCTGCTCAACATCGGAAAGAGGCCCCTCAGTACCAAGTAGGAGACCAAGTCTGGCTGTCTACTAAACATCTATCTCTAAAAGGACCACGCACCTTTAACCCAAAGTACTTAGGACCCTACGCGATCACGGCTGTGATAAATCCTGTGGCAGTTAAATTAGAATTGCCCACTCGAATGAAAATACACCCTGTATTCCATGTTTCACTCCTGAAACCTATGCAACCCGGAACCCGTCTGACTAAACCTCCAGAGCCAATCCAAGTAGACGGAGAAACCGAATACGAGGTTCAGAACATCTTGGATTCTAATTTTTTCAAGTCAAAACTGTATTACCTGATTGATTGGAAAGGGTATGGCCCCCAGGAGAGATCTTGGGAACCTTCAGAAAATGTCCATGCTCCTCGTCTAATCAGAAAATTTCATCGGACCTTCCCCAACAAACCAAAGCCTCCGGGGAAGACCAATTTGGGAGGGGTCTTGAGGGGGGTTGCTGTCATGACCACTGGCCCCAAGGTGTCAGACCTAGCCCAACATCCTTGGAAGCAGGGTCATGATCCTCATTCCAGGCACCAGCCGGCCCCCGTAGGGGCCTTTTGGACCTTGTCCTGGCGCCAGTGGCGCCAGGCTCATGCTCATAAAGGGACCCAGTCCCGGCACTGGAAGCGCCGGGCTCATATAAAAGGGATTGGTGCTTGGGTGGACTTACCTGCTGCAGACCATGCTGCCTTCCTACCTGCAGGATGAACTCTTCATCCAATCCTGCTGGGACTACTTTAACTGCTGGGTGGGGCCAGCACCACTCCCAAGAACCACATACTGGAACTCTTTTCTTACCTCTGGAGGCTGTGGAAGAAGACGCCTAAGCACTACTGAACGCTATTTAAACCACACCCGATTGGTTTCACATGCTTCGCGTTATTCTGCAATAGCAGCAGGACGCTCACCGTGTCAGCTCCAGCTGATCTTCTTCTTCTGCACCTGAAAATAGGACAATCTTCAACTTACCTTCCTGAAATCCAGCTGCAGCCTTCCGTGACATCTGAAAAGGAAAACGAGAACATTAGAGTAGCACGAGAAAATACCAGAGCTGCTCTTACCACCCGTCGGCGCCTTCCAAGGCCCTGTGCCGCGATTCTTCGTTCTCCAGCCATCTGCAACAACAAAGAATACAGGTTAGCGATAACTCCATGATATCTGCTTACCTGTGCCACGGTCTCTGCAAGCTCCGTTCTGAGCCATTTGTCCGCACCTGTAAAATACAAGAAGGACATTATTAGAGCTCAGGACTCCATTTCTACTCACGTGCCTCAAGTGGTCCCCCGGCACGATCCTTCGGCATCAGTCTTCATCGCCGGTTGCACCGCAACCTGAAAGAAAAGGGGAAAAAGACATTTAAAAGTGCATTTAACTTCAGATGAACCTTTTGCTTGCCTGCAAAAAACTCCAGACTTTTCCACTTACCGGATCAACATACCGGACCTGCAAAGAGGCAAGATTCTGAAAGGACAATAAAAGACTCAAATAAGGCACTTACCATTCGTGCAGCTAACGACGGTCTTGCCTTCTGGACTCTACCTCCGCAATAAAAGGCTGAACTATCGTCCAGTGAAGTAACTGGCTACAGCGCCCCTGCACAGACGCAGGATGGAGAGCACCGCATTTACTTACCTAAGGTGAGCACGTGCGGCCTAGGGGAGTCGTAGGAGTGTCAGGAAGGGGAAAGGGCCGAAACCCCGTCAGGCAGACGTTAACCCCTGTTTCCTCTCTGCCCGCAGACATCTCACTCTCCGGATTAAGATCACAGTAAGGAGGGGACCCTTCCAGGGTGGTGCCAAAGACCTGCGAGTGACTCTGGAAGGTTCGGAGAACACCCAGACCAGACCCGCGCCTCCGAGGGATTCAGGTGAGCGTTACACAGGAGACGCTGGAGTCCTGGAGCCCACGTGGACGCAAGAGGGGTGAAGACCAAGGCTGCAAAGCGATCAGCATTGAAGATGATACCGATGATATGGTTAATGATGATGATATTTGGAGGGATCTTCAAGAATTCAGAAGCACAGGTTGTCATTGAACCTGGACCAGCATCTGGTATCGCGGTGGAAGAGGCACCAGGATTCATCATGAGTGATAGAAGGATGATTTTCCAAAATATATACATACCATTGAATCCTGAGATTTTGATTGAAAAACACTTGAACAATACCGGAATTAAGATTGAACAGACTAAAGAGTGGCTGGAAATAAGAAAAGAGGACACTAAGCAGTCAATAAGAGATATATTAATGCAATTGGAAAAAACATTTGTGAATTCAGCAGACATTAAGAAGAAGAGAGGAAAGAGAGGTGCGGTGATGCTCGCGTTATCATTGGTAATGTCTATAGTTGGAGCCATAATAGGTACCACAATATCAACAGCCAATTCTATTTCGGTAGGAACACTGAGTACTAAAGCGCAAAAACTGAGTATTGACCTAGAAATAATACAAAAAAAATTAGATGGAATTAGAGGGGGACTGGATGAACAAGTAAGATTCATAAATGAAACTGCAACCATTCTAAATGAACAAGTGGATGTAATGCAACGGGTGACTAAAATAATACTTAAGCATGACAGAACTTTAAATGAAATATTGAACATAATGAGACCTGTTGATAGACTATTAACGAATTATATGAGAGAAGTTCAAACGGCAGTTTCACAATTGATTCAAGGACATATCCCTTTGTATTTTGTTTCGCAGGATATTATTCGTCAAATGATAGAAAGATTGACCAGGAGGGAAATTGATATAATACAGGTAAAAATTGCATTTGAAATGGGTAATGCAATGCTGTTATATGTGGACTTGGAAAGACTAGAGATCGGATTTTTGCTATGCATCCCATATGTAGCCCCTGAACTTATTTACCAAACAAAGTGGGTACACAACGTGGGATTTTGGCAAGAGGACAAATTTATTAAGATTAAGACTCCAGAAGTGGTGGGATTTCAGTCATGGGAACCTGAAGTTTATTTAATACCAAACCTGGAAACATGTGTAAAATTTAAAGAACAAAATTATATGTGTTCGGGTAAACCGTTTGTTCCTGATGCCACAGATGCTATTTGTGGTTTGAAATCTGACCCAAGTATATCAGAGGGATGTGAAGTGATTATTAGCAATATGGGGAGTGAAGAAATGGCACAGGCTAAGATGGTCAGAGGTAAATGGTTGGTCAGTACCTGTTTAAAGAACATGACGGTAGTACATTTAAACCATGGAACATACGTGGTTAAACAGGTGAAATATAATGTTTTTTATTTACAGGATACAATTGCGTCAATTGGGGGGTTAACATTGTTTCATGTAACAAATGATGTTTGGGAAAGCCAAGTGGAAAATATCGATTTTTTTCAAAGGGATACTTTTCCAATAGATCCGGATGTGGAATATTTATTGAATCACAAAGAAAGACATGTTATAAAAATGAATTTGAGAAAAAACAATATTACAATTAGTAATCTGGGGATAATAGAAGTGGAAAGATTTAATTGGGGAACCTGGGGGGAACGCTCAATAGTGGGTTTGGCTGTCCTGGTGCTTTTCATGGGTGGATGGTTGATTGTGCTATCAGTAAAAATGAAAATGTTACTGATTTTACTAGCTACGTCAGGAAGAGAAAGATATCCCAATACACATGCATTTTAAAAGAAAAAAAAAGAACAAGTTGTTTTTAGGAATTGGCTTGGATCGTAGCCAAGTTCTAAAAACAAACGGAGGGTATGTGTGAGGATATTTGGCATGTTACAGCACAGAGTACAGCACTACTGAACAGGTTTTTTTTTTTTTTGATGCAGCACCACCACATGGGTGTCGTGCATTGCTATATGTGTTGCCAGATTAACATGGACATATAAGTAAAGACAGGCTATTCAGTCAAAAACGATTTTAACATATAAAATGCAAATCTATTTTTACAGTTAAAAGCACACGTGCACATTCAAAAATGCACACTATTTTTCACCTGAAATGCCTATGGTGCAAGAGACACATTTGAAAATTAATAACTAACCTTATTAATAACTAACCTGATTAATAAAACTGCATTTAACATAACCCACTAATAAAAATGTGTCTCCATTGCAGAATTAGGCCTACTCTGAAAGTGAACTTTTAAACGCACATTCATTTTTTTCTTTTTCTCTGCTGCTCTGTCCACATAACTACAGGAAGCAAAGGGCTTGAAGGAACAGGAAATCAGTTGGTTACAAATGGTTACTGTAGAAATGAGCCATTGTGTAGTGAGGGAGGAGATGGCATGATTGATTCTGATTGGAGCAGCGTCATAGCAAGTATCATGCTAGAGGCAGTGATTAGAGTTTTGCTGGGGGAGCTTGAGGAGAGGGGGAGGACAATCGAGATTTGGCAGAGCTGGGAGAAGGACCTGTTTCCTGGCTGAAGCATTCCTGCTGCAAAAGCTGAGAATTCCAGGCAATAACCCCGGTTTGAAAACGAAAGATGCTTGTTTTCACTGGGGTTAATCTTCAAGGGAGCCAAATTCAGAAAGAGAACAGCTGAAGAAAACTCATGCTGAACAGATAAGGTAATTACAGAAGTGTGGGGGCTGAGTGTGTACGAGAATATTCAGTCAGTGTAGGAAAGGAGATTCCTGTGCTTTACTCACATGTTTAATGTTGCAAATTGAGTTCTTGTCTCCGCCACCCTCTTTTCAGTGTATTTATTTCTGTTAAGAGTGAGATCGTGTTTAAATGCAACTTTTATAATACACAAAAATATTTGAAAGCAGACGGGTGGTGTGTTTTATATTTACCAATACAGTGCTGATGATGTGGGGAGATGTTTAGACAGTGCAATTGTCATTTTCAAGGTAGCTAAACATCAAATTTGGCTGCAGCCGTGTGCACAATGTAATTCAGTATGAGCAGTTATAACTAACTGTGTGTGTTGTAGTTTGTCGGAGGTCTATGAGTTGGCAAAAAGGGAGGCCCGGGACATAGTTCACTACCGTGTATAAGATAGTGAAAATACCACATGATAGCTCGCTGCCGTAGATAAGGCAGAGAGAAATTGCCCATGGTGGCACACTAAAAATGAAAATGTCGTGTTCCTGAAATGCAAGCCTGAGGTCTCTCTAGTGATTACACGAAAAATCTAAACAAAAATAAGGGGTTCTGTATATTGGGGCCACAAATAAAACAAGGGAATTATGCTCACCAAAATACCACCAACCACGCATACCAAATACGCATGTCTGTGTGCTGAAATAATGCATGTCCACTGTATTATTGTTGTACATGGCCCAATATGAACACAAGGAGTGATTGTTGCTAAGTTATTTTTCGGCGGTAAGAAAATACTGTCAGGCCCCAAATCTCCACAAAATACCCTACACCACTCTCTCCCTTACGCGACAAGGGGATTTGATTTCCTCCTCATCAGTTTACACAACCAAGCTGTTCAATGCTGCTAGACCAGAACATTCTTGACACCACCCAGCTGCCTCACCATTGCAAGGGCTGTAATAATGGCCAGACTAGGCTATTGTAATCCCAACAAAAAATGCAGACAATCCCAAATAATGCCCTGCGCTCTGTACTCAACATTACCAAATGAGAACACATCTCAGCTGCTAGAAGACAAGCACACTGACTCACTATTCGTGAAAGGATCCTATTCAAAACAGTGTTGATCACTCACAAATGCCTGTCAGATACCGCTCCAGTATGCTGTGCTCAAAGAATTGTAAGAGCCAAATCAGTCAGACCAACCATATCACTCTACACACACCGCCTCGCAACGCCAAAATTCAATATTGTCAAAGGAGGTGATTACAGTTTCCCAATGCTATTGGCTTAGCATTGGAATGCCCTCCACATGCCCTACGTGCTGAGGAATCTTACTAAGCCTTCTGAAAAGCCCTAGAAATGCTGCTGTTCTCCTAAAACTGTGGACACTATAAGGCATGCCCCATGCATGCCTTAGCAGGTTACATTGTGAAACATCCTACATGTTTGTAATGCTTTCTCCTTCCTCCCCTTTCACATGACTTCACCCTGTGAGTAACTTGTCCTGAAACAGTGCCTGGATGCCCCCAGGCTTCCGCGCTTTATAAATGTAAATATAAATAAATAAAATAAAGATACTCTTAACACATCGAATCTTCAATTGATCCATCCATCTATCTGCACCAAGGGTCTCTCCCATAAACGATTTGGCTAGGTGCTGAAATGAGCGATTGATCTAAGGGAGGTTTTGAGTGAATTCGTAAAAGTTATGAGATTAGGCAAGGTCTTAGAATGAGTTCCACCCCCAGCTATCCCCACAGCACCGAACATTGCCCTTCAGTCGGGAGGTGGCAGCCCTCTGCCATTAAGCCCTCCTTGTGGGGTCATCCTAAGTGGAACTTCTTTCACCTCCAATTCCCCTTTGAGTAGGAGGTTTGATAGAGGTAAAAATAATACAAGAATATATTATAGTGGTGAGAAAGGGCAGCCCTGCCGCCTACCTCTGAGCAAGGGAAAAAATGAGGATGTTTGTCCATTTAAATAGATAGAGGATTTAGGGGCTGAATAAAGGAGTTTAACAAGTGAGATACATTTTTATCACACCCGTTCCAGCGTAGGGTTTGGATTATAAAGTTCCAATCTACACAATCAAAAGCTTTCTCTGTGTCCAATGCAATGGCAGGATAGCCTTGGATGTCTTTTTTGTCTTTAGCTGCTAGGTTGATGGCATTAAGTAGAAGTCTAGCATTAGAGGATATGTTGCGTCCTTTACAGTATGATCTGCTTTAACCAGAGTTGGGAGTGAGGATTCAATTCTGTTAGCTAGTATTTTTAGCAAAAATGTTACTTTCTATATTGATAAGGGAAATAGGTTGATAATTAATGGGGAGGGAAGGGTCTTTGTCGGGTTTAGGGAAAATGATAAGTAAAGCTTCTGAGAATGAACCAGAGGAAGATTATTGAGATATAAAGTATGAAAATAGTGTTTTGAGTTGTGGGGTTAATACTTGGGATAAATTGATGTAGAATTCGGTGGATAGTCCATCTGGACCGTGTGCTTTCCCTTTACCCAGGCTGCGAACAGCTTTAGTAATCTCTGAGGAGGTAATATCATTGTCAAGGTGAGAGAGGTCTATTCTAGGGTATGAAGTGCGACTGATACTGTTAAGAAAGGAATCGGGCAGGTGCCTCAATTACCAAAACAGCATATGCTGACGATATTCTTATCTTAATCAAAAACCCCAATCTTCATATACCTAATCTCCTTGATGCACTATCTCAGTTTGGTCATGTATCAGGATTTAAAGTAAACAGACAAAAATCAGAAATCATGCCCTTAAATCCCTACTGCCTCAAGCATGACATTGACATTTTTGGTCTTAAATGGTGCAGTAGTTCCATCAAATATTTAGGTCTTCGGTTTGCCCCTACAATCCAAGAAAGCATCAAGCTCAATACTAAGACGTTACTGGACACTCTTAAGGACCTAACATCAAGATGGTCCCCCTTTACCTCTCATTGGTGGGGGCGTTTGGAAACGATTAAAATGATGCTATCCCCTATTGTACTATATTACCTTCAGCTTCTTTCCATTCCACTATCCCTTTCCTTTTTCAAATCTATATATTCCATACTACTAAACTTTATTTGGGGTGTTGGAAAAAGTAAAAGAATTGCGCTAACCAAACTTAAAGCTCTTTATGAAATGGGAGGTGTCAGATTCCCTGATTTTAAGCTATATCACTCTGCATTTCTCATAAAACAGTCTCGCCAATGGTTCACAGATCCCGAATTTGCTGATACCCCTACGTGGTGCAAGTTAGAAAAACACTCAGTTCATCCACATAACATTACTGATTATATATACATGCTTAAACATGTCTTCAAGAACATATTGGACTCTATTAAAGCATCCGTTTCAGCTCTACAAACCTTTCTGTTCCCCCATACCAAAACTCCCAAAAAGTACCTTTCCCCTTTACTATGGCATAACAAGAATATAGTAATAAATAACAAGACTCTTAATCACAAAGAATGGATCAAAAAAGGAATATGATTCATCTAAGACATTATAGATGATCCTTCCATTCTCTCCTTCCAGCAATTCTCATCCAAATTTACCATACCCAAAGCTGATTTTCAATGTTATAATAAAATAATCAACTCCTGTCTTGATGTACTTAATCACTTTTCTGGTGAGATTCTTTCTCCAGATGCCCTCTGACTACTACAGCTAACAATGACCGGTGGGGTTAGAGCCTCAAAAATATATAATATGCTCACCACAACATTTAATGTTTGTTCAATCCATCTGAAGTGGGAAATTGACTTAGGGTGTATGTTTGAAGATCATATATGGCTGTGCCTGTTTTCTAAAACTAAAAATAATAAAGGGGATTGCTGTGGATCAAATAGCATGACTCCTTACTTACTTATGGACTCAGAGGGTTCTACGGATTGGTAACCTATGTCTGCTCTAGAAGCAATTCAAGAAGCTAAATTATGCAGACCTTTGGAATACTCAGGGTGTCTGTCCAAGGAATCTCTCTTCCTTAAACTCCTAGTTGACAAAAAAAATATGATAATGACCAATATCCATGACCCCAACAAACTGGGAAATTGGTCTGGTGTACGTTATAAGGTATAGAGGTGGCACGTTGCAAATTTGGAGAGGGCGCAAAGATGAGATCAGACTTGAAATTGGTAAAGAGGCATTACAACTGGACCCTCATGTAACACAATCCTGATTAGCTGTGAAAACACCAGTCTGATTACCTTCATAAGAAAATCAGTTCCTCTTGTCAACCCTTTCTCCAAAATTCAGCTGATTCTACCTTCAATGGACAGCAGCATTACTTCTAGGCCTTCAAGGAATGATCCATTACAATCTTCGCTGGAACAGTTGAGAAAAGAGATAAGGCCTATTTCAAATATTTTCTATCACCACACATAAGTCTCTCCAACAGGATTGTGAGTGGGATAACTGAAGCAGCTCTGCTTAAAGGAAGTGGGTTAACCCTTCAAGCTTTAATGCAACTTGCCCCAGTCCATAATGTGTACAAAGATAGTTTGTCGAACATCTGCATCTCAGCCTTACAACCTCCTTTGGGACTTTTCAAGCTTGAGGAACATAGGCAAGGAGCAAACAGAGTATCCTTTATCAATGAGAAATGTCTGCCCTATACTTGAAAACATTGACAGGGAGTCTCTTTTTGTCCCGAGTCTCACTGTCAGATTAGTGAGCTGAAACGTGCCTGGTTTGCACAGAAACTAAGTGATGTGAACTTTAAGGCCTTTGTCAGCAGTTTTGATCTCATCATATAGCAGGAAACCTGGTCATTGGAATCATGGCCCGTAGGGGGCTACTTACATGTGTATAAAAGTTCAGAAAGAGGATCTACATCAAGATATATTTGGGGTCTCCAGAAATCTTGCAAAACCACTGCTTGTAGATACTCCTCAGAATGCCAACTGAGCTCCAAATCTGTAAAACTGTTTTGGAACTTGTATCTCTCTTATGCAGATTTGAGGTGCAGGCTAAAGTTTCCTTAGCGGAGCAATACAAAATTATTGTCTATGGGGACATGAATGGTAAAATGGGACCCTGGGGAGGGATTTATGAAGCTCAGGGTGAACGACTTGTCGCAAAATATATCCCAATCCTGAGCCATGGTCAGCCAAAGACTGATGCTAGAGGAAGGTTGCTTGGAAACCTCTGCACGGACATGGATCTAGTCTCTGGCAAAAATATGATTGCCTCAACCTCGACTCTTGAGCCCACCTGTGAAGCAAGTGGGACAAGCTCTGTACGTGACTATATTTCTCTTCATGTTGATTTGTGGGCATCATATGGTGATTTTGAAATCTTCCCCATGGTGTAAAGTGATCATAATGCTCTTTCTCTGACTAAATACCTTGTGGACCACAGTGACAAGGATGAAACTATGGAGGTAGTGGCAGTGGTGGACATAACAAAAAAAAGTAAGAGTAAGGTCGGGCACAAGTTTGGAGGAGTCCTTGTCAGAGTGGTTTGTATTCATATGGGATACAATATGAGTCAGGTCTATCAATTGATGCACATTTTAGTGACTTTTATGATCAACTAACCATTTTCTTGCTCCATTATGTGACAGAAGATAAGAGAGTTAAAGATAACAAAATACCATGTGCATCAGAAAATCTAGCCTGGTTCGACAAAGAATGCCCAGAGATGAAGGGCTTGTTGCAACCTAGGGTTAAGTAGGTTAGGTGGAGAGCAGAAATCTGCTCAACACATCCCTTATTGCCAAAAAAGCAGGAAGAATTCTGGAATCGTAGTTGGCAAAAACGGATAAAAACAGCCAATTATATGGACATGAAATCCTTCTGTAGAGTGGTGTTGCAAGGATTAGGGAAATGTAATGTCAATATATGTTGATACTTGTCATTTATACGTGGTATTTTATTATGTCAAACTAACCACTTTCTTGCTCCATTATGTGACCGAATATAAGAGAGCTAAAGATAACAAAATACCATGTGCATCAGAAAATCTAGCCTGGTTCGACAAAGAATGCCCAGAGATGAAGGGCTTGTTGCAACCTAGGGTTAAGTAGGTTAGGTGGAGAGCAGAAGTCTGCTCAACACATCCCTTATTGCCAAAAAAGCAGGAAGAATTCTGGAATCGTAGTTGGCAAAAACGGATAAAAAAAGCCAATTATATGGACATGAAATCCTTCTGTAGAGTGGTGTTGCAAGGATTAGGGAAATATAATGTCAACATATGTTGATACTTGTCAACCCTCAGATCTAACACCGCTGTGCTCTTGCCGGAGCAGACATTCTACCTCTAGCTTCCATCGCCAATAGATGGCACGGTGAGACGAACTCAAATTGTACTATCTGTATGGCAGAGAGAAAATATCTTCCTCATTGCATTCGTGTATGGCCTAGTTATGATTCTTGTAAAACACCACATATCCTCCCCTTTGTAAGATGTGAAGGCTTTCTGGAAAACATCAATTCAGCCTTGTCTTTTGCTTTGGGGGACACAGAAATTAATATTACCAAAGCAACTTCAAATTGTATTCGTGGAGCTTGGAGGTGTAGGGCAAAGAAGTTTTGTGGCCTCTGAGTTCAGAGTCTTTGAGAATCATGGTTTTTGGGGATGCAAGCATATATGTAAAAAAAAGTTGTTGACTACCTCTCGCTCTCCGCTCTGGTGAAAAATTACCGTTGGGCTTTTAGTTTCAAGAGAGTCTATTTTTATTTCGATCTAATCCCTTATTATCTAGGATCGTTTAATTTGAGGTGGTTTTAACATGCTTTTACTTAATTACTCATGATGTTATTAGTGTCATTCAACCATTCTGATTTGTGGTGCTGTGTATTTTTATTGCGATGTTCAAATTGTACCAAACTGTTTATATTATGCATTGTTATTTTTTGCATTTTATTATGCTGTCGTGAAAGGCTCAAAGAGCCGACAATGTAAACGAAAATTGAAAATCTGACATTGGTGACATTTTGCTTGGTCAACCCCATTTTCTCCATCCGCTGATATTTTCTTTTGTACTGCACTTGTAAGCAATACTCAAGACTGATGGCTGGAAGGTTAGAATACATCATAATAACCCATGTTGCTCTTGGCAAATCTTTATACTGTTGTTGTTAAGCCTGAGGTGCCACTACAGAAGGGTAAAACCATATGCAAAAGGGACAGTCCAGCCTGAGTGGTTAGGTCTCCATCTGTTTGTTAGTGACCACAACCAAAATCAACATGTTTCAGCCTCTTTGGGCATCATCAGTCAGGTCCAACATGGGTCCTTAGGAATGCCAGGCTCTGGATCCAAACCTGGGCATTTCCATCTCACTTTGGCTAACATAAGCAAAATGGAAGACTGATGGCTGGAAGGTTTGGAATACATCATAACTACTCACATTACTCTGGTCAACCTTCCAGTCCATTAATTAGCAGCCTGTCATGCAAATATAGAAAGACCATATACAAATCAATGTGGATCATTCCACACCCATATACACATAATTCAGGAGGGAATTGGATGCAAGTAGTATAAATAAAGTTTCAGTTTATTGACTTGTATGAAGAAAACATCATTCAGCCCACAATAAATAAATAAATATATATATATATCAATAATATACATACATAAATACAATTAATTGCTAGAGAAAAATGTGCTAACAATCATAAGAACAAACAATAAAAGTGCGTGTGTGCCTAAACATTTAAAAACATGTAATGACATTGATAAACCAGATGCCTGCTATGCTAAAGCTTCTCTTCTCAACCAAGCTATGTGGAGATATTTTACCACAGAGTGTACAATCAAGTCCTCATCAGTACTAAGACATAAAGCCTATGCAGTCCTTCTGATGCCTTGAACTAAAACGAAGGGTATCAAATAACATATTCTCGGGTTTACATAAAACAGCAATATTGAGATAAAGTGGACAATATGTTCTACCCAGTCTTTGACGTGATGACATGTATCTGAATTTACAATGTTCCACCTATTCAGCAAAGTTGCCACAGTCAATATGCTGTTCCTGAATTTAACAACAAGGGATCTCAGGAATTTTGGTTTCAGACAATCATGATATCCCGCAAACCCAAATGAATTTTTAGTTTCATAATAATTATCAAGGCTCAGAGAGCCACTGATCTTTTGGATTATAAGATCTATCTTATTGGCATTACATTACCTCTTTACCTTTAATTTAGTTAATATTCATATTGTTGGGCTGGCCCCATATTTCATTAAAGCCTATCTTACTCAATGATTCCTTAATAAACGAGCACCAACATGATGAACTTCCTCCTTCCTGCACCTTAAAGTCCTTGTTGTTTCTCTAAACTTGGTTAACTTGGGGGAGGGCCAAACGTTGAGGAAGGATAACTCTGGGGCAACGCATTTGTCTTGGAAGCAGGACAATGCAGCGCAACACAGGTATGAATCCTGTCCCATGCTTAGAAACCACTCAGTGATATTAAATGTGTTATAAAAGAACAATTATAATTAATTATAATACAATACCCTGATTGTCTGTATTTAACCACAGAACATGTTCCCTGCATGTTAGTCTCTACTAACAGTGGGGCACTGGTGGGTAATCCCAAAATATTTTTCAAAAACCCCTTTTCTACAATGGATACGCCATGACAATTCCCAATGACCCAGGACTCTGTGCCATAAAAGGTGGCATGCTGTGCTTGTAACATGTATGCCTCAAGAGAGATTCTTACTGCTCCATTTCCATATTCTCTTGTGAATTTAGCAATTGTCCCACTGTAACTTCCTTTACACCATCTCTGCCTTTTCAATTTGGTTTGTCCAGGACCAGGCATCCAAGACCCTTGGGCTAAAATAGTAATGAGATGTGACATGCTCTATATTAATTGTTTTCCTTTAGTTTGATGTCAAGCATATACTGCTTTTTCATTCTGTTCATAGAAAAAAAATGGTCTTTTTGAGGCATTAATGGTTAATCCGTTTTCCAGACAAAGGCCTCAAATACATTAAATTGTTTATTGAGGCCAGCGGATCTGAGAGAATTGAGAACAGTGCCAAAAGCAAACATGAGGGTGGGAAACGTCTTTCCCGCCCAAGAAGGAGCATCAGAAGATGTTGCAAGGAGACAGTCAATGACACCATTTATAAAAACAAATCGAAACAATTTTGATGCAAGCAGGCAATCTTGCAGGATGCCTATTTCAATATTGAATGTCCATGTTGTCTCGCTGTTTATATTGCATCTTACTATAGCTTAATTGCTGAATATAGAAGTTGTATGGTGTAAAGGCGAGCAGGAGCAATTCATAGATGACTAAGATTATTCAATAACCTAACATGGAGCAGCCGGTTGAGAGCAGTCATGGGATATAGATTCATCTTCCTTGTAACTACATCTTGTCTAATAATATAATTCGACAGTATTTGCACGTGTGCCTTGTTGGTGGGGTTGAATGCTTGAAATTAAATATAAATCTTAGTTTAAGTAAAATTCTGTGTTGAAGGAAATGGTTGTTTCTAAACAAATGCCCAATATAAGAGTAATATCTTGTGTAATCAAATAAAACAATAAAAATCGGAATTTTAAAAGTGCAAAACGGGATTGATACAATAAGTACTCTTACCTACCTATGCCATTTGTAGCAGGATTCAAATCTTTCTAATCATTTAAAGTTTCTGCTTAATTAAATCAAAACTGATTGAAACCCCCACTGTTCAAAAGTGGATTTTAGTTAGTTCACCCATCAACGGTACTTGCACCCCATCGACACCAAAAGACCTACGTCAGATCCATTGCAATGTCTGCTGCTTTCCATTTGGACACAGCCACAACTCCACAATAACCACAGATAATCCACTACCTTTTGCATCCAATTCAAGTTAAAGCTCCATCCCTTGTATCGCTCTGTGCTCATGCAGTCATGACTTGATTGTGCTTCAGCTGTCATGACTTGATTGTGCTCCAGCTGTCATGACTTGAGCTTTCATCCAAACCTACAATGTCAGTCCATGAGAAATGATGATGGTCACTATGACAGCGCTATGAGAAGGGACGCAAGTCAATCCACAATCATTGATGGATTTATTTTCATCTCAGCCTCTGATAAAAGTGAATTGGGAGAGAAAAGAATGTCCTTTGTGAATGGGATATATATTGTAGTTATGGTAGATTGAGACATTACGTTGTTTTCACTGATGTATGACTGACTGACTATTATCAAATAAAGATGCAGAATGTGCCGCTATTAACCTAATGTCATCGTCATGAATACGAATATGAAACATACTTTTATCATTCTATCTGTTTTATACAATGTTCATACAACGTCATGAAAAGAATATGACACAAAATATTATCATTGTATCTGTATTATACAGTGTCCATACAGAAATATGACTTCTGTGTAAAACATGCTTCCACTTAATTGAAGTGCCATCTTACAATGGAGTGGAATGAAAATAAGCTTATATGATTTTCTGAGCTACAGGAGGCCGGATATTTTAAGATACCTCTGCCAAACAGGGAAGATTTGAATATTCTATTTGAACACCTCCTGGCTTTTCACATGGTCACAGCTACTAGAGTCGGCTATACCTTGAATTGGGTACCTGTTTGTCAGGCAGTCTTACTAGTTAATGGTCTGCCAGACATGTCTTTGAATGCCTTTAGAGACCTCAGCAACACGAAGGCTTGGCAAGGGCTCAAGAATGTTATGGCCAAAGCCTGCCTGCAAATAAGTACTTACCGCTATTAGCAGCCTGGGCCACCTTCCAGTGTGTGGACAGTATTTTGCACCGCGAGATGTATACGTATGCTTGATTTTCTATCAACATAACCTAAGCACGAATATGGCTGACTTAGTAGGGTTGTGATCATCATGGACGTGTAGCTGCAGCATGAGAAGGGGGTATATACGCACGTTGGGGAATGGGGAGGAGTGGGAGGATGGAAGGGGCTCTGAGAAGGCCGTTTCTTATGGCAGAGGAACTACATGGGAAGTGCGGAAAAAAGGTGCATTGCGTGAAGGCCAAACACACTGGCTGCTCAAGTATGTGTTGTCAAAGGGAGGGGTGGAATGCAGGATAATACCAGAAATTATGAGCCCAATTGGGTGGCAATAGAACTGGTGGCGCTAATGCACTGTAGCTTTGAATCAGACAGAAATGTGATTCTAACATTTACTGCTGGTAACTAGGGTATGGAGGAAAGCTTTGCTTGCCACATCCTAAGAAGTGTTATATAGCAACAGGCTGACATGTCAATCATTCAGTTAATTTGCAAACAAGTATACTTCACACGTGTTATAGACAGTATGACATGTGCACAGGAGAGCCCCCGTATAAATCAATTGCAATAACATGAAGCGCCAGAGCAGGCTAAACACTCGCACTTTTACAGCAGTGTTCTTACTGCGAGAAGCACAACGTATTCACAGTCAGTAACATTATGTTCTTTACTCAGGCTCAAAAATCATTGATGTAACAGGGCCCACGTCACTAGAGAAGGTGTTAATACCATTAGCGCAATCTCAATAACAACCTTTTTATTAAACAACTGCACCGAGGACTAAAGACATGCAGAGCAGGGAACGCATGTGAATCTTTGTTAAGAGGCCTGAAAGGGATTGGCAGGAAAAGACTGAAATAGAGCAATTAGGCATTCATTACTTAATCACTTAAAAGTCCAGTGAATGTGTGTATTAGTAATCATGAGGAGTTTGGAACGTGGCAGGGAATGCATGAAGAAGGCTATGATTACGTTGCTTGCCTGGCCTGAATTATTCATCTGAATCCAAAATGGCACACACTTATACCATATTCGGATTCAACAGACTTTCCAAACTTGTAAGAGATGTGGGTAAACAAGTGGCTACATATGGAGAAACTGTTGGACCTGGTTAACAGTTGTCAACAGTCGCTGTGAGTCTTTCAGGTATTGAGGAGGGTGTGGTGGACTGGTGTCTCGTGTTTCCAGAGCTGGACCATTTAACTTTCTTTTCTAGATAGTGAATGTTGTGCTTGAAGATGTAATATAGTTTGAGGGAGAGACAGAAATAAGGAACATTTAAAAGGAAAGAAACCTGACGTGTCTGATGCCGTTTGAGAGTTGGTACGTTTTACTTTCATTTTGAAATAACACAGATGGATTTTGAAGCAACCCATTACTGTTTATTTTTTTTTTTATTTGTTATTATTTGTATTGTTTCTAAAACAACCAACAACAAGAAAAAAAAACAATAGTTCAGTGATCTCTCTCCCTCCAAGTTTAAAACAGCAAGAAATCCCCTCGCTTGCTCATACAAGTACATCTCCATGTGCATGATTCATTAGTACCCAGTCTCCTCTTCAGCAATAGGCATAACTCCAACAATGCTATATCTAACAGAAACAGCACCAAACACGCCCTACAATGACCTCATCGGCTCCCCATGCCAGGCTGTATCTTAAGTTGTCCCATCCTCCGTTCCTGCCATAGCGTTTTGCACCAATGCAATAAGATATTGATTAGAGGGATCCCAAATATCCCTGGGCCTAGCACCTGGGTGCACCACAGTCCCATCCTCAATCTCCATTTCACTGCAATAAAGGATGCCCTCCTTCCACCGTTCTATTGTGGGCCACTGTTTTCTCCTCCACTCCATTGCTACTCTCCTCTGTGCCAACAATATGAGCAGCCCGACCAACCTCCTTACGCGACCTGCAATTTGTTTGGTATGTCCCAGTAGCACCACCGTCGGCATGTGGATGCGATGCGTGTTCCCCAATGATGACACACATTACGGGAAAACGTCCTCCCAAAATCGTAACACAGGGAGACAGCTCCTTGCCACATGCAAAAAATCCTCAGGTGAAGCTATACTTCGAACACATTCATCCAGTGTGCCTGGAAAATATAGGGTGTATAGTAAAACTGGTGAATATATTTCAAACCTATGAGCTTACACCTGCTATTGATAGGTATTTTCCTAGTCTGTGTGCAACAAAACGGCCACATGTCTTCAGTGATAGTGTATCCCGGGATTGCCTCCCATTTCCCCCGGGATGACTCCGCCCACTGCACACTAGTGTTTATTATTTGGCCATACAGGTTGGACAGAAGGCTGTGTCGACTCTCCCTATGACAAAATAGGAGCCAATACTGGCAATTTCGGAAATATCGGAAACAGTGCCTTCAGCGTGTCCTTTAATCGGAAATACAAAAACAGGACGGACGCGACTTTCCCCTTCTCTCTAAACGCTTCAACGGAGATGAACTGCCCTTTGGGAAATAAATCAAGAAGCTGAGAGATACCCAGATTCCCCTTACATTGTATGAAATCAAGTTCACTGGCCAATGTCAATTTCATAATATGTATAACCAACAATTTAGGAGCATAAAGAACATCCCCTCTTCATTCACCTTCCATACGGAACCAGGCCCTATAAGTCAGCTCCACCATAATTTTTGGCCTAGTTGGGTTACTAAGAGATGTTAGTATACATGCCTTTAATAAAGATGGGGCCGCAAGGGCCCTCTCTTCCTCCACATGCCTCCTCTCTGTACCAGAATGCCAGAAATGTTGCTTGGTTTGCTTCATAGTATGTCTCAAAATCAGGCTACGCCAACCCCCCTCTAGTGGTGCAACCAACTTCCCCCCACCCCATGCGTGGTTGTTTATCTACCCATATAAACCGAGACACAACCAATTGCATTTCTCTAAAATAGGATGTAGGCAACATCACCAGCACATTCAGGAAAACATACAAAAACAACTTGGGTAGCAAAACCATTTTAACCATTGAAATGTTTCCATAGAGGGTAAGGGGCAGCCCCTTCCCTCTCCCAAACACCACCCTGTCCTGCTCCTAACCTTCCCATGGTTGCATTGATATAAAATCTCTGGAGGGCGAGCAATGCTTATTCTTAAGTATTGGGTACAATCCATGTGCCACTGAATCCCTAAACCATTATTGTATTTTCACAGTATTCATTTTCAATCCCGAAAATTCCCCAACTTCTAACACATCAGTCATGTCATCTGCATATAAGGAGACCACCAAGGTATGACTATACAATTGTGTCCCACTATGTAAATGCGTGTCCCTAATCAATGATATGATATGATATGATATGACAGGATAGTTTATTTATATAGCGCCTTCACAATGTGGTTCAAAGCGCTTCAAGGCAAGGGACGGAACAAGGGAAATTACAATGGCATTCTTAGAGGCCATGAACAGCAAGGATATGAAATTAACTATCATACTCGGCCTGATGACCTGATGCAAGAGCTAAGACATAGATAAGGAAGGGAGGGGGATAATGGGAAGGAAATGGAAACAGGCTACTACCATACTAGGCCTGACGACATTTCTGGTAGAGCTGGAGAAAAACAGTGAGTGAGGGAGAGGGGTGCAGATAGGGAAGGGAGGAACAAAACAAGTGACTATTGTACTAGGCCTGACAACATTTCAGATGGTGCTGGAGGGGTGTGGGGGGAGAAAAGGGGAAGGGGGAGGAAAAAATTCAACCAATGGTTCAATCGCCAAGGTGAACAAGGGTGAGAGAGGACACCCTTGTCTTGTACCTCTACTCAGACAAACTGATGGTATAAACTGAACATATGCCCTAATCCTGGCGTTCCATGCAGCATAGAGCAAGGAAACTGTGGTGAATCACCTCAACACCGACACCAGAAAAAATACAACCCACTAGGGAAAAAAGGCTGAACACACCTCTTGCAAGGAGAACAAGATTTATTGTCATAAAACAAATATGCAGTAGCAAAGAATTCTGCTGCCATGGAGCGCTTTGGCAAAATTAGCACAAACATCATGTTATAAAGGCACGGAGCGTCACAGCTGATTTAGGGGATGCCATACCATTGACTCCAGCTTTGCCTGTCCTTCTTCCATGTAAGACCCTGCTTCATACGACATCAAATGATGGGCTCCTAATTAGCAATTATAAAAAAACAATTCAGCACATCTCCTATCTATAGCTTAATGTGCACCTGGCACTGAAGACCTGGGCGCAGGGGCTACTTTCGAGGACACATTAATACTAAACCCCTGCTTGATCCCAGACGCATAAGAGCCATTCCAGTTCTTCCCACCCCAGCTTACATTTGTTACTTTCCCTCCATGATACCTTGCAGCACAAATCACATGGACCCCAGGTGGGGTTAACTCTTTCTGCTAGGATCTTGCTGATGGATTAGTACACTAACAGTTTTATGGTGACTGGTCTGGGGTTGACAGTTGCACTGGAATGCTGGGGTCTTGGGATTGGCCAACTGGTCACTTTAATTTAGGGATTAGAGTGGTGAAGGCTGGAGGCTCATCCCCTCCTTCTCGTGGGATAGCTTTTTGCGACGAGCTCCCCACCCCCTTATGGCCTTGAGGGCGCATTCCTTCTGAGATATAAATGCTAAAAGTATGAGACAATGGGAGGTTTATGAGTCTCGCTGTGTTTTACCTACGTTATAATCTAACTCTGGGAATAGGCCTGCTGCTCTGTCTGTGGTGCAGCGCTATACCTTGATTCCAACATGGCTGCAATTTTCTAAGATGGAGTCTCACTCCTGGCATGAGCTACAGCAAAAGCGTATACAATGGTGGCTGTAGGTCGACTCTATTGGGCACCCCTGTTAGGCAGAATCCTGTGCAGTACCCTTGGGGAACAATGCAAAAAGATTAAGACTACAGGAGTAAGCAGTAAACCAAATTGGTAGCAGTCTGCACCACCCAGAATTACCTGGTAGCTGTGGCTGAACAGTCAGAAATCTCTCAAGATGAGTAGGGCAGTATATAGAGCATGCACAATAGGGCCAAAAACACAGTGGAGCAAACAAACACTGACCAGAGCTTGGTATCAAAAGTATATAATTATTTATTTAAAACACACTTTAGGGAATACACTAAGCACTCTAAATCAAAGCAAGTTCAAATACAGTCAGAGAAAATAAACACACCTCCCTTAATAATTATTAGACAAGTCTAGGTCAAAACACCACTATTTGTAAAAACAGATGTGAGCGCTTAACTCAGATGGCACTCCAATAATTAAGTTAGAGGGAGAGAAAAAGACAGGTCATGAACATAAAACAATTCCCAACACTTTTCTAAGACCACAGCAAGTTAGTGAAGGCAGAGTCTACTGTAGAGCTAAAGTTCATAGGCCAGGACCACTTTAAATGGATCAATGAGGAATGTGCCCAAGATCACACAGTTTAAAAAAAATCACTCAAGTCTTTGCAAAAAATGTTCAAAACAGATTGGTTTGATGCGAAAGGTAAAGTTAGAAGGTCTGGGGGCCAACCCAGTTGGAAAGCCAAGGATTTAAGGGTCACCTTTAGCGATCCAAAGAAAGGGAGGCCGGGCGGAACACAGTAACTTTAAAAGTGAGGAAGCTCCAGTGGTGGCAGTTGGTCCCGGCAGCGGGTGCAGTTTGTGGTTTCTACCAGGGGAAGAGAAGATCTCATCGAGGAGGAAACTTGGAGTCGATGCACTGCCCAGGGATGAAACCAGCCGCGGAGTTCGTTCGGTTAAAAGGTGCGCTCCTTTTATTCGCGGCCCCAGTGAACTGAAGCTTGGCTATCCAACCGCTGATGTGCTTGGCACTGGCGATTCGACCAAGGGGCGTCTTGGAAGGCGAATATCAAACTGGTTGTCCCCACCAGCTCAGAGGGAGAAGACTCTTGCAGCTGAAGATCTTCTCTTGTCGTCGGGGAAGTGGTGAGGTTGTTGCAGTAGGGCTCCACGGGTGGTGTCGTCGTTGCAGATGGCTCAGCTTCTCCCCTCTTCGGATTTCTTAGGTCCTGTGGTGACTTCTCAAGTTCCAGTCCCAAAAGCGCTGCTTTTATGCAGAAAAACCCCCATTCAAACAGCCTAGCTGTCACTCATACATGCTAGCACTGGGCCAATCAAGACAGAGTGCGACTTGTGTTGCAAAGGCAACACAGTCCAGGGTGCCAATTCCCCCACCCACACATCCTGTGAATCCCAGACAGAGTGGCACCAGTTGGAGGGTTTCTGTGGAGAAGCCCGCAAAAAAATTGAACAAACCCGACCTTGGTTGGAGTTACAGAGACAGACACGTACGCCATTTGTTATATAGCAACAGGCTGACATGTCAATCATTCAGTTAATTTGCAAACAAGTATACTTCACACGTGTTATAGACAGTATGACATGTGCACAGGAGAGCCCCCGAAAGAGTTCTGGCAAAAAGACCCAACCAGTGATTTAATATTAAATAAATAAACTGGCGGTATCTTTACAATGCACCACAAAAGTGGTGCGTTTAAAATTAATGGGAAAATCCCATAGGAAATATTCTGGTGGAATATGTTGCGTGGTAACCACTGCTACCAGCCAGAAACTCAACAAAGGGAGACTGGACAGTGCCCCCTTGAAAACAGACCCAGGGGTAATCTAGTTAAACCCTTCCAGTACATCCACAATATGATGGTTTGTACTGGTTCTGTTCACAATTTTGGGCTAGTAAAGCCAATGGTGACTTTACATGCCCTGGGAGACAGTAGTCAGTCCCAGGGTATGGAGTCTATGTTTGGGGGTCACTATGACACCTCTGTGTTACTGCACTGAGGGTGCTGTGTAACACATATACAAACACAGATGATACCCTATGGAGAAAACAAAACATAGCCCATAAGCACATACCAAGTCAAAGACATACCTCAAATCTTGCCTAAGAGTGGGAGAAAAAGAGTCTCACTCTTAGCAGGAGAAAGAAACAATCCCCAAAAATCCAGCAAAGCTTCTGGGGGACTCACTAGGTTTGGGAAATTAGCCGTTTAAGAGAATTCTCCCTAAAACTCGCCCCCCCACCCCAGACTTAGGGACAGGAGGATTGAATCCACTCCTGGATGAATCTCATACCTCTAGTCGGTTACAAACATCCTAGAGAGACCATCAGCATTTTGGTGGTGACACCCTGACCTGTGCTCCATGGTGAAATCAAACCCCTGGAGGCAGATTGACCATCTCAATAGTTTTGGGTTCTCCCCTTTCATCTGCATCAACCATCTCAAGGTTTGGTGGTCAGTCTGAATAACAAAAGTAGAACCATACAAGTATGGCCTAAACTTCTTCAGAGACCACACAATGGCAAAACACTCTCTTTCAATGGTTGCCCACCTTGTCTCAGGTTCCATCAGTTTCCTACTGATGAAGCAAATGGGGTGCACCCTACCTTTCTCATCCAGTTGACTAAGGACTGCACCTATACCTACATTTGAAGCATCTGTCTGTACAATGAAAGGTTGGTGGTAGTCAGGAGCTCTTAGCACTGGAGCTTGACAAAGGGCTTTCTTCAGGTTTTCAAAATCCTGATTGCACTCCTCATTCCGTTTGACCTTTTTAGGGAACTTAGGAGAGGAGATCACATTCAGTGGAGAAGCTATGATCCCAAAGTTCTCTATGAAATTCCTGTAGTACCCAGTGGGACCTAAGAAGGCTCTCACCTGGGTCTGAATACTAGGTGTTGTCCAATTTCGCGCAGCTTCAATCTTACTGGGCAAAGGCCTTATTTCTACACCTCCTACCTCATGTCCAAGGTAAACCACTTTACTCTGTCCAATCTGGCATTTACTTGCCTTTATGGTCAGATTGGCCTGCTCAAGAGCCTGCAAATCATGTCCTAGGTGGTCAACATGCTCTTCCCAGGAGTGGCTGAACACTGCAATGTCATCCAAGTATGCCATGCAGAAGTCCTCCATCCCATTCAGAACCTGATTTGCCATCCTTCGGAATGTAGCAGGTGCATTCTTCAGTCCAAAAGGCATAACCTTAAATTGGTATAAGCCAACTGGGGTAGAAAATGTGTCAGGCTATTTGACAATAGCCTGACGTAAGATCAAATGTGCTGAGGTACTTGGCTGAACCAAGCCTATCCACCAGCTCATTTGTCCTTGGCAAAGGATGGGCATCAGTCTCGGTGACTGCATTAAGAGCTGTATCGTCCACACAGAATCTCAACTCCTTGGATCCTTCCTTTGGTACTAACACAACTGGGCTAGATCATGGACTAGTAGAGGGCTCTATCACCCCGAGATCAACCATCTTGTTGACCTCTCCTTTGATGTGGGTTCTTACATTCTCTGACATTCTGTACCCTCTGCTTTTTGCAGGCAGACTGTCACCAGTGAGGATCTCATGCTGGCCCCAAGGGGTCAAGCCTGGTGGGAGTAAGAACAGGGAGGCAAACTGATTTAACAGAGATTTCCACTCCTCTTGTTGCTCAGGTGTCAGATTTGAAGAGAGATTAACTCCTTCACTCTTTTCATCCAAAGGTAAACCTCTGAGGAGATCAGGGAGAGATTCACGCTCTTCGTCCTCTTGGGCTGAAGCTAGAAGCAAAGCTCCTACTTCAGGCCTAGCGACATAAGCCTTCAGTCTGTTGATGTGGAATACTCTGGGAGCCTCCTTGGGGTTGCCCAAGTCCACCAGATAGTTCACCCCTGCAAGTTTTCCCACAACCTTGAAGGATCCCATCCATTTGTCCTGCAAGGCCCTCTGCCTTGTTGGCACCATAACGAGAATTAGCTGGTCTTGTGCGAACTCAACCATGTTAGCCTTCTGAGCATGCCAATGCTTGACCAAAGCTTGACCAGCCTTCAGGTTATCACTAGCTTGAGTCATCATTTGTGACATTCTCCTCTGGAGTCCTATCACGTAGTCAGTCACTCTGACTGGCTTGGGGGAAGGAGCATTCTCCAACCCCCCCTTAATCAGGGGCAATGGACCTCTGACTGGATGGACATAAAGAAGCTCAAAGGGACTATAGCCTACTCCCTCCGGAGGGACTTCTATATAAGCAAAAAGAAGGCATGGCAGTAGAATATCCCACTTTCTTTTAAGGGGTTCCTCCCAAACACCTATCATGCTCTTCATGGTTCTATTAAACCTTTCTACCAACTCATTTGTCTGAGGGTGGTATGCAGTAGAGAACTTGTAGGTAACTCCACAGTTTTTCCACATGGCCTTCATGTAGTGGGACTTAAAATTCGACCCCCTGTCAGAGATTACCTCCTTAGGAAACCCAACCCTGGTAAAAATACCAAGGAGGGCCTTAGCCACAGCTTGTGCTGTAACAGTCCTCATAGGAATTGCCTCAGGGAACCTAGTAGCATGATCTACTACAACAAGGATACACCTGTTGTCTGAGGAGGTTGGAGGATCAAGGGGACCAACAATGTTGATTCCTACCCTCTCAAATGGGACCCCCACCACTGGGAGAGGCACTAAAGGTGCCGCATTCTTGGAACCACACTTACCAGAAGTGTGGCAGGTGTGGCAGCTCTAGCAGAACCTATTTACCTCAGCCCCCATTTTTGGCCAATAAAAGTAGAGAGAGAGCCTTTCCTTGGTCTTCTTGAAACTCAAGTGACCAGCCAAAGGAATCACATGGGCTAGTTGCAAGAACTGGAGTCTGTTCTCTTGAGGCACTACAAGTCTTTTGTAGTCTCCAGGTGTAGACTAAGTCAGTTCACTGTAGAAGAGGCCATCTTCCCAGTGCAACCTATACTTCCCAGGCTCTTGCCCATCAGCCTGAGAAGCTGCTTGGTGGCGAAGACCTTCCAGAGTTGGACCTTCTCTTTGCCCTTTACTGAAGTCTGCCCTGTTTGGTCCACCTTCTGCCAGTAAAGACTGCAGCTCAGGATCGTCAACATGATCCAGATCTCCAATAAGTTATTGGCCTTCTGCTAGCTCAGTCTCTTCAGAGTCTAGTTCAACCACACAGGGCTGTACCTCCCTCTCAGCCTCATCTGGAGGTGGAGTTACAAGTGTAACTTTGGAGTACCTAGGGGAAGACCTAGTTGGAAGCACTGTAGTGCTTGCTGCTGGTTTCCTTCTAGAAGTCTTGGGTTTCCCCTTTGCTTCTTGTGGCTCAGATATAGCAGTTAGTAGCTCCAGTGGAGTAGGAGTGATTTCTGTTTCCATCATCTCCTTAGGAGAACCTCTCAAGGTTTTCTCCCTTGCAGGTCTGGTTAGCTCCTGTAACCTTTTACTAGGAGGTATGGGGGTATGTGACACTACTCCAAGAGTTTACAGGTCATTTCCCAGCAGAACTCTTCCTTGTATCTCACATTGTACACTGACAGGTATCTTCACAGTCATATCATTGCACTGGATGAGAACTGGTAACTGGGGAAGCATCTGCACAGGCCCTCCAGCTAACTTGGTGAGGCGCGTGGGTGCCCTAGCAACATCCTCTGCCTTGAAAAAAGATTGTCCACCACAGTTATGCTGGCCCCAGTGTGTGTAATGGCAGGAGTCTCCTGACCATTCACTTGGACAATGTCCTTATAATACTCTTTAGTATTATCTGGGATAGAATTATAGACATCTAAATTGTGTTGTTCCCACAGCACCAGGTACACTAAAGAAACACTAGCTGAGATCCTTATGGGGTCTTCAGCCAGTAGTTGAAAGTGTCCACTTGTCATTGGTACTTCCTCCTCTGGAGTGAAGGCTAAGGAGACAGTATGGACCCCTGAAGGTTTACCCTTACATCTCGGATCCCCTTTCACCACATGGTCAGTAGTGCTACAAACAGAGTATTTCCCAAATGCCTTTATGAATCGTGGCTTGTTCTGACCTCCTTCTGGTTTAGGACCAGAAGGTACACTAGCCTGATTCAGTTTCACTGGTGGCTTACCCTTATTGTTCTGTTTGGGGACCTCTTTGGAATTGGAATTATGGGAATTTTCTTTGGAGTCCTTTTTGGGCTGTTTCCCCTCATCCTTTTTCTGAGTTACCCCAGAATCCTTGTGAATAGCCCTGTTGGTAACCCACAAGTCAGCAGCCTTAGCTAGCTTCTTGCGATGTACTTCCTTAGAATCAGCCAAGTGCTGTCTGAGCTCAGGAGAGCAGGCATCATAAATTGACTCCAACATAACAAGATTTATAATTCCCTCATAAGTGTTCACTCTTTAACCCTTAATCCATCCATCTAAGTTCTTCAAACTTTCACTCTCCCAGGTAGCCCAAGGGGTACCATCATGCTTTTTGAGGGCCCTAAACCTCTCAAGGTACTGGGAAGGAGTCTTCCAGAATCTAGCTATTAAAGCTAGCTTCACACATTCATAATCCATTCTATCCACCTCCCCCAACTCCATTACCACATCAGATGCAACAGGGGGGAGCCTAGAGAACAACCAAGGAAGCAACCGATTCCCTGTGATGTCCTGGATCCCATGATTATACTCAAACATAGCCAACCAATCCAACACATCCAACTTAGGTTCATACATACCCACAATCTCTTTAGGCATCCGTGGTCTTTTGGGACTGGAACTCCTAGAGGATCCGGGGAGAGAAGCATTTTACACAGACAATGTCTTCATCTCTAGCTCATGCTTGAGCTCCATTTCTCTGAGCCTTAGTTCTTGGTGCTTTTGTTCAGATTGGGCACTAATTCTTTTGAACTCTAATTCTTGTCTCATTTTTTCTAGTTCTATGAATTCAGAACTTAGTGTGGGACCTGGTAAGGGTCCAGTAGACAAAGCTAGAGGTGGCAGAGCAGGCAGAGGGCCAGGGGGGACAGTTACATTAGTGTCGCCTTCCTCTTCTGAATCTACAACAATACTATCAACACTTTGATTCATATTAACCTCATTGCTGTTGGTAACATTTGCTGGGGAGGTAGGCTCCTCTGAACCACTACCCAGACTTTGGTTCTCTAACAATCTCTCAATCAATTCTATTTTCTTGCCTTTTACAGGAAGATTTGTATGTCTACAAAGGGCTCTTTAACAAACAGCTGTATTTGCAGAAAGGGACTCCTGGATGTAACTTTCCATAGTTGACTTGTTACAAATAGCTTTTTTAGTGCTAAGCTTTTTGGTTAGTTGCACCAAAGTATCAGAAGCACTTTACAATGTATACTCAATACAAATCCCACCACTGTACACCAGTGTTAGGCAGAATCATGTGCAGTTCCCTTGGGGAACACTGCAAACAGATTAAGACTACAGGAGTAAGCAATAAACCCAATTGGTACCAGTCTGCACCACCCAGATTTACTTGGTAGCTGTGGCTGAGTAGTCAGACTTCTCTCAAGATGACTAGGGTAGTATATAGAGCATTCACAATAGGGCCAAAAACACAGTGGAGCAAACAAACACTGACCAGAGCTTGGTATCAAAAGTATATAATTATTTATTTAAAACACACTTTAGGGAATACACTAAGCACTCTAAATCAAAGCAAGTTCAAACACAGTCAGAAAAAGCATACACACCTCCCTTGATAATTATTAGACAAACCTAGGTCAAAACACCACCATTTGTGAAAACAGATGTGAGCGCTTAACTCGGATGGCACTCCAATAATTAAGTTAGAGGGAGAGAAAAAGACAGGTCATGAAAATAAAACAGTTCCCAACACTTTTCTAAGACCACAGCAATTTAGTGAAGGCAGAGTCTACTGTAGAGCCAAAGTTCATAGGGCAGGACCACTTTAAATGGAGCAAGGCGGAATGTGCCCAAGATCACACAGTTTAAAAAAATGCACTGAAGTATTTACAAAAAAAAAATCAAAAGAGGTTGGTTTGATGTGAAAGGTAGAGTTAGAAGGTCTGGGGGCCAACCCAGTTGGAAATCCAAGGATTTAAGGGTCACCTTTAGCGATCTGAAGAAAGGAGGCCAGGAGGAACACAGTACCTTTAAAAGTGAGTAAGCTCCAGCGGTGGCAGTTCCTGGCAGCGGGTGCAGTTCATAATTTCTACCAGGGGAAGAGAATATCTCGTTGAGGAGGAAACTTGGAGTCTATGCAGTGCCCTGGGATGAAACCAGCCGCAGATTTTGTTCGATTAAAAGGTGCGCTCCTTTTATTCGCGATCCCAGTGGACTGAAGCTTGGTTATCTGGCTTGTGGTTTGCTTGGCACTGGCAATTCAACCAAGGGATGTCCTGGAAGGCGAATGTCGAACTGGATGTCCCCACCAGCTCAGAGGGAGAAGACTCTTGCAGCTGAAGATCTTCTCTTGTCGTCGGGGAAGTGGTGAGGTTGTTGCAGCAGGGCTCCACCGGTGGTGTCGTCGTTGCAGATGGCTCAGTATCTCCCCTCTTCAGATTTCTTAGGTCCTGTGGCGACTTGTCAAGTTCCAGTCCCAAAAGCCCTGCTTTTAAGCAGGAAAACCCCCATTCAAACAGCCTAGCTGTCGCTCATACATGCTAAGTGGTGAGCCGGGCGGCTCACCACTGGGCCAATCAAGACAGAGTGCGACTTGTGTTGCTAAAGCAACACAGTCCAGGGTGCCAATTCCCCCCACTCACACATCCTGTGAATCCCAGACAGGGTGGCACCAGTTGGATGGCTTCTGTAGAGAAGCCCCCCAAAAAGTAGAACAAAGGGCCGACCTTGGTTGGAGTTACAGAGATGGACATGTATGCCATTTTGTGAAAGAGTTCTGGCAAAAAGATCCAACCAGTGATTTTATATTACATAAATAAACCGGCGGTATCTTTACAATGCACCAAAAAAGTGGTGCGTTTAAAATGAATGGGAAAATCCCCATGGGAATATTTTGCATGGTAACCACTGCCACCAGCCAGAAACTCGACAGGGGGGGACTGGACAGTGCCCCCTTAAAAACAGACAGAGGGGTAATCTAGTTAACCCGTTCCAGTACTTCCACAATATGAAGATTTGTATTGGTTCTCTTCACAATTTTGGGCTAGTAAAGCCAATGTTGACTTTACATGCCCTGGGAGACAGTAGTCAGTCCCAGGGTATGGAGTCTATGTTTGGGGGTCACTATAACACCCCTGTGTTACTGCACTGAGGGCGCTGTGTAACACATATACAAACACAGATGATACCCTATGGAGACAAAAAACACATAGCCCATAATCACATACCAAGTCAAAGACATACCTCAAATCATGCCTAAGAGTGGGAGAAAAAGAGTCTCACCCTTAGCAGGAGAAAGAAACAGTCCCCAAACCAAGAAAAATCCAGCAAAAGTTGCTGGGGAACTCACTAGGTTTGGGAAATTAGCCTTTTAAGAGAATTCTCCCTAACAACCCCCTCCCTGCTTAGGGCTCCTGATTCCCTACATCAGACTCTTTTGTCTCCACCTTGTGCAAAATCTCTTGAGGGCCCGGATGATCATCCCCACTCCACAACAATGCCCCCTTTTGTTAACTTCAAATTTGCAAACTCCCCTGTCAATCTCTTCTTCTCTACCTCCTGCATGATTTCCCATTCCCAACTTAGTACCTGAGCTTTACAAACTTTCTACTGCTTGGGCATACTGCTCTGGGGTCCATGCCATATAAAGGCATCCTCCATCTCCTGTCAATTCTACCCAGTGCTCATTTTAATTTTCAGGGTCTGGTGGGGGAACAGTGAGGGTATCTGGGGGGTGAAGATGCTGCTCTAACCTAACCATGCAAGGTTGTTCAGGGTCATCAGTTTGTACCCTGCTGTCTTTTGCACCTCAAGGTGTGCTATGTGCCCCAATTGAAACCATCATCACTGTGCTGCATTGAATCTCCCTTTGGCATGTGCAGAATATCACCAACAAGACCACCATCACTGGTACCAGTATCTTTACGATCACCCCCATCCACAATGGTGCCCACGAGAACAGGTAATCAAACCAAGTCACTCTTCTGGATACTGGCCTCGGTTGTGGGTGCCAAGGATGTGCAGAGCCTCTATTATGTGTGTAAGGGACCCGTTGTCAGAATCGTATGGGGGTACTTATGTACAGCATGAATCCCCAATCTTTTTGCAAACCACACCTTCCATGGCGGTAAGCAAGTGCAAAACATAACGATTCTGTAACCTCATCAACCGGATGGCCCACATCTCCATCTTTATTGCATTGAGTGCCTGCTCCGAGTATCATCTACCAGGGGACAATTTGGAGTCATTTTGCATTCATAGCTGCTTACCCTCCATGGCATTAATAGTGATGCAAATAAAGTCTCTTCCTTGCTATATTGTCTGTACTGGTGTGGTATTTCTTGAGATGCAGAAACACCTACTGGCCACAAATGCAATACATGTCCATCACTGCTGCTGTCCCTTTTTATGAGGTCTGGGATGTATGATGTCTTATTGCATTTGCTGTTAGCCCCCACAAAGGTGCATCCTTCATTGTAAAAGCACAATTTTTATTATTCTTGCTTTTGCACTTGCACTGGTTTTTGTGTTGCCTCAATCCACATGAGTGTTGGCACATGCTCATTCCAATAAGTTTTGCAAACAGCATTCGCCTTCTGCACAGCTTCTTCTTCGAATCCCACAATGCCTACTGCCATTGTAGTCTCTTGCCATCTGTTTGCCAGAAACTTTACACTTTCTAGCTTCATATATGGCATCTTCAAACACTGTGGGCTTTTGGGAAATTGGGCACATTGCTGTCCGTCAGGATCCATTAGGATACGTTGTATGCTACGTGCCTGAAAATTATTTTGTAGTCAGCGCAATGAAAGATGGACCGGACATTGGGCCTCAAAGAGTAGAACCTCTTGTGGAATTAATACCTTGGGGGCCCCCGACGTGTGTGTTATCAAGGAACAGGTGTATCAACTCCCATTAACCCCATTTTCTGCATATCAGCTATTACCTAACTCAGGGTGATGCATATCCTCTATTACATCTAACCGCAGTCCTCTATACTCATCATATGTACTTCTTCGTGCTTGCCTTTTAAAACATTTAAATGTACTTACTTACATTTGTGATCATGTCATGAAATATATTTGGGAATAATAATGTCCTGGCAAGTTTAGTAAAATGTTCATCTCCTTTCAGCTGTTTTAACCTTAGTAGCAACAGTGTCAATTTTCACTGTATAATTTAATGCTGACACATTTACTTTCAGTGATGTAGGAATAATGGTATTTAGCGATGAAGAAATATTGAAATGTCCTTGTTCCCCCTTTTATATGACCTCCCCATATAAACCTACCACCCAAATATATACCAAAGGCAAACATAGATATGCTATATAATCCAACTGCACAATGCATCACACAAGTATAGGGGGAACACACTCATTTGTAAAATAGCTCTGATGGAGAGGAGGCTGTGACCGTTCATCAGGCACATCTGCAGATATCTTTATGTTTATCATGACAAAAAGGTGGAAAAAAGACAATATGAGTGGGCTGAGGAATATGGAATAGTAGAGGGGAAAGATATGAAAAGAAAAACTATATGTAGAATGCAGAGCAAATGTATGGTTATATACAGTTATGGAACACTTCTTTCTTATCACTGGGTATCCATGTGTACACCTAATGCTGGTTGATTGGACACATCATGTTGTATCACAGTATTCCCACATGTATGTCTTGTGCAGTGGGTGTGGTATTCGGAGCTTTACAGACATCAGAATGATGTATGCAATAGCGCAGCTCCTTAACCTTTACTTTAGCAATTTAGAGCGCTCGTTGCTCCGATCCAAATTTGGGCGCAAAATCAATAGAAAAAGCCCATCTGAGCTCACCTCACAGTATGGATGGCGAGCACTGCACCTGCAGCCTCTTAGGAGGGTCGGGGGCTGCAGATCTTGCTTTTTTTGGTGCCGAGGATATGTGATTGGCTGTGTGATGCAACACACAGCAAGGTTGAGCACACTGTGAGAAGTAGGCCAAAGGAGGAATTTGCAATGGGCCATCTTATTTTAATGTGTGCAATCACTAATAAAGCAAACAATTAAGTTAATTGGGGATAGGGGAACCTTTGGGGGAGCCAGACAATTGTTTGGTGGCTGTGGAGGATGATCACAGGCGGGACACATACAGCAGTACCTCCTTCTGAATTAAAGGAGGGCAGTGTCATTTGTGTTTCAGGCAAAACGAACCACCAATGAAGACATCCTTAGAGCCAAAAGTCAAAAACGGGAGGGTGAGAAGAAAAAGCCAAGGAAATGCTGCACGTTTCATTGATGAAACAGTAGCTGCTGCTATTTCTGGGGATGCACAAATCTTTGGTAGTAGTGTAGGACAACATCAACCAATAACCATGAATTGTTCATTCACCACTGCCATAACAAGTACTTCAAGCATTAAAACTATGGTTGTGGGGTCAGCAACTCGCCCTTCCAATGTCATCTCTTGCTTAGCTGTTTCTGCTACTTCAGTTCAGCCAGGCTGAACCACAATTTTCCTAAGATCTAAGTCTGGCACAAGTGGAGAGGCATCCCATGAGGCAACAGGCCCCCACAAATGTCCAACGTCTGCAGGGGTCTGTTGAGATGCCAGCCGAAGAGGCTGCCACTGAATATGTGGCAGAAAGAGAAGATGTTCTTGAGTGGGGTTATTATTTGCAGCTTTGGACAGTAGAACTGGGGCAGCAGGCCAATGTCCTATTGCCCAATTTAGAGGAGCAGGATGTTTCTAGACCATGTACACTGTGACGGATTCCGGGATGTTGTCAATTCTCCCAGAGAGGGAGCCTCTTCCCATGAGGCCAGGGAGCTGATGCTGCTACCATATAGTCCCCCTGGGGGTGGTACACAGTGGGGGGATCTCATGGGCAGAAGCTCCCGCTCTGGGAACAAGGGCAAACATCCAGGGAGAATGTGGTATATCCCCCTCCTAATCATCTCTCCTAACCCTACACATGTTGTACACCCCAATACTATAACCAATCATCCCGTGTACATGTTTAGGGTCAGTAATATAATAACTACTGAGATGAAGAAGAGTACAGGCTACCCACACGAAGCTGGTAGTACTAGTACTGAGATGAGGACTAGGTGCAGCACCATGAAGAATGCAGCAAGAACTAAGGTTGAGCGTTTTAGCAGTTACGAAACAACTATTGACATAAAAGCCAAAGAAGGACTTCAGAAATGGCCAAACCAGTCCTGGGGCAGCAAGAGAACAAGCAGACAGATGGAGGAGATTCAAACAAGTGGGAGCCCGACAACCAGAGACGCAAGCAGGAACCTGGAGGCGTTCCTGGTAGCTTCACGACCACAAAGCCCAGGCAGACTGCAGTGACAGTGGAAGGACCTCCAAGGGGAGGTGGCCCATGCTGTCCTTAAGCTGTGTTAAGACTGCAGAGTGCCAGCATCGGCAGAGCCACCGAAGCAAAGCAGAATAAGACAGTCACTGACGGGGTGCAGGAGGCTGTCCCAGTCCTGGGAAGAGCCAACACCATGCATGAAGGTCCCAGGAGGTAACGAGAAGCACAGGTGCGTTGGCATGGACAGTGGGACACTGCCAAACTCTCTTTCATGGACCCAAGGCACTGGGTGGTCTAAAGAAAGGCCCCACTGTTTCTGGAACCAGCAACAGAAAGGGAGAAGCAGCAGAGAGGGTCTTCCTTGGCACTCTGGTCATGAGGAAACCACTAGCCACCAGAGAGAGGTCTGGGATCGGATGTTTCAAGAAACAAGCCTGAGATAGAATATGTATAGGCACAGTGGGAGTAGGAAACCCATTAGCCACCAAAGAGGGCTCTGGGACCCACAGTTTAAAGAAGAAAGCATCAGAGGGAAGCTCCCTCAGCACAGTAGTATTGAGGAAACCATTACCCATCAGCGGGGGTCAGGAAACCTTAGAAAGAAAAAGAGGTAAGAGAGGAAGACCCTCTTATTTGTTGCAATTCTTAGCAGAAGAGAAAACCAAGTCTGCCCAGCCTGAGATATGGGGATGCCCTGCTCTGGACCCTCAAAGTGAAAGACGTGGGGAAGGGAGTCAATCACCATGGTGTGGTTGAATTTGGAATATTTCAAATTCAAGAAAGTGGAGGACATCCATATCATGATATCCAATAAGCAACATATCTCTTTCTGAGTGAATTATGCCACAGAGCTGAGTGCCATCAGCATATTCATGGATATCAACTTCGTGCTTTGCAGCCAAATTGCCTAAAGGTTCCATGTACACATTAAAATGCAAAGTTGAAGGACTGACCCCTGAGGAACTCCAAATTGAACTACGGACTAACTGAGACGCTTATTAATGGGCAGGAAATTCTGCCCCACGTCTCATTATTATGTTCAGACACACAATGATTTTAACAAATACATGAGACAAGTCAGGTGTAAGAAATGCTATTATGCCATGATTCCCAAAAAAATAAAAACTCAACCCGTATGTGAGGACTTTCCACATTGACTGATCTGGTACACCTAGTTCGTTGAACAGAATAAAGAGATCCAATAGATTTAGCAGATCTGGATATCAATCCAGAATAACTCTAAATAGTAAATTAAAATGCAAATCACATCTGTTTGGCATATAGACATGAATGCAACACTTTATTACATTATACACTGAAGCTACGGTTACCCTGTTTGGTATTTGAGAGTTGTTATATTTTAGTCAGTCAGTATTATTATTAGTAGTTTTCCTTCCTTTTCTATGTCGGAGTCTGGAGAAATGATGATGTTTCCTGGGCTACATATGGTTTATCATGACAAAATGTACCGTTGTGAACAATATTGCAATATGATGTCAGATAAGCATAGAAATCTAGTGGCATCGACGCGATTTTTTAACATGCTCTACGTTAGGTTATGGGCACATTGCATTATGTAAACAAAGTATGCATATAGCGGTGTTGTACCATTGCTGTAGGTTGCACTATGCCACAACTTTAGCCATGGGTATGTATTTCATTGTATGGATTGTATGTATGAAAGTAGTCTACAGCCTAGGGTTGGGCAAGGCCTGCACGTTATCAATGGGTTCCAGTGCCACAATACTTATTATGGACATTGTCCATTTTATTAATGTTATTAAATTCACATGCTCCAATCATACGTTTGATGAGGTACATCTGTGCCTTCATTAATTGCACTATGCAAGCACTTTAGGCTTTTTCAAAAATGTAATTACTCGGTTCCAACTGCTACATTGGTATAAGTATTTTGTATGCCCCAAACAAAATTTGAAGCCAGCATTAACATTGATTTTACGTTAACCTGGCAATGTATTACTTCACACAGACTTGCCATGGAACTCCAATATGGTTGCCGGTATTCCCACTCGCCCATTTCATTTCAACACAGAAAGTCAAATGGATGTGTAAGAGTAAAGGGGCTTATATATGTCTTTTCTAATCAGCATTTGTAGGTGGGTGTTGTTAGCACATTTGAGAATGTGAACGAGCACCTTGTCAGTGTGAAATGTGTTGTTCTTTGTGGCAATCCTTTTCTACCTTATTCTTGAAATAAAAAATGTCTTTTTAATTAAATTTGGCATTTTGGGTTAATTATTGGTGTAATCCGAGAGGGTGGTTCATTTGGTTTGCTTTTAACATATGTACATGTATTAAGTATAGTTAAAAAATGTATTGCTAATACATTTTGACTCTTAAGATGGATTTAGCAGAAATAGTGCAAACAAAATTGTCCTCATCCCCCAAAACCCAGATCACTGGACATTTTGGGAAAGATCCATTTAACAACAAAAAAGCTATTAAGAAAGTCAAAACAACGCTATTAATTTTCCCTCCGAGAAAAAGTTAAATTGTCGCAGCCAAATCTCTGAAGGGGATTGGACCAGGTACGAAAGAACTTGGACACGAAGCATTGACTCGATTTCCGGGAGGGGCTGGGGTTGAGCCCAGCAGTTTTAAAAATTTGACAGAGACAGGGATTCACCTTTCCCCAAAAATGTTCCTCTATCCCTCATGGTGCTTTGCAGCAGAGATGCTGAGAGGCATTTTAGAAATGAAAAATCAGCCATTTAATCCCAAAATGCTATTGCTACTAACTTTTGACTTGCTGGATGGATTTGAATAACATTTTGAAAAAAAAGAAGTATGTCAAATGCCCCCAAATGCAAATTTTGGTAACACTAAAGTTTCACAGTTTTCAGGTCCATTCATTTTCCCCCAGAGAAAAAGAGCAGTTTTGGCTTTAGCGTGAAATCCGCTGTGTGGATTTGGACCAACCAAGAAGCAACTTGGACGCAAACATTTCTTGACTGGTTTGGGGAAAATCTATCCAGAAGTCTTTAAAATATTGTATGGAAAAGGGGGTGCCCCCTGCTCTTTAAAACCTTAATATCCGCCTTGGTGCTTTTTACAGCAGAGTAGCTGAGTGAGGCTAATAACGTTTGAATTTCTAGATGTTTTCGAATGAAATGTTCTAAACCACAGGATTGTTAAAAGCCCCACTAAACTGGACCTTTTGGGAAAGATTTCTTATAAAATGAAAATGTTATTAAGAAAATATAGAGAAACGCTATTTTCAGCCTACTTGCATTCATTCCCGCAGAGATAAAGTGCAGTTTTTAAACAGCTGTAGCGCAAAATCCGTTTGGCAGATTTGGACCAAATAAGAAACAAATTGGGCACAAAGCATTGACTTAATGTCCTTGACTAGTTTGGGGTAAAACCATCCAGTAGTGTCTAGAAAACTCAACAGAGGCATGGGTGCCCCCTTGTCCTTAAAAAACCTTACATATATCGGCCTTGCTGCTTAGCAGCAGAGGCTGAGAGGCTTTTCAGAAATGAAAATCTAACTTTTCTTTTACTCGATGCAAGTGATTCCTCCAATATTATTGGGAGAAACTGCAAATGAAAGAAGTAAACATTCGATTTGGAGGTGGAATAAGGATGCCATTAAACTTTATTTTGAAATCCCCCAACCTTATAGAGTCCAATAATGTTCTCACCTTCTGAAGAAATTCAAAACTCTTCTGTTTATGGAGTCACTCTTAATGGGAACACTGATAGGTTTGAACCACAGCGCTTAATTGACCTGACCATAGGTGCTATATAAATATCAATAGCAATAGCAATCACATCAGGCTAGAGGTTGGTGGTGGGAAAGAAGACATCATGTGATATTGGGGATTTGGCAGTGGGTTGGGGAGCCAGTTATGAGTGGAACATTTCTAGTTTATCAGGCGAAGACTTCAAGAATCTAACAAGATTACAGCAGCAACGCTGCTCAGAAGAAAATACTCTACCACAGGAATTTCTGTTATTGGAAATTATTTCTGTGAAATGATCACAGGAATAAGGAGTTAAAAATAAAAAATGTACCATTTGCAGTGCCTGCATCTACTGGGCAGTGGCCAATGGGTGTTTCGGTTACAAAGTAATGGTTTGACATGGTTCAACACGCACAGAGGACACCGCCAAAGGCCGTACCTCAAGAAACTATGCAACATATTTGGCCATGGCCACTGACCATGTGGGCCCAAAAGATAACTATTTCTAGAACATGTGCAGTGGCCACATCCAAAAGGCTGTGACTAATGGGCTTTGAGGAAACTAAGGTATAGCAAAACCCTTACAATTCAGTAAAAAAACATGTGTTAAGAGAGAGTTAAGGTGATAAGATTTAATGCAACAGAACCCAGGGGCTTCATTTAGGGGTCGCCAGATTTCGACCTCTGTGGTCTCCCTTGCGACCTCTGTAAAAAAGTCATTTTTTTTTTTTTTCTTCTGCTTTTTGTAATGCAAGCTCCTGGAGTGGCTGGCTTTCTTGTACCGGCCCTATAAAAAAAAAATAATAATAATAATAAGAAAAATAAGAACAGGAGTGCCACAAGTCTAGCACTTTCAGCACTGACCCTAAATAAGAAAGAATAGGAAACCAAATAATGTCTCTTTCTGGAATTCTATACAATAATTGTTAGACTCATTAAAGCTTTATTTCAGGCACATTTCAGGGGGTGAGTCCCTGATTTAGTCTGTTCTTAAATGCCTCAACTCAGCCTTACATCCTTCTGAGGTCGATAAATGAGTATAAATGAGTAAAACACAGGTTGGATGATATTGGGTGTATATTTTGTCTACATAAAGCGCTTAAGCATAAGTGCTATATAATAACACATCATTATCATTTGGTCATGGACGTCTGCTTTCATTCACAGTAATTTTATAATATGGGCCTATACACACTGATCTTAACGCTACATATGGCGATCCATGCTTGCTTGAAATGTACATCACATTATAGTGATATCGTAACCATATTTTTCGTAGTGTACAATGTTATGTGATGCCACTTCCTGTTTTGTCAACGGGTGAAAGGTTGTGTTCCATCGCTTCCCGCGATATCACTTTGTGGTGGGGTCAAATGACATCACTTCCTGTGATGTCATCAGGGGTCAAGGGTTGTGTGATGCCACTTCCGCTACCCCTGGCATTTTGGTGAAATGACGTCCCTGACAGAACCCCTGAAATTCAGCACTCAAATGTCTATAAAGTCCACCTTGGAAAACAAAAATGCATCACACTAAATAAACAGTGATAGAGAGTAATGGCGAGGAGAGAGGCGGGAAGGAGAAAAGCAATTGACGCTAGTGGAGGGACCATGGAAAGAGCAGGGGGAACGTGGCTAGTGCCTATGAGGACAGGGGAGAGTTTAAGATTTTCTAGCATTATCGGGGGAATACTGGGGAAATCCCACGGGCATGGGTAGTTCAATGCCGCTCTATGTGCAGTTTGTAGCCATTATCAGTGGAATGCCACAGGAATGGGGAGAGAGTGGAAAAATAACACATTTTACACCTGCAGTGTTGACATCTCCTGGGCAGGGGGATAATGGATCTCTGTGCCCAAGGCCATGGCTAAAGGGCCCTAAAGAAGCCTGAGAGTGGCTACTGAAGGCTGGTATGTCTTAGGCACAGTCAACTGCGTGTCCATCTCCAATAAACCTGCTGCCCAGCATGCCCACACTAGCCCAATCCTGAAACAGGAAATGCAGACAGTCACCAGATGGACAGCTGCATCTAGAAAATTATTCAGTCACATCCTAAGCATTGTGCTACTTGAAGGCCAGTTAATCATGTGATGTTTTGGCCATTTGGCTTTTGATGGCTGTTGGGTAAAGGGTGCTGCCTTAGAAAGTGCTTTTCTACATCTGGGTGGAGGCACAAGAAAAAAACAAACAGGCTATGAATGATAATCTGATCAGCAATGTATGTGTGTCACACAAAACAATGAGTGTTTGGGAATGGGAAAGGGCTGGGGAGGGAAAGAGGAGTAGAGGAGAGTGGGAGGAGCATGCCAAGGGAAGGTGGAAAGTGCCTGGGAGGGTAGGAACGATTTATTTCTGCTGTTTTTCTGGCTAACCACTGTTAATCACGGGGAAATAGGAAAAACTTTTTAAAAGAGAGTAAAAAAAAATATTTGCCCAAAAGACATGTTCAGTGTCCCTGGCCACATAGTGCGTCCAGAAGAAACTTACTGGGGCACCATGTACATGTGTGAGTGTTGGACCAAGGTCCAGAGTGTATATAAGTACATAATAGCACTATGCTAATATATCAGAATGGAAGGAGATTCGGAGGGAGGGAGGGAACATATCCCTTAGTACCTTGAATAAAATTAGGAATCTCGCCATTGAAAGGACTCATGACCTGGAACATACCCCCATAAGAAATCACAAAGAGACACAGGTCTTTAAAGCTATGCTCCTGAATGTTAGATCGGCAGTTAAACACGCGATAGATATTCATGAGCCTATTTTAGCCCAGGACCTGGATTATATATTCCTGACGGAAACCTGGTTCAATGAGACCTCAAAAGCTATGCTCCACCTCCTTGTCCAACAAGGCTATTTGATACAATATATCAATAGACCAGGACAAAGGGGATGCGGTATTGCAGCTATAATGAGAGCCCCTTTGAAACTCTCTCACTTGCAAGCTCTAGACAGGGGTGATGATACCCAGATAGGGCATGCATGTATTCAGTGTACACCAAATAAGACTATAAAAATCTTATTTGGGTACCGACCTCCTGGCCGAGCAGGGGCCTTCTTGGAGAAATTAGAACTCTTCTTGATAGAAATAGGAAGCAAGCATGATGAACTGCTATGCCTGGGGGATTTTAATATATGGATAGAGGATGCGACATCCACCGATGGAAGCAGATTAAGAGATATTTTGGAAGCTCATGCATTAGAACTCCTAGTAATAGCCCCCACTCACACTCAAGGTCATTGTTTAGATGTCCTATTATATCTAGGAACGATAGTTCACTACGGTGAGGCAATTCCAATATCATGGACAGACCACTATGCAAGACTAGTTGAGCTGAAATTGTCTAAAAATATCCCAGAAAAGCAAATAGGAAAGCAAACGGGCCATTTCCGTAAGCCAAAAGATCTCTTGAAAATTTCAGGGGAGACCCTGACACATGCTTTAGCACAGATTGAAGATGCCCTTCAATATGAAGAGTTCTTCAATAGAGGGACAGAAATCATGGCTAAGTTATGTAATGAACAGGCCCCTCTTCAACAAAAGAAAATTAAAAAGATCACTAATCCCTGGTTTTCACCAGATCTAGCTAAGAAAAGGGGACAACCTAGATCTTTAGAAAAAATGGAGAAAAAATTGTACACAGAGTTCCCTAAAACAGGTTAAGAGCTTACGAAGAGAATATGGAAAAGCCATATTCGAAGCTAAAGCTAAATTCATAACTGAAAAGATAAAGTTATGAATAGGCCACGTGAATTGTATACTACAATCTCCCATTTGGTCAATCCTGAGTGTGCGCCAGCAGCACCAGAATCATCACAAGTGCAGGCGGACGCCTTCAATAATTTCTTCATTAACAAAATAGAATTAATACAGGATAAGATTGGGGAAATTAAAAAACCATAAAACCCATATCTGGTCTCAGAAGCAATGATGGAAGGTACTTCAGAAACCCCAACCCAGGAGATTCGGAGGGAGGGAGGGAACATATCCCTTAGTACCTTGAATAAAATTAGGAATCTCGCCATTGAAAGGACTCATGACCTGGAACATACCCCCATAAGAAATCACAAAGAGACACAGGTCTTTAAAGCTATGCTCCTGAATGTTAGATCGGCAGTTAAACACGCGATAGAGATTCATGAGCCTATTTTAGCCCAGGACCTGGATTGTATATTCCTGACGGAAACCTGGTTCAATGAGACCTCAAAAGCTATGCTCCACCTCCTTGTCCAACAAGGCTATTTGATACAATATATCAATAGACCAGGAAAAAGGGGAGGAGGTATTGCAGCTATAATGAGAGCCCCTTTGAAACTCTCTCACTTGCAAGCTCTAGACTGGGGTGATGATACCCAGATAGGGCATGCATGTATTCAGTGTACACCAAATAAGACTATAAAAATCTTATTTGGGTACCGACCTCCTGGCCGAGCAGGGGCCTTCTTGGAGAAATTAGAACTCTTCTTGATAGAAATAGGAAGCAAGCATGATGAACTGCTATGCCTGGGGGATTTTAATATATGGATAGAGGATGCGACATCCACCGATGGAAGCAGATTAAGAGATATTTTGGAAGCTCATGCATTAGAACTCCTAGTAATAGCCCCCGCTCACACTCAAGGTCATTGTTTAGATGTCCTATTATATCTAGGTATCTATTATAGTTCACTACGGTGAGGCAATTCCAATATCATGGACAGACCACTATGCAAGACTAGTTGAGCTGAAATTGTCTAAAAATATCCCAGAAAAGCAAAATCAGAAGCAATGATGGAAGGTACTTCAGAAACCCCAACCCAGGACCTGATGACAGAGGTGAACCATAAATCATTTATGTTTACTGAAGTCTCAGAAGAAAGGGTTTGCTCCCTGCTCTCTGCGCTGAAGGCATCTAATGATGCACTTTTTGTCATTCCTGCCTCAGTAGCTAAACAAATAGCCCCAGATATTACACTGTTTATTACTAAATTACTAACAAATCTCTTACTTCAGGGGTGGTACCAACGATTTTGAAGAAATCTATGGTTACGCCGCTACTAAAAAAGAATAATTTAGATCCCAAAAACTTTCAATACTATAGACCAGTAGCAGGGCTGTCATGGCCAGCCAACATTTTGGAGAAGATTGTGACAATCCAGCTACAAGAATATGTGGATCAAGAGAACCTGTTGGACCCTCTGCAATCTGGCTTTTAACCAGGTGTGGGGATGGAGACAGCACTGTTAACAGTCTGGGATGATCTATTGGAGACGGTGGACCAGGGGGACATGTCCCTGCTGGTCATGCTGGATCTGTGTGCAGCATTTGATACAGTGAACCATTGGATTTTACTTAAACGGCTGAGAGAAGTAGGTGGGCTGGGGAAGACTGCCCTGCGTTGGTTCAAATCGTTTCTCTTCAAAAGAGAACAAAGAGTCCGCCTGGGAGATTTCCTGTCCGACTCAGCACTACTAAACTGTGGCGTCCCGCAGGGATACTCCCTCTCCCCTCTGCTCTTTAATCTATACGTAAAATTACTCATGGATATCCTTAGGAAGCATGGCATTCCTTTTCATTCGTATGCAGATGACACCCAGGTATTCATGAGGATACAGAATCTAAAGGAGACATATGAAAAAGTGGAACAATGCCTGCAGGAAATTCAGGCCTGGATGTGTGCCAATCAGCTATTGCTGAATGCCAGCAAAACTGAGGTAGCCATATTTGCATCCAAACACTACCTATACAGAGGGCAATTATACCCCCCATGCTTCCTGGGGACACAGCTGGAGTTCTCTAAAAAAAAATCAAGAACCTAGGATGTATCTGGGAAGATAACATGGGAAGTGGAGCTCGGGTTAGCACAAAGGTACAGGCAGTTTTCTACTCACTTCGACTGCTGAAACATATTTTACCCTTCATTGAAATATGGGATAGAGCAGTTGTCATTGGTACTCTGTTCAATTCTACACTGTATTACGGAAATGCATTATTATCAGGTATACCAATCTATCAGCTACACAGACTACAGGTCGCTCAAAATGCAGCAGTAAGGCTAGTATATAGAGTTAAAAAATCAGCTCTAATCTCTGAGCTAAGGAGAGCCCTACACTGGATGCCTATAAAGCAAAGAATCAAATTTAAGGTTCTTTGCCTAATTTTCAAATGCGTAAACGACATTGGCCCAGGATATCTATCGGACAAAATTAGGAAGTATGTCCCTACCCGACAACTACGTTCAGCAGATTGTAATTTGCTTCAGATTCCACGCACCAGGTGTGTGAGTAAAGGGGACCGTAGATTTGGAGTTTACGGTCCAAGAGCATGGAACAAATTACTCAGAGAAATCCACGAAATTACAAATCTCGCAGCATTCCGCAGGGCAGTAAAGACCTACCTGTTTTGCTAGACCCTAGAATGGAACTTGATCTGAACCAGTCGCCTAAGCATAAAGATTACATCTGCGCCCATATACGATTGAATTCGTCTGGTGCGCGTTTACAAATGCTAAAAAATGTTTTTTTTTTTAAAAAACGTGTTTTAAAATATAGAGTGCGCATGTCCAAAGTCCATGGTCACTGGCGAGTGAGCCCAAAATACATGTATAGTGGCTAAGACCAAAGGCTGTGTCCACCTATTGGTTCAAAAAACCTAAACATATATTGTGGCAACATCAGCAGTGGCCACTTAGTTGGTCCAAAAGAAACATATTGGGGGATAATGTACAGTGGACACAAGCGAAGTCCATGTCCTTTGCCATGGCTGAAGGCCATAGCTAATGGCACTTTAGTGTTTTAAAACATAGAGTGTGCCTGTCTGAAGGCCCTGGTTAGTGGGCCCAATAGACATGTATAATTGCCACAGCCAAAGGCCGTGGACGCCTAGTGGGTCCAAAAAAAACATATTGGGGGAACATCAGCCATGGCCATCTAGTGGGTCCAAAAGAAACATTTTGGGGGAACATGTACAGTGGACAAGACTGAAGATCGTGGCCACTGGCAATGGACGAAAGCCACGGCTTGTGGCCCTTAGTCTTTTAAAATATAGAGTGGACACAGTCTTTGGCCATGCTCACTGGCCAAGGTCGAAGGCACTGACTAGTGGACCCAAAAGATATGTATAGTGACCACAGCTGAAGGCTGTTTCCACCTAGTGGGTCCTAAAGAAACATATTGAGGGAATATGTACAGTGGACACGGCCAAAGGCCCTGGTCACTTGCCATGTCCAAAGGCCATGGTAAGTGGCCTGTAAAAAGACTATGGTATAGCAAAACCATTAAAATTCACTGACAAAACTGTTAAGGTGCAGTTAAGTTGGCCAGATTTAACGCAACAAACTCTTTCAAATTCAGCGGATTTGGGAAGTCATGACCAGTTTAACTCAGCATGCTCCTGTTGATGCCCCTCAAAATGCTGTGTCTGCCATAATGCCAAGTTGAATGTCATTGTTACTCCCTTCTCTTATAATATGTATCTGCTCACAGGCTTTGCAACGGGAACACACTGAGTTAAGTTGGTCATGGTTTTTCAGCATTGGTTAGAGTGGGTGTGTGGGATGTATTTACCCATGCATCCGGGCCCTACCTCAAAACTGTGCAGTACTGGCATTGAAAACATCATAATGGCCAGAGCTCCCCAGAAAATGCACAGGAAAATCCCATTTTGCCTATATTGTGAGTTCAGAGATGCAATGCTGATTGCCAAAAGCAAACCCATACTGTTGGGAATTCATTTTTCTTGAATGTCAAATATGGCCAAATCATGGGCACAGAATTACTTTACTGCAGAAACACACCAATGCCATGTCCTGAACATGGACAATCTACTCCATATAATATCACTTGCTGAAAGGAATCAATCTAAAAAAAAAAAAATCCCAAAAATGGGTGCAGTACCAGTACTCACCACTATCCAAAAGCCGGCAGTTTAAAACCACCCTGTGTTTCTCTGAAGGCAAGCCAAAGTGCCTATTTCAAACATTGCAATATGTGAAAAATATTCACTGAACACCAGCAGACATTTGGTAGAATGGAGTTTTGTGTGCCTACAAAATCTGGGAAATGAAGAGCCCAGAACAATGCTTATAACAAAACTGGCTGAGCTATGGAGTCAGCAGTTTAAGTTGCACTGGATTTAAAGACACTAAAATCGAAAATGTTTAGATTAAATGAGTGACCTATGTTTGGTGTCACATGCCTTTGTAACTGTTTAAATGTCATAGTTTTAAACTTAGAATCAGCCTTCTAGCTGCATATGTGAAAATGTTTAGTTTTATTTGAATGCAGAAACTGGGGAACAGAAATGACAGCTTAAAGAGATTCCAATTTGCCTGGCAACTACCCCCATCAGGAGTGAAACTTGAGTCACAGCTGTGTTCCCAGGCCTAGCTGCCCTTTTGCTGCTCACACTAAGGATATGCCATCTATCTGATAATTGAATTACCTGTGCTCTGCAGGAGAGTGAACAATGCAACTCCCTTCACCCAGGCAGAGGGTTTATTGAGAGGATCATAAATGGCTTCCTCTTGAACAATGAGCCTCTCCTGACTCAGGCAAAGGTTTTATTACAGCAGTCGTAAAATGTAGCTTCCTCTTGGCAGAAGCTGGGAGGAGCACTGCCTGTGAGAGCAAGCTGGCTTGGCAGAACTGGATAAACCAGTATTTCTACCTTGTGCTGAGAGGAAACCACACCCCTTTGGAGCCAGAACATAACTTTAAAAAGATGGATCATTCATAGAGCGGACATGTGAAAATTTTATAAATGATACCATAATTCTTGTGATTTTTCTGCCCACATTTTAAGAGGTTTTTCGACCCGGTGGCGTGTTCAGGGGGGTTTTAGCGGAAAAGTGGATATTACTCTAAATGTATGCATGTTAAAAATCTGAAACCTCATCAGTTAATGTCCATACTCCCTGCGCACATGTATGTAAAGTTGGGTCAATGTCAGAAATTGAAAAATCAGTTAAAAAGTCAATTATGTGCCATTTCTGAATGCAAGCTCTTAGAAACAGCAGATTTGGACAGAGACATGGCTAAATTCAGCCACACCATGTATATGTAATTTCAAGCAACTGTGTAACTGTGAAATATGTCTTTTATTATCAAATATAGAATGTGTGCAATCTGACAGAGGAGTGTCCTATCTGCAAGCCATAAAATGACATCCCTCTGACTCACAGTTCATTCCCCAATCAAATGATAAATGGAAGTTTGACCAATTAGAAGCTGAGAGAGAGGTAGGGTCAGTGATGCTAGAACACACCCACATTCTAAACACATAAAAGCAGACAGACAGGACAGATAGGGACCTTCAATTCCATTTGCTGCAACGCGCTCTGCCGGACCATACAACATCCAGAGATCCAGACTTCAAATTCATCAACCTCCAGAAAGCCAAACTAGAGACTTCAATCTATCCAGAACTAGAGACCCAGACCAGAGAACCAGAGAGAGCTGACCCAGATCACTGTGAAGTGCAGAGACCAGAGGCGAGTTTAAAACCTGACCAGATCCATGGCGAGGCCCATTTCACTCAAGAATATAGTGTGAGTACCTAGAAAACTGTGCAGAACCAATCTCCTAGTTAAAATAATATAATTCAATCTATTTAATCTAAGTAGAACTGCCTCCTAACTGTCACCTGTCATTTGCATAGCTGTCACTTGTCATTTTCTAGTTGCAAGCTGCACTTGTCTTTTTGAACTTTAAAATTTCAAATCTGAAAAACGACCTTTATTTAATCGCTCATATCTCCGCGACCGTTTGTGCTAGAGACTTGCAGTAACTTTTATTTGAAAGCTTAGAATCTTAGCTTTGAATCGCACCAAGAACCACATTCCTACCCCTTATAGTTTTACCGCAATCGCGGAACACGCATTCGCGAATTTTACCGCGATTTGCAAATTTCTTCACATGTAAAAACTGCTGCTGCTTGCCTTCCATTTGCCGGAAATTCGTTTAACCTGCTAACTATCCCTGCATCATTGCCAGTGTGAGCCTGAGCTAATATTAACTAGATACCATTCACCCTGAACCTCTGAAAGGGAATTAAAAGCATTTTAGCATATTTTTTTTAATTCATTGCCAGCACATATCAAAGCAATTTGGGCCTGTGTTTTCAAACTTCTGTAGTTTAAGCTTGCTGGGGTGAACTGAATTACATTGAATTGCATTTCTGAGAATTGTGTGCCTTCCTTCCACTTCCTTGCATTGCATAAAAGGGGGGAGGGGATTGCCAGAGAAAAGTGATTACATTGTTTTGTTGAAATCATATTGAGTATTTCTATACTGCATTTCATTCATTCAACCTTGCATCCATTTGAACTCTATAAAGCATTCTGTACCACCTTCTTCTTTTGTTCCTATTCACCTGTGTGCTATCTTATCCATTTCATCTCAACTCATTAGTGATTATAAAGAAGCGTGCTAGTGCCAGATTCTCCGTTGTTAATATTTATCATATCAGATTAAGTGTGATATTCAATTATTAATTTACTATAAAGGGTGATATATATCTATTGTTTAAATTATCAAATAAACCTTTTAAACTTGCAAAACAGAACTACTTCTTGGCTCAGTGGGGTCAGGGGGATTCCAAGAGAGGGGTGTTATATAGGGGTAGTCATCCAGAACGCATGAACTGGACATAAAGATATATCAATAAGGGTTTTCATTCAGTATTATAGACTAGGCGTTGACTTAGCTGTAGTGTTGAATTGAATCCTCTTACAGGTGGGAGTGTTTTGGAGTGATGCTCCTCTACTTATTTAATTGAGTTTTACTGTTCCTTACTTTTACTTTAAATAGAAACTGTTCTGGAATGGTTTCATTTTAAAATGAAAGTGTAGGAAGAAGTTGAAACTTGCACTTTCAGTGCACTACACTGAACGTTCCCTTGAACAACAGGCGCTTGTGTTTGGGGGTTTGTATTATGCATGGGAGGGGGCATGGCGATGGGGTTTGTGGTGAGTGGGGGCAGGCCAGTATGGATCATAGATCCACTATGCCTTTCAATACACTTCAACCACTGGTTTTCAGTGAATACATTACAGGGCCTGCGGTAGCAGCCCTGCAGTTATGGTTAAATTGCTCAACTCATAGAAAGAGCACTTTTTGGGTGGCTTATAACTTTGCCCTCCGACCCCGGACAAATCCTCACCATTATTGAAATCCTCATAGACACTATGGAAATCATGTTTTGCACACGTCTACAGCCCAAAGCGATGGACAGATTTTCACCAAACTTGTGCCAGGAGCACCAGCCTGGTTCTGGAAGTGTGCTTTTGTAAATTTGGTGTAAATCTATTGAGTAGATTTTAGAAAAAATGGCTAAAAAGTAGATCAAAAAATGATAATGATATAGGAGTCCAGTGCGTGGACTAATTTCCTGATTCTGGCTCCATGGTCATCCATGGGCCAATTAGAGAGTGGCCTGGTGTCCAGAAACGCACACTGATTGGATGTTCCCAAATGTGGGTTGCGTCAGAACTTTTGAAATGGTTGCCATATTCGATCCATGGACAGCTGCCGTTGTCCGTGAGCAGCATGATGAAAAGGTAATCTGGAAATCGCATTTGGGGTTATTTTGTGACCGAAAGAGGGGCTGGAAAGGGCGTGGCAGTAGGTAAAAGTTAATAGGGAGGTGTTTTAATAGGTGGAAAAAACAGTGCTGCTGCCGCCACATCTGCGATCACTGTTCCTGCGCCCACGTACATGTCCACGGACGGCAATGGGATTGGGGAGGTTCTAGGTGAGTCTTGCTATTTGAAGGTGTACTGTGTGTACTTGTTGTATGGTTTAATTGTGTTGTGGTTGTTGTGACTAGTGGCCATGTTCTTGGGGGAAGAATCTGGCCACTGGTCACAATCGTTATACTGCCAACCCCCCCAAGAATCCAGCATATGATCACCACCACTACAGTAATATGTGTATAGTAATTATAGGTATAGTGGGGGCGTGTAGTGTATTTGTAATATGTTGTACAGTATTTGTAATATGATGGGATGATATAATTGAAGTATTTATGAATGTAGTAGAGTTGAGGATAGTGCTTCTGGTATTTGTGGGTGAAGAAAAAAAGAAAGGTAATGCTGGGTATGGATACTTAGTTGCATATGGAAATAAATCTGGAATCTATGGTTCATTTTATGCGGAAACAACAGTATAAAATAGTTTAAACTATTTCTTTGCATTCTATTGTACATATACATTTATTTTTTAGACCGTCATAAACAGTAGATTGTAAGAACTATGTTTGGTGCACCATTAGTGTGTTACACTCTTGTTGTATTGACTTGAAATAATCATTGGGAAATAAATCCATAGTGGATTAAAAAAACTGACTACATTTTAAAGTGTGTACATGTTACAGAGTACATGTGTGTGGTAGCATCGACATATGTTGTAAGTGTAAGTGTAATAGGATGTTTGTGTGAAGTGTGTTGTAAGTAAGGATATGTTTAAAGTAGTTAGATACCTGTAGGCATATTATAGTTATATTGGATTTTAGATGAAGTTTTGTAGTGACAATAAGTGATATGTCATATTTGAAGTGTATTAGAATGAAAGATATTTTAAAAGTAGTTAGATACCTGTTGGTGTATTCTAACTGTGATGGATGTAATAAATACTAATGTAGTATTATGGATGTAGTTAGATACCTGTTGGCATATTCTAACTGTTTATTGTACTATACTTTAGTGAACAAAACCGGGTTGAAGGAATATTAAATAGGCATTTGTTAGATTTGCCGGTAACCTATGTTTGGAGTAACATATGTGTTGTTTCATTAACACCAACCACTTATTTTTTTACATATGCAGTATAATGGTCTGAAGTGGTTGTGGCACGAGTGTGGTAGATTATGATAACTGTTGTGAACATTTATTTGCCAAGAGATACAGCCCATGTATTAAGCTAGTGAGCTTACAGTTATTTTTGGTACCATCTGCATTATACCTCAGAAGCATTAGTATACCATATTGTCCATGTGGGTTTATGTGTATGGTAGTACGATTGTCTGAATTGCAAAAAGGACATGATATGCCATGATTTGCATTCTGGAGAAGATGCTGAAATGGAATGGATTCAGAATTTGGTATGGATACATACAGAAATCATTCATTAGGGATTGTCTCTTGTGAAATATGATTACAGAGATTTCCCATGTGTATGAAATCTGGAAGATTTCATTTGTAAGGATGTTTTGTTTTTTATTACTTGTGGTAAGTACATTAGGAATTCTTGTGGATCTTCCTTGGTATTTATGGCAACTTCTACCATTCCTGTACAGTAGTCATAGTCCATATACCTTAGATATATAAGCTGTGTCAGGATTAGTTGTGGCATTTCTATGTAGAACAAGCATGTGCAAGCACAACTGGTCTGAGCCATTTAAGTAAATGTTGTGAACAATTGGTGTCAATTGGAAGAGAAGATTGATTACTACATATGCATAGCAATTTACCCCACCTGATAGTTTTTCCTCTATATTTTGTGATGGGCCTGCAATTGTTTTTTTCTGATGCACATGCTGTTCATTTTGGACTCGATAGTTTTGTGGTTGTATTACATAATGGGGTAGTAATTGTTCTTTCTTTTTTAACTGGTGTTGCTAGGAGATTAGCTATCAGTTATGTTTGTATTCGTTTTCTTTTTAAAAGTTGTTTATTTTTAGATAAAGGGTACATAACTAAGTGGGAGTGTGCAGTGCATTTAGCCTCTTGTATTCTAGTAAAGCATTGACTTTGTTTGCATCAAAGTTAACTTGAAATAGACGATTACATGTACGGAGACATGAAAGTGCTACATATCTCATACCTTCTTTGAAGACTGTGCTACCAATGTCAATCAATGTTTGATTTAGAATTAGACCTTATGATTTTTGAATAGTGACAGCATATGCAAGAGATAGAGAACACATGTTCTCTGCATACTGTAAGGAAGGCATGGTATCAAGACAAAGAGAGACACAATTGATCACAGTTCAAGGATGTTTATTAAACTGTAACAATGGGAGAGATAAATGAACAATCTAAACCTACACCTAAGATAGGAGCAAGCTACGGCCATCAAACAATAATAATGCAGTCCGAGTGGGGTCTAGTCAAATAAAAAGGGCCTATACTAAAAACACCTATTGGCAATCTGTACCGCTGTGCTACAAAATAGTTTGGGATAATGGTCACAAGAAAAGTAAGTGTTCTCAAAATGATAAGTCAGGATGGTATAGCTGGGGTCTCCCTTTCCCACGTTTTTAGCATGGGAAATGGCGGGACTCTTGAAAACAGCTCACTCCTGGGTTTCTCCAGCATGAGCTAACAGTTCTTGTCGCAGAGGGCCTGATGTGCCATAAACAATAAAACAAAAGTTCCTTTCAGTAATCTTCACATCAGTGATTTCTCTTCACGCTTGGATCCCCCTCAACCGGGCTCAGATCTTTCTTACAATGTGGGTCTCCCTCATTCGGGTTCACTACTTCCTTTCATTCAAAATATCAGCATCTTGCAACATTCAAGAGTCTCAAAGTCATTTTAGAAAACCATTCACTGTGGACATCCCTCAGCCAGGTTCAGACTTGCCATCATAATGTTCACAGGTGTATCACTGCTCACCACAATTCATAGGCATTCCTCAGCCGGGTTCACAAATGCCAAATATACAGTTCACTTTCCTTTTTTACAATGTGGGATTCACTTCCCTTAGCTTTCCTCTTGGCATCCCTCCATCGGGTTCACATAGCCATTCTAACACAGTTCATGATTCTATCATTCATCAGAAAAGCAGGGTTTCCTTCCCCTAGATTTCTCTTGGCATCCCTCCCTCGGGTTCAAACTTGCCACATTTCAATAGACTACTTAAATTCTTTTCTTACCTAAGTTCGGGTCTGAGCCCCCAGTCAGGCATCACATAGTTCTATTCACACAATGTTCTCAGAGGTGTTAATGGTCACCCAAATTTGTTGGCATCCCTCAGTCAGGTTCACATTTGCCCCCAGTAAAACAGTTCACTTTGTTTCCTCAGCGTGTCAAAGACGTTTGATTGTACAAGAGGTTTTGCTTGACCCTCGTATGACCACTTTGACACCTCATGCCGGCCTCTCCTAGGGCCTCTTGGTATTTGCAGTTCCAACAAAGGTGACTAGCCAGAGTCCTTCGAATGAGCACCCATGTGACACTGGATCACTCAGTTGCCTGTCCTTCACTGGGTTTTCTTAAAAGTTCAAATAATAGACAAGTTTTTGTTCATATACATATATACAACACAGTTTGGTTTACTATCAGCTCTCTCCGAGTCACCAGCTGTGCGGAACTCATTTGTTTTTCTTGCCTTTGGAGTCAAAGACGGTACCACAGCAGCAATTGCTTCTCCCTTCCTTGGCTATCCATGCAGGAGGGCCATGTTCACCATTGACATCTGTCACAGCATGCATCAGCTGTAGTTCCCGGTTTTATGATTCCTTTCATGGAGGTTTTGTGGGTCTGGGTTGAAAAGGTGTAAGGGATTTTCTTTTATTGGGGTAAATTCGGGATTTGGCTGTATTTTCTTACTGTAAAAATATTGGCGGTAATTTGGCGGTAAATTAGTCTTGCATTTATATTAGGTTTGGTACCACACTATTTTAGTGACCATGCCTTGTTAGCTTATATTGGTGGTAATTTTAGTGGCATCTTGTTTTGTGGTATTTATACATGTGGTATAGTGGTAAGCATGGTTTTCTTTTTATACTATGACCCCATCATAAAACAAACCTTTTGTTTCTATTAGAATACCTGCTAGTTGTCTGTAGAGAGCCCCAGATTTACGCACTTTATCAGAACCCAATGATTCATAGGGCATGGCCAGGTGGTCCGACCCCATCTGAACCTGACCTCCAGACCACACAAAAGAGGAACACATACCGAGCAGTTCCGAGAAAAACGTGCGCCCTGGCCACATCGGGATATTATGAAAATAATATAGCAGCTTAGGCAAGATAATTATTTTAATGAATGTCAGTCTCCTGACCATGGCTATCGGGATACTTGGCCCTTTTATGCAGTTTCATTCTCAATTCCTCTTAATATTTACCATAATTTAAGTCAAAAGTTGCTGAAACATAGCATGCCACCCTAATCCCCAGATATCGAAAATCGCTCATGGCCCGCCCAAGCCCCTGCGAATCAACCTTGCACAGAGTATTCTCCGATATCGACTGATTTGTATTGAGAAGCAAGCCTGAATATTTGCCAAAGTCCATTACCACTGCAAGCATTGGTGCTAGATGAGCCTTAGAGTCTCATACAAATAACAGAATGTCATCAGCGTATAGCGAAATTACTTCATATTTACCACCCAGTAATACACCAGCTCCACGAAACCTATCCCGAATCAGATCAGCCAAGGGCTCAATGACCAACACAATCAGCAAGGGGGAGAGAGGGCACCCCTGTCTCGTGCCACTGCCTAACTCAAAAGATGATAACCTGCCATTCATACACACTCTGGCAGACGGTTGTGAGTACAACAACTGAGCCCATGAAATAAAGATCAGAGCAACCCCATAATTAGCAAGAACTCAAAATGGAAAGGGCCAAGTGACCATCTCAAATGCTTTCTGCATGTCTATCCAGACTGCCACAGCACAGCTCTCGCACAGGACTTGAGTTAAGACATTTGAAAACCATCTGATCTTAAAGGCTGTTGATCGGCCCAGTAGAAAACCTGCTTGGTCAGCTTGCACCATAAATGGCATCAACAGCCATAACCTCATAGCTATAATCTTCACATATATCTTGTTGTCAGTGTATATGAGCGATAGGGATCTACATGACCCACAGTCTCTCACCTTTTTATCCAGCTTGAGTAGAAGAATGATAATAGCCTCTTGAAGCATCTCTGGCAGGGTTCCCTCTTGGAATGCCTTCGTCCATACCTGTAACAAGTAAGGAGCCAACTTGCCACAAAATTATTTATAGAATTCTGCACCAAAATCATCCGACCTAGGGGCCTTCCCACTCGGGAGCTCCTTAATAGCCAATGTTATCTCTTCAACCGTAAATGGGGCTTTGAGCACCTCCATGGTCTCGGCTGACAGCAGAGTCGTTGGTATCCCATGCAGAAAGCTATCTGTATCAGGGGAGGTCACAGTGGTCCTGGATGCATAAAGACCAGATTAGAAATGGAGGAACACCATATTAATATCCCCATCTGTATGCGCCATAGTCCAGTCCCCTCTCTCAATACAGGAAATGCGTCCAAACCCTAACTCATCCTTAACAGTCTGAGCAAGCACACAGCCTGGTCTATCAGCCTCCCCATACCGTCTCGCCATGAAATGCCTATCGAAGTAACATAATTCTCTGTCAGTGGCTTCTCAGAATTCATCCAACCTATTCTTTATAACTTAGTGTCTGTGTCGCTTTGGTGAGGCTTTGAGGCATGTCCAAGGGGCGATCTAATGGTGTACTTAATATTGTGTTCATATCACCCCCACAGATCAACAAGGCCATACAAGACTGTACACATTACTGAAATATTTTATTAAAAGAGTCATCTGTATTAGGCCTGTAAACATTCACCAAAAACACCTCCCTCCCACATAACTCACCATGCACTAATACATATCGCCCCACTTCATCAACCTTCACACACAGGTGTACACACTGTGCATTTCTGGATATTAAAGTATTAACTCCCCTATCACTGCTCGAATAGGACGTGTAATACCTACATTTCCCCCATTCTGGTGAGAACAGCTCTGTCTGCCTAGCCAACATAAGTGTCTTTTTGCAAAAATATATTAGCCCCCTTCCCATTAGCATAGGGCATGATCTTGCCATGATCTTGTGTGCTTTAATCGGGTTCCCCAATCCCAGAACAGCTAAGCAGCTTAACTTGCAAGCTCAGCCACCTCGTTAAGTTCCACACACAACATATTACACCAATATCAGTCTCCAAGCTAAAATTCAACTCTGTCGACCACTCGCAAATTTTGACCAAGTGCTGTTTTTCATTTTTAACCCAAAACGCCCCAACACAAAATTAACAATCTGCACCTGCAAAGGGGCCAACTGCTTCCGGGCAGAGTGGGCCGCAAACATTCCCTGTCGGGTTTATGATTGTATTACATCCCTGTCGGCCCAGAAGCATACATATTACCATCAACCCATGAACAGCAGGATCGTAGAGCACATCACAGAGCGATTGAATTCTAAGGAAAGTACTAAAAGAACATGTGAGAATAACAACGTCTACAAATGTAATACCTTTTGAATTTTAAGTTTTTGACTGTCAGTGAATAAACTCACCTAGCCTAGCTATGTCAGTGAACAAAAAAAGAAGGGGCTGGACATGTGATGTCATCAGTGATGTCATCAATCATATCTGTGATATCATCTTTGATGTCATGGGTGTTAGTCTTAGCAGTGCACGGTGGTGGCGCGAGTTAGGGTTGCTTAGCATACCATAACTGGTGAATTTCAGGGGGTTTTCGGTTTTACTTGTAACCATAACGTCCCTTTAACAAAGTTTTTTCAATGAATTTGATAGGTTTTTAGTAGCGCAAATTAACCATAGCGTCCCCTTAATAAAGTTTTTTCATTGAATATATATGTGTAGTGGCATACTTTTAAGCTCATTTGCATAGCTGTGAGTTAATGCTCCGTGGCTCTCAACTGGATGTTAACTTCTAGTGGAGTGATCGTTTCTTGTGGCGCTTAAGCACTTGGGGCTTTTTATCTACAAAGGCCTATTTTTTTTCTTTATATAAAGAGAGAGAGAGAGAGAGAGAGAGAGAGAGAGAGAGAGAGAGAGAGAAACATGTGCATGTTCAATAACACTCCTGAAACCCCTTATCCTGCACAGTTTATTTTCATACATCAGCGTTCCTAATACTGACTTACTTAAAAGAAGCATCTTATATTAACTATGAATTCATTAAATGAAATTCGCTGGCGCCGAGATTTGCCAGATCTGCATACAGAGTTGCCAGTTGCCACTTTTGGATAGATACCTGCCAGAGTGATGGATTGTGATTCTTTCTCTCAATGCCGGATACTCTATCTTTTTTTTGTATGCTATTGAACAATATTACGTGAAAATTCGAGTTCATTATGCATAGTTTTGAAAAATGTAGGTTGTCACCAGGCGCCTGATTTAATGAGTATGTGTGCGTGTGTGACACATAGCCTGCAGGGACCAATTGAAAATAATCACCGTCTAACGTATTTGTTTCTGAATTATGCATGGACGGGAAGGAGGTGTATGTGATAGATCTGTGACAAAATCAAAAGAGCAAGTCAAGTATCTTGAGGATAACTGCGAATTTCCTCGGTCTCTGTGCTTCGAGTTATGAATACATATCTCGCGAGCAAAGCAAATAATGCCTTAGCACTGGTATTCATTGCTAATTGCTTACACACTCTTTCGGTTGACTCGACTGAGCTACAGTACATATCATTTTATTGTGTGCGCCCCAACCCATGTAGACGCTGCTCAGTTGTATTAAACTGGCTGCATAAACAATGCAATAACCCTAATGCATACAAACGAATGGAATCGGTAGTTTTGATTATATGGGGCCAGATTACAGAAACTATCCACCTGTGCAAATGCAAAGTTGCACAGTGTTAGCAATAGGGCAACGTTTGCCCTATTTCTAAACATAGAAGACATAGTAGAACACCATTGCATCATGACAAACTCAGTTTGCTATGGTAGATAAGCACTAGGGCACACATTGTTTGCCGTGGTGCTTATACCATTCCAAACTGCATTTGTCATAGTTCGTAGTTTTCTAATATGTCCCAATGTTTTAAGAAATAGGGCAAACTTGGTCCTAATGCTAACACCATACAATTCAGTAATCTGGCCCATGCTGTGCTATGTTAATAGTGTACACCGAAATCATGTTTAAACATAGGAAACAGCAAACCAGAACAGAACATTGAACATTAGCACACAAAGGAGGACAGTAAACTAGAACAAAAACACAATTGCTTGAGCCAAATACTCAAGTGTGCTTCAGTTTATCATTCAAATGTTCTAGATCATTGGCCCAGAAATGTGCATATCTCTGCATTCACTCTAATGTGTTAATGTGGTGAGTGGCTCTCCCAATGCAACCCGTGTTGGCGTGTTTTCATGCGTGCTGAATATCATGCTAATGAGCAGCATGGTCGTGCTCTTTAGACCTGAGTTGTTGTGGTGAGGCAAAGTTGAGGTTGTGCCTAGGGATGGCCAAATTACTACCCAAAGAACGAAATTCGCTTCCATTTCCATTTTTACGGGTGGTGGGTTTTCTACCTGCTTCAACATTTATTCAGACAAATTTCGTTTTCCTGAAATTTCGTTTTTTTAATGAAATTTCGTTTTTCCCCCGTCAAACTGCATTTTATGGAATAAATGAATTACATATGGTTTTTCCGAAATTACATGGGTTCCGATGTAATTTAATGTGTTTTGCCAGCACAAAATGTAGTTTTTCAAAATGTTTTTTGCATGAAAAAAAATAGATTTCACGTGGTAAAAAGCACGAGACAGCCAATTACACTCAAAATACCATCCTGACGCAAAAACTTGAAAGCCCCAACAAGACTGTGGACTACATTTCTGATTGCCATGGCTGGTTTGTTGGCTAGTATTTCTTATATTCATTAATGCCACACTTGAAAGTGCATCATACATTTCTTAACACTGTGAGCCTGGGCCAGCTGTGGACAGGATGTGTGTATTCCCTCCAGACTGGCTGTCTCTGCTGCACCCCGGAGGACTGTAGCTATGGGGGCTCTATTTAAACCTTTGTGAGGTTGCTAACAAGACTCTCCAGCAAGATAGCCCCTCAGCAGGATCTGTCCTGGGAAACAGCAATCAAAGGGCATACCATTCACTAAAGGAGTAACCTCAGACCAGGTGGTTGCATAGCAAAGAGCCTTTAATGTTATGGGCCTGAGAAGCCTGAAGGGTTAGTCTAGACAGGGGGAGCTATGCACAAATGGGGAAGGAGACCACCAATGTGTTTAGTTCTGTACCTCTTTTTCTAGACTTCCTATAGCACAAAGCACTTTGAGTACGGTGCAAGCAAAGCCCACTTGTCACAAGGACAAGGTGTAAGATATGGGGCCTCATTACGACTTTGGAGGTAGCCATGGTGCTATTAGCGCCATGGCTGCCTCCAAAATCGTGTCCGGGTCCGGTCTGGTGGAAAGGGGACTTACCGGGACATTTCGCCCTAGGCGGACCCGGTAAGTCCCCATTCCAAATGCCATTCCCCATTCCCATTTCAGCCCCCATAGGGCTCAATGGGAAGGCGCTAATAACAGGCCCGCTAATTGCAGGCCCGTTATTAGCTCCAAGGTCCCTTAACGGGACCTGTGAAGAACGTGTGGTCAGACCACACGTCCTTTACGGTTCCCGCTAAGGGACCACGGAATTGGGCGGTAAAGGATTACCGGCAACAGTCTCCTGAATGGTGCCCGGTATCCCTTACCGCCCACCTCGGAATGAGGCCCATAGTCTGATTAATATGTTAATATTTAGATTGCTCATTAAGTGTTCACCCCAATCTCAAGCCCCCTAACATACAGTCCAACCCCACAATTCTGTGCAAGAAAGAGGTGGTTTGCTAAAAACACAAATGTATTTAAATTAAGAAATTAAAGCTGTCCTCCAGACTTTATGCAGGGAAAGTCAACACACAGTTGCCTAACAGGCAGCTTGTCCAAAAAAAAGCAAAATGAACATGCATGCATGAATCTCACTATTTCTCACCCAAAACAGAAAGAAGACAGAAAAACACTGCAGAAAGCAGACTTACCATTGGGACTTCGCTGACATCCCGTCCCTGAACCCCATACCTGTTTTCATCAACGCTGGACTACCATCTGGAAAAGAGGCAATGAAAAGTGCACTAACTTTTGCACTCCACACCACAAGGAACTAGTTACTCAAGAGTGGCTCTGCTTGCGCAGAGCTAGAGAGGTGATCCAAGTACCTTCAAGAAGAGACAACAACAAAAGGTATTCCCCTATTAAAGAGGACATTTAAAACAGTATGATACAGTAAACAAAAAGAGACTCAATCCTGGCCAAGGGTCGAAAATACCCACCGTGTATTTGCTGTTTGATTGCTTGTGGAGTGAATTTGAACTCTACAATAAACTGACTACCTTTAGATTACTTCCGGTTGTTGCTAGGCAAGACTGTGAAGGTGTGGAGCAACTCTCGTCTGGCCACCCTCTGCAATACTACAGGTACCTCATACCGCAGGGGAAGATGGGTTTAAAAAGGCAACACAACATTGACCACAGTAACAGATTTACTCTATTCACAGGTCTAACCTCAGCCTGAAAGTCAGGTAACGGACACATTCAAGAGCGTTAGACCGTAAAATGCCACCAGAAGAAAACACAAACCCTCACTGCCATTGGGCGCTCTCTCTCAGCCATAAACAATATCAGCCGATGAGGGTTGCACAGTGCAGGTGGATTGGTGCAGGCATCAGCCAATGATTCCATGGCATTCCTGTTAGCTGTAATTCCTGTAGGGCGTTACAATCCATCAACAAACTAACATGTACTGGTGTAATGGTGTGCACAACAGTACTCAACTCTGCAGAGACAGTGGGGCTGATTCATGGAATAATGTGCGCCGAAAAACGGGCTTTGTGCGCCATTCTGCCCGCAAATCCCCATTTCTTAAACATGGATTTGTGGGCAGAATGGTGCACAAATCCCCGCTTTTCAGCGCACATAATTCCATGAATTCGCCCCAGTGCCACTTTATTAAATCCATGTGCAACTCTTTCGGTTACGGGGGGTGGCATCACCGTTCACAACACAGGAATTTTGAATCAGCTAGGTTTTTTGTGTGTTTTATTTGCATATGTTTTTCACAAGTTTATATCAAAATTGTTAACTTTGGTGTTTTCTTAGCTTTTTCCTCTATAAGTGTACATTTTTCCATGGTGCAAGGAATTCGGGACGTGTTATGCTTTTTAAATAATAAATGTGGCCTCTTTCAATTTTTTACCTGGAAAAAAAGTGCATCGGATTCTGCACCAATTGTCACATATCTCTCAGGTGTTGTCTTGTAAAGTCATAAAAGTCATATACCTTTGTACCACGTTTAGTCTGTGCTTGATTTCTGTATCTGGTATTTCAGGTGTCGGTCACTATGATTGTTTCTATTTGTGTTTGTATTTGTATTTTGTTTATTTGCATAGCGCTCCAAGTTCGAAGATATCTGGGTACATTTCTTTCAAATACATAAGTTATAGGCTGTACAATAGCACAGTTACATGTTTACAAGAGCAAAGTTATAAATGTACAGGTGTACATTTCTTGCATGTACAGACAGTGCACAGATACATACATTTTAGTGAAATACAGCGGGTTTAGCTAGTGAACAGACATAAGGCAGGGAGTCTCTTGATCTCTTGGGAGAAGAGCCACCTTTTTACATTTCTCCTGAATAGATGGTAGGAAGGTTTTGTTCTTAAAAGTATAGGTAGGGTGTTCCACAATTAGCTGCTAGGACAGGAAGCTACTACCTCCTGCCTTCTTTAGCTTGAACCTAGGGATTTTGAGGCAATGTGCCTTTGTGGGGCAATCTGAGGTGTTGCGTGAGAAGTTATTGGTCAGGTATCTCGGTGCTAGATTTGCGAGACACTTATGCCTAAGTGATAAGGATTTGAATGCAATCCTTTGTTTGACCGATAACCAATTCAGGTTGTTTCTAAATTCTGAGATGTGTTGTGATTTAGGGATGTTCGGTGCTGACCTAATGGCGTTGTTTTGTATAACTTGCATCTTTCTTAGATTCCGTTGGTCAGTTCCTGGGTAGAGTGTATAATATTTGAGATAGTTTCCACTTAGGAACAAAGAGCTAATGGACCTGGCTTACAAAACTGTTTTAAAGTGGGAAAGTCCCATTGAAAACATGTTTGTAAATCAGGCCCAAAGCGAGGTGCCCAAGAAGCTCCCTATTTTTGGCCACAGGTATATGAAGCCAGGTCTCTTGATAGAAAATATGACATCAAAACCACTAAAGCAAATCTTCTGTGATGGGCTTCATTTGCAGAAACCTCGCCAAGTCAGGCAGAATGCACAAAGCAAACAATGGACTTTCCAACCTGCCTGCCTGGTCTTGCCACGGATGGCAGATGTCATGCACACCTTTAGCTTTCTCATTTATTTTTCATTTTACCAGCCCTGCAATAGTTGCTGCATTGTGAAATAAAAAAGAACATCAGCATGTCAGGAGATTGGAATTGTATGACTAATCACCTGCCAATGGTATGACATCATATGGCCAATGTTATGGTTGTTTTATCACCAGAAATGTGGACCCTTGACCCCCATGGGTAGCGCGCCGGCACCAGCCCTTCACCCACATAGTGAAATACCTACCTAAGTGTTGGACTAACTCCTGAGCATTAGTTATGCAAGCATGCCAGGTGCCAAAGCACTTTTGCTCAAACCCCTGAGGACGCCTCTGTGTATAAGGGGACCCTTGTGCAGCAATTGATGGTTTCAGATGCAAGGACCACTTTCCTTCTTCATTCTGTGGCCTATAGTTTGTAATGTATTTCTTTGCGGTCACCTCTGTTTATTAGAACACGCATATTTCAGTGAATGTGCTGCATTGTATGTCTCAAAATGAAGGTCATATTTTTGGATGTACACATGTTCTGCCGAAGGTAAGAGGTAGCTAATAAGATACATGTAATACAACTGCAACTATTTTATTTTAAGTAGTCATGTATGCTTTCGACGTGCGTGGTTTTGTTACTTCCCCCGTAGCACTACTTTAAAAGATGAACGCATGCCTGCTAAACACAATGCTATAGCCAGTGGCGGACTCGCAGTCTGTGATCTCAAAGGTTCGATGCAAAATGCAAATGCACTTTTGCGGGGCAGACAGTGGGAAATGTATGCATGCTCAACATTCCTTTCCCTCTCCCCCCTCTGGAATGTGCAGAGTGTATTTATTTGAATTGCATGACCACACAAATAAGAGATGTGTTGAAAAGACGCAGACGTCTCTACTTCCCTCCCAGCATGCTTATGGCCAAGTAAGGCCCAACAATGCACTTAGTTGCAGGCTGCACATACATAATGTATTATGTTAATCAAACCTAGACACATGGCATTATTCGATGAATGATAAAGATACCCCCTCCATTTCTGGTACGCTATTAATTCACCTGGTAATGTATTCATGTGGGGGGCGGGGCGGGGCATGCAGTTACTGTCGCATGATTTTACCACGTGGTTGCAATCCTTTTTCTGTGGTATCTTGATTGGGGAGTTGATTTATATAAAGTTGCATGAATACAAATCACGCCTACATTAATTCACAAATTGTCTTCTATGCACGTCAATTATTTCCAAAGCAGAGGCCCGGAAATGGCCACTTGTGTGTCCATTTGTGCCACCCACTGATCATATTTCAACCTACTCCATTTTGTGCTTTAATGAGGGGTCAAACATGAGAACTAGGTGTTGTTCTTAGATAATCTTTAATTGAGATTTCCCCGTGTGTATATATATATATATATATTACTGTTCAGTATGACATGTAGGAAACCAACTGAAATGAATCGTTGTCTACGTTGCGTGCCCAATGTATTAGGCTGTATCGAAAGCCTCGGCAAGGCACAGCATTGCGCCACCTGCCAGAGCAAAGCCGGACCTTTGGGCGCTGTTGAATAGAAAACGCCTTCCTTCACTGTCTATGAAATATTCTCCCAACCTTTGCTCTCTCTAATGCATTTCCTCGACTTTTTGAGTAATGACGAATGCCATGTGGCGTTTTGCACAGGACCAACCTTTCCAGCTTTGTTTATATCGATCGCAGCTGTTTATTTTTTGCCATGATTATGTCGGCTCTATGCGACATATTCTAAACGATTAATATTATAAATGCTGCTGAATGGAGCAGTACATACTACTTCATGGTTTAGGTAACAATGCATTTCTCTCTCTAGATAATTTAGGTTTTGCTATATGAACTTATATGAAATGATTGCTAATTAAATATACTTTTGAGAATGTAAATAGGACAAAGCATATTCACTACTAAATACGTGAAGAATTCAATGGCTTACCAGAATGTAAAATACGTCTCAGTAGGACTATTGCAATGCTGTTGAGACACACTGGTCTGCAAGAGATGCGGGTCGTTGGAATGGGAAGAGATGGAAAGGCAAATATAAAATATTATGTATTGAAGTTTTGAATCTGCCACTACGTTTTAGTCTAGATTCTAACTGAGATTTGGGGCTTGTGAGGTCTACACTATATGGGGTTTTGGGAGGGCATGCGGGTCCATGTGTTGTCATGGTAGGGGCCTACTAACACATTTTATGGTGTGAGAACGGATGGCTCTGCAATCCTGTGCATGGGTAGTGTACGGCAGACCTCCAGACAATCAGACAGTAAAACACCCTCTTCTAAAGCAAAAAGCCTGATGCACCTCTTTGCGAGGAAAACAAAGTTTATTTTGTATAAAAAAAGGAAAAAAAGTGAGAGAAGTTCCCGTAGTACCCAACTGCCATGGAGTTATTGGTTTCTTCAACACAGTCACACGCTTTTAAGCGAGGTACACGTCTCTCGTGATGTCATTAATATACAGTTTAAATCCCCCACAATCATTGGCGATCACCTATATACATAGTACCAGTCCCCTGTAGTCCTTCGGCCAATTGCCCACATCCTAATCTACCCACACCCTCTAACACATGGTCCCCCTACTCTGTCATCTTGGGCCTTTGTTACCTGACTTACAAGGTACCTGGTATGTTACCCTCCCCATTGGCCTGGTCATGTGGTGTGCAGCTGCTCATTAACATGAGCTCAGTGATAACTCCAAGGTCAAATTGGCCCCTTCCATTAATGGTGCGCTTCTCTTGATACCAGACATGCAGGAGCCCCACCATGCCCCTCCATCGCTGAACTAAGTTTGTTAGCATCACCCCATGCCCCTCGTATAACAAATAACAGGATGTCTTACTCTTTGCTCCCCCCTTATCAGCTGCCCCTTCCCAGAGCTTCTCCTGGGCTTTTCAAGGACCACAGCAATCATCTGAATTTTGATGGATTCAGGAACTCTGTTTTATGTCATTACATTTGGCAGTTCAACTTTTTGTTTGTTTTCCCTGAAGTCCTCCATGCTCAATTTTACTGTCGAAACTTGGGAAATGTAGATTGGTCTAACTATTTTTCATGTGGCGCTGCCATATTTCCAACAGGGATTGCATACCACTGGGCCTCACTTCCAATATGGTAGTGCTTCGGTAGTTCTCACAAATGGGAACAGTGTCTACATTGTCATTACTATATACCACATTTTGATTGATATGCTACAATGTCACTCATGCCCTATACCTTGACCTATCTACATGTCCACAGCTATTACAAAACATCTATATCTACTAATTCCCACATTTCAAATTTCACCCCCCTGTAGCTTGTTGTGGTAATTTCCCAGGCGTCGGAAGGGCCGTCCGCGGACCTCTGGGGTTGTGGAGGCCCCGACTCCGACCATGTCCCAAAGGAGTATGAGGCACACACAAGAGCAAAAAGTTACTGCTGTTTTTTGCACAAAACAGACAGAGACAGGTCGCGGTGATGGGCTCTCAGCCCCTTGTTCTAACCGGATGATGCAACTACGTGCATTACCTGGAAAAACTAGCCCTTAAACCCAACGCTATCTCGTGTTCGCTCCCCGAGTGGTAGGGTCAGTATAGACCCATATAGAAGAAAATGTTATTGGTAGAGAAGGGGTCAGGTGGTACGCTTGGGTTGTCCCTAAGAATTGCTACATAAAAATAGTTACATGGGGAAAGTTAGTGATTGGTTGAATTATAGTGTCGTCAGTGGTTAGCCACTCGTATTCTGGTTCATCCACGAGCCCCCAAGCCTGGGACCATCGTCGTTCCCAGCTTGCGATGTACCTGGTGTTGGCAACAATGTATTACTATGATTCGGTGGTGGACAATGGACAGGTCTGACTATTCCTGTTGAGTGTCCCTTTCCCATCGCCGCCGGTGTCCAACTTGTAACCTCGTTGTTGCAGTCTGGGTCCCAGATGTGGGACCCCAGAGCTTCTCTAGTCCTTGGAGCTTGGTATTGTATCATGTTGGCTTGGTCACGTGTTGGGAGACCCTGGCTGATGCAGAATTACGGGTATTTGATTTGTATTTCTGCTCCGAGGAGTGTTTAGCAGTGGCAGGTGTGACCTTGGCGCTGGGAGCCTGGCGTGTAGTTTGCAACCTCGTGACCTTGGCAGTGGGGCTCTCGTAAGAGTTTGTTCTGCATGATCAGCACCTTGCAGCTCCGTCTGAGCTGCTCTGGGCCTGAGGACTCTGCTTTGCAGGCTACCTTGGCCTAGTCTATGGGTGGCGGCATACAGTCCATAACACGGGGTCACAAGGTGCGACTTGGGTCCTTATACATTAGTCCCTCTACAGGGTGACATCCTCATGGTTTTAGTAGCAAAAAAGCATCTGCAAGCATATACATGCGCTCTCCTGGCATCTTGCGTTTCTGCGATGCATTAGTTAGCCTATGTGAAAAAAAACAATGATGCCTGCTTGTGAGTGGTCCTCTACGTCATAGCACTGAGTATGTTCTTCGTGTGGACTGGTGTGTGTCTGATCCGGGTGCTTGGTGGCACGTGTGTTCTTGTCTGTTGGCTATGTCATTATGACATATCTAACGATGGTGATACTGGTGGGTGACGTCTAATCGAGTTGGCCCATATGGTCGGTCTCAGCTCCACCCAAGGTCCCAGCATGTGATTTGGATGATGCGCAGCTGGCCTGGGTGTGCAGGGCATGGCCAAGGTGGATCTTGATGTCAACGGCAGCAGTCGTCAGAAGGCTGAACTCATTCTGCGGTGGGTGCTTAGGTCGTGACGTCATAGGCCATGGTCTGGATGGGAATCGGGGGAAGGGATCATCCCATCTTCCCTCTTCAAGCTGCGCATGTTCACATTTGTGTGAAATGATATATTTTCTGCAGTCTGACTCATTTGGGAGGAGGTGGGAGCTGGACGTGCATACCAACATTTCCCCCTTTAGTTTAACTAACCAAGCTGCTTCTCTGCTCCTATTGTTATCATCTTTGGGCACCCATGCCTTATACACGTGACATAGGCTTCCCCAATCCCAGGCATAATGTTCTTCAGTGCATGGGAGAAAAAGACAGTCCCCATCTCCTGGTAGGTCAATCCATTATTCTATATAATTTGCTATGTCTGGTGGGGGTGATGTAGTCCCAGGGGGATGTAGGGGTTGGTCAATTGCTACCATACAAAATGTATTTATATTCTCTGTTTGGGTATACCTGTGTTTTGTGGTACAAGGAGCTCCACCGGCCCTTATCAAGACCATACTCATGCCACTTTTCGGGAGAGTCTTTGTACAGCACTGGAGTGTCATTGGTACTTGCAGAACATTACCAGCAGGCCCACCAGGATGAGAACCACCATTTTCATTGCTACTCCTAGCCATGCTGGTGCCCACAAGAACATTGTGTCGAACCATTCTTCAGTCTCCACTCGTGCTTCCTTCTCCATGCATGCCTTTAGCTTGTGTAGGGCTCCTATTATGTGTGACAGGGACCTGTTTTGTGCATCATTTTGGGGAATGTATGTGCAAGATGACAGTTAAATTGTTTTGCACACAACCCCCTCCATGGCCTTCAACAGATCCAAGACATACCTATTTTGTAGGGTCATCAGCTGGATCGCACGCATCTCACTTTTAATTGAATTCAACCCTTGTTCTGCATCATTTTCCAGCTGGATCATTTCCCACTGCACTATTTGGAGCCATTTGACGTTGGCTGCGTCCTGGACACCTGGTAGTAAAATAGAGGTGAAGAACACTTCGGTTTTGGTATACAGACAATATTTATCATGGATTGCTTTCAATAATGTTGCAGTGTGATCAGATAAGTCATTTAATCACTTTTGTCACCTCCTTCTAAGTGACCCTTTCTTTCATTTCGCTTGTGGGAATTGGGATGGCTGTGGCTCTGCAGCAGCTGTGCGCGCTATTGCCAGGTGGGCATCAGGAACCACTAGAATGGCTGAATGTAGAGTCATTAATGAGCATGTTCCTAGATGATACGGGCTACACACCTAAAAGATATCAATGCAATCTGCTGTACCTTTACTGATATCGGGAACAAATAACATCTTGTTACACTTGCTGTTGGTTTCCACTGCAAGAGTCCCATGTCTTTGGAAACAGAACTCATAATCATCTGCTACTTGCACCTTTACTGGAGTTTCTTTTGTTTTGATCCACGCTAATTATGGGACATATACATGGCCCATATGGTGAGGCAGTTCTTGTTTATGTTCCATATGATTTCTTCTTTGAAGCCTGCCAACACCTCTGCTCCACAGCTTACTGCTGCCTCCTCTCATCTGTTGGGTATGAACAACACTACATCCTTCTTCAGTAATGGACGTGCCTTGCACCAACAGTCTTTTTCATCTTTGGTAATTTTTCTTAATCTCTGTCCATCAAAACGACTCACACTTTGTGCTCTGGAACATGCTTTGAACTAGACACAGTGCCAAATGGACCAAACGCTGGGCTTGGAGGGGTAGCATTTCTTGGGGTACTAACATTTTGGGTGCCCCTGACACATGTGGGATGAGCAACTCCAATTTGACCTCTGCTTCACCAATGTGCACATGCGACTCTACCATACATTTCTGATTCTGGATGGAGCACATCAGTCATTGTATCAAATACTACCCCATTATATTGATATAACGCCTCCTTTGACCTGTGGCTTCCATTTCCTTCTAACTGTGTTCTTATTTATGTTTAATAACTCCTTTAGAAAAACATAATTTCAAATAGAACCATATTGAAGATCATCATGTTCTGCACCCCCATATACACCCCCTTTATATGTCCCCACCATTTAAACTGGCTTAACGAATATACAATATAAACATTATTAAACAATGCTTGTGATGAGAAAACCTGTAGGGGGTGATAGAAATTAGACAACCATGCAGTAATCACAGAATTTCTCCTCTTGCTCAATAGCAACACAAACGCTTTATACCACTTGGAAATCATATCCAGAAGTTAAAACACATAATTCCCAGACACTTTTATTTACACACATAGCAGTGTGTGGCTACTTTATTCAGAAGGACACTGGGAATCTAGCAAAGAGGGAGCTGCATGGGGAGCCTTCCAGACATCAGAAATGGGCACCCAATACCACAACTCCTTTAATTTGACCGCAAAAAGGGTGGCATACACTACTTCATAGGGACCATTAAATCTTGATTGGCTCCAGCAACGGACAAGGTTTCTTATATACACAGTAACTACTAGAGTGGTAGAGTATTCGCAGGAACGGGTTTTGTACAGTCATCTGCTTCTTCTCTTCTTGGCGCTACATAGCAAGAAAGAGCTTTTATACACCTTGTTATCTAATGTAGAGATGCAATAAATTAATCTCCTAAAACTGTGGCCACTCTGTAAGTATCAGATGCACTATGGATAGGGGAAAATGGCATGTGCACTCTCCTCCCCACTGCTAGTGGACCCAGCTCTTCTTTGGGGTTGCACATAACTTTGGCAATTTGGCCTTGAAGAGGCCATTCATCCTTGCAACAATGACGTGGGCCTGAGGGTGGTATATGGAGCACATCTTAGGGTGAATGCCTAACAATGCAGCTATTTCCTTAAATAGCTAATTGAAGAAGTGAGTGCCATTATACCCAAAGTACTTTGCACACTCCCCATTGGGAGAACACTTCTCATACTCAAAATGTGGCTGCTGATTTAGCGTCTGGATGTGCACATGGTCCAGCATCAGTTCAATAGGAGAATAGGTAAACTACAAAAATAAGTTAATGATGTGTGTTGCACCTTTCTTCCATGTCGGCAAAGTCGATATGCAGTTCTCAGAAAGGTCCACTGTGGCGAGTTAACATGCACCCAGTGTCCTTAATGTTTGCCCTGTATTGTACATATGGCAAGTGACACTGAGGAACACAATTATTCAACAATTCTTGGAGGTTTGGTACAAAGCAATCCTACTGAATGTCTGCATCTATATTTTATCTGAATACATGCAAGAGATAGTGCCGCTGTTCAAAAGCGACCATGACCAACTCCCAGGCCATCACTACTTTCTCTGTGAGTATCTTTCTCCATATTATGTCAGTGGGGGACTGTTGGCACCCCCTCTTTTAGAACAACTCTTTCTCTTCTTAGGGTGCCAGTCCCTGCAATTCGATAATCTTGCACACTGTCCACTTCTCGGTAGGCTGCAATATCTGGCACCTGGAGAAAGGCAGGTATTTTGGATGCTTGCTCTGCTGCCTCATTACCAAGAGAAATTGGGTCAGTGTTGTTAGTATGCACAGTGCACTTGACGACTGCGACCAGTGTAGGCCACGAGAGATCATAAAACAACCTGTTTAATATTGTTGTGTCATGCACAGGGGAACCGTTAGCCCTTTGAAATTCCCTTCTCTTCCACCACGATAATCCAGAGAGCACGCTGGTGGTGACATATGCTGAATCAGAATATATGGTATCCTGATCACCTTGGGATGCCTCCAGTCCCTCAATCAGGGCAATGAGATCTGCAGATTCTGCAGAATAATGCATGGGCAGCGGAATGCATTGCTGAATGTGGTCTGCTGTGGTCACCAGTCTTCAGTGCTGCAGATTTTCTGTTTTAAAAAAACAGTAACTCATAAGTAACACAGTCATGTGTGTCATCATCCTCAGTGATTGGTTCAGTGATGAATGTGGCTGGGTTCACTGCATTACACCTCACAATGTGAATGGACACACTGGATATTATTATCTTGCATGCCAAGGCCCTTTGTGTAATCAGTGTGTATTTAGACCTTCCAGTATTGCAAAAAATGTGTGCTCTAGATAATGTGTCACTGAACAACCCATAGTAATAGTAGCAGATTTCTCAATGGCAAAGGCTGCTACAGCCAGAGTCTGTACACATGGGAACTGCCTTGCATAACAGAGTCCAGCATGCCTCTGTAATATGCCAAGGGCTTGTGACCCATGGTACTTTTTTGGTCAGCACTGCTGTCATCATCTGTTCATCTGAATGTGAAAACTAATTGAATTCATGTGTGTAGTCAGAGGTTGGTAAAACAGGAGTTTTGCTAATGATATTGTTTGAGCTCCTGGAATCTCACAAGCATCTCGTCTGTACATGTGATGGTGCTTTTTATCTTTTGGGCCTCATTAAATCCATGTAAAAGTGGCCTTGTGTATCAGAAATCCATGCCCTGCAATAATTGCACAACCCTGGGAACTTCAGCTTGTCTTTTACTTTGACTGGCTGGGGAGTTCTGCACACTGCAGCTGTGCACTCAGGCATTACTTTCTTGCCATAGATGAAAATCACTTGTCCTAAATATAACACTTCCTGTTGACAATGCTGTATCGTCACACTGTCTACCTTGTAACCTTTGTCTGTGAACAGTTTCAGTAGAGTGAGGGAGTCTTCTCTGCACTGTTGCTCATTGGCGCTACACACCAATAAATCATCAATATGTTTCTTAAGCACCAAACCAACACAATATTCAGAGAGTCTGCCCCCAAAGGTAAAGAAAGAAAAAAACAAAATATCCCCAGTCCCCCATTGTTTCAAGTCTCTGTTTGTTTGCCCAGGTCTCAGTTCCGATGGGCTGGCACCGTCCCCTTGTTCTTCTCTGTCCCCCACCCACTCCAATATCAAGATTCAACATTCAGGAAATCCAGGACCCCCTCCCATGGGGCCCCGAGCACTATCTACAAGTTAACATGTAATTCTGGTGAGGCAGGCCAAGCTGACCCATTCAGCAAGAATTGAACATATATCCCCCACACATCTGGCAGTCGTGCATGAAGGGGTAATGTGCAAATATATTCACAGTTCAAAGGCCAGTTCAAATTCATGACAGTCGGCACTACCCTCCAGCCAGTGTGCCTTTTTTGGCACCAGGCTTTTCCACCATGCCATGGCAATCTGCCAGATCAACAGAAGGCCCACCATTCTCAGAAGGCCCACCATTCTCCTGTACTATCTAGCCAGCCGCATAGTCCAGCCAAGTAGGACTACCAAAGAGTCCAGGACTATTATTTCCTTAAATATTGCGGACATCATTTCAAATACCTCTCCTCAAAACAGTGCTATAGGTGGAAACTTCCATGCTCGGTGCACAAAGTCTGCATCTGTTGCTTTACAGCTATTACACTTCCTGTTACGCTCACCTGGCTCCCACAGGGGCGTCGATTCCAGTTACTTCACTGGTTTGAAGGCTTGGGAGAGTTCCGGAGAGTATTGACTCTGAGGTTCCTGGTGAGGACCAGTAAGTATTAAGTTCATAGAGTTCAATATGTCCGATGTTCACTCTTGTTCCCTCCTTCCTTTCTTGTTTTGCAGCTGGCTCGTGAAAAGATGCTCTCGTGGCAGCTGGTGGCACTCAGGTAAGAGTCTGTATTAACCGGTGCTGTCCGGTAAATGTTGCACATGGAAAATGTGTTGTTTTGTATCTCTTTACAGATGCGGCACGTGAAAATATGGAGAGTCACAAAAGGATGCCTCCGGTGGTAAATCAGGTAAGTCTATGGTGGTAAGAATTATATTTGTTGGTTCCCTCGGCTCACCTTGTGGTTTTCTTTTGTCTCCTAGATGCCGAAGTTCGGCGAAGAATTGATGGAGGCAGCCCCGACCCGAAGGATGCTGTGAAGACTGGTGAGTATGGCCCGGCGCTGCAGCTGGAGGTGCGGCGCACGCAGAAATGATGTTCTTTACAGGTCCGGAGATAAGATGGATACAGAATCAGGTCTGGAATAGAAATAAGTTAATTTTCTAACCTTGTCCCTTTCTTTCCTCTTTGTTTTAGGAGCTCCGGATTTGAGGCGGGCATGGCAGAAGACTGGATGCAGGCTGCAGGCACGGTGAGCGTTACGCTGCTGGATGCAGAATAACGCAAAGCGTGTGTTGCTGGTCGGCGTGGTTTAAATAGCCTCAAAAGTAGTCCCAGGTAAGAAGTCCCTAGAACCACACCCGAGTAAAAAATAGTCCCTGTAGAAAAATAGTCCCTTTCAGGATTCATGTTGGATTGGAGTCATTTGCAGCATGGTCTGCCTGAGGTAAGTAATGACTATGAGCCTGGCGCCTGAGGCGCCAGGACTGAACCCAGATAGCACCTAGCCGGGGCTGCTGAGGTTTTACTAAATGTCTAGATGCCTGCTCCCGGGGCTGATGGGCTTGATCCGGATGCCTGGGGGTAGGCATCATGACACTTCCCGGATACCTCCCAGTAGTATGTATCCAATTTGGATGGGTATGGTAAGTTTGGTGCACATAATTTAAGAGTTGAGTGACACCGCCTGGGTTTGGGCCCTGATATAATTCCAATCCTCCTCCAAGATCTACACTTCTAGTGCCCTCTACCACTGCTGCTTTAGCCTCCCTCCCACCCCCAGCATGTCAGCCCTTCATTTATTATAGATCTGCAAGATCAGTCTTCCCTCCCCCCGCATCCCCACTGCCTCTTGCAGTAAGGGAAAAACAGGTGGTTGCTGCGAAAATGTAGGGAAGACAGACCTAAACTTATTCTGGATCCTTAAATATAAGACTATATAAATATATCCAGGGAGGATACCCACCCACCCCAGGAACTCTTCCATGCTCAGGAACTTGTTATTCACATAGAAGTCCCGATCCCCAATTTATCCACCAGGACTGCAAACACCCATTCATTCGTGACCCACAGCTATCAAATATATGTCACTGGGAAGGTCGAGAAGTACAACATTTCCACTCCGAGTTTATCTGACATTCTCCTCCATTCTACACACATGCCAATGACTACCCTGGTACCATTCCCCCGCAGCCTACCCTGTCCAAGAATCTCTGCGCGCAGTAGGTGTGATGCCACCAATGACCTTTCCACCTGCATGTGGGGGCTGCTGGGGCACTCCTCACACCAAAAGGAGAAGAAAATGGGCTTGTGCTACACAAAAATACTTTTCAAAAAATGGGAATGCCAGAAGCCCTCACCTGGTATGATTGTGTGAGTACCTCCTATGCCTCCTAGCTCACCTGCAGGGCCTTCGCCGCACACAGAAATTATAGTGCGATGCTCTGGAGCCTCTTAAAGAAGTGTTTAGGGATGATCATTGAAGGATCTGAAATAGGTAGAGACATTTTGGGAGTACTACCATCTTAACCACTGCAACCTTGCCCATCTGAGAAAGCTAGAGACTCATCCACCTGTCTGTTTGTTCTTGCAACTTGTGTACCACAGTTTTCACTGAACAAGACAGACCTCTGGAGAGCATGATATTTCCACCCCAAGGTACCTTGTGTGATCCAGTTCCCAGCTAAGCCCATAATCATCCCCAAATTGCGCTACCCCGCCCTTTAGAGGGAAGATCACAGCTTTATCATAGTTAATATTGCATGGGTAGTATAACTCAGTGGCAATGCAATTGTCTTGGAAGCAAGACAATACAAATCAACACAGGTTTGAATATGAGGCCCGCGATTAGGAACTGTATTAAGCACTTTATAAATAACCAATTACAAATTACAAATTACCGAACTGGACCATCTGACTCATAATGGTATTGAGATTCTTTACTGAATAAGGCTATGTCGTCCGCGTAGAGAGAAAGGATAACCCTATATGAGTAAAACTGGATGACCCTCTCGAGGTGTCATTTCCTTAGTCCCGCAGCCTGCATCCCTATCGCCAACATGAACAGGAGCAGTGAAAGGGGGCAGCCATGGTGCATACCGCTTGTCATCTGAAACGGGGCCGACCGTTCACCACTGACAGCTATTCTTGCGGTGGGCGAGTTATAGAGTAGGGCCACATAGTCTAAGAACACACTCCCCAGATGCATCACCCCAGACCCATCTGCCATTAACTTTCACTCAACGGAGTCCAATGCCTTCCAGGAGCCGAGAACGACTGTGATTGTCATTAACTCCTGATCTATCCCTTTGAGAATGCCAAACAGTCTGCGTAACCCATAAGTGGTGTTCTTTCTGGGTATGAATCCCAACTGGTCTGCTAGGACCAAACTGCTCAAGAAGGGTTTGCCAACAATTTGGCCAACATTGTTAAGAAGGATAAGACTGTGTGAAGAGCATAGTTCTACTGGATTCCCCTCCTTGTGCAGGATTGTGATTGTGGCTTCTCTCTAAGTGGAGGAAGTGCACCCGGCTGCACCACCTGCTGATACCCCTGGAGCAGATGAGGACCTACTATGTGCCTACAGGCTTGTAAAATGTGCCTTTAATGCATTTGGCCCAGGATATTCAGATACTGGCACAGTATTGATGACTCCTACAATTTCCTTAAAGCATTGGTTCCCTATCTAGGTGTTCCTGCTGATCGGGTGACAACCAAAACAACTCTACCACGCCCCCAGATATTGTTTACTACTGTCTGTTTAGTGCTTACTCTTCAATTAGTACAGGGTACTTTAATATTGCCGGAAGGCATTCCCGATGTCTGCAGTTTGGAACACATATTCCCCCCAGGCGTTCCTCACATGGACCACCTGGGTTGATCTCCTCTTTGCTGCCAGAAGATACTCCAGGAGTGCCCCTGTGTTCTGGCGCTCCCCATATTGTTGGACCTGGGACAATGGGTGCATATAGAGAAACTCCCGCAGTGCGTTTGCCTGGAATGCATCAAGCTCCTTCCTAATGTCTGCCAGCAGTATGCCGTCTTCAGCCCAGTGATATAAACTTTCCAAATCTTTCAGCGTGTGTTCATTGGCCCCCAGTTTGGCCCTTATCCCTCTCAGTATTCCCATCTCCTTTCCCAGACACACTTGAAACGCAACACTTAAAGGCTTCCCACAAAACCCCAGCGGTCTCCACCATTCCACTATTGATGACAAAATAGGCCTGTATCTCTGCCCACAGCTCATCACGAAATACTCAGTTTTAGTGGCTCAAACTTAAACTGCCAGTTTACTCCCAGGATAGACATCCCTGGGACTAGACACTCCAACCTCACCAGCGAATGGTCTGAGAGCGTTCTTGGTGAGAGCTCACAGGACCCCAGGTGCACCTTCACTTGCCTGGATGCTAATGTGGTGTCAATCCATGAAGCTGACTGGTGTACCCCCTGACTTAAATGTGTACTCACGCAGAGTGGGGTGTTTTGCCTGCCATAAACCCAGCAGACCATATATCTTGCAAAGGCCTAGCACCTACTAGCTGACCCTGGATTTGCGATGGGCCACAAACGTGGTCCTATCCACACTTTCATCTAATGTTGTGTTGAAACCCCCCTCCCCCCCTCTGCCACAGAATCAGCTAGTCAGCCGTGTGGAATAAATTAATAAACACCCTGTCAAAGAATCTCTGCTTGTCCATGTTAGGGGCATATGTATTTATGAGAGTGACTTTCAGCCCTTCAATGTGTTCAGTTAATAGTAGCCCCCTGCCTTCTTGGTCCTTGACCATATGTCATAACTTGAACCTAAAGGAGCTGTGGACTAGTATAGCCAGTCCCCTTGCATCGGAGGAGTATGGTGAAAAATACCTATGGATCCCTATTGCTGTGCCCATTTACCCTCCAACTGACTCACCAAGTGGGTTTCCTGGTGGAATGCTACCTGTGTACCATGATGCTTCACATATAGAAGGACCCGTCTGACTTTTTCAGGGTGGTTACCACCCGTATAATACAAGTGAGTAGCTTAAAGCTCTTCATTTTAATATCCCCTCCTCCTAATCTGTGTTGTACAAATTGCTGCACCTTCAGTGCCATTCGTCATATAGCGATGAACCTGACGAAGATGATTTTACCGTCTTTGCCATAAATTACTGGTGGCATATATATGCAGACACTCAAAACAAACATAAACAACTCCCCCTGCTCCTCTCTCCCACCCCACTGCACAACACCCCAACTTGTTAGGCCACCCCATCTCTCCACCAACAACACCCAGAAAAACATTTGTGGGACTAACACAGGGGTCTTGTGCTTTTCCCCAGCCCCAATCCTAACCAATACTATTGCTCCAGTAGAGGGGCATCCCCCCAATATATCCCAATCAGTGGCACCCGGCCTAGGTGGCCCTACAAGGCCATTCTCAGAATCATCACCCCCGCTGTGCCACTGCCGTAGGGTCAACAGTGCATAGGTCAAAATCTTCCTACCCCATAAGCTGATCTCGGGGGCAAGGACACTGTCCCCCACAATATCTGTGGCTACAACCCAGTCCTAACAAGACATTACCAAAGTATTCCTGTCATGACCTTGTCCCCCTCAAAGGGGCACGGGCCCTGGCGTACCCTATTCGGACCTCCTTGGATGCCCTGGAGCCAGCCCTGGCGCTGCTGGCATAGGAGACGCTCACTAGGACGGGCTTCCTATGGTCGATGGGTAAGCATGGCCACCCCCATGTGGAATACTAGAGAACTGTATGCTGCGGTCTACCTTTCAGGGTGGGGCCGCCCCAAGGGCACCTGGGATACTACCTAGCTATTTAAACCATGCCCGATCAAGAGCACGCGCTTCGCGTTGTTCTGCCTTGCAGCGTGACGCTCATCCTGCTCAGCATCCTTACCTGCTCAGCTTATCCATCGTCTTCGGAGCCTACCCAGGCCTGGCCATCGCCATACTCACCAGTTCTGCAGCATCCTCCGACCTCGGACCACCAAGCCAAGTTCATCGCCATACTAACCAGTTCTGCAGCATTCCCCGACCTCGGAGCACCAAGGTAAGTCTGTCGCCATACTCACCAGTTCTGCAGCATCCCCTGACCACGGAGCAGCCAAGGCAAGTCCATCGCCATACTCACCAGTTCTGCAGAATTCACCGATCTCGGAGCAACCAAGGCAAGTCCATCACCTCTAGTCGCTGAGGTCTGCAAGACAAGTTGGCAGTTTAGTAATTTGCTAGGACGCTTCCAGCGCCACAAGGTGACTCTGCTTACCTGCTCGAACAGTCTTCAGCTTTCTTTGCGATCTCCACCACCTGCGACTAAGACAAGAGTTAACTTGTGCCAAAGACTTATTCTCATCAATAAAGACTTTACATTAAGACTTACCTGTAGAAGGAGTTGCAGCCGGTCTGAACTCCAGCCCTCGCCAGTGAAGTAACTCGGCGGTACGGGCCTAAATCGACGCACCCATGCCCCGAGTGGCAGGACGGAGAGTGCATCGTTAATATCAAAAAGGTGAGAACCGTCCTTAGGGGACCTGCACGGGAACGCGGGAGGTGGGCGACCTAGTAGGAAATTATCTAAGCTGCCCCTCCTGTCTTCTAGAGCCGAATCCGCTTATTCAGAGGTTCCGGACGAGAGAGGAATATGGAAGAGTCCTCAGGAGTGTGTCTGGAGACACCCCCATGGGAAAGAACAGGTGAGCGTTACAGAACGCGAAGCCCTAACACATAAACCCACCTGGGCATCTATTATGGAAATATCGGAAACTGACCAGCTGGCCCAATTGTTGGGGCAATTGCGTGCGGAAGTCCATTCCGTGCGGCAGGAGACTAATGCATTGTGAAGAGAAGTGATTGTCGCCAAGGAAAGGACAGATGACCTTGGAAGACAACTCCTCCAGTCACAGGCTGGACAAGCCCAGTTACCCGGAGTAAGTCCCTCCAATTCGACTACCGCGAACAGTCCTGTTCAGATTAACCTTCCAGGGACTGTTCCACTGGCTCCTCCGGAACGGTTTGCGGGGGACCCCCCGCAGATATGACACTTTTATGAATCAATGCCGCCTACACTTTTTGTGTAGGCTGGGGGCATTTCTCACAGACCAAGCACGTGTGGCTTTCGTACTATCGTACCTAAGTGGGAGTGCGGCCGATTGGTCGGTTCCAATCATCAGTCGAGACGACCCTCTGTTGCGAGACTTTGAGGGCTTCCAACGGGAACTAGAGAAAATTCTCGCTCGACGGCACCATGGGCAAGCCCTGGATAACAAACTTTTGTCGCTCCGCCAAGGGAGTCAAGACCTGCTAACTTACATAGCAACCTTCAATCGACTGGTGGTCGAAGCGGACTGGCCTGAGGATAAACGGACCATGTTGTTTTATCGGGGTCTCCATGGGGAGCTAAAAGACGTTTTGGCCCAAGTGGTGGATCCACCCCAGGATTGCGCCAAATTCATCGGTTTGGTGGTTCAATTGGACCGTCGCCTGCAGGATAGGAAGAATGATCGAGGAAGGTCAGATTCAAGTCCCTTGTTTGTCCGTCCCAAGGAGCACATCCCACGGGGCTCTGATGGAACCAGTGAACCAATGCAGATAAGCGGTGTTAGGCCCCCTTTAACAAAGACCGAAAGGGAAAAAAGGAGGGAGTTGCAACTGTGCCTGTATTGCGGAAAAGGAGGGCATTTCCTAAAGGACTGTCCAGTCAAGCCCCCCACGCGAGCAGTTGGTGCCACGGATAAGGAAATACTGGATGAAGAGTCGCGAAACGACCAAGCCCGGCAATTGTAGGGGTCAAATTGTCGAGCGAGGAAATCCAGTTTCAGACCTCCCATTTTGCACTACCAGTGATCATTATTCCTCACCAACAGCCGTCTGAGATGCACTCTTTAGAAGAATACCTAGAGAGCGGGGCAGTGGGGAACTATATTGATCGAGATCTCACAGCAAAGATGGGTCTAGTCATGTTCTCCAAGACAACCACAGAGACCGTAACCACAGTTGATGGCACCGAAATCGCTTCCGGTCCAGTGTCAGAGTGCACTTCGGAACTCACCCTCCGTTGTAAAGATGGACATAGCGAAATCATAGCCTTTGACCTGATTAAAGCTCCTCAGTTTGGGTTGATTCTGGGGATGCCATGGTTGGTGGCCCATAACCCCCGAATCGACTGGCGAGCTTGCGAGTTTTCGCCCACAGCTGCACGCACACCTGTTACCCGAAGGGGCAGAAGGCCAAGCTTGCAACTTCTCCGGTGCGGCAAGGCTTGACTCATACCCTTGGAGGGGGTTCGACTTTGCCGACTCACTACCAGAATTTCCAGGACGATTTTCAGAAGGAACAGGCGAAAACGCTGCCGCCTCACCGGCCTTATGACTGCCAAATCGATCTCCTGCCGGGAGCCCAAATTCCATGCGGGCACATTTACGTGCTTACAGAACCCGAGAATCAGCATTTGAACACCTACCTGAAGCAATACCTAGCCAATGGTTTTATTTGCCCGTCCAAGTCATCGGCCGCGGCGCCGCTGTTCTTCGCACTGAAAAAAGAGGGGGATCTGAGAACGTGCATTGACTACCGTGCATTGAACCAGATAACTGTGAAAAAACGTTACCCACTACCCCTAATCCCGGAACTATTGGACCAAGTTAAGGAAGCACAGATCTATACCAAATTGGACCTGAGAGGGGCCTATCACCTGGTACGTATAAAAGAAGGGGACGAATGGAAGAAGGCCTTCCGTACCAAGTACGCCCTTTTTGAGTACCAAGTCATGCCGTTTGGCCTATGCAACGCCCCTGCTGCGTTCCAGTATTTTATGAATGATGTCCTCCGAGAACTCATTGATGTCTGTGCTCCCGTGTATATCGACGACATCTTGGTGTACTCATCCTCTGAACAAGAACACATTGGACACGTACAGGCTGTCTTGGGGAAGCTTCGTGAACATCGCCTATCTGCGAAACTGGAAAAGTGCTCATTCCATGTTACTGAAGTGGAGTTCCTAGGATTCATCCTTTATCCCCGAGGTATTGGAATGGATGCCCAAAAAGTGGATGCAGTTCTTAATTGGCCAGCTCCCACTTCGATTAAGGGAGTTCAAAGCATGAAGGGTTTGCAAATTTCTACCGGCGCTTCATCCCCGGATTTTCCCACATCGTGCACCTGATTACTTAATTCCTCAGAAAAACTAACAAAACGTTCCAGTGGACCGAAGAAGTGGAAAGGGCCTTTCAAGAACTAAAGGCACGGTTCACCTCCGCCCCAATCTTGCGAGACCCGCTCCAGAACTCCCCAACATTGTGGAAACCGATGCGTCCAGTCTTGCCATGGGGGCAGTCCTGTCCCAGAAAGATCCTCAGACTGGCCAATTGCATCCAGTGGCCTTCTGGTCACGAAAATTTACACCAGCGGAACTAAATTACGCCATTACAGATAAAGAGTTGCTAGCCATTAAGGCCACTTTTAAAGCCTGGAGACACTACCTGCTCGGAGCTCGACACACCGTCACTGTAATAACAGATCATCGGAATCTCCAGTACTTGAAAGGAGCAAAAGCCCAATCGTCTCGACAACTGCGGTGGGCCCTATTCTTTGCCGAATTTGACTTTGTGATCACCTATCGACCGAGAGTCAAGAACGGCAAAGCGGACGCTCTCTCTCGTATGGGCACGGACGAAATGGCACATTCACCACCGGACCCAGTGGCCATCATACCAGAAAATAGGGTCTTGGGAATTACCACCACCATGACCCAAAGTGAACTTCTTTATGAGATTCAACAGGTCCTCACCTAGGAGCAGCTACAGGAGTGGGCCTCTCGAGGAAAGCACTACAGCATGAAAGGGCAGCTGCCATACTACCGGGACCGGTTGTTTGTTCCTGTAAAAGAATTTCAGGGACAGGTTATCTCCCAGCACCATGATTCCTTCATGGAGGGCCATCCAGGGATTGCCAAGACTCTAGCCAAAATCAAAAGAAATTACTGGTGGCCAACGTGGTGCAAGGATCCAGCAAGCAGAAAACAGCAGGGTTCCTTCAACAGTTTCACATTCCCCCGGCCCCTTGGCACACATTGTCATTGGACTTGATTACGGATCTTCCTCCGTGTCAAAGCTTCAACACCATCTTGGTGATTGTGGACCTATTCTCGAAAATGGCTCATTTCTTCCCATTCAAAGGGCTGCCCACGGCCTCTGGCCTCGCCAAAACTTTCCTGGAACAAGTTGTTCGCCTACACGGATTTCCTTCAGTCCTGATATCAGACCGAGGGTCTCAATTTGTATCCAGCTTTTGGAAGAAGTGCTGTTCCCTGGCCCAGATAGATATCCGTTTGTCCACGAGCCACCACCCTCAAACCGAGAGGACCAACCAGACTTTAGAACAATACCTGCGCTGCATGCTTCACCAGAGCGAAGGAGACTGGAGAGAACTCCTATGGATCACAGAATACGCTTACAATAATTCACTACATAGCAGCACTGGACAGATTCCATTCTTTACAATTTACGGGCGGCATCCATGGACCTCTGAGTTAGACGTCCCCACAACCCTGGAAATGCCTGCAGTCGAGACCCTACATAATGTCATCACCCAAGCCTTCGCCAAGGCGCAAGAAACCTTACGCCAGGCTAAGACTCGCCAGAAAAAGTTCACTGACCAGCACCGCTCTGAGGCTCCGGTTTATCAGGTGGGAGATATGGTATGGCTCACTTCCAAACACGTACCACTTAAAGGGAAACAAACATTCCGTCCACGGTTCCTCGGACCATATCCAGTGGAAGCTATCATTAATCCGGCAGCGGTGAAAATGACACTACTACGAACATGCGGATACATCCAGTGTTTCATGTGTCACTTCTGAAACCATTCAAGCCAGGGATGCGAGTAACAACCCCACCAGAACCGGTCATCATTCAAGGCGAACCGGGGTATGAAGTAAAAGACATCCTGGATTCTAAGGTGGTGAAATCGAAACTCTATTATTTGGTGGACTGGAAAGGGGATGGACCTCAGGATAGGTCATGGGAACCCAGCGAATATGTTCACGCCCCGCGCTTGATCCAGCGTTTTCACCAGACCTTCCCTTCAAAACCAGGGCCAGGCCAAGGAATTCCCTTGAGTGGGGCCTTAGGGGGGAGTGCTGTCATGACCTTGTCCCCCTCAAAGGGGCACGGGCCCTGGCGAACCCTATTGGGACCTCCTCAGATGACCTGGAGCCAGTCCTGGCGCTGCTGGCATAGGAGACGCTCACTGGGTCGGGCTTCCTATGGCCGATGGGTAAGTATGGCCGCCCCCATGGGGAATACTAGAGAACTGTATGCTGCGGTCTAGCTTTCAGGGTGGGGCCGCCCAAGGGCACCTGTGACACTAGCTAGCTATTTAAACCACGCCTGATCAAGGGCACGCGCTTCACGTTATTCTGCCTTGCAGCGTGACGCTCATCCTGCTCAGCATCCTTACCTGCTCAGCTTATCCATCGTCTCCTGAGCCTAACCAGGCCTGGCCATCGACATACTCACCAGTTCTGCAGCATCCTCAAACCTCGGAGCACCAAGGCAAGTTCATCGCCATACTCACCAGTTCTGCAGCATCCACCGATCTCGGAGCAACCAAGGCAAGTCCATCACCTCTAGTCGCCGAGGTCTGCAAGACAAGTTGGCAGTTTAGTCATTTGCTAGGACGCTTTCAGCGCCGCAAGGCGACTCTGCTTACCTGCTCGAACAGTCTTTAGCTTTCTTCGCGACCTCAACCACCTGCGACTAAGACAAGAGTTAACTCATGCCAAAGACTTATTCTCATCAATAAAGACTTTGCATTAAGACTACCTGGAGAAGGAGTTGCAGCCGGTCTGAACTCCGGCCCTCGCCAGTGAAGTAACTTGGCGGTACAGGCCCAAATCGATGCACCCCTGCCCCGAGTGGCAGGACGGAGAGCGCATCATTAATATCAAAAAGATGAGAACCGTCATTAGGGGACCTGCACGGGAACGCAAGAGGCGGGCGACCTAGTAGGAAATTATCTAAGCTGCCCCTCCTGTCTTACAGAGCCGAATCTGCTTTGAAAGGGGCCCCTAGGGGTCCCTTACGTCTATGGAAACAAGGCGAGTCACCACACACGATACATACGCCAGACACGAGGTTGTATTCCCAAAGCTAGGGTTTATGGAAAAGCAAAAGTCTCAGTTGGCCAACTCGGTCTCACGCCCGTGTATCTCTAGACCTCGAGGGACGCAAGAGAGTGAATTACGTACATCAGTTACATATATACAAAATGCATATCAAACATTCAGCTATGACATGTTTAACACCCCCCTTTATTGGGTTCTTTGAACTTGGTGTGATGATGGACACTTTTGACAGCTATGACACCTTCAAATATCTATTCTAGTAACAATTTGCAATTTGTGAGTGCAGAGGCATCTTTCAGTTGTTGAACGGAACACAGTGCTTCTGTTCCTGGAAGCGAGCAACGTACGGGGGGAGAGTTGCATTCCAGACCTTGCTATCTATGAGGTGATATTCGTATCCTGGGAGCCGACACGCTCTAACGGGGCTCAGCAAAGGGGGGCCGTAAGAAGAGCATAATTCAAGCCTTTAGCTGCTTTATTCTAACATATTCTACCATATAACGAGACTGGCTGGCAGCTGCGAAATGATTAAATGCCCTGCAGCTCTGCTTCAAGGCTACAGTCGGGAGGGAGACGGGCATTCTTCCTGTGCTGCCCACGTTGTGTTTCAACAAACTCTTGTTATCCTTGCGGCCCTGTGGCCTTGTCCTTTCACGTGCAGACAACAATGTTTTACAGTTGAGCAGTGTAAGAAGAAAATGTACTCCAAAGCAATAAGAACAGAAAGCAATGAGCAATGGTTAGAAAACAAAAATGGCAATTCTTGTTACATCAAAATGGCCATTTATGGGCAAACTCGGAAACCTATATTCTGTCATATCGTGCATGAGAAGGTTGTCCCACGGCCATCAGAATATGTTTGCGGTCACATATGAGAGGTATCCATTTTTCTAGACTGACAGCTTATCCAGAGGTTCCGGATGAGAGAAGAATACGGAAGAGTCCTCAGGAGTGTGTCTGGAGATGCCCCGTGGGAAAGAACAGGTGAGCGTTACAATTCCCCATACAGCTACTACACAGAGCTCTTATGTACAACCAGTGACCTGTACCCTGCCCATGAAGCAATCTCTGGTCTGGTTCTGGGAAGGACCTGCTGCTTCATGTTTGCCACCTTCTGGCCTCTTCTTAGAGAGGCTGTCCAGAAACCTACTGGCCTCCTCCAGTGCAACAAAAATGTGATCCCTCCCAGCATACTGGATCGGCAACTTTCCTGAGAACATCATGACATATCTGATGTCCAGGTCTAGGAGACTGTGCTTCACTCCCACAAAGATTCTACTTGCTGCCTGCAGCACAGCTGAGAAGTCTGGGAAAATCTGTATCTGATCCCCATTAAACATCAGCCCCCCCTTGTCCCAGGACATCTGAAGGAGCATGTCCCGGTCTCTGTAATTGAGGAGTTTTCCTATAATGGGGTGTGGCGGTGCCCCCAGGACAGGGACAGTGGGTACGTTCCACAAGGAACACTGGTGAGAGTTTGTCTTTTCCAAAAAGGGAGCTACAGAGCGTTTTCATCTATGCAGCCTGTTGCCTGCTTCTCTCTAAGCCCTACCAAGCGTATGTTATTCTGTCTCACACGGCCCCCCAGATACTCATTCTTGGCTGTGATAACCTTGACTGCTGTTTTCAGAGCCACCAGTCTATTTGGCACTGTTGCCGCTGTATCCACCAGGCATGAAATTTGCTTTTCCGCCTCGTCGAGACTAGCCCCATGTTTATCGATCTGTAGCTGTATCAAATCCAGTTAAGTGTCCAGGGCATCCAATTTCGTGTCTAGTTCCCCTATTCCCCAGGTGCAGGAGGATTCACCACTTTGCCTAACCCCTTTGCCAGTCAAACCCTTATTTGAGTGACCCTTCCTTAGTGTTCACTCTTCTGTGCCACACATCAGTATTTACATTCACCATGTCACCCAGGCCACAGGAAAACTTAAAATCACTGTGCAAGGGTAGTTCTTCTGACCAGGGCACCCCTTTCTCCCAGCCCCTGGTCAGAGAGTCTAGAATGACTGGTCCCTCTCACTGTCACCAGCTCAGCACCCTTGAATGATGTCGGCCTCCTTCTCCTCTGTGCCTTGCTGTGTCTCTCATCTGGTGCACACTGGGTACACACCTTCACCCCCTACTGTTGTCACTGCCCAGTCTTTGGCTCCTGCCTTGGGACACTGATTAATCTACTTCTCTGTTCCACTCACCACAGCTGAAACACAGCCCGCTTCCACTCATACTGCTGGGCAGATGACTACCCCATTCCCTCACCTCTCAGTGGAGCCGCCCATGGCGGGTATATTGCAACGTATCATTGCTGGGTTTGGTACAACAGGGAACTCATCCTGCACTAAGCTGTTCAGGTGGCATAACACCAGATTCATCCACCAAATTGATCCCTTTGCTTTCTTGATGGAGTATAAAGCGGTGTTGCAGGGGGAGTTATAATGCTCTGATGTAATGTGTGGCGATGATGTCATGTTTCTCCTCATCTGTCTCTTTGGACAATGGGTACTGTCTTACTCTGAGCATTACTGATCCTGGTTTGAGGGTAATATGTACTGGTGTCACACTCTTCAGTAGTCCTAAGACACAGACGGATTGCTTGTCCACAAACTGTCAGGCACCTATGCTAAATCACCTTGAGCAAACTGTGGAACATTCCCTATCAACAACATGGGACATTGTAGTACTGGATCATTATTTCATATGTGGCATACACTACCAATGTTATCTCTCCTCATTGTCCATGTCTTCAAAGAACTAATCATCTGACATCCCCTTTAATGGCTGGGCTGTATCAATGCACAGAACTGTGTACCATTGTACTCCCTCTGTGTCTCTCCCTATCAACATAAACTTGTCTTTTGATACCAACTCCCCTTCCAAATCAAGTGTAATCATTTTCCGTTACATGTTCTTGGGACTGGGATGACCTGAATACAAATTCTGATGGTACTCTGCATGACTGTTTAGCCACACTTGGCACTGCGTTGAGCAATACTGTAACCCTGTAGATGAACAAATCTGCATACATGTGTATTCCTTTAATTGCACCCTCATTCCTCCATGCATGTGAAATAAGCATATCCCTCACATAATATATACCTGGGGTGGAGCACATTACTGCTGCCTCCATGAATGAAATTGCCATGTTCAATTTGCTTAACGCATCTCTCCCCAACCAATTTAGAGGGCATACAATCGAAAACAACAATGGGGCCTTGATTGCGTACCTTGATGGGTCATTCTTTTGTGAATGGACCTGATTGTATTGTTCCAGAGAACCTCTGCATGTCAATTACCTCACCCAACAAGGGGAAATGCCCCTCCCTGATACATCATTTTGTTGCACCTTTGTCTACCATGACAATAAATGGTTTGTTTCCTATCTCCACACCCATCGGTTCCTATTTTGCTTTGGAAGTGACTGACAGGACTAGCCATGCTAAAGTTCTCTGTGGGCTGTCCTAGTCTGGGTAAGTGTTTTGCCCTGGAAAGATGAAGTTATTCCCTCCAACCACACTGGTCCGCTGGTAGTTTTTTACACTACAATGGTTACCACGTTACTGTTGGGTACTTCAGTGGCCTGTAGCTGCGCTGGATGTATTGCATAAGCTGGTGCACTGGTGGGCACTGTTGGGCACTGGGGCAGGCAGCTGCAAGAACTGTGGTGGAGGCACAGAAGGGGTCATGGTTGGTGGTGTCCCCTACAAAGCATTCAGGGTACAAGGCTGTGAGTAAGGGGCAGGTGCACATGCGTGTACGGGTGCATTTGTGGGATATACGCAGCTGCTTGTCTGCTCCTACACTCCCGTAAGAAGTGGACCATCCTCCCACACATCCAGCATTGCGCCATATCCCCAACCCCCTTGGGCCCATCCCTTCATATCCTCTTGTTCCTCCTCGGGATCATGGAAATCCTCCTCTGCCCACGGGGTACCCTCCCGGGGGTCATCCCTGATACATCCCTTGATGTCTGGCATTCCAATTGTACCCCCCACAAAATGTGGCAGCTGCTCATACCTCTCTCAATATCACCCGCTGCTGCATCTCCCTTTTCTTGAGGCACATTTATTACCACTACCTCCACTGACAAATATACCAGTATCTTTTGCACTAGTTTTGCTTCCTCAGTCTGTACAGTCTGTACCCATCTGCAATTTCCTTTGCTTTATCTCTCAGCCATTTACAATGATTGGCAATTATAAACTTAATCGAGCGCCTTCTGCACTTCCTTGGGGAGGTCTTTCTTAACCAGAAATTAGAAAATGCTATGGACCGGTCCCATAGTCTCCCGTCTCTTACTTCCACATCACCTGAATCTGTAATATGTGCTGGGCTGGGTCCTCATCATCCTGCATAGTTCATACCATTATTGACTGGAGATCAGGCATGTCAGGGAACGTGTGCTGCAGCGCTGCCCACACTCAGGCTCTGCAATCATTAAAGTGGGCTTCATCATGGCATGACATCATAGCAGCAAACCCAAAAACCAACATCACATTCATCCTGGTGTACAGACCACCGTCATATGATGCAACCTTTGTTGATAACTTCCATAGAAGCAATCACCAACAACGCCATCATGCACGAACATCTAATTGTCCTTGGGGATGTCGAGATCTGGTTTGAAACAAGTCATGCAAACTCCCAAAACTCACTGACCAGACAACTTTCAACCATAAAATTACTACAGCTAGTCAAAGGAGCAACACACTCGGCAGGACACACCCTCGATGCCATCTTCGCCCAGGAAAAACTTATCACTGCAGCACCACTGATACAAATACTATGGATCGACCATCTCATCATCCCTTTCATCATCAGACTACCTACTCCACTCTGCATCCAGACCCCCAAGGTAACAACCACCACAAAAAGATACTGGAAAACCGTCAAAACAAGAAGCCTGTTCGAACAACTGGAGGCAACCAAACCCACAATTACAGAACTAGAGCTGGCTGATCTGAACAGGAAAGCAGACCTGCTACACAAATGGATCACTGACACAATCGAAAAGATCACCCCAGAAAAACCCTTCACCCCATCAAAAAAAGGATCAAGGGCAAAATGGTTCACCCCACTACTAAGCACCATGAAAAAGTACAACAAGAAAATGGAGATGGAATGGAGAAAAGAATACAAAGCAGAAAATCACCAATGTGGCAAACTCACAAAAAGAAATGTTCAACATCATTAAAGAAATGAGAATCTCACCAGGCTGCGACAACACCCCAACCCACTCAGAGAAACTTCAAGAACAAAATCAACGACACCCGACAAATCATACAAAATAGACCAACCAACCATAACATCCAACCAACGGAATCTAACACAGAACCACAACATAAACTCCAAAACTATCCCTTAATATGAGCAGAGGCTTTCGTCTTGCTGGTGAAACACAGCAACAAATCAGGTTCACCCATGGATCCATGCCCGCCTGACATCTACAAATCAATTCTCGCACAAGGAACACCATCAGAATATTACAGATACCTTCTAAATATCTCACTAGCAACAGGAACCGTACCAAGATCCTTCAAATCAACATATATCAAACCACTCTTAAAAAACACAAGTGGAGACATGGAAGACCTCTCCAACGACAGGCTGATCTCAAACATTCCCTACACAGCAAAACTCCTGGAAACCTACGTATACAAATGAACCCACGAAAATGTAGAAAAACACCACCTATTGGACCAAGCACAAGTCAACTTCAGACCCACAAGAGGAACAGAAACAGCCCTACTATCCATCTGGGACAACCTAAAAACAAACACACACTCCGACAAATCCTCAGACCTGATTCTGCGCAACCTCTCAGCAGCCTTTGACACAGTTAGCCATGACACCCTAACCAAAAGACTAGAAGACATAGGCATAACAGACATGGCACTACTCTGGACAAAATATTTCCTTGCAGACAGAAGAGAAACCATTTGGTTAAAGCCCTTCAAATCCACACCACGAGTCAACAACTGTGGATTACCACAAGGGTCCTCATTATCACCACTGTACTTCAACATCTACCAAACTGCACTAATCAAAATCTTCAAAAAATACAAAATTACACGCTACAACTATGCAGAGGACACTCAAATCATCTACAAAATTGAAGACACTCAAGCCGATCACTGAACCCTAATCAAATGTCTAAAAGAAATCTTTAACTGGATGAATGCCAACAACTTGAAAATCAACCCAGGAATGACAGAAATCATGATTATATCCAAAAATCAAGAGAACAACACCTATATTCCATGGCCAACGGAAATAGGAACCACACCTATTCCATTTAAGGTAGTAAAATACCTGAGGGTCCTGATCAACAACACCCTAACCTTAGAACCAGAAATAAATGCAATAATCAAGAAATGCTTCTTCCTCTTTCACGCAGCAAGAAGAATCTTACCCTTCCTGTCCTTCAACTACAAAAGACTCACAATCGTCGTCCTCATCATGTCAAGAATTGACTATGCAAACAGCCTCTATCTCAGGACACCAGAATACCTCCTGAAGAAACTACAACAGATTCAAAATGCAGCAGCCAGATTCCTCCTCAAACTATCCAGAAGAGACTACATCACTCCAGCCCTAAAAACATTGCACTGGCTCCGAGTCAAACATTGCATCACCTTCAAAACAATGTGCATAACACACAGGGCAATCAGCGGACAATGAGCCGAATTCCTGCAAAAGAAATTAACAATCTACAAGCCAACAAGACTCCTAAGATCAAGAAACGAAATCCGTTTGGAAGAAAAACCATGCCTCCAGAAAAAACTTGGAGGCTCCTCCTTCTCCCACTTAGCTAGAAAAACCTGGAACAACATCCCGAAAGAAATAAGAAACACCAAAGACCACCCACAATTCAGAAAACTACTAAAAACCTGGCTCTTCAACATCACAGACTCAAACTGAAAAACCAAACTGGAAAAACAATGAAAAGGTTGACAATCTAGGACGACAATGACAACATCCAAAACCGAATAAAGTAACTCTTACTACAACAAGAGAGACAACACTAAGCCTAATAGGACATAAACAACACCCACGAGGACAGAGCCCAACATCCCTAACCAACTCTGAGTGAACAAAATATCACCAAGGCGATAAATGCTACTATAACTCATACCTGCATAAAGTTGGGTGAGCGTTAGCGCTTGCCACACCAACTAAGCTGTGGATATTGGCAGGACCATGGACAATGAGAGTTTTCAATGAAGGCAGACGCCGCGCATGGAGATAATTGCAAGTGTCAGCACTGCCACATTCCAAAGGGGGTAGTAGCAGTAACATGAATGAGCAACCGAATAAGAGGGTGAAGCCAAGGAGGGAGCAAACCCGGGTTTACCGATGCCACTCTCCTACTAGACTAGATTGGGAATGCCCTCTGGGCCAGACAGCAAGGGACGCACAAACGTCTGCCCGCCGCGCACACAAACATGGGCAACGTAGACAACCGGTGCACAACTTGGGCGAGGTTATGCATATGAACGGATGCCATATGGAAAAGGGACCATGAGCATCACAAAACTCTGTTCTGGACGAGACACGGTGACACTCACACACCCCACCGATGTAGAAATGGGAAATGTAGCACCTCACTTCGAGATAGCAATGCCAATGAACCAATCCACTAACAACTTCACCCTCTGCAGACACCTCTCAAACTCTTACCAATCACAACCACAAACCTACAACACAACAATCTACACAAACTTCACTACACTGCAACAACAAAACAAAGCACACATGAACCATCACAGCAGAACACAACGTCTCCCAACAGTATAACACCCCAAGCCCAGCCAACAGAATTCCGGGCCGAGGCCGCCAACAGCACATCACTGCTTTGTTGCACTTCTCCAGCTCATCCCACTAACTTCCCCCAGGCCCCCTTTTTTTCTTTCAGAGCCGCCAGAGCACCAGGGGACCACTCCGTTGGTGATAGTGCATGGTACAAATATTCTTTAACATTAACATTAACATTAACATGGCTTTCATTCCCTATTTGTACCCGGTATATCCTACTTTGACCAATATGTCATCTGCTGGATCTCTCCAAACTGCGTCTAACAAGCTCTTCATGTCACCCACAGCCAGAGTAATACCTGTTGTCTCTTTCTCAAATGTATAAATCCACTTACCCATGCCCGCGGTGAGGGATGGTAACGCCTTTATTAGATTGTTTCTGTCCATGCCTGTCCCGGGTACATATTGTGCCCTCCCGGGACCCTTATATAACAGCAGGGACTGTGCCCTCTGTGAGGAATCTGAGGGCATTTTTACTGCTTTCCCCAATGAAATAGGTCTGCCTTAATATCCTGATGTATATATATACTGATTGTTGTTCTTATCCATTCTAGCATTGGATAGCATTATTTTCAAACGTACGCTCAAGAACTACGATCCCCAGTGGTTTTGTAGTTTCTGTGCATATGTATTTAATTAATAGTCTTGTTAGCACCTGTCGCGTTTGAGCCTCCGGTTAGTGCCGGTTGGTGCAGGTTTGTGCAGAGTGTGCTCCTGGCCCCTGCTGTTTGGAGACTTGTGTGGTGTACACAGTAGTCATTCTTATGCCTGAATTTTCCGAATGATCTAACAAAAAAGTAACTAGTGTACTAGTCCTGTGCCCATATCAGACTCAGACCGAACCGACCCACAATACAGACTTCTGCCCCACAGCCATCCCTTATGCTGCCCTTTAAAATACTGTCCATTACCTTCTTTCTCCGCATTTACATCCTTGATTGCTCTACTGTCAATTCTCAACAGAACGTCCCCCCTCTCCACTCATCTGTTACAATAGGTGCTCTTTACCCATCTCCTGTAGCTATCTTCAATCTAACTCCTCTGCTGTTTCATTCTGTGGCCTCTGCACTGATTCGCTATGCACTTGAGTTCAAGTGACTGTAGAGGCTATGGGGTTTGGGAGGTTTTAATACTGTGCCACATGGTCTTTTCACACCACATTGATTGCTCTACTGTCAATTCTCAACAGAACGTCCCCCCCCTCTCCACTCATCTGTTACAATAGGTGCTCTTTACCCATCTCCTGTAGCTATCTTCAATCTAACTCCTCTGCTGTTTCATTCTGTGGCCTCTGCACTGATTCGCTATGCACTTGAGTTCAAGTGACTGTAGAGGCTATGGGGTTTGGGAGGTTTTAATACTGTGCCAACATTGAAAGAGGAGAAGTGGGAGGCAGCAGAACATATATGGGGTTTGTATACCCTGATTCTGTGCTTGTTGGGTAGCACCTTGCTGGAGAAAGCTGCACTGCTTGTCCGTGGGCTTTGGTCAGTGGTATGTGATAACCTTGGATGTTTGGGGCAGTGGGTGTAGCCAGGGATGGGACACGCTGTGTGGGTGGCCAGCTCACAGTCTTTGCAGGCTTAGGGGGGCATCTTCCAAATCCTGCACCATCTTCCATGATTCCAATGTTGCCTTTCTGTGCTTTAATTATTTCCACTTATACTTTGGCGCTAGAAACATATACATGTGGCCAAAAATATCCCTGTTGTTTGTTCCCTGCCTTGTCCATGGTTTGTACATCCCACCTTCATTTCAGCCACCCACTCTTGATGATATTTGATTTTTTTCTAAGTTTACAGCGGGAGAGCTATACACATTTACTCCAGTGGGGTTGATGGCTCCAAGTTAACTACCCCAATTCAATTGTAATCTACTTTGTTACTCCAGGCTCCGGTCCAGGGGTGCCTTAACCCCCCTTTCCCACTCTTTTCCCATTTCCAATTACTTTCCCTTCCCCTTCCTCACTATTTACGCACACACTTTACTTCTACCAAATATCACTACACCCCACACACCATCACTCAAGCCATGCACACCTTTGTCCCACGTCACCTCAATATATACAACAAAACTAGACCCCACCTTGGTCCAAAACAACATAGTAAGAAAACCAATAACACAGAAAGAAATACTCTTTGTCCTCCTTTACATAGGGTGGAGGGGTCCTAGGCCCTCTATATATATATGGGGCCTCTTTAACCTTACAGCATTGTCTTCTCCTCCCAGACGGATAGGATCCCTTTACTCCTTTATCCTTTTTCCTCATATAATAAAAATCAAAAACTAAATGATGCCACATGGTCTTTTCACTCCACATTCACTACATCAGCAACACACTCCCACACTCCCCAACACTTGCCAACACTCTCACACCACGCACCTGTATTGTTTTCTCCCCACAAAACATGCACTTATATCTGCGTGCTCTCCCAAGTTCCTCCATCATGGGGTCCCATCAACGGCATGCATTAGCGGTATCAGCAGCATCAGCGGTGCCCCGCTCGAAAGAGCAGACATAAATGTAGGCAGTCCATTTCCTGTAAACCTATCTAGTTTGTGCACAGGGGACTGGTCACTGCAAGTGAGTGCTGCGCCTCCAGATGTGCAACCAGGAATCCTCCATATCCGCGTAGGATCTGGGATCATGTCAGCGTCACCAAATTTGGACAGCAAAACTCCAGACAAAATCATATGTATTGAGGTGTTGAAGCTCCCACTTTATGTTAGTGAGATTTTGACTGAGATTTGGGGCATGTGGGGTTTGTATTGCTCTTGGGGGGGGTTCCAGGTGCTGTCCTAGTAGATTTTTACTAACACATTTTGTGGTGTGAGAATTGGTAGCTCTGCAAGCATATGGATGGAAAACATAAGATAAACCTGCAGACAATCAGAAATTAGAAAACTCTCATCTAAGGAAAAAAGATGTGTGCACCTCTGCAAGGAAAATAAAGTTTATTTTGTATACACAAAGTAAAGGAAAGTGACAGAAGGTCCCATGGAACCCAACTGACATGGAGCTCTCATTTAGTTCAACGCAGTCACAGGAGGAACGCGTCACTCGTGACTTAATCAATATACAGTGTTAATCTCCCACCCTCATTGGCTATCACCTGTATACATACTACCAGTCTCTCATGGTCACTTGGCCTAATCTACCCACATCATCTAACACGTGGCCTCCCTACTCCGTCTTGGTTCTTCACTACCTGATTGGAGAGGGACCTGGTATCCTTTCCTTCCCATTGACTTGGTCACGCGGTGTGCACCTGGTTGTTAACATGAGCTCAGTGTATAACTCTAAGGTCAAACTGGACCCTTAGAATAATGGTGCGCTTCTCTTGATACAAGACATGCCGGTCACCCCCACCATGCCTCCACATCCCTGTACTAAGTTTGTTAGCATCACCTCCTTCTTCTTGTATCACAAATCACGGAATGTCTTACTCGTTGCTCCCCCCTTATCAGCTGCCCCTCCCTGGACCTTCTCGTGGGCCTTTCAAGGACCACACTGATCAACCAAATGTGATAGATTTAGGAACTCTGTTTTACATGCATCTGGCCATTCAAATTGGATGGCCATTATCCTGGGGGCGCTAGTGTCTTTAATCTCAGCCGGGCCTTTTAGCAGATCGAGACCTCGACCCCGGCTCCCATGGGTTTTGTCCTTCATGAAGGGTGCAGCCCTGCCTGTGCTTGGCCATTCACATTCCTTTCTGGTTTCACATGCCTGTAGCTCGATACAATGAAACTTTACGTTTTTGTTCGCCCTGAAGGGCTCCATGCTCAATTTTACAGTTGGGGCTTGGGAAAGGGACATTACTCTAACTCATTGCTGCACAGCGCTGCCATATTTCCAATGGGGATTGTATATTAATAGCCTCACTTCCATTATGGCAGTGCTTTGGTAATTCTCACACATGGGATCAGTGTCTACATTGTTATTACTATATACAACATTTTGATCCCTGCGGTACAATGTCACTTGTGACCAATTAATCTGGCTATCTACACGTGCACAGTTACTTCATAACATCTATATCTACTATTGCCACTTTGCAAGTTTCACCCCCCTGCAGCTGCACACGTTCTCTTGCCCGTGCACTAATGTGTTTTCCACAGCCTGCGCTGTTTGGGAGGCAGTGGGAGCTGGATGTGCATCCCGACATTAGGAAGCATCCTTGACAAACTTAGGGCTCAATTCACAGAAGCTTTTTATAATGTTGCAATACCATAGGAAAACGCTCTTTGAATTAGGCCCTTAATGAGGAAACAGGGACTGTTCAAGTGGCCAGAAGGCTGCTGTATGTTTTCTGGTGGGCGTGGGGTGTCAGGTGAAAGCACGGACCTGGAATAGATGCTTAGTGCATAAGCGGTTTGGTTGTTTTGGGTTGTGTTAGTTGCTTCTTGATTTCTCTTTTTCCCAGTTTTGATGAGGATTCCTCTCTATTTTGAGATAATGATGGTTCCTTATGTCAGCATTTGGTGAGCAGGACATGAAGCATGCTGTGCATTGTTTGTAATGATGAGGGATTTCATCTAGCCGTGTAAGAAGTTCCAGGGAAATGGTTTCTTACTTGTCCATTGTGACTGAAGAGACACTCTAGTGAGTGTCCATTTGCAGAATTGTGATGGTTTAGGGAACTTTTCCTAACACAAAGAGATATTTCTAGTTGTTGGTCCAATTCAATATACAGTATAATACATTGTTGCTAATGTTTTAGTTACTGGGAATGGATGAGAAATGTCACACTTATCCAACTGGATGATTCCAGATTTGTGGTATGTTGTATTAGACATGTGTATGTTTTTTGGACAGCCTAGTTGAATAAGCAGTGTTCAGGGTTTTTATCCTGGACACCTTGCCAAAAGGGAGTGAAAAGGGCAGGGGAGGAGAATGGGGTGCTTACCTTGAATAGATTCATAGTGGACGCATAAGTGCGTCTTGGTCCGTTGGCTGTTTTTCGGAAAGAGCAGGGGGAAACCATAAATGCGGTTAAAATATCTCTGGCGCATCTGTCAAAAAAAGACACGGATGTGGCGCGCATGTGCAATAGCCGAGGATTAGCGTCTGATCATCGTCAGCTAATCTGACAAGTCGTGATGCGCACTGTGCATGCGTGGTAAACAGGTGTCCAACACATGCGTCATTAGCAAGGATACGATTGCAAGTGTGGTAAATCCACTTCCTTGAGAAAGCAAATAAAACGCAAGGTATTCAGGATAAAAACCCTGAATACTAAACAAAGGAGGTGTGGGCTTCACCTCAACCCCATCCTGTGACCTAGTGGAGAAATCAGATCAGGACATCACATTAATCATCTAGCAAGGTCGGTTCCATACCTAGGCCCCAATCACGAATACTTAGTTGAATAAGAAGTAGCAGAAGGCATTGTTGAACGAGTCACACCGTTTTTTGGTTTTGGAAGTTCCTGATTTCACTGGAATTGGGTGGGATAAAGGGTGCATGTGCTTTTGCAGGGCTGTTTGGACTTGAGTATGTTAACTAGTGTACATATTGATCTTTGATATTGATCTATGATATTACCAGATGTTATTCCTGCAGGGTTATGGCACAGCCAATATTTGAGTCAGTGCTGATCTAGCATTTGATAAACCTAATCACATTATTTACTTTCTTTTATCTGACATGCCGTACCCAGATAGACAAGGATCTTCCTTTATGTAAGGATGACTTTGCATAAAGGATGCAATCGTTGCCAGTAAGTTAGAGATTATTGTGATTTTACTGAATTAAAAGTTAGTGAATGAAATCATATAAATATCATTTTCTTTCTTTTTGGGGTGGTGGGTCCCCTCCAAAGCCCTCCGTTTTCCCCCTGATTAAAATCCCACCTGAACCCCCTCCGTACCAGACGTAACGCCTTTCCCCAGCCGCACATATATTTTTAAAACAAAATTTCAGTATTTTCTGGGATTTTATATTTGTTCAAATGTCATTCTCTATTTTATATTCGGTACAATCACTGAATTCCGTAAGGTTGCCCAGTAGGTGAAATGCTCAATGGTGAGCTCTGTGTGGAATCTAGAGGTTGCATATTAGAATCCCGGCTTTGGATGGGTAATGACAATTGTATAGAGCAATGCTGTAGGTACAGTCATTGTCTAAAAATGCTATATAAATAACAAATTAGTATTGTCTGAGCAAGGCATTTTAATAGTTAGTGATCATAAAAGCAAGCATCCCAATACATAATCAATCAATCATTCAATATAACCTTTATTTGGCTCAGAGCCATAAAAGAACAACATCACAAAACATTTACATTTCATCACATTTAAAGCAATACAAAAATGTATAAGAAAGTTATTAAGACAAAAGAACAGAATTGACACACATTGCAGTTTCATCCAGACGTTTATCATGATAATAATTGTGGGAGAGAAAAAAGATGCTTGCAGTCGCAAAGGTTAAGATCAACATTATATGATAATAAAATAAAGACTACCTCCTCTTAAATGCTAATCAATGTGCCCCTTATGGTATCTTTGGACCCAGAAAGCCAAGCAAAATGTATATATTTAGCGACTCGATAAACCCTTTCTGGGTCATCACAGTTTTTATATAAATTAAGGGCCTCATTTACAGTGCGGATACCCGTGGAGATTAAAAGAGGTTTAAAATAGAATAATCTCAATCCTCGAGTTTTTGGACAGAAAACCATGAACTGGATGCCAGTCTCTTCACAGTTGTTACATGAAGGCCATTTGCCCAAATTCTCTTGTCACCATGACATAGTATACTCTGCCACCTTTAATGTGCTGAATCTAAAATAATATATAATGCGCAGGCATATGGCGCGTTCTTTAAACCGTATATTTTTCAAAGTCAAAATTGGATTTTATTCTTACATAATCGGAGCCAGCTTCAAATTCCTACAGACTTCCACCAGTTTTCTTTTAATACGTTTATACTTTTCCTTGTCATCAGGTTTAACCAGTACACTGTTCACTTAGATCAGTAAGACCCTCCTGACATGTGACATCTATGGCAGGCTCCTAGCTCCCTCGATACAAAACATAATCATTGTAAGTCTCTGCTTTACTCTATAAAACTAGGCACATAGTCCCCAAACAAGAAGAAGCAACAATTATAAAAGTGATTGCCACTCGATGCTGCATACATGGACTTGTCCATGTGTTTAGGCCAGAGGCATCAGCACTATACACCACTGAGCGGCTCTCTTATATTATGTTAGCTGATATGGAGATGGACTATGAGAATATAAAGACACATTTATATTTATGGTAAATAAATGTTAAGTGGTAGAAGCAGTTCCTGAACAGCGATTTCAGGTGTGCTTCCAGGGTAATGGAATCACCATAACAATTCCAAGGATTATAACCTGAATTTTGGGCTGAGGGTAGTCTCCCACCTCTTCAAGTTAAGTCATCTTGGCAGAGTTTATTACCTTTGTTGCCCTGAGTCCCGAAGTCTCCTACTCAGAGCCTGCTGCTGCCTTGTTGCCCAGTGCCTTCATTGCCTAGCCAGCCTCCGGGTGTAAGGGAGAATTCTCCAGAATGGCTAATTTCCCTTACCTACTGAGTCCTTCAGCAGCTTTTCTGGATTTCTAGGATTTATTTTTTTCACCTGGTAAGAGTGTGAGCCTTTTTTACCACTCTTACCTGTGTTTTTCTTTGTGTGTTTTACATTTGTTGTGTTCATAGACTGTGAAGCTCCACCTACTCCATAGGCATCATCGTTTACTGTGTGTTACACAGCACCTTTAGTGCAGTGACACAGAGTTGTCTTTTTTGGACTTCCCACTTTAAACTCCATTTTCGGGGAATGACTACTGTCTCCCAGAACATGTAAAGTTGACATTGACTTTATTAGTCTTTTTAAATTCACAGACCCAGTACAAACTATCTTACATAGAGTTCTGGAAAGGGTTAATAGTTATCCCTTTTTGTCTGTTTCTCATGGAGCATTATGTCGTTCCCCTTTCTTTAGGATTTGGCTGGTGACAGTGGTATCTACCCTATTATTCCTACTGCGGTCTATTTAATTAGCCTTGGACCTGTTTTAAGCTAAGTTAGTAGCCTCGAACTTAAATCCGCTGGACCCCTTTTACTTTTATTTGGTTCCAGCTGGGTTTATTTCCCATTTCTTTTTGTAAAGGTCTTTCTCGTGTTTTACTCTGCGCACCAAACCAAGTTTGGTTCCTTTGTTCGCCGTCCTTAGGCGCCTGAATGTCTGAGGGGGCAGGATGTGAGGGAGGGGTTTGAGACTCCCTGCATGCTCCTTGGAGACCCATGTCACACTTGGTATGATTGGCTGCGTTGACTTTCCCACCAGGACAGCCACCTTGCTGTGTGATTGACAACCAGGCTGTGTGAATGGGGGAAAACTGCATAAAAAGCAGGTCTCTGGGACAAGGAAGGCAGAGTCGCCACTGGATCGAGAGAACCTAAGAGAAGCTGACAGAAGAGGACCTCTACCATGGCTGAACCTCCCGGTGAAGCCCTGCTGGGGGCCCGAATCTCCAAACGTCGACGAAAGGGAAGATCTGCAAGGAATCTTCTCCCCTTTAGCTGGTGGGACCAACCAGTTCACCATATAACAAGCCAGCCCCCCCTCCACTGGTCGAATATGATGTGCACAGCTACAGTGAACCGGATAGCCTGCTTGGGTTTTAAGGAGTGCACCTTTTATTTGTTGATTTGCTCTGCTGCTGGTTTCTTCCCTCGGCAGTGCAGGACTCTTCAGTCTTCCTACTTCATGTCAGTCCGACAGTCGCTTCAGGAACCATGAGCCTGCAGGACCTGCCAGGAACTTCTGCCTCAGCTACAGCATTCTTCTTCATTTAAAGTACTGTACTAACGCTGTTGTTCGTTCTGTGCTACCATGGTGAAAGTGTTTGAAATCTTTTGCCAATCCGAGGGCTTGTCCTTTACTATTCTTTAAAGTAACTCCTCTTCCGACCAACTTCATTCCAAACCCTTGGCAAAGACTTAACTGCAAACTACTCTGAACTGTGTGATCCTAACTGCAAACTACTCTGAACTGTGTGATCCTCTGCAAAGACTCTGGTTCATTGACTTTGTCTCAGGCCTCTAGTTTGATTCCCTCACCGTAGTAGCCTTCTCTAGATTGCCCTGCTTACTTACTGCTTAATTTTTGTCTATCCTTGTCTTTCCCTCCCTTTTAAATTGCTGGAGTGCCATTTTGCTCACGCTTCTTTTTGAGCTTAACTTGTCCAGAATCTATTGGGTGGTGTGTAGTACATTAAGAGTGTGATTTTTCTACTGCTTTACTTTAGTGAATTGTTTTACAATTGATGTGTAAATAAATGTATATTCTTTTACTCAGAAACCTTGAGTCAGTGTTTGTTTGAACAATAGTAATTGCTGTCCTTTCTGTAACTATTGATACTGCTCACTTTACTCTTGAGATAAGTCTGGCTGCTCAGCCATCGCTACCACTTTACTGTGTAGTACAGACTTGTACCAAAGGTGAATTTGTACTGTCATTTGTAGTCTTAATTGTATGTGGTGTTCCCAAAGGGTACTGCATATGATTCTGCCTAACACTGGGCTGATGAAATTACCCTGGGGTGTCTGGCACATGCTCTGCTCCTGGGTGCCTGCTCTCCCTCCATTGCCACAGCTCCTGTCATAGCCTTGATTGGCATGGTGACCACCTCAGCTGATCCAACGTTGACTCCCAACTCAGGCAGGGATGTGATCCCCACCAGACAGGCCACTGTGGTTGGAACAGGTACACAGGGAGCCCTGGTGGTATCTGGGCCAGAAGGTGCCAGGGAGGACGACTAGTGCACAGAGGAGCTGGCTGCATAACTGGCCAGCCCACACACCCAATTCGAGTCCAGGAACATATTTAGCCAGTTCAGGAGATGCCAGACCTCATTGAGATGATGTGCAAGTCCACAATTGTAAGCCTGCACATCATCACGAGTGGTGCCAGTATGCCTAGCAATAGCAGCTATCACGGTTTCCACTATGTCTCGAATGCCACATCCGCAGCCCTCCCCGATGATGAAATGACCCGGGGGCATGGCTGGGCCTTGCGTCTCTGCCCGGTGGAGGCATCCCAGTTTCCTTGCTCCACAGCACCTTCTCTGCCCTCTTCTTCCAACAGCGCTGTGGATAAGGAGACATAGAATGCAAACATCAGGGTACTGCACCTATGTGTGTTTGGCACAAAATATATACACATGAAGTACACTGCCAAAGATCACAACCATCATCACCCTCCACAACACACAGCTACATACAATGTACATAAATGCACATATATGTCTGTCGTCCATAAACAACAGAGAATCACATCCTTGGACATGGCACTCTCACTACCTGCAAATTGTGCATGCTACACACACATGCACGATATGACATACACATGTGATGCAAACACATCACCTGACAGTCCTGAAGCAGTGCACTTAGATATCATATCAGAGTCCCATCAACATCAATCAAGCAACAAGAGTAGTGCACACATTAAAATGCACCAGTTACATCCATCCAGGAGTGATTGCCAGTCGCAACTCAGTCACATACACATGTACACCATGCCTGTTTATGACGTTAACGACAACACCCATGTGGCACACCTCTCACATGGGCAAGTCTCAAACACATGTAAAAAGCCACATGCACATAGTAATATGCTGTATTACAACACGCATAGCAAAAGTAACACTGTTGGAATCACGCATGCTTCATTGAACACATGTGCAGCATTGTTTAGGACATGCAAACAGACATCCATACAAGAGGCATACTTGCTTTAAGGCCCATGTGCACACTCCCACCATAAATCAACATGCACATGCACAGTGGAGGACAGCAACACATGGACACTCACCTGACGAGTCAAGACTGTGCTGCAAATCATTGATCTGGGTGTGCAGCGCCGGGTAAAACCTCTCCAGGACCCTCATGTCAGTGGTGCTCAACTGGCCCCGGCACCCCCCTTGGTTCTCACCAGCCTGGTGGAAGAACCGGGCCTTGTTGTGGGTCCTGGACTTCAGATCCTCCCAGCACTTGCGTACATGCTGGTAGTCACGGGTGCCACCCCCTCCGTGTTCATTGCACCCACGGTCTGGTCCTAAATCAGCTTCCGTTCTTCCTTGCCGCGTTGCGTTGCAGGATTGAAGTGGGCATCATAATGCCCCAGGACTTGCTCGACCAGAATGTCAACTACTCTGGCTGTGATGTTGATAGCCCTCTGCCTCACTGCCGTGCGGTTGCCACTTGCCTCTGGAGATGTTTGCTCAGAAATTACAACCGCCGAGGCAGGTGTGGGTGGGAAAGTTGGTCCTGGGGCTGGGCTGTGGAGCGGTGGTTATGGTCTGGCATGTTGGGAGTCTTCTGAATCAGCTGAGGTGGTCACAGGGCTGACAACAGGAGCACTGACAGTGGCTTGACAGCAGGCACTCAAAATTCAGGGCAGGTGGGCAGCAGGCACACACAGTCGGCAGGAAGCAGGAGATGGCTCATAGAAGGCAGCTCAGGCAGTAGAAGGCAGGTAAAATGGCTTGTAGGCAGGTGCGCATGGGTCTTCCTTGTTACTCGCGTTGGCAGCCGGAAACAGAGTGTTGGTTAGCGCGTGCAAAATTAGCTCATACACATGAAATCAGAGGAAAGGACCATTGGGCATTGACATGCACTGGCCGTTGGGCATTGGCATTCAGACTCGGGATAAAGGAGTCCATATGAGAACATCACACGGCTTGAGCGAGTTGGAGTGGATGGGCGTGTGGACTTGGGAGATTTTTGGGGTGCCACGCATTTTGTTCACTACTGTGCAAACTTCTTATTTTGGTTGGGGATTTGCCTCTGCACACATGTACGTGTATATTTCTTTTTTGGCTGCCCCTGTGTATTGTGTATGCCCATTGTTAAAATCACATTGGCTTTCGTGGGCTACGTGTATGCATTTTTTGTGTTGCTGGGTGCCACAGCCTACCGCATGACACTTTTTCTTTTCACGTGAGCTACCGAGGGGTCACATGCATGCTTTTTTGATATATGGGGTGCCTGTGCCTTACGCGTCCCGTTTATTTATTCAGCAGGGGTAATATTGAACCTTGCTGGACCATACTAGTACGTCTTACATCACATACCCTGCCCCCTCACTGCAATTGCCCAGGCCAATTGCTTGTTGTGACTCCCATTGTACTAATCCATCAGTACCATGGTTGGGAAGGCCCCAAGAGGGAAAGGTGGCAGAGGTGGCCAGGGCCGGGGAGGTGCAGGGAGAGCTGTACACCACCCCCAACAGGGTCGGAGCTGCAGGAGATGCTGCTGTCCCCAGCACCCTAGGTCAGGGAGATGCAGGGTCATCTGCTCTCCCCTGCTCCCAGGTTGAGGCACCTGCAGGGACAGCTCCTGTCCCCAACAACCACGGTCAGAGAGCAACTGCAGTATCTCTTGCCCCCCCCCCCCGGGACATGGATACACAGGGGCAGCTGATGCCTGTGTGTCCAAGGGGAAGAGACGGCAACGCAAAACAGCTGACCACAGCACCCTGGGTCAGGGAACTGCAGGGTCATCTGCTCTCCCCTTCTCCCAGGTTGAGGCACCTGCAGAGGCAGCTCCTGTCACCAACAACCAGGGTCAGGGAGAAACTGCAGTATATGTTGTCCCCCCCCTCCAGGGACATTAACACTCAGGGGCAGCTGATGCCCGTGTGTCCAAGGGGAAGAGACGGCAATGCAAAACACCTGACTACAGCACCCTGGGTTAGGGAGCTGCAGGGCCAGTAACTGACACAAAATCAGTGGGTGATGCCATGGCACAGGCCACTAGTGGTCCAGCACCTAATGCCCTGAGTCGTCCCAGCCACACAGGGTCTGCACCACCTTCCGAAGGGCAGAAGCACGTAGGACAGGGAAATGCTCAATCCCAAAACACGGCAAAGGAGACCACCACGTCGAGGAAGAGGAGCTTCAATGATAATGAACTCAAGAACATCGTGGACTATGTGTGCGACCACCACCGTGACATGTGTATGGGTGTCATGATGCCTACCCCCAGGCATCCGGATCGAGTCCATCAGCCCCGGAAGCAGGCATCCAGATACTCATTAAAACCCCAACATCCCCAGCTGAGGGCTGTTAGGATTCAGTCCTGGCGCCTTAGGCGCCAGCCTCATCATAGAAATCAGTCCTGGCGCCATAGGCGCCAGGCTCATAGACTTTACTTACCTTATGCAGACCATGCCACAAATGAGTCCAAGCCAACGTGAGGCCTGGATGGGAATATTTTGTTACAGGGACTATTTTTTACTCGGGTGTGGTTCTGGGGAACTTCTTACCTGGGACTACTTTGCAGGCTATTTAAACCACGCCCGAACAGCAGCTCATGCTTCGTGTTATTCTGCATCCAGCAGCGTAATGCTCACCGTGTCTGCAAGTCAGCATCCAGTCTTCTGCCACGCCCGCCTCGAATCCGGAGCTCCTAGACAAAAGGAAAAGAAAGGAGAAGAGGTTAGATCACGGACATTATTTGATTCCTTACCTGATTTCGGACCCAGCACATCTCCGAGCCTGGAAAGGACATTATTTCAGCACGCGTCACTTCGCCAGCAGCAGCGCCACATTATACTCACCAGTCCACCGCATCTTTCAACTCGGCGCTGCCTCCATCATTTTCTTCGTCGAAACCTAGCACCTGGGGGGAAAACAAAAGGAATAACAAGGTGAGCCGAGAAAACCGACAAAGACAATCTCTTTGCCACCATAGGCTTACCTGCTTACCACCGGAGGTATTATCCTTTAATTCGCTGCATCTTTCTATGCCGCACCTATAAAGGGAGAGAAAACAGCAAGTAAAACTCATGCAACTTTTACCGGACAGTGTTTGGTAATACAGACTCTTACCTGAACGCCATCAGCTGCCTCCAGGCAATATTCTTTTGGACTAAGCTGCAACCTAACGAGGGAATGGAACAAGAATGAACATCGGACATATTGAACTCTTTGAACTTTATAGACACTGGAGTCAATATTCCTCCGGAACTCCTCCAGTACCTTCAAACCAGTGAAGTAACTGGAATCTACGCGCCCCTGCATGCCATGCAGGATGGAGAGCTCATCATTTAAAAACATAAGGTGAGGTTACCAAGAGGGGATATCGGAGGTGATTAGTGGGGAGAACGAGAACAGTTGGGGGGCCATCACTAAAGTCCACGGGTGGCTAAATCCCTTTCTCCACTTGCAGGAGAATACTTCTACGAGTCCAGCAGACAAGATTAGGCGGGCCAGTCCAGACTGTCATCTGTTCACTACGCATCACATTGGTGGAGACCGCAGCTGTCCGGGTCCGATCGATGCCCCTGTGGGAACCAGGTGAGCGTAACAGAACACGAAGCCTATCTACAAATCCCCACCTGGGTGTAATGGAGACCTCAGAAACTGACCAACTAGCCCAATTGTTCGGAGAATTTAGGGCAGAAGTGCACTCTGCGCGCTAAGAAAACTAATGCCCTCAGGAGAGAACTGATTGTGTCAAAGGAGCGCACTGATGATCTTGCCAGACAACTGCTGCAAAACCAAGCCGGGCAAACACCACTACCTGGACTTGGGGGGAATTCAACCCCCATTTCATCGAGCAGCCCTGTGCAAGTGGTTCTACCAGGGAGCATTCCTTTAGCTCCACCCGAACGCTTTGCTGGGGACCCGAAAAGGTTCGCCGTGTTCATGAACCAATGCCGCTTGCTCTTTTTATGCAGACCAAGAGCTTTTCCAAATGACCAAACCAAAGTAGCCTTTGTACTGTCATACCTTAGTGGCAGCGCAGTGGATTGGTCAATTCGATTAGTCAACCAGGATGACCCTCTTCTTTAGGATTTTCAGGGTTTTCAATTGAGCATGGAAAGACTATTCACCAGACATTCACAGGGACAGGCCCTGGATAACGAACTTCTATCTCTACGACAAGGAAACAAGGACCTGCTAACTTATATCGCAACCTTCAATAGGTTGGTGGTGGAAACCGGATGGCCAGAGGTAAAGCGAATGACATTATTTCATCGTGGACTTCGGGGTGAACTCAAAGATGTTTTGGCCCAAGTTGTGAACCCACCTCAGGATTGCGCAGAATATATAGAATTAGTGGTCCAGCTAGACCTCCGACTTCAGAATAGAAAAGCTGATCGAGCTCAGTTCGAGAATCGGGTATTGGTTAAACCCAATGTTACTCCCAAAGGAAAAGATGCATCAGAACCAATGCAGATCGGGGGCGTTAAGGGACCCTTAACTCAAAAAGAAAGAGAAAGGAGGCGACAGATGCAGTTGTGTCTGTACTGTGGGGCCTCAGGACATTTTCTACGGGATTGCCCTATAAAAACATCCAAGAAAGTAGTCGGAGTTGCTGATAGAAATCAAACAGAGCCTGATTCAGGAAAATACCACGCCCGACAATCGTAGAGGTCAGCTTGCCGAGCTTAAAGAAGGACACTCAGACCTCGCACCTAATCATACCAATGGTCCTTATTGATCCAAGGCAGCCATCACGTATGCACGCAGTTAGGGTATACACTGATAGCGGGGCCGTAAGAAACTATGTGGACCACGAATTGGCTTCTAGGATGAATCTACCCCTCTGCAAAAAGACCACTTCGGATGTTATCACCACAGTCGATGGAACTGAAATTGCCTCTGGGCCTGTAACTCATTCCACCACAGAGATGACAATGTTGGGTCAAGATGGGCACCGAGAGACTATTGTGTTTGACTTAATCAAAGCCCCGCAGTTCCAAATAATACTGGGGATACCTTGGTTGGAAACACATAATCCTTGTATTGATTGGCGAGAGAAGAGAGTAACCTTCCCGGAGTGTGCACACACCTGTTACCTGGAAAAAACCTTGAACAAAAGCCTGGCCACAGTCGCTAATCCAGTCATGTAGTTACCTCAGGAATATCAAGAATTCCAGGATGTTTTCCAAAAAGAACAGCAGGCAAACACCTTACAACCTCATAGATCATACGATTGTCAAATCGACCTCATACCCGGTGCACAACCTCCATGCAGTAGGATTTATGCCCTTACGGAACCCGAAAACCGTCACCTACGACAATACTTGGACCAATACCTTGCTAATGGCTTCATTCGTCCATCTAAGTCCCCCGCATCTTCAGCTTTATTCTTCGTGCCCAAAAAGGAAAGTGACCTCAGAACGTGCATAGACTACCGCGCATTAAACCAGATGACGGTGAAGAACCGATATCCATTGCCTCTGATCCCCAAACTACTAGACCAAGTAAAGGATGCTTGCATCTACACTAAATTAGATCTCTGAGGGGCATATCATCTGGTACGTGTAAAGAAGGGTGACGAATGGAAGACCGCTTTTCGCACCAAGTACAGATTATTCGAATATCAGGTGATGCCCTTCGGGTTGTGCAATGCACCAGCAGCCTTCCAGTATTTTATGAACGATGTCCTTCGTGAACTCATTGACGTCTGTGTTGTCGTATACATAGACGATATTCTAGTGTACTCCTCCTCAGAATCAGACCATGTTAAGCACGTTCGTGCAGTCCTTGTGAAACTACACCAGCACAAGTTATATGCAAAATTGGACAAATGTGTTTTTCATGCTACAGAAGTTGAATTCCTTGGATTTATCCTGACTCCAAAAGGAGTCCAAATGGACTCTCGAAAGGTGGACGCAATTCTCAAGTGGCCATGTCCCAGTTCAGTTAAAGGGGTGCAAAGCATGCTTGGATTTGCTAATTTCTACCGCAGATTTATTCCTGACTTCTCATATGTTGTACTCCCCATCACAGAACTTTTGCGAAAAAACAAACGCTTCTTGTGGACCGAAGAGGCTGAAAAAGCCTTCCAAGAACTGAAATTGAAATTCACGTCGGCACCTGTCTTAAAGCATCCACGCCCGAGCTCCCATACATAGTTGAAACTGATGCATCCAGTTTAGCCATGGGGGCTGTCCTGTCCCAGAAGGATCCGGAAACCGGTCAACTTCATCCAGTAGCATTTTGATCCAGAAAATTCTCGGCCCCCGAATTAAACTATGCGGTTACCGATAAAGAGTTGGTAGCCATCAAATCCGCCTTCAAGGCTTGGCGGCATTATCTTCTCGGTGCCAGGCATACCATTACTGTAATTCCGATCACAGGAACTTGCAGTATTTAAAAACAGCCAAGGCCCAATCATTGCGTCAACTTCGATGGGCCTTATTCCTTGCCGAATTCGATTTCGTGATCACTTATCAACCAGGTTGTAAGAATGGTAAGGCAGACGCTTTATCCCGAATTGGGATGGGAGAAGCATATTCTAACCGGAACCGGTGCCTATAATTCCTGAACAAAGAATTCTTGGGATAACTACTCTACAGACCTTAGAAGATATTCATTTAAAGATCCAACAACTTTTCAATTCAGCAGCCTGCAGGACTGGGTTAAAAAGTGCCCAGATTATTCAGTTGTCAATGACCTACCTTACTATCAAGGGCGTCTATTTCTACCACACAAGGAACTACAAGAACAAATCATCTCCAATTACCATGAAGCTCTGATGGAAGGGTACCCAGCTATTGCAAAAACTGAAGCTAAAATTAAAAGACAATTCTGGTGGCCCATCTGGCGAAAAGATATAAAGTCATTTGTACTGTCTTGTGGCATCTGCGCCCAGAACAAAAGTCAAAAGAAGAAACCAGCTGGTCTTTTACAACCTTTAGATATTCCACCCACACCCTGGCACACTTTGTCTTTAGACTTTATTACAGATCTACCGCCATGTAATGGATTCAACACCATTTTAGTTATTGTGTATCTTTTTTCCAAGATGGCCCACTTTATTCCTTTAAAAGGATTACCTTCTGCTTCAATCTTGGCCAAGGAATTTCTCGAAAATATTGTTCGAATACATGGATTTCCTTCCGTATTGATCTCTGACCGAGGTAGTCAGTTCATTTCGCAATTTTGGCAGAAGTGTTGTCAATTGGCACAAATCAACATAAGGTTATCAACCAGTCACCATCCCCAAACCGATGGTCAGACGGAGAGAACCAACCAGACTCTTGAACAATACCTACGTTGTATGCTCCACCAAACCGAAAGTAATTGGAAGGACATTTTATGGATTTGTGAATATGCATACAATAACTCTGTACATTCAGGAACCGGACAAAGCCCCTTTTATACCATATATGGACATCATGCTCGAACCTTAGAACTCGATTCGCCCCAGCATTTAGAAATGCCGGCAGTAACTCATCTGCATTCTACTATTACACAAGCTTTTAAAGAGGCAACAAAACATTAGAAACAAGCAAAAGAGAAATACAAGAAAAATGCTGATCAACATAGAAGTGAGACTCCACCATATCGAATCGGAGACCAAGTTTGGCTGGCTACAAGACATATACCTCTGAAAGGAACTCAGACTTTTAATCCTAGATATTTGGGACCTTACACCATTAAGGCCATTGTCAACCCGGTGGCCGTCAAATTAGAATTACCCTCTAATATGCGGATTCAGCCTGTCTTTCATGTTTCACTTCTAAAACCAGTTCAACCCGGGACAAGATTAACCAAACCACCTGACCCCATCCTAATAGATGGAGAACCTGAATTCAAGGTAAATAACATCCTGGACTCTAAAATGGTTATATCAAGACTTTTTTATTTAATCAACTGGAAGGGTTATGGACCACAAGAAAGGTCATGGGAACCTAGTGACCACGTTCATGCTCCTCGATTTGGTGAAAAAATTCCATCGGGACTTCCCAGACAAGTCAGGGCCAAGGGGAAGAACAACTTTAGGAGGGGCCTTGGGGGGGAGGGCTGTCATGATGCCTACCCCTGGGTACCGGGTGGAGTCCATCAGCCCCGGAAACAGGCATCCAGATACTCATTAAAACCCCAACAGCCCCGGCTGGGGGCTGTTTGGATTCAGTCCTGGTGCCTTAGGCGCCAGGCTCATCATAGAAATCAGTCCTGGCGCCATAGGCGCCAGGCTCATAGACTTTACTTACCTTATGCAGACCATGCTGCAAATGAGTCCAAGCGAACGTGAGGCCTGGATGGGACTATTTTATTACAGGACTATTTTTACTCGGGTGTGGCTCTGGGGAAATTCTTACCTGGGACTACTTTGCAGGATATTTAAACTACGCCCGAACAGCAGCTCATGCTTCGTGTTATTCAGCATCCAGCAGCGTAACGCGCACTGTGTCTGCAAGTCAGCATCCAGTCTTCTGCCAAGCCCGAATCGAATCCGGAGCTCCTAGACAGAAGGAAAAGAAAGGAGAAGAGGTTAGATCACGGACATTATTTGATTCCTTACTTGATTCCGGACCCAGCACATCTCCGAGCCTGGAAAGGACATTATTTCAGCACGCTTCGGTTCGCCAGCAGCAGCGCCGCATTATACTCACCAGTCCACCGCATCTTTCAACTCGGCGCTGCCTCCATCATTTTCTTCGTCGAAACCCAGCACATGGGGGAAAACAAAAGGAATAACAAGGTGAGCCGAGAAAACCGACAAAGACAATCTCTTTGCCACCATAGGCTTACCTGCTTACCACCAGAAGTATTATCCTTTAATTCGCTGCATCTTTCTATGCCACACCTATAAAGGGAGAGAAAACAGCAAGTTAAACTCATGCAACTTTTACCGGACAGTGTTTGGTAATACAGACTCTTACCTGAACGCCATCAGCTGCCTCCAGGCAATATTCTTTTGGACCCAGCTGCAACCTAATGAGGGAATGGAACAAGAGTGAACATCGGACATATTGAACTCTTTGAACTTTATAGACACTGGAGTCAATATTCCTCCAGAATTCCTCCAGTACCTTCAAACCAGTGAAGTAACTGGTATCTACGCACCCCTGCATGCCATGCAGGATGGAGAGATCATCATTTAAAAACATAAGGTGAGGTTATCAAGAGGGGATATCGGAGGTGATTAGTGGGGAGAATGAGAACAGTTGGGGGGGGCATCACTAAAGTCCACGGGTGGCTAAATCCCTTTCTCCACTTGCAGGAGAATACTTCTACGAGTCCAGCAGACAAGATTAGGCAGGCCAGTCCAGACTGTCATCTCTTAACTACGCATCACGTTGGTGGAGACCGCAGCTGTCCGGGTCCGATCGACGCCCCTGTGGGAACCAGGTGAGCATAACAACGGGGCCAGGGAGCACCCACACGCCTGCTCAGCGTATGGTCCACTGGCAGCGAGTCACGGATGGCATCAACACCTTGATGAATGAGAGGCACACTGCTTGTGAGGTAATGAAGCCGTGGAAAGACCTCCACCGTCGAACCAAAAAAAAGCTGGGTTCAAACCTTGCTTAGGCTATGGTGACTGGAGGTGGGTCAAAGCAGGAGGAGGAGCTCACTCCATATGAAGAGGCCATGAGTGAGTTGATTCTTGTGGATCAGATCCAAGGCATGGGAGGTCTGCCAGAATACAAGGAAATTTACGGGGAGTGAAGAAGCGTGTGCATCCAGAATATGTGTATGCAGATTGAATGATTTGGTATGATTGTGTGGTGCTTCTGCCTGCATTTGTATGACTGTCATGGGTGAACCATGTCATGGTCAACTGACTCATGCTAAGTGTACTGCAGAGTTCATACAACACATGTGCTGCACATCGGTTGAAAATGGCTTTGTGACAGTAGTCATCCACAACCGTCAGATACTAACAAACATTTCCAGCATGCCAACACAAAATGCATCTTGCTATGTACATCAGTGAAGTTAGTGACTCAGCTCTAGTCAAGTGCTTGTGTCTGAAACATATGATATTCATCAGGCACGGCATTTAGTAGGTGTTCCATTCACACATGTCCATATGTGGCTTCATGCTACACATACCTTCCATGCACACTATCAGAATGCAGGACATTGCGCCATGAGTGTCCTAGAATTTTACTACACCATGCAAACCCCTGCCACGGCTATGGCACTGAGCTCCTTTTTAAGAAATTAGTCTGGAGTCATCCATGTTGACCTGTCACACTGGCCCACCCGATCCCCTATGGGTGCATGGCCCTTACCCTCTTGTGTGTCACGGTCTCCTCTTCCTATCTCCAAGCACATGTCCTCACTCTATCCACATCACACACCTGAGACACCACAAATGTCTGTTGGGAATGTCTGCAGTGCTAACATGGTCAGGGACATGGGATGTGCTGGCAAGTCTGCAGACGGCATGATTTCTGGGATTTCTGCACATAGTGTATGAATGAAAATAATGGCATGTTAACATGCATGTAAATGTGTTGCAGGACAGCATTTTGATGACAATGCATGTAGTAGAAGCAATTCTTCATGTGTTTGTGTCCATGTGCATGTGATGATCCAGATTCAGGGAAGGAGGTAGAGGAGGAACGGGGGCCTGAGCCCCGAAAGAGTATTAGTGGAGGATGTGTTGTGGCGGGACATGATAATCCACTGGTGCTACAGTCCATAAGGGGCACGACCCAGTATGAGTCCACCTACAATGATACCAGTGGCTCTGGTGGTGAGCTGGACGTCTATTCCCCTATGCTGTCGGAGGTGAGTGCATCAATTGATGGTGCTGATGTAGCCAGTGCATCTGCAGGGGGTAATGTCCCCTCACCGGGCCAATCAGTGTTGCCACATCTGTCTGTGGTGGTTACGGATGCAAGGCCACGCTACATGTATTGGCTTCCGGTCCTGGGACAGATGAACAGGGAGGGATGCAGTCCTACAGCCACAGACAGCTGCTTCACATCAAGGGCCCCGCTCCCTTGGGTCCAGCAGCTGTGGGGCCCACACACATGGCGGACGTGGAATGGCTGGGGATAATGTGTGGGAGCAATCAATGTTGTGAGTTGCACAGCAACAGACTGCTTCCTATGAGGTGTTGGCTCAGGGCATGCATAGGGTGGCCAATTCCATGTTCTCATGAGAAACACAGCTAGCGCGCCAGCTGCAGGCATTGTGGTCCACATGCCGCTCAGACAGGCTGTACATGGTGGCCAGCAACAAGAGCCGACAGGCTGAACTTAGGTCTCTGCAGGCATCCCTGGTTGCAGAGGGTCGAGCCCACAGGGCAGCCCTGAGGCAAGAATTACTGGCCATCAGAGCTTCAATGGACGTGCGAGAGGCAGCCCGCAGTACACAGTGCCAACAGCAGATGGAACTATTGAGTCATACCATCTCAGAGAATCTCTGTGCATCCTGTGAGGTGTTGCATGCGGACCTCCGAGGCTTCATGTTCCAGATGCATTCATCTGGGTCCCGCCTGCCTGCTGCCATGGAGGACCAGGCCAGGGCCTTACACGGTCAACCTCCCTTACCACCACCACCTTCGCATTCTACACAATAAGCTGGCGACAGCAGCGACAGCCCTTGCAATCCATGATAGCTATGTAGTCCATGTACCCATGGAGGGAATTGTTTTTTCAATTTCCACGCATGTGGGTTAAGACATGCACCCTGCCCCTCCCCCCTCCCGGGTGGAATCCCACTCCCCCGGGTCCAAGATGGACATTTTGTTTCTTTTTTCCACCCCCCCTGTCCAGATGTTGTCATATCATATTTTGTTTTGTCCTTTCCTGGTTGTGGGCTTTCTTCGTTTTGGCATTCATTGCCCTTGAGGTGTGCCATTAACTCCTAAGGGACTATACATGTGCAGTGGTGTACGTGCAGGCATGCCTGGTGAACTAATCTAGCATGTTTGCATGGGGGTGCACTGGGTGCCATTTACAGGTAATAATAGCTTTGTTTTTCCATGACACGTGTGTGCTGTATCAATTATACAGCATAATGTCTGTTTTGATATGTTCACCCATGATGTTCCAGTAATCCGTGATGTGGCAGTGACTGCTATCCCGGGAGAGACATCCTGCACCATTGGAAATCCACACTCCTCATGCCCTCCACCAAACAATGGTGTTCAAATTAAGGAACACACTTATTGGTGAAGGTCAGTTGGGATTTACAGCATTCAGGCGCCGTTATTGAGTATGCATTTGCACTGTCATTATTGGTCATCTTTAATGCATGTGTTGGTTCTCTTATGTGTCCTTTGCATGCTCACATGGCGTTGTGGTAATTTCATTGGAGTTTATTTAACTGTGTTACCTACCTATGTGGATACCTGAATGGGCACACCGACAGTGCTGTGCAGCATGTCATTGTACATTGATGAACCGGGTCATGGACTCCTTGATCTGTCATTTCCTTGTTATTCATTCTCTGTACCACTCTCTCTCTCTCCCTCCCTCTCTCTCTGGTGTGGTACACTGTACTCCTTTACATATCAATGTCAATGGACATTCACCCTGTGTGGCTCCTGCACTCTCAGTTATACGCATATTTTCTTTCTGGTGTCAAGTGTGATAATGTACGTGCATGTATTTTGTGCTGGGACTCTGCATTTCATTCCATGTAGGTCGAGGGTCTCATGATGGTGTTCATCGTATGCAAGGCAGGTGAGTTCCATGGACATGTCAGTGCATAGCATTTGCTGACACTTTGGTGGTGTTTGCATGGGAACGGGGCACTGTGCGTATACCCCCTAACCCTCATGGTCACCTGTGATGTTGTGTATGCCCCCCATGGTTGCCTGTGATGTTGTGTATGCCCCTTCATGGTCGCCTGTGATATTGTGTATGCCCACCCCTACCCCTGGTCACCTGTGATGTTGTGTATGCCCCCAATGGTCACCTGAGATGTTGTATATGACCCCCCACCCCTCGTCACCTGTGATGTTGTGTATGCCCCTCAACCCTGGTCACCTGTGATGTTGTGTTTGCCCCCCATGGTCGCCTGTGATGTGTATGCACCCCCCCACCCATGGTTGCCTGTAATGTTGTATTTGCCTGCCCATGGTTGCCTGTGATGTTGTGTTTGCCCCCCTTCATGGTCGCCTGTGATGTTGTGTATGCCCCCCACATGGTCACCTGTGATGTGTATGAGCCCCCCAACCCCCGGTCGCCTGTGATGTTGTGTTTGCCCCCCCATGGTAGCCTGTGATGTTGTGTATGCCCCCCCATGGTCGCCTGTGATGTTGTGTATGCCCCGCCCCATGGTCGCCTGTGAAGTTGTCTATGCCCCCCCATGGTTTCCTGTGATGTTGTGTATGCCCCCCCATGGTCACCTGTGATGTGTATGCTGCCCTATTTTAGACCTCCACCTCCCCTCTTCCCTCTCCTCCTAGCCACGGCCACCTAAATTGACTTTCTGCATTTGTATGACACTGCCACCCTGCAACATGGGGCTAGGCAACATGTATGTTTTGACAAGCACTTATGTAACTGAGTAAGCCTTCTGTGACAGATCTGCGATGGTCAAGGGCTGTTGTCCGCTTTATATATGCAAATGATATTGGAAATAAATATGGGATGGTTTATGAGACACACTGTACATAGGATGTCTAGTTTGGCATGGTGGTAGTGGCATAGTCCATCATCTACGTGTTTCTTTTGGAAAGCCAAAATATCTAATAATGTTTTGTTCTAAGGGATTTACACAATGTAGCACTTCCAAGGACACATTCTCAGGTTGGTTTGGTGAGCCCAGATAATTGGCCCTTTGTCATAATTGAATGGCACCTCGAATGCACCAGGGCTGTGTGCACTCCACAGGGGATGGATTTTAGGTGACAAATTGTGCCACAAGCTGTGTATGGGAAGCCTCACCATGCATCCTTTTCCCTATCATGCGCAAGCAACGTGAATGTGGTTGGGGATGTGGGGGCACCACCATATCCACCGGTACACCGTGCCGTGTTGCAACATTGTGCAGGACACAATGATCCTGCACACAAGTGGTGGTCCATATAGCAACTCACCACCAGAGTGGTCAAGGGAGCGGAAACGTGACTTGAGCACTCCGAATGTGCGCTCCACTATGCCCCGAGTTGCAATATGGGCTGTCTTGTATCTTACCTAGGGTGGTGTGGCAGGGTTCCGTATTGGTGTCATCATGTAGCTGCTCAGAGGGTAAGCACTGTCCCCTGTAGACGTTAAAATGTTTGTCATTGCTGTGTATTTGTCTGTGTGTGGCATGCATGCATGTGCACGGGCATTTATACTCACCAATGAGCCATGTGTTGCCATGGCTTCCAGCTTCCAGGGCCCGGTGTAGGGTTGACATTCTGAATATGAAGCTATCATGGGTGGACTCTGGATACTTTGCATATACAATATATAATGAGACACTTGGCATCACATACAACCTGCATGTTGATGGAATGGCAGTGCTTGCGATTGCGATAGATGTGCTCTGTGGCCCTAGTTGGACATCGAGCTACATGGGTGCAATCAATCGCACTGAGCACTTTAGGGAAGTGTGCCACCCCATAATAATCCTGGACCATGGCCAGCCTTTCTGCAGGTGTTCTGGGCACGTAGATGTACCTGCGGGCTGAGGGGCGTGCAGTCAAGATTGCCAACACCTGGTGTAGGCAGCGTGACTGCGTGGGCTGTAAAATGCCCCCAACTATGGCAGTTGTCTGCTGAAATGACCCAGTGGCCAAGAAATGCAGAACATTGAGCACCTTTTCCAAGGTGCTCAGTGCTTGGGAGCACTGGGTGGGTAATGTAAGGTCTTCCTCCCACTCCGTGACCTGGTCTAATATGATACGAAGTGGAAACATATACCTGCCAAAGACCTGGTCATCAGGCATCCCAAAAAGGCTTGTCCTAGGTAGAAAAATCTGTGCCCTGGCCACCCTCCTCCTCCTGCAGTGTCCCACGATCACTGCTGTAACAATGGTACATTCAACGTCCTCCTCCTCCTGCAGTATCCCAGGATCACTGCTGCAACAAATGGTACATTCATCGTAGCTGTATACGCGCGTTTGTTGTTCGTGCGCCCTTTTTATGCATTTGTTTTAGTGCGGGGTGACGCTTATGCCAGCTTTCGCGTGGTGTACGTGTTTCTGGATTTAAGCATCGTTTTCTGCTTGACAGAGAGCCCAGTTAAATTCCATGAATACAGGCTTTTAGCGTGTGTATAGGCCTTGCAAGGATTTTACTTCGGTACATCCCTCCTTACGCCCATATTTTTGCTTGTTGTTCCCCATTCCACGTGTTCCGCCCCCTTTTTAGGTGACTGCACTGAACCCTACGTCCCTTCACTATGAGTCTTGCGCTAGGCATTTGTGTTGTCAGTGCCGTGTTAAACCGGTGCGGCTTCCTCCCAAGTCCCTGGTAAGCCCAACGCAGTGTGTTCCATGAATACACAAACTGGCACTTGTGCACAATTTCGTGCGCATGCCCCCTGTTTTCCCTGCAAATCATTCTATAAATTAGGGCCATCATTTTGTGACAGGATCACAATTACAATTTTCCATTTCATTACCCTACAAACAGTTGATTAAAAAAGCCAAACTAAGAACAGAGCTGATTCTACCTCTTTAGGAAAAGTAACTCATCTGAGCACAATAAGCAGTAGCAAGCTGCTGATAAACAAAATGGCTTGAAAACCTAGTGATAGTATTAAAAGTATCATGAGATATCACACCAGGACACAGTTGGGGTTCAGGCGGACTTCACTTCATAATTGACATGAGCAGCCGCATACAAGGAGGGATGCGTCACATGAGATGCAATGTAGGTGCTTCCTTAACGCAATGGTTCGCATATGTGTTAAATTTGATCAATTGTAATGATATCTTCATCGCACTTGATCAATGTATTCAACTTTTACGGAACATAACTTACATTTTGAACAATTATTATCTTCAAATCTCAACTGTTCCCATCCGCCAACTTGTGATAGAATAAGCTGAAGCATGATCAATCTAAGGTCAAGTTCCCTGCTGGCAATGAACCACAGCACACGCCCCATCCTTTGCCTTAAGCTGCCGCTGCAGCAACATCATACGCCCTGGTCGTGATGTATGTGGGTAATGCAGATAAATATCCTTTTTGAGCAGGGCATTCTTGTGTCGCCATGGAAAAGCTCATGCGTCTATAAACATCAACAGAGCCTTTCTCGGATGGCAGTATTACACACTAGTGTCGCTCTGTGCTCACTGCATTTATTTCTCATTGATCTGAATCGCAATGTGTGGTAAAGTCCAATTAAGACCTATGTATTCTACTCTGAAATAAGTACGTTCATTTTTGTGCTTCTGTTACAGTAAACAACATGCCTCTGTGAGTATATAATGAAGCAATTGTGAATTAGTTATTTATCAAAATGAGCCTCATTACAAGTGTGCCGATCTGGGACATTTGTTTCTGTCTCCCGCAAATATATATGGCCTCATATTAAAATGTTATATTGCACATTTGTGATCTACTTATTGTCGACTGCTGGTGTTCATTAATTTATCCTTTCCAAGTCCAAGTAAAGTATAAACTTTGTCAAATGAAACATTTCCATTTCTTCGGCTGATGGTAAAAGGTTGTATAGAGCCTATACTTGGGGGATTTGAGGAAGACTGAGAGCCAGAGTCTGTAGAGATAATAACATGGGTTGCATATTGTTACTGGTCCGTCCTACTCCCCACGGTACCAGTACACCCGAACACCAAATAATGACATGGGAGACCAGAGGTAGAGAAGTGTAGGTTATAATGTGATCAGGAGCCAAATACCTTGGAGGACTGCTCTACGTCACTGCAGGCGTGTGCATTCTTATATACAGTCGAAGTGGCTAGCCCATTCTCCACCAATCACAGTGCACACAAGAAGTTCCAAACAAGATGTGGAGGAAGGAAGCAAGGGAAAGTGTGGAAACATTTCAGTTTCATGGAAGAATGGTTTCCTGCTAACAAGTTTGTCTCTGTCCTTGAGGGTCTTGCTTCACACAGCCTGCAGTCACGTACACCATGTACTTCTCAGAAGAGAGCCCACTCTGGCCCCCACCACCTGAGACATGTCTAGCACACATTCCATAGCACGGTGACCTTGCTCGGCTGCAGCCCGACCATTCGTCTGAAAATTGGGAAACATAACTTTGGAGTTGATAACATGCTCATTTTCTTTTCTCTTCATCCTCTCCCCCTTCTACAACTTTGCTTGACACCACACATCTCTGCCATGTTTGATCCCCTTTTCATGATACATTTCAATAGAGATATAATAACATATACACTCAACAGAAGGGCCCTGTTCCCCCATCAGTCCTGTCAGCCATGCCCACCAATCACGGACATCACTGACATCCAAAGCCACCTGTTAGTATCATTTTGCTTATGATTTAATAGCTTCAATGTCTTTATTAATAGTGCCCTCATCCTCTAAGTATGCACAGTCAGAGCTGTAAAAGACTGCCCTCATACACCTCTCTTGTGGCCAGTAATAATTCAAGAGCCATCCTTCTTTGCATTGCGGTTGTTCATATGCTGTGTATTCGTCTTTGGATACGACTTAGTGCATCCGCAGTGGCATTAGCAAATATCTTTAATTTTACATCCAATTATTTCAGGTGTTAATAAGAGCCTATGAGCATCAGCTCAGTTTTGTTGCTGCACCATCAGCGTCATTTTGTTACATGTTGGCAGACTTTCATACTCCTCTGGGAGGGCGGACTTCACAGGCAGTACCAGATATGCCCAGTCCTCTTTGTCTGGGTGCTGTCGCCTGTAGGCCTCAAATTTATTTTTTGCAGTTATAGTCCCTCTTGGCAATCACTTATCTGCTGTCTAATGTCTTCACATTCCTGTGCTTTAAGCAGAATAGTTGATGACATTTGCATGTACTGCATGTTCAACATCTATCTAGCATGTAGCAATTCATCCTTCATATCTTGGGTTCGGTTGTTTCATACTATCTCACTCTCCCTTTGCCACTCTATACATCTTCCAAAGACAAGTTATACAGACATGGATATTATATTTGCAATTACATTTTTTTCCCGGGGTATAAAGCAAGTCCTGTATCAAGTCATCCAGGGTTCTGTTTTTATTCTTCTATACTCTGCCAAGCACATATGCCTTTTTCTTCTTCAAATATTCTTCCATACCCTCTTTTATCTCCTCTTCCTGTCTAGTCAGTGGACTGACATCCACCATTTGAAAACTGTCCCTGCACCAACCCCACCACAAATCAAGCTTTCGACCCCACCCTCCTACTCCTTGCCTATACATCTTTGATCCCACACCGTCTCCTCAAAACCACTGCTTTGACTGTACCACGGGTGCCTAGTTTGTGCTCAGACCCGACCGCATCACTGTATTTGCCATTATGACCCTATACTGTTCATAGTACTCCGAGGCAGCTATCCCTAGCCACTAGTACTTTGATGTGGGCTCAGAGTCCCACTGGGATCCGAAGTCCCCTGGTCAAGTGGGCGCCCTCAGAGCACTGCAAGTAGCAGGTAGAGTGAAAAACAAACTTTTAACTTACCTCTTGATTCTAATCTCCCCTCAACATCCTACTTGATCTCTCCTCTGCCTTTGACAGGGTCAACCGTGCCATTCTGCTCAACTGACTTCATAATAACCTGATATCACTGATCAGGCTCTGGCCTGGCAGACTTATTTCCTCTCTGACCGACCCTCCCAGGTCCAACTTGGGTCCTTCCTCTCCTCTATCTCACTCTCCAGCTGCAGTGTTCCCAAGGGGTCTAACCTTTCTCCCTGGTTGTTCAACCAATTCCTGGCAGCTCTCACCCACCGCATTGCTTCTCTCTACTCCAACTTCCAGTGCTATGCCGATGACACCCAGGTTGCTTTCAGGCTCCCATCTGCCGCCTCTTCTCATTCTCTCATCTCGGATTGACTGTCTGAAATCCAAGAGTGGTGTGCTGCCAATGATCTCTGACTGAATTCCAGCAACACAGAGATCCTCATCATCGGCACAACTGCACCCCTCCTTCCCCTCACTTTCTGGCTGACCTCCCCTGGCCCTCTTCCTGCTCCCACCTGTGAGGCTGAAAACCTCAGGATTATCTTCAACTTCACACTCTCCTTCTCTCCTCACATCTTAGACATCTCTAAGAAGTCAAACTACCAACTGCATCTCCTGCGAGGTATTCTTCTGTTCCTCTCCTTCCCCTCTGTTTCTAGGGCTCTCTGTTTCTAGGTCTCTGGTTCTCTCTAGGCATGACTACTGTAACAGTCTGTTTTTAAATCTGCCCGCCTCTTCTCTCTGTCCTCTGCAACTCATCCAGGACAGAACTGCGAGACTTGTCATTGGCCTTAAGCCCAGGGATCGTATCTCTCCAGCTCGGAGATCTCCCCATTGGCTCCCAGTGGCTGCAAGGATCAAGTTCAAGAACCTTTGCATTGTCATCAAGGCCTTCTGGGGCCGGGGACCAACATATCTCCAGCTTTCTCTTCTGAAGTATCTTCCTACTCAAGTTCTTCGCTCCTCCAACTTCAACTCCTTGAGGGTCAGTCGCTTTTCCAAGCAACGAGTTGGAGGCAGATCTCTGTCTTCGGCTGGTGCCTCCCTGCCTCTCTGAAACTTGAGCAGAACCATCTCCGGTTCCAGAAGCAGCTCAAGACTTTCCTCTTTGCCTCTGCTGTCTCTGTCACATCAGGACTATTTTATCTGTTCGTATGAAATCGGGACACCTCAGCCTGTTAATCCAATATTAGTATCTTGAGTTAGTCTGTTTTCCATCATTTTCAGAGTGTTGTGAATCCTGGTTAGCATCAACACCTGAGTGATTTTATGATGCTCTGAATCAGACTACACATGTATGCATTACAAAGTTCTGAATTTCCAATAAAAGTGTTTTTGCTACTTTAAAAGCCGGAATGAACATGTGCCTTGTGATGCATCATGCCATAGTGTTCTGTTCATGCCATTATTTGATGTTTTTCTAATGATGGTCGTTGACTCTCAGGTGAAATAAGGGTACTGGAATTATTGCTGGAAACTGGCTGAATTAGCTGCTACTCAGCTGCCCAAATTCCTAATGTCATAGCAGCGTTGAACTGCATGCATGTGACATTGGTGCCCTCCCCCTCCCCAGGCATCGTAAGAGGTGTTTAGGAACAGTTAGCAATAACATTCCCTTAATGTGCTCTTATTCAGGTCTTACTGTGACAAACTGTTGTGCCCACTTTCCAGAATCCACTTTTAATGCCATGATGCCATTGTCCTGGAAACAGTACACTGCATGCATATCTGGAGGCCCATTGCTTGCAACGTACCTGGAACCTGGGCATGCACAACCAATCACCATAATAAAACACACACATGCTTCACAAGTTAAAATGGTCCAAACGATAGAAGATGGAGGGGGAACACCTATTTGATGTTAATTCAATGCATGCCATGTCACAGCCTTGTGTATGATGAACCTGCCCTCTGACAAAACACATAATACACACATCACCAGACAAGGCCCTGCAGGCCATCACCATAGCATGACCGAAATGCATGATCCCAAATATACTAAGAAATTTACTAAGAGTGAACTTCAGTTACCACAATGTATAGGGAAACCATACCTACACAAGCACCAACTCAGTGTTCCAGTGCACAATGAAATCACAACACTGACAGACAGTGATTGCATGTGACAAATAGCATATGGTGGAGACGGATTCAGGCTGTCTGGTGATATTGGTTGCCAGAGGTACTCCTGCTTTGCTTGTCACTGTCTCAATGATGGAAGTTGCATTGAGAGATGGTTCATCTGGCGAGGTAGTTGCCTGATTACGTGCTAAGGTGATGATGGGTACAACAGCAGATGGGGGGGGGTGGCAGAATGGTGGTGGTTGGTGGTGCAGATGTTGCTATGGAGCTGTGAATGCTTGTAGACATCGGAGGGCATTCCCAGAACACCTTGGTCACTGCTTTTGGTACTGGGGTCTTGCGGCAGTGGCCTAGTGTAATGCGTGTAGTGGTGGCAGAAGAGGTGCTCAGGTGTTGGTGTCTTGTGCTGCACTGATGGGTATCACATGTAGAGGCACTGCAGCACTGGTGCGTTCTCCCTGGCTGCCTGGTGTGCCTGTAATGAGAAGAATGGCCTGAAATCAGTTATCACGTCTACTTGGGAAGGTACCTACAGGGAATGGTCAGTGACCTGGGTCTATCTTTGTATGCAGTCATTATGGCAGTATTGTGAAAAGTTCACTGGGCTGAAAATTAGGGTTTCAGTTTTTTACGGTGCTGACAAAATTACTGAATGCCAAAATGTGCTTTCCCCCTGAATTTTGGTGGGTAAGGGTAATTAATTATGTAAGGGAGTATGGGGTTCTGCTTCGGGTCTCCACCAGCATATAACTGCACAAATCGAAGAAAATAAATCTGCATTTTGGCCTTCTCATTTATTAGTCACAGTAATCACACAGATGCAAAATTAGCACTGCGCCATTCACTTGATTTAGTTGTAGTATGAATTACAGAATGCATGTGTATAATTATCTTTCTGCAAAGGTTTTGATGGTTCCCTAGGTTGTTGGAATAGGTGGTCTACTTTTGTGTATGGTGTTTGTCCATCTCTCTGTGACTTGGCATGCTTGTGACAATTCTCAGACTTCTGGGGTGGATGCCCTTTTTGGGGGTGCATGCCACTCACGCTAGGGAGGAATTAAGTATTAAAAAAAAAAGACTGCGGGGGTGTCCGCAACACCCACTCACGGAAGTGAAAGGGAACCGGCGCCTCAGGGACACAGCCTGAAGAAAAGGTAAGTAGGGTTTGTTTATGTTGTGGGTGTGGGTGGGGGTGTGTTGATGGTGTGAGTGGGGTGTGTGTCGTGGGTGTGTTGTGGGTGTGGGTGTGGGTATGTAGGGGTTTTGAACGTATGTTTGAATGGGAAATGTACAAACCTTTTGTGGTTCGTACATTTCACATGCAACCTTTTCGGCTGTGGGAAAATCAGCCGCGGTCGAATTACCTAGATCCCGGTCGGGATAAGACACTGTCCCTGACACATTTGTTTATGTGCCCCTTTGTACATGTGTGCACATGTGTTGATTGATGTGCATGGGCCTAGTGATTACATTCATCTTGCATGGAGCATATGGCATGCCTGTGGGTATCTCTGGGTTGATGGATATAGGATTGTGCATTGCTGGCTCTCAGGGTTGCATGAGGTGATAAGTATGTTGATGTTTACAGTCATCACATTTCTTTACATTCATTTTCACATGGTGTGAGTTCCAGGTGTACACATGGAATGAGTCATCATCTGTAGTCCTGTGTTGGTGTTGTCAGTGAGCCAGCAATGGACTTAACATCAATAGCGTCAACTAGGTGTGCACCTATTGATGGCTGGGATGCATGCACTGCCTTCACATATCCCTGCACCTATGGTGTACTTTTGTGCTCACCTGGTTTAGCTTGGCTTCCTGTACCCACCTCAGCTGTTCCTACTCCCTTCATCTCATCCATGTGCTGGATGCATGCACATTTTCCTCTCAGGTGGAGAGGTGCAGTGGCAGACATCTTATGGTGATGAATGGTGATGAGGCTACAGACATGCACCTTGAGATTGCTCCACCTCTTTCTGCAGTCTTCAGGGTCTTGCTGCACAGTGGTACTGCAACTATCTTGTCCCTTTCCTCTGTCCATATTGTGGTTCATGTTGTGGACAGATGTCTTGCATTGCTGAGCCCCAGAAAGTTCTTCAGCATGGGTCACCACCTCAATGACTAAAACCTGCCACTCAGCCTCGCTGAATTTAGGTTACAACCCGACAATCCAGGCACCCTCCTCTTGTCCTTGTCTCCTGGCATGCATATGCAACATTTTGTCAATGGATGGCTATGGGAAATGTTGGATTCAGGGCGTTCACTGCCGACACGGATACTGCTAAAGATTGTTGGAGTTAACAAAACAGAAGAGGAAGCATGGCATTGCTGTAGTTCCCCGTGGTTTCCATTGTCTCACAAGGGGTCTATTTTAATAAACAGCACATCACTAGTGACTGTTGTGGCTGCTGTCATGGGTATCAGGCAAATAGTTGGGGCAAGCTAGGTGGAGGCTTGGCAGGCCTGGCATAGGCACACAAAGAGCCCATATCAGATCCATCCTTGACTTCCTTCCTAGTGTTTGTAGTAACTTCCTGGTTACCACTTCCTGTTGCAAAGAAGTGCATGACAATCCATGAGCTCTCTAGTTTTTGGGTGTGGCTGGCTATATAAGCCACACCCAAGAATCTTCCAGTGCTTCGTGTTGCTTACTGTGAGCTGCATCAGCAACACACTTGCCGTGCTCTGGATCAGCCAGCTTCTGCTTACCTGCTCCGGATCATCATGCTTCAGCTTACCCGCTCCGGATCATCCTACTTCAGCTTACCTGCTCCCGAACATCCTACTTCTGTTTACCTGCTTCGGATCCTTCTGCTTCAGCTTACAGGTACTCCATGTTTTCTCCACACCGCTGCTATCTCTGGTCAAGAGGGGACTTCAACACCGGCATCTGTAAGAACAAAGAAGAACAGCGTTAGCTCGTGCACTGCAATAACGCTGCACATACTCACCGAATCTTCCCGCGACGCGGGTCCAGGTCAGTTGTGCGAGCGCACAAACCCCTGCAAAAGAGAAAGAGACATTAGTCATTGCGCTCACCCTAATACCATACATGCCAACATTCTGTGACCAAAAATCTGTAGGAATCTTAAAGTTTCAAAAATAGTCAGGCGAGGAGGTAATGATAGGAATAGGGCGCGTCAGCAGCCCATTGTCATTGAATGAGCCCGCCGCCGCGCGTGCATTCAATGACAATGAGGCGCCTGCCACGCCTTCTGCCATCACGCCAGCTCGGGGGAGTTCTTGAAAGACTCACCGGAGTTGACGTGGTGGGGGGCTAATGGCGCCTTTTCTGAAAGGCACTCGCGGCGGAGGGGCGCCCTTAGCCCACCGCCGTGGGCGCCTTTTACATCAAAGGCCTGCATGCTGCGCCTTCTCCCGCTACGCCAGCTCAGGGAAGTCCTTGAAAGACTCCCCCGAGCTGGCGTGGTGGGGGGCTAATGGCGCCTTTGGCCAAAAGGCACCCGCGGTGGAGGGGCGCTTTTAGCCCACCGCCATGGGTGCCTTTGACATTAAAAGCCTGCATACTGCACCTTCTCCCGCTACGCCAGCTCTGGGATGTCCTTGAAAGACTCCCCCGAGTTGGCGTGGTGGGGGGCTAATGGCGCCTTTTGCCAAAGGCACCCGCGGCGTAGGGGCGCTTTGAGCCCACCGCCGTGGGTGCCTTTGACATTAACAGCCTGCATGCCGTGCCTTCTCCCGCTATGTCAGCTCGGGAAGTCCTTGAAAGACTCCCCCGAGTTGGCGTGGTGGGGCGCTAATGGCGCCTTTTGCCAAAGGCACCTGCGGCGGAGGGGCGCTTTTAGCCCACCGCCGTGGGTGCCTTTGACATTAAAAGCCTGCATGCCGGGCATTCTCCCGCTACGCCAGCTCGGGGAAGTCCTTGAAAGACTCCCCCAAGCTGGCGTGGTGGGGGACTAATGGCGCCTTTAGCCAAAGGCACCCGCGGCGGAGGGGCGCTTTAGCCCACCGCCGTGGGTGCCTTTGACATTAACAGCCTGCATGCCACGCCTTCTCCCGCTACGCCAGCTCGGGGAAGTCCTTGAAAGACTCCCCCAAGCTGGCGTGGTGGGGGACTAATGGCGCCTTTAGCCAAAGGCACCCGCGGCGGAGGGGCGCTTTAGCCCACCGCCGTGGGTGCCTTTGACATTAAAAGCCTGCATGCCGGGCATTCTCCCGGTACGCCAGCTCGGGGGAGCCCTTGAAAGACTCCCCCGAGCTGGCGTGGGCAAAAAAAAAAAAATGTAAAAAAAAAAAAAAACATTTTTTACCAAAAAAATCGGTATTTGGTGTCAAAAAATCGGTAGGCGGTAGGACTGCTTAAAAAGCGGTATCCTACTGCCTAAATCGGTAGGGTTGGCAAGTATGTAATACCGTATTTACTTTCCAATATCTCTGCGCAAACGTATCAGACCACCAAATCTTCTGTAGCGCTGAGTCTGGATTTTAGGCGCTAATATCACGTAATCCACTCCTGCAAGGGAAGAAAAAGGAGAGACATTACCAGGCGCACTCAGATTTAAGGTGCTGTGCTTACCTACCAGCTGACTTCAGCACACAGCGCTACTCACCCACAAAATACCTAGGCAAACAAGGACAATACGAACAATTCAGGACACTAAACTGTCTCTGCGCAACGTTCACTTGGAAAAGACTTCTAGCCAGTGAAGAAACTAGAGCCTTGAACACTCGGCCTCGCTGTGAAGGCATATAATAGCTTGTGGCATCTGAACTCAGCCAATAGACATTGGCATCATTCATATGAGCGAATCGCGCCCCTGCGAATGCAGGATGGAGTGCACACCTTACTAAAGATCAAGGTAAGCCCTTAGGGGACATCACAACACACCTTAAAGTAAAGGGAAGGGTCCAGGGGAAACAGGTGAATTCAGGTCTGAGTCTTTACCTTGTATTTGACAGGAATCCCTCCGGGTGAAAACAGGGGAAGTGGAACTCGGGGGTCAAGGGAGGCTCATCCATCACTCCTGCAGAGACACAGGTGAGTGTGACACTGCTGCTGCCTAGCTAATGATGCACAGTGCTCCAGACTTTAATCCTCCAGTCTCCCTGTCAAAACTCAGAGTTTTCCAGTGAAGTGGGATTAAAATGAACAGTTCCTGTGGAGTGTGCCACTGTTCGCTGTTACATACCACTGGCCCAGAAGATGGGTCTACAAGATGGATTATAAATACTATTATGCAAGCCAATCCTAATGACTGCTTAACCAAATTTAACTAGTTTCACTTTAGTCAAAGTTTATTATAAAGTTAAGCTGGTGGTCAATGGCGGACTATGGCACTCCTCAAGATGTAAGGAGTTGCTTGACCATGGGTTGGATTCCCAGACCTTTTATGCTGTTGACCTGAAGATTAGACCTAACTTTTCAATTGGATTTTCATATTGAATTTCTTTTGAGTGAAACCTTCATTTGTTGTAGTATGAATCTGTGCACAAGACATTCATGAGAGGTGTTTCAGTAGACTTTAGTGGAGTTGCATGTTTATTTATATTTCATTTGTATATTTTTACTTTTTGTTTATCGTGTGAAAAAAATGGTTACATGTTATGCCACTACACAGATATCTTTGGAGCCACAGCCTAGGAAAAAAGCACAATTAGTGTGACACTTAAAGACATAGACAAATTACTGAGTGACATCCTGGGGTGGCAATTCATAGACATCAGTCCAGATGGAGGATAATATACAGAAAATAAATGAATTGGGAAATAAATGCTAGGCCATGATAATCACCTGCAGAAGGATAGTACTAATGGATAGTAGTGGACCAAGAGATACCTGATATGATATGTATGAGTATTGGCCCCATGTCCCAAAATCAGAGGTGTTTCACACTTATCACAAACTCAAAATGTCTACCCTAATGCTCATGTCAGAAGGATATACATCTAACATTTAAAATAAGTAAATATATGATGCCCGTACTCTGTCTAGAGTTCCCAGAATCCACCAATATCTAATTACCAAGAGAATTGCACCACAAGACAGGCAGATATTTCCTAGTCAAAGTTGATAGCCAGGTACCTACATTATTTAATATGTACCTCCCTTCACCACCTGAAGTAGTTGGCATGAATATAAAATGCTAAAATGTTTTGCTGTCTAGTATGTGACACTAGAAGTGTGTGTTGAGCAAATCAATGAGAGTTATGTAACTAAGATGAAACTTCATTGAGATGGATATTGCATATTCAATAACAGTGGGGTGGAAAGTGAGAGATATGCTAATAGATGCATGTATGAGAGGATCTCAAGGTTGGAACAACTGCTGAGGGGTCTTCTTTCTTTCTTGAATACGTCATAAGGGGATTTAAATGAAGTGATATGGTCAACCACTCCATCCTCATAAAACAGCTCCATGTTACACTTGGTACCTCGGAGCGGGCACTGGACTGGCTCTCCTCCTTCCTCAATGACCATCCCTCACAGGTTATCATGGGCTCATCCTCCTCTACCATCTCTATCCCCACCTGTGGCATTCCCCAGGGCTCCAACATTTCTGCCTGGCTCGTTAACATCTATCTTGCTCCACTTGCACACCTAATCTCCACTTTCTCTACTTACTTACAGTGTTAAGCACACAACACACAACTCTTTTTCAAACTACCGTCTGATTCTCTCCTTACTTCCTCCATCATTCCTGACTGCTTATCTGCCATACAGTCCTGGTGTGCCACCAATGATCTCTGCCTCTATGCCAGCAAGACTGATATCCTACCCATTGGGACTCCTGCTCCTTCATTCTTCCCCTCACTCTGGCCTCCTCTATGTGCTCTCCCCCTTCTCCTTCATCTGAAGCCAGAAACCTTGGAGTCATCTTCGACTCTTCTCTTTCTTTCCTCCCTCACATCCAGGACCTTGCTAAGAAGGCCCACTTTCAACTCCACCTCCTCAAAGGAATCCTTCCTTTCCTCACTTTCCCCCAGAGGTTCAATGGCTCCAGAGCTCTGGTACTCTCTAGGCTGGACTACTGCAACAGCCTCTTCCTTAACATTCCCTCTTCCTCTCTACGTCACCATCAGCTTATCCAGAATAGGGCTGCAAGACGTATCCTTGGCCTCATGCCCAGTGACTGCATCCCTCTAGTCCCAAAATCTCTCCACTGGCTCATGGTTGCTGCAATGATCAAATTCAAGTCCCTCTGGATCATCCATTAGGCTGTCAGGGGCAAGGGACCACACATTTTCCCTCCAGATATTTATGTTCCTCCGGTGCCAACTTGCTGCATGTCAAGCATTTCTCTAAACAGCGAGCTGGTGGCCGATCCCTTTCCTCTGCTGGCTCCCTCCTCTGAAACAGCAACCCCCTCTATGTCTTGAGCCAGATCACATCCTCCTTCCCACTCTCCCTCCCTTGAAAAAAAACAACAGTTGCTGATATTGGTTACTAGGGCACTTATGTGTCCTTCTGGGTCCTGGCCTCCACCCTCCCCCAATAGCATTTAGCCTCTGCCCACCCACAGCCCACCCACAGCACTTGCTCTCATGCTTCCATTGGCCTGTGCTATCTCACAGGCCTGCACTTATTTAGTTCTTGTTAGTTGAATTACTCACCAAATGATCTCTGCCAGGCCTGGCAGGACCGCCTCTCTCTTTCTTGTATTATTGTATTTGCCTTTCTTTCCCATGCTCCATTGCTGTTTCCCTATGGGCGCTTTGAAACACAATGTACTTGCTGTATACGCGCCTTACAAATACACAATAAATAAATAAATGAATAACATATGATCTAGAATGAAAGAGTCAAGAATTATAGCGTTAAAGGGAACACAAACTGATATGTATTGAAGTGACATGGGGATAGTGTTAAACTGGAAATGCCGAAAAAGTACACACATCTGTGTTGCACATTAGATAGTTCAACAATTCTCCTTATCAAACCATTTATGGAGCTCAATATGATTTTGTTATGTGCTTGTGAATAGGTAAGTGGAAGAATACATGGTATGAAAACATTTGTCCAAAGAGTAAAGGTTTCAGTGAGTTGGGTAATCAGAATATCGACACTGTTATATCATCATCCGGCATGAACGGTGGCACTGTTAACTATAAATGTGTCACTAGTGACTTTGTTGCAGAATAAAGTGGCTGCAAATGTCACTCCAACGATCAGATATCCTTGATACTCTGACCATTTGCTAATACAGTTGATAGTGACTAAAAGGTGTGTGTGGTAAAATCTCCTGGGGCAACTATGCACAAGGTAATGGCCAAAATTGCTAAGAACATGGACTTAATGTATATTTTTCTTAACATCTATTTGTTCGCATTTGAACAATATATACCGTTCACTTGTACACAGTATAATGCTTTGCATTAGGCTAAGATATACCATGTAAGCTGTCTTACTCCCAGAGTCATGCAGTGGAGATAACAAGTCTCAAAATGTACTTTCCCGTCCCCACCTGACAGAGAACAAATAATTAAAAGTCCTGAAAAAGAATGTAAAAGGTGCATCTGCCTAATTATCTCCATATCTGCTGAAAGGCTCAGGAAAATCACACCTCAAAAGGGTTATTCCTAATATTGATCAGAATATGATGGTCCCAAATAAAAAATAAAAAAATGATTGTCTTTATTTATTAAAGGAAGATGGGCTATGTCGCCCCTCATCCAATCACACTTAGGGACATAAGCCATTTCTGAGAGCAATACTTCACCTGATGGGTCGAAGGCATACTTCCTCAATAACTCTGCACAATTGAGCCATTCTTACCTAGGGAAAAAATGGTAACCCAGGAATAGTCTGTCAATCTGCCTTTAACGACACATACCCAAATGTACAAATGTATCGCCTCCCTGTGTAAACGCTGCACTAAATTCCAATTTGAAATTGCACCATACCTAGGTCTATCACAGTGTCAGAATCTGGGGCTCTACCTGCCTCCATGTTTGTGTAACCAGGTTATGTACTGCCACTAGCATGTTGACAAGCAACCTGTCCACTAGCACTTTTATTAATTAATTTCCCAACTGATCCTGCTCCCATAACACTAGTTCCACTAGCCCTACGAATTATTCTTTTGATATTGGATATCAAAAGGATATCATCAAGTTAAAATCATTTGTGCTGATCAGAGAAGTAAAAAACAGATAACAAAGCATACTTTTGAATATATTTCTTCGACCCAATCTTGTGACACAAGTGCTTCAATGGATAGAAGGGCATTTTAGAAAAGGGAGGCCACTGCTCCAACCTGGATGATACTTTACTGACTAACATTCAAGAGCAACTTTGACTAATTTGTTTTTGGAATGTAACAATGATAGAAAATGTCAGCTTGAACCAGCAGGTGAAAGTATAACAGTTAATTAAATAATCACGATGACTTGTGAACAGGGGAAAGCAAATGTTCCAGTACCTGATGGGATTCCAGTGGACATGCATAAGGCTATATTCACGGGCTCTTTGATTGTGTAATCTATGTAAGGTTGTTTTTATGTATTATTAATATGCATTCAGCCATTTAGGCGTTACATATAAACACAGGTATACTTAATATCACATTTCCACAAATTAAAAACGTTACTAAAACATAACTCATCGTCAGAGTTCTAACAATGGTACACATAATCAAGAGACAAACTTTAAAACAGTATGCCCCAAGACAATTCCATTACTATCAATAAAATCACGTCATACATTTTCATCATATGATAAATTGCATTTAGATCATTTCCTTGTAATAGGATTTTCCATAATCTGTGCATATTTACTACCTCAAAACCATTATTATAAGCTTTCACATATTTAGCTCTCATTGAGTGAAGGCTTTCACAGTTGCACAATAGGTGTTTAGCAGTTTCTATGGTTAATATTCCACATAGCCTACAACAGCTCTCATTTTTAGGGATATCCAACTTCCCTCCCAACACTTCCAGTGTAGGTTGGAGGTTAGACTTAAACAGCAGATATTGTCTTACTATTGTACAGTTTGGATAGGCTAATTGGTACCCGAGCTTGGTCAAGTTAGGTTCCCAATACTCATAGAATATACTGCTATTAACTCTAGTAGCCAAATTTATATTGTCACGCTCTACGGCGTAACTATGTATCAATAATTTTATCAACCGTTAGGTTATTACATAAGATCGGTGTAACCAGACCTCTGCATTATCTTTGGCCCATCTAAGATATACCTTGCTTAACTGCGCGAGGGTACCATTTACAATCGTAAATTCCTTTTTACAAAAAACCAACCATTATTTCCGCTATGAATGTATTAATAGTCAGGGTACACAGTTTTGCATGTACTATTGCTTTTTTGTATTCAATAAGATCAGTGGCACTCATAAAATTACATTCCAATAGTAAATATTCTCTAGATAATGATTTATGCATCCTGAATAAAATCTTTAAGAGTTGTGCTTCAAAACAATGTATTTCTTTTATATATCTTGTGCCCCATACCTCTGCTGCATACAAAGGCAAGATACCACCTTAACAGAGTAAAGCAGCATTACAGTGTGAACAGAGAAACCACCTTGTTTGCCAATAAATAGACTGAGTGCATATACAATTTGTAGACATTTAATTTGCGCTTCAGCCCAGTGCTGTTTCCAATTCATTTTTTGATCAAAATTGACTCCCAGATATTTGTAATGTACTAGTTCCTCAATGTGTTGATCCATACTAGTCCATCTATAGGACTTACGCCATATCCCTTTGGATGTATTAGAGAAAATTAAGATCTTAGTTTTACTTATGTTAATGCTGAGACCATTCAATTTTGCAAAGCTTTCCAATACTGATAATTTATGTTGCAGGCCCTTGGGTGTGCATTCTAGTAGGACCAGGTCATCTGCGTAACCTAACCAGCTCAGTCTTAGGGTACCTATCTTGATGTTGTTCATTAATGTATGGTATACATTTCTCATGAAATCTGCCAAATATAGATTAAATAACGTTGCTGCAAGTATACAGCCTTGCTTAACTCGCCTGTACGTTTTCATAGATGCTGATAGTTTACCTTCATTGTCAAGCCTTATTCTTACTGAGGTTCCACTATATAGCAGTTTAATGATAGTTAGAAACTTGGCAGTATCCCCCATGTCTCCAATTTCATCCATAGCCGGTCCCATAATATGGTGTCAAATGCTTCTGTGAAGTCTATAAAAGCAGCATACGCAGGTAACCTATGAATTTGTCATGACCCCTCTATAGTTGTTACTAGATTTACTATATTATGAATAGTAGAGGAATATTTTCAAAAACTGGCTTGGTTAGGGGGAGTATATTGGATTCATCAATCCATTGATATAATTCCTTTAATAATGGTTTTGCAAAAACCTTTGCTAGAATATCCAGCAGCTAACATTCTATAATTGCCAGGAACCTTGCAAGAGCCCTTTTTTTAGACTGGAAGGATTATACTCTCACGCCAACTTGCTGGGATAATCCCATGTGTTCCAACCCATTTGAAAAGTATATTCAGTGCTTTAGCCCATATTACTGGAGACATTTTAATCAATGCATTGCAGGTGCCATCGGGTCCTACCGCTCTGGAGGTGTGCAAATTCTTAATCAGTATTGTCAATTCCTGCACGGTATAACTCCCTTTCCATACAGTAAAATTACACCCCAACACGCTCTCAACCATACTTGATTGTCCTAGTGTATTTTCAATATGTTTGGTCCACTCAATTTTAGGAACACTATTTAGGGGGAGTGTTCTAATTTTCACATTATTAATCACATTTCAAATACCTTCATTATTATTATTATTTGCGCACTGGGCTATCATTTACCATTTTTCATTTGCTTTCACAACATGATGGAAACGCAGCCATGTGTGTTACTTTTTCTTTTCTGCTCGAATTTTTGCTGGAGCATCATATTTTTCTCCATGGATTATTGCTCTAATACAGGTTCTGAGTTTTTTTTTGCTTTATGTATCGCTATATTATATGGCTTATTCTTTTCATGCCTTAGGTTCCATCGCTCATGAATGCTTTGATAGACTCTTTTTTTAGCAGTTACTGTTTTTATTGCTACTACTATTTCTTCAAAGGCCTGCAACATTTCTTTTGGGCTCCTAGTTGGTGATTTTTTCATAGTATCAATACATTTATCCAATTCCACATCTGCAATTACATTAGCTTTTTCCAGTTTGCCTGGATTCCACACAATCCCATTAGCTTTATTATTCACTGATATCTGGTCATTCAACTGGTATTCGCTGGAATTCCCATGTGGAGGAAGTAATACAAATAATGGAAGATGGTCACTACCTTCCCTACAGCCAATGGCCAAATCTAATGCTATCAAATGAGCTTTCTCATTGATTAATACATAGTCGATCGTAGACATCGATTGGCCACACACTCTTGTCGCGCCCGGAAGAGAATCACTTCTAGCCGTACCATTAAGCATTTTTAGGCCATACTTGAGAAACAGTTTAGTCCAAGGTTTACCATTACTATTAGAGGTCAATTCTAAAGGACTGGATCTCAGTATTTCTGTAGGTTCAATATTATGGATGTAGATGTGCGCATTTAAAGCACCTACCAAGATGACTGGTAATATCGAGTTATATTCATCTAAAATAGATGTTGCGGCAAGTATATTTTCTTTATTATATATACCGTTAGGTGGATTGTATATATTTACTAGCAGAACACTCGATGTTGAGATGAGGTCACATTTCACTATTACTGCCAATACCATGGAGGTGGACTGCCTAATTTTGGTCCCTGTCCAAGGATGGCGAATTAAGGTCAACAGACCTCTTTTTGGTCGCCCTTTATGTCCATTCTGGGCTAGGCTTTGTAACGTTGTTCTGCCATCAATATCGCATACCGTGTAAAGCCATGTTTCTTGGAGAGCTATAATCCTGGCGTATGGTTGTTTTAGTTATTAGGATTCTACCGAATAAGTGTGTCCCTATATTTCAGAAAGGTTCTCTTATAAGCCTGGCTTGTTACTGGTCAATTAATCTGAGAGAAAAGTAATTAAAATGTTATGGAAAGTTTTATTATTCTGGCTTAAGGAGTGGGTAGAAACAAATTACTTACCATCGGAATCTCAATCAGGAGTCTGTGAAGAAGGATTAACAGTGTTTCAGTCTTGTGATGCCCGTTGATAACTACTATGATGTTAAGAAAGGATTCTTCTACTTGACCTTCATGGACATGTCAATGGCCTTTGATAAAGTGGACAGGCAAACACTTTGGAATGTAAATTATGGAATAGATGTCCAGCTGCTTAGTAGCATTGTGTAGCTTTACTCTTATACAGTGGAAAGTTATCATTTTGGAAGAGGTGGAGAATGCACTGGGAATTTTGGGATTTACCAAGTTGTCCGGCAGGGTTGTGTAATGCCCATCCGTCAACCTTCAATATGTAAGCAGAGGGGTTGGTGGACCACTTGTTAGGAAAACACCTCATATTTCCTTTTTTTAATTGTCCCATGTCATATTTAGTGTATAACAATAATGTAGTTTAAATGTGAATGACTCCTAGAGCCTAATAACAATTAATAAACAGTTATGTGGACTTTATTCATCTTCATCTTAGATCAATGAATATTAATATGTAGTTTATAATATTATACTCCAAGGGAGTCGAACAACATGTATTCTTTTATATAGATGATTAAAGTCTGGAAAAGGTTAACAATTTTGAATATGTAGGGGCAAAATGTCAAGAAAAAATTAATGGAATGAGCAGATGTATGAGGTAGCCTCTCTGATAAAAAAGGTATATGGAGGCATGCAGCAGGCTGCTATTTATTTTGAGGCAAATGCAGTGGGCAATATCTTAAAGATCTATAATTTAAAATCCTTTGATATTACCTCTTGCGTGGCAGGACCTGTCACTCAGTAGGAGGATGGGAGCATTCCTGTGTGAGTAATACTGGGAGGGAGGAGCATACATTTTTAAAGACATAATTGGAGGTGTTCCCCAGAAGGAGCTTCTGTATCTGGAGACTAATGTTAAACTATTTATTTTTAGTCTGAATTTTTTTGTTCCAATATTGCAATATTGTGCTGGATGTCATTTTCGTATAATGACAATGTAAGACTTCTGATTTTAATTATTAACACTATTTTACAGATTGATCAAAGAAAAGTTTCATTTGGCCACCCTTTTTCAAAACAACTTTTTTCGAAATAAGCTATTTTTCAGAATGTACAAATAGGAATCGATATCAGCATCTAAAAAGAACGACATCGTCCAAAATATTATTCTCATCTATTGGATGAGGCTGCAATTTGTAAACCACATTGTATGCTATTTATGCACATACACTTTAGTTATATACAGTTGATCTTCTGCGTTCAGGCTAGAGTGATGATTATTTGATTACATCTGCATCAATTTCCGTTGACTGCAAAGTGGGCTAACAGTAAATATTGTTTCTGTTACTGTGATAGTCAATCAGTAGAAACTACAATGCTTCTGGTACTGTGTTCTACCTAAGAGATATTTAATTCTGTGACTTAAAATATTGAATTTTATACAATGTAGACCTGTGTATCTTCATCTTATGTTGACACATGATTTTAGAATAGGCTAGTCTCATGTTGTTAATGTTTTGCTCTAAAAATGTGTGAATCTAGATTGTCTTTAATAGCATGATGTTGACATTATTGCGATTTTGGGGGATTTTATTGAACCCGAAGTGCGGGTCCATTAAGACGAGTTGACAGTATCTGAGATGGATGGGGATGCAGATCTTACTCAAACATCGATAATCAGACCGACTCAAGAAGTTGGCAAAGTTGAAACTGTTTTAATAACAAGTCTTTAAAACAGGGAGTACAATTAACATCAACAGACATTGCACAGACTTATCTTTACAAAATCATAAAAACATTGCCTTTATATCAAATATTCATCATGAGTGACGTAAGGGATGTAGCTAAATAAGAAAACCTACTCGGGATTATAGTTGGTCAATGGGGAACATCTACATATACTTTCTATGGGCTACAGGGACGTGATTGGATCTCTAAGGTCAGGTGGGCAACTAAGCCATCCCAAGTGCAAGTCATCTTCCGTGTCATGAAAATATACAACATACTATTGGCTTCTCAAACGATAGGGCTCCTTAATACGTGGCCCTCTATAATTGGTTGGCACGCTTGTAGCCTTCTGGAACATTGGTTGGCACGCTAGCAGCACGCAACTGGGACTCCAGGTGCTGGGGGTTTGGCCTGGTCATGCCTCCCCACCCCCCACCCCCCAACATCCATCATCACCCCTGCAGTCTGCCATTCAAATTAATACCTTTAAACTTGGCCTTTTATAGGCTCACTGCACCTGGGAATAAAAGGGAGTGGAGCATGGTTTTATCTTCTGGTCTTGTTAGCTCGACCCAAAGTATATTGGCCCAATATCTATCACTTGTGGGGTCCCACAGGGCTCATGCGTCTTTCCTTCATTATACAACATATTCACTAAATCCCTCTTCTATGATTTGGATAATCTTGGTATCACCTACACTAATTATGCAGATGATACACAGTTTATCGTCCCACTTTCAGGAGATTACGATGAGGATTTGGCCTTGGTGAATAGGGTGTATCTCATCATCTAGGCATGGATGGCCACTCATGGTCTATGTCTGAATGATGACAAAACTTTGATCATCATCCTGGGCACCCACAACAACCTCAAGAAACTAGGACTTTTACCTCGACTCAACCCTCTCCTTCACCAAACAAACCAACACCTTGGCCTATACCACTGCTTATACGTGCAAACTTATAAGAACTGGCAAACCCTTCCGCTCTAACAATAGCTGTATTATCTTAGCCAGAGCCCTTATTCTGGCAAGGTTGAATTATTGTAATGCCCTCAGCTCCAACAAATCTATCATTAAAAAAATCAAAATACTACAAAATAATGCCCTGAGAGCAGCTCTTGGAATAGCCAGGAGAGATCACATTGCTGAAACTAGAAGACAGAATCATTGGCCCTCCACAAATGATAAAAACAAGTTGAAAATGGTGTCACTTACCTATAAATCCCTGAATCATGCCGCACCTAGCTTTTTAATAGAAAGATTCCAGAGAAGGACCGCCATGTTAATGACTCCAATCAAGCATTCCCACTAAGTCAGTGCCTTGTCTGGGATTGCTCAAGAGAAGCCCTTATTTATATATTTTTATGACAAGTTATAATCTGGATGATGAACCCTTGTATAACACCCGTCTCTTAGAATCCCCCTGACCTCACTGAGCCAAGAAGTAGGTTTGTTTTGAAAATTAAAAAGGTTTATTTGAAAAATTAAACAATAGATATATATCACACTTTTATAATAAATTAATATTTGATATCACACTTAGACATATGACAGTGATCAACAATGGATGATGTTATACTAGCACAATGGTTTAATTACTTAGGAGTAGTATAGAGGATAAGGTAGCTGAGAATGCTTTATGATTTCAAGGAGATGCAAAGATGAATAAAAGGCAGTACAGAAATAAACTTGATATGATTTCAGCAAAAGATAATATGATCACTTTTTCTCTGACAATTCACTCCCCCTCCCTATGCAATGTAAGGAGATGGAAGTAACACACACAGTCTTCAGGAATACAATCACAGTACAATACGAATTCAGTTCCCCCCTAGCAAGTTTATAGCACCAGGGATGATTTTGAAACACAGGCGAAAGACTTTCAGGTGATTTGCAAGGGAGTGAAATATGCTAAAATAGATTTTATTTCCCTCTAGAGGTTCAGGGTGGGTGAGAGATACTTTAAATCAGTTCAGGTCCACACTAACACTGATTAATGAGGGATTATCAGGTTGAAAACGGATTTCAGTAATGGAAGCAAAGGACAGATCTTTCTACATGTGGTCGAAATGAAGCAAAATGTGAAATCGCTGCACTTTTTTTTCGAGTGCGTCGAGCGCAATTACGAAGGTGCTACAAGGAGTAGCAAAGCTGGGATTCTTAGCTTTAAAATTAAAGTTTTTAAATTTAGTTCCTAGCATGCACGGTTCAAACGATACAGACGATTTTGTAAAGGTAGTTTTTCAGAAATGAAATTACAGTTTCGGAATGACAGATGCGCTTTGAAAGGTTTGAATCAACAGGAGGAACACACGATTTCTTATGATGCAATTCTAAACAGGTTCAAATGTTTTGAATCAGATTATTTTAAGCTAAGAGATGGGTTCTGCACAGTTCAAGCTGGGTACTCACACTATAAATTTGAAAGGAATGGCCTTGTCACGGATCTGGTCAACAGGTTTAGCTGCGGTTCCCTCTGCTCGGCCGGTCAATCAGGCACCGGTTCTGCTCACAGCGGTCTGGTCTGGGTCTCTGGTTCTGCTGGTTTGGATCAAGTGGATTCTGGATACCGCACTGCTTTCTGGGTACTGGTTCTGTTCTGGATACACAGGACTCTTAGCAAGCAGCAAACCACACAGCCCGGCGGTTGAATAGTTTGCAAAAGATTTTGAGGCCTGCTGAAGAGTTCAGCTCTTTGGAGTTTTTGTTCTGGAGTTAGTCTGGATCTCTGGAGTTCTGGTTCTGGAGTTCTCCGTCAGCGTGCTGCGCAGGAATTCAGTTGAAGGTTGGAAAATGAATGTCCCTGTCTAGCTTCCAGTGGATCTTTTTGTGTCTTTTGAAAATGGGTGTGGATGCTAACTTTCTACGCCCAACCCACTCATGATTTGATAGGTCAAGGATTTCTCTTTGACCTGATTTGAGAAGGGAGCAGTGAGTCATCCCATGTCATCAGGTGTCATGTTTATGGTTCCAAAGAAAGAACACTCCCCTTTGCTTTTACCTTAGAAAATCATTTTCATAACTAAACATATTTCCCAAATACACAAGTGGTTGACATTACATGTACATATCATATATTACTTCGGGTAGGTCTCTGTTCCAACTCTGATGTTTCTAAGAGCCATGGTTAAAAAATGGCAACTTATTTTCGTTTTTAGTTGGTTTACCAATATTGGATTTTTACCAAAAATTACACAGATGTATACCGCCTTTCTACACATATTACAGTACATTTTCATTTTTCTAGCGTGAACCGTGTGTCTGCAATCTCCATAATTCAGGGGGTTTTGCCTCAAACATGGTACAGAGTCCTAACACCTCTTAAAACGTGCACAGAAAAATCACAAGAATAATCATATTAATTATATAATGTTGATAAGTCCGTACTATGAATTATCCATCTTTTTAAAATTATGCTCTGGCCCAGAGGGGTGTGGTTTCCCTAAGCACATGGCGGAATTTCTGGTTTGTCAACTTCCTCCAACTCAAGTTGCTCACAGAGGCACTGCCCCTCTAAGTTTCTCTCAAGAGGAAGCCATTTACGACGCCCCCTAATTTAACATTTGCCTGAGCCAAGGAAGGCTCATTGTGCAGTTTCCTGCAGTCCCCAGCTGCTCCTCCCCTAATCCAATCAGAGAGGTGTCATCTCCTTTTGGTGGGGGCAGCAGAATGCAGCCAGGCCTGGAAGAGCGGCTGAGCAAGTTTCAACTCCTGTCGGGGGTAGTTGCCGGGCAGAATTCACTCTCTTCAAGCCAGGCTTCAGCTAAATGTCACTTTTGTTCCCAGTTTTTCGTCATTCAAAACAAACTTACAATTTTTACACATGCAGCTAGAATGCTGATTCTAAGTTCAAAAGTATGACATTTAACAGTTGCAAACTATGTGACACTCAACAGTAGGTCACTCATTTATTTTAAACATTTAGATTTTAGTCCAATTTAACTTAAGCTGCTGACATCCACAGCTCAGCCAGTTTCATTATGAACATTATTTTAGGCTCTTTCTTTTCCCAGATTTTGTATGCACACAAGACTACATTCTGCCAAATGTCTGCTGGTGTTCAGTGAGATTTTTGAATATCTTGCAATGTTTAAAATAGGCCTTTTGAGGTTGCATTCAGAGAAACAAAGGTGATTTCAAAGTGTTTTTGAGCTAACAGGCACTGCTGTTTTTCCTTTGGCACACATTTCACCCATGGCACTCCTGGCCCATCACGCTCGCACTGGTGGGTGGCAGGTCGGGGGAATATTTTGGTGTGCGCCAAATCTGCGCGGTTTCCCTGGATTCTGGCGCAATATGGGTTTTTTCGGCCATCTTGGATTTTCTAAGCCCACAGCACCAAATGTTGCAGCATAATAGTCCAAACGTGGTCCAGGACACCCAACAGCCACCAGACCTTCCAGACTAGCTTACACCAACTGCCTCCACATCCCCAGCTTCAGACTCTCAAAGGTAGGAGGCAGTAGCTTCCCAATTAAAGCAGCCCAGTTCTGGAACTCTATGCCACCACCCATTCGTGAAGACCAATCATATCAGAGTTTCAGATCTAAGTGTATCAAATGGCTTAAATCGGCTGACCACTAATCGATCATCCCAACTCTATTGATTCTTATAAGGTCTTACTCCATGCTTCCTTCCTTAACATATAATCTGAAATTACCTGTTACATTCCCCCTCCCCCGCTCAACTTGTGGATATACCTGAAATGCTCTCTCCATTTTATAAATATGTAAGGTATATAATACAATGCTATGTATTTATGTATATATGCCACTTTACTGTGGAACCAAGCTTCAAATATCCTTGTAACCTGTGCACCCTGATACCCTTCGGTCTGAAGCGCAATACAAATGAATAAACAAACAAACATATTCTCATCCGATCATGTGACTGGAGAGCACGTTTTCGAGCTCTTTGTTGTATTTTAATACCATTAAATGAAGAAAGATTGGCACCCTCAATGGTTTTCATTACACTTCAAACAGGAGCTAAGTTCGCTTCTCACATTTTTTTGTGTCTTCTTGAGAACATGGCTACGCTCTCGGTGGCCCCATATCTTGACTCTGGGCCAGGCAAGCCTTTCTCAAATCTTCCTTTGCCGTCAGCTATTATTCTGCTTTGCCACATTTCCAATTCTTCCTTTCACAGGGACCAAGTTTGCTAAAGTGCATTAGTGGAATATGCAAATTCTATATACTCCTATTTATATACTTTGGCACATCAACGCAATCTATTCACTATGTAGCCAGCCTTATGATTACTTCGTCTACTGCGTCTGTACAATTGTAAAATATCTCTTCTGTGTGCCTCATCTCAACTTCATGTGACGTCACCAATTCTTTCCTCATTCATTTTCACACTTCTTCCGGAACTTCCTTCAGAAGGTCGTCATTTCTTCGTGGATACATAGAGGGCTTTCTCAATGGATACCATGTTTCAAGGACTTTTCGCGATATTGGCATTCTCAGTGGTATTCTCACTGGTATTGCACATGTCGCAATTTCAGGGTTGCCAACATATAGGCAGAATAGGGGTGGAACTTCCTGTTGCGATACTTGACTCCTCCTATACACTATATACTGCATAGGGTAATGTATTAATATGTATCAGTGTGTAAATATTTGTAGTTATGTCTGTTAAGTGTCTTCTTTTGAAGAATTTGAATTTGAATACACCATTTTTTGGTACAAGTACTACTAGTATGAATGAGTCAACAACACTGCCGCCACAAAGCTCTTCTATATTCTGGACTTATTCTGACCATGAATAATGAGAGACATAATACGCTTCTTTTGACTTTCTCTCTTTGAGTACAGGACCCACACACCACTCCTGCATGCTGCTGCAGTTCTGTGCAGATAATTTACTTCATTTTAGATCATATTCTCCTTTTGTTTCCTAGAGTAGATGGTGTGGCACCCTGGAGAGCAAAGTATCTTCTTTTTTCTATGTGCCCTCTTTAATAGTCACCTTGTTTGCAAATGCGTATGCAGCATGGCCCATTACTTCTCTTACTAAAAACACACATTTCAAATCTTACTTGATAGGAAGCTGTCCTTGCTGTATTCCTTTGCTGTTTTGGATGGCTAAACTCAGCCTTCACACAGTGGCGTAACACAAGATGTGGGGGCCCCCTGCGAGCCATGCTGAGGGGGCCCCCCAACTAAGCAACAAATTAAGGGTCGCACCACACTCTGGGCCGGCCTAGATGATCACACTTGCACAATACGTACAAACGTGCTGCTGAACAGATATGCTGCACACTGCACTAGGAGAAAGATATAAATATGTATTTTAATATAACATACAGCACACTGTCTCAGAAAAATTGGCTAAAAAGCCAGAGTGTTTGCAATTGTTTTGTAGGGTAACACCAATCCAATAGATGCAAGTCACCAATAGTGCACAGGAACATTAATTCTTTGCTATTAAAAATTCCATGCCACAATGAAAACATGTCCAACTGGCTGCACAATGTAGACCAGTGTAGACAAGTAGTAACAATATAGTAAAGCTTGCCAGGCCACATTTAGACATATTAAGACTGGTTGCACCAAAATAGCAGTCGAAGCAACCACACTCATCAAGAATAGAACACACATTCAAGCCTGTGTCTCTGTGGCCTCTAACAACACGGCCAAACTCTTTAAAATCTGAAAAGAACTGTTCTATCCTGTTGCAGTCTTTACGTCTCCTGTTCCCTCCCAGGCCTTCTGTATGTCTCTGTCATCTCACTTCTACGCTAAAACTCAGGACATCCTGTCCTCGATCTCCTCTTCCTCTCCCTCTTCCTCTCTCGGCCCCACTTTGGCCATCTCTACCTCTCTTCCTCCTTTCTCCTCTTTCTCTCTGACAACACCTGACCAGGTTTCTAGACAAGTCCGATCTATGAAAGTGTCATCCAAACAGGTGCTCTCCTCCTCCCCCAGAACCATCAAGAACCATATTGACACCCTCGCTCCAGCCTTGACCGATTTCTGTAATCACTGTTTCCCCTCTCCCGTTAAGCACTCCCTTATGCACCCACTCCTCAAGAAGCTTCCTGCCGATCCTGCCTGCCCGGAAAACTATCACCCAATCTCCATCACCCCTTTCCTGGGCAAACTGTTGGAAAAGCTGGCAATCTCCCAGCTTACTCTCCACACGGAATCTGTTGGTTGTCTCCATGACCATTAGTCTGGCTTCAGAGCTGCCAGAGACACGGAAACTGCTGTCTAGAACACCTGTGATTCCAGCATTGATTCCAGCATCTCTAACCTTGATTCCAGCATTCCTTCTGCCCTCATCCTCCTTGATCTTTCCTGGGCTTTCGACACAGTCAACCATGCCATCCTGATCAATCCTGATCAATCATGATCAATCGACTCCTTGAGAACCTGGGCATCACAGATCAGGCCCTTGAGTGGCTGACCTCCTTCCTCTTGGCCTGCCCCTCCCAGGTCCAACTTGGTCCCTTTCTCCCCGCTCAATCCTCTCACTCTGGTTTTTCAACCTCTTTGTGGCCCCTTTGACCTACCTGATCTCTACATTCTCCTCTAAATTTCAGTGTTATGAGGATGACACTCCGCTTCCCTTCAGGCTCCCCTCATACTCCTCTCATCTCTCGCTCATTTGCGACAGTCTATCCTCGATTCAGGATTGGTGTGCCTCCAACAATCTCTGCCTTAATGTCAGTAAGATGGAGATCCTTCTCATTTGGACTCCTGCCCCTGCTTTCCCTCTCTAACTCTGGCTTCCCGCATTGGGCCCTCTTCCTTCGCCATCCTGTGAGGCAAACAACATTGGTGTCATCTTTGACTTCACTCTCTCTTTCTCCCCTCACATCTCTGATGTCGCCAAGAAGTCCCACTACCAGCTGCTCCTCCTCAAAGGGACTCTTCCCTTTCTCACTTTCCCCCAGAAGCTCACTTTCTGCAGAGCCCTGGTTCTCTGTCGGCTGGACTACTGCAACAGCCTCTTTCTCAATCTGCCTTCCTCTACTATCCAGCCCCTGCAATTAATCCAGAACAGGACTGCGAGACTTATCCTTGGCCTCAAGCACAGGGATCGTATCTTTCCAGCCCTGAAATCTTTCCACTGGCTCCCAGTTGCTGCAATTATCAAGTTCAAGACCCTTTGCATTGTCCACAAGGCTTTCTGGGCCTGGGGCCCACACTACATCCAATGCTCTCTTCCAAAATATCTTCCTTCTCGAGCCCTTCGCTCAGCTACCTACAACTCTCTAAGGGTTAGATGCTTCTCCAGGAAGAGAGTGGGGGGTAGATCTCTCTCCTCTGCAGGTGCCTCCCTCTGTAATAGCCTCCCTTCCCCTCTCAAGTTTTAGCGGACCACCTGAAGTTCTGGAAGCATCTCAAAACTTTCCTCTTCTCCTCTGCTTTCTCTCTCTCCCTCCCCTGCTGGCCTACCTGACCTACCCGTTTGCTTTACCGACTGGTTGCTTGGCTACCCCTCAGAGTCTCACTGAGTCGAGACTCTTTCTTGATCAGTCACCCTTGCACTGCCTCTGGTCCTACCATGCACTTAGGGGCTGTAACTGTAACCCTACAGTCCCTTGTTCTCCTTGTACTATCCAGACCTGTGCTGTCCTGACAGCACTTACTCAGCCTTGCTGCCCTGTTTTTCCCCTCCCCTCTCCCTTGCACTTCCCCCGTCCCTTTCCCCTTGCGTTTCTCGTTATCGCACTTCCACGATCTGAATAACACAAGGCCTAGTAAGATTGTTTGTCTTGTCCTCCCTCTATCTTCCATCCCTTGTCTTGTCACGCCCAGAAACACTTGTGTGCAGGTGTGTTATAAATGACTTATATCATATCATTTGATCACAGATGCCCAGAAAAATATACAATGCCGCAGTAAGAAACAGCTAGACTGGCAGCACCCAAATGGCAGTCTAGCCAGGTAATTAATTTAGCAGGACTGCTTTATCATAAATGCCCCATTAAAAAAAGTCATACCAAACTGAGGTATGACTAGCCTGGCTGCACCAAAATGCCTCTCTAGCCACCAATACCACATATCATGCCTGCTTAGCCTGGACATGGACAGCCATTATAATTTGTTGTACAATCCTGCCCCCCCACACATCCCCTCTCCCTCCCATCCAAACCTCCAAAATCAGCTACTTGGCCCAGAATTACCTCAATGTCCCTCTTCCTTGCCCCACAGCTTATGGTTGAGTCTCCTTGCCTTATTGGTAAGTACTGGGACGAGGAAGAGTGGGACTAGGAGTAATGAAGATTACAGGTAGCTAAAACAAGTATTACCTCCATGTACCTCTACCTCATCTCAGTACTTGTGTATGAGGCAGAGTGCCTTATGCACAAGTACTGTCTCATACACACTGGGATGAGGAAGAATAGGGCTAGGAGTAATGAAGATTACCAATAAATAATCCAGGCATTAAACATAGGTATTGGGGCAACACCATTGAGTTGACTGGGATTCAGCACTCCCACCAAACCCCCAGAAATGTTGGGCTATGTTGACTAGAACTGGCCGACCTTCAGAGCAGTTGCCAGACAGAAAAGGACACATGTTAAACAGCACATGGGTTTCTCTGTTAACAAGAACCCACAAATTACTAACATAAAGCAATTCACTGTCAGTACCTGCATTCAAATGCCATTTTTTTTTAGGCAATTGAAATCGTGATGTGGGTTTAATACTTGCATGCCAGGGGAGTGATTGGAAGGGTAGAGAGGGAACAAGAAACCATTCATTCTCACGGCAGTCCATAAGTGGGTGCTTTAAACCTTAAAGGAGAGAGTTAACTGCTTGTAACATTGAAGCTGCACTAGAATAGTCTCATAAAAAATGCATAAAGAAATTAGATAACCCAAACAAATAAGTTTGCCCCTCCTCCACCGGCCATGAAGTTGGCACCCCTCCTAACATTTGAAGGGTTAGCCCCCGAAATGTAGGTTTTGTTGTGCCCCTGAACGCAAGCACACACACCATTCACCATATACAGACACACACACCCAGCCATCCATACATTTAAGTATGAATTCTTTCACCATACTGGCACACCCAGGTAGCCATCCATACATTTAAGTGTGCACCCTTTCACCATACAGGCAAACCCAGGCAGCCGCCCATACATTTACGTGTGCACCCTTTCACCATACAGGCACACCCAGGCAGCCACCCATATATTAAAGTGTGCACCCTTTCACCATACACTCGCACAGGCAGCCACCCATACATTTACGTGTGCACCCTTTCACCATACAGGCACAACCAGGCAGCCACCCATATATTAAAGTGTGCACCCTTTCAACATACACTCACACACGCATACATCATGGGGTTGAGGGGAGCCCTAACACTTAAAAAAGAAATTGGGCCTCATTACAACTATGCCGAACTGTAAACAACGGAGCTGGTAGGCTTACCGGCACTGTTGTTTCCGGGCCGGCATATTACAGCTCTGCGGGCGGTTGCCGTCCTGCCTGGCAGGTCAGACCTGCAGGCAGAACGGCACCCACCCGCATAGATTTCACGGAAGCACTGGCACCGTTATTAACAGTGCCGGTGCTTCTGTGGTCCCAATTCCCATAGAGTCCTATAGTACTTTATGGAAATGGGGACTTACCGTTTGCCGGAGCCTGACTTCCCAGACCGCCGGGGTTGTAATCCCCCGGTGTTACCGGGAAGTCGGGCGCCGGTAAATCATTACGGTTCTGGCGGCAACCTGCAGGTAGCAATGGCACGGTTGCCACCAAACCCGCAATGAGGCCTATCGTTTCTTTTTGAAGTCACTCTGACTTCATAAAGAAATTATTTCTGTTACAGAAATAATTTCTTTATAAATGCAGAGTGAATTCAAAAAGAAAAAACAAAGATTTTTTTTTTGCACATTTTTTTTTTCTACAAGTCCTGGGAGGGACCCCACACGTGCTGGCGGGGCCCCCCGCACCGCGGCCCTGCGGGTGCCCCTGTTACGCCAATGCCTTCACACTCACAGTTTTAAGGCACTCTCTGAACTACGTAGGACAAGTCCTATAGTGCTTGGCTCAAATGCCGGTTTGAACATTTGAAGATTTGCATTGACTGGAACCATTTGATCCTCCAAGGAGTTGCCATGCGGATTGAATCAGGAAATGTTGTTGTGTATATTAAGAGTTCAGGGGGCATATTCTAAAATCTTTTTTTAGCACAAGTGATAACATAACTTACTCATCCCATCACGTGCACCCAAACAAGTTCACCCTATTCTCAAATGCATCTTAATGAGTGTATCATAGATGCAACCATACTGATGACCTTTTTCACCCTTTGGAACATTTGCAACAATAAGTGGATGTGTCTGTACATTTCAAAGTTCATCCCAAATCCACAAATGGAATGCTCTTTGAAATTTACAGAAAGTAGCTACATTCCCCTTTGACTACTTGGAATACACGCAAAGGGATGTGCAATGCATGACAGTGTTGTTGCCGACCCTGTCATGCGTATGAGTGAACAGCAGTGGTATCAACCGCCGTTGTCCCACTTGCATTTAAGGGATAGACATGTATTTTTTTTTTAATCTTTTCACAATAAAAGGCCCTTTAAGCATACATCACTGTGGTTTGCTCTGCTAACGCCCATGTGGGTTGTGTGAGCCTGTCATACATGAATGCTGGGAGCAAACGCTAATCGGTGCATCGGGATCCGCATGTGCATTATTGGCATCCCTCCATAGCCCGTTACATTTCTCAGGTTTCCTATTTGGATAATGAAGATGGAAGGTCGAAACCCAGCCTTGTTCCCCCACCCGCAATATACTTGTACCGGAAGAAGAATCTAAGAGAATAGGGCCGCTGATCGCACAAGCTCCCACCAATCCCTAAGGCACCTACGATGGATAAATACAATGGAAGATACCTTCTCAGTCAACCTTACAACCCAAGAGTAGTCCAAACATTTTGCAAGGTGGATGAAGACCCACAGGATGTAACCAAAGACAACAACTCCATTGACAGTCTCGATTAAAGCGCCCAGAAGCCATACATGTAATCGTTAGAGACAACACAACATAGCAGCAGTAGACGTGAAGCACACGTGCCATCCACACATCAGAACACAGTCACGCACCCAAACAAATGAAGAACACATGTGCACAGTTCTATAACTTAGAGGACAGTAAAAATGTACATACTGCCTACACGTTTATTATTTTGTCACTAGCTTGTCGCAGTAACACAGAAACCGCAAGAAGCAAAGGAGATCTCATGTAAATGCTTGCAGATGCCCACATGCAACTTACCCTACAGAACACAGGAACACTAGGGGGACCCAGCAAAGACAGAACCCAGTAACCTATGGATACTATGGGAAAGCACATACAGTAGAAACCAGACTATGGCTCAGGAAGTCACAGTAGGCTACAACAATCTCAGAAAGCTGAGGATAAGTTGAATACAGCGTGAACCAGAGAGCTGCCATGTGTGGAACAGGACCACTGCCAATGTCACATTGTTGCAAATTACATTATTTCTCCTGAACTGAAGTAACACCGGCGCAGCAGACCCGAATAATTCGCCTAAATTCAGACTAATTCAGAGCTCCAGAAACTCACAAACATTGTCTCTGGACATGTGGACCAGCAGAGCTGATGACGAGCCAAGAATTCACGGCTGAGAAGAGTAGAGGTCTCACGAGCCAGACAGTGGCTGAAATAGAAGTTGTTACACCCAGAGCCGAAGTTACATGATGGGAAAGGAGCACTATCATAGTTTTGGTGGTTCACATGCAGGAATAACGCAGACACATAGTTTCACATCTTACCTTGAACAGGTACACTCCGAGCTGAGAACCAACTTGGGTCCCAGGCCTGGGGGCTAGCGGCTTGACCAATCACAATTTATGGCCCTACGGGTGGGCAGTGGGGGCCACCAACCAATCAATGGGTCCGCATACTGAAACATTTAGAAGAAACACTTTTCGGGGCTGATCCAGGCCTGACATCTGACATGGGAGGACCAGTAAGCTAACCTCTATAGAAACCGCTATAAGAGAATTACCACTCAACACCCAAACATAGTCAATGATAGGTTTGCTGGAGGAGGGCCCAGGTTGTGACGTCATTGTGATGTGGATTTGTCTAAAAACTGGCATGTGAGCCATTGTTCGCTGAGTGTGCATGAATTTCTATCCATGTGCTAATCATTGATGGTTTGTTGGCTGAAATAAACCACAGTGGAACTTGCTACCTGTCTCCTAGCCTACCACCCTGCTTGCCTGGGAGTTCTTCCTAAAAGGTTGGTAGCAGAGGTGATGGTTTATGGCGTCGGCCCGGCTAGAAGCTGCCTCCTTCGCTGCCGGACCTGAACGGCTGTGGGACCCTTGCAGGCATTGCGGACAACCGGAAAAGCGCTAACTGGAGAAAGGTCACCTGGAGCCGTCTGGAAATTATCCCACCTGCAATCAGTGTAGGGTCCAAGGCAGACCAGAAGGGTGAGGCTAGCAGTTAACGGAGAGTTAACAAACACGGAATATAAGTATTGGTCCAGACAATTAGCATATGTGTGCATAAGGGAGGATTTTGAGTAATTGCTCTTAGGAGGGAGGTATTGTTGACAGTATTAATAGTGTGTTTTAGTATCATTAGTAGTGCTACAGAGTAGGCACCTGAGTGGAAGTAGTAGTCCCTTTTCTATGTTTAGGCAGCATTCAGTGTTTAAGGTAAAAGGTTCTGGTGAATAACCGGACTATCGACTTGAACAGCTTGGATCATAGACGTATGTAAATAACGAATGCCTGTGAATTGGGCGTTGTAGCCGGAGCATAGATGACAGTATTCCCTTGAGGGTTAGCTGGAGCTATCCTAGATGGCGGAAGGTGTATTAACTAAAAAAGTTTCCTGGAGAGAGGTGTTTCACACATTTGGCAATGCAACGGGTGCAGTTAGTCACAAGAAAATAGAAGTATACTCTGCCCTGGAAAGGCAGAAACACAGCTGTGGGGTTACGGGGTTGGTGGGGAATTTCTTTGTGTGGGCGAGGGAGCAACAGGTCATTATTTTGTGGTTCTGCAAATTGTTTATCCATTTGGTCCGGGGTTTAGCTTGGTGACGTCACCCTTAGGTCGATGAATAGGATGGAGAGTTTTGATGGCGAGGAGCTAGTGTTGTGGACTTGGGATTGGTAGAGATTTGAAGAAATCGCAGTGTGCGGAAGGTGCGTGTGCGGGATTCTGGTAGCGTGCCGAAGATGGCAGCAATTGTGAAGGAGGGGCTGTACGCCGTGTAAGGTGCAGAACAAGCGAGGCTCGTAGCAACTGAAATATATATACATTGCAGTGTAACCCTTTTCCCATTGACAACAGATTATTCAAACATATAAGACATATAGAATCTTCTAAAATGGTGTTAGCAGTGACTGTTACATGTAAGATGTCAATAATAGATAAATGTGTACTTATCAATATGTATATAATCCACCCAATGCTAAGTGATGCAAAGAAAATATAGCCACGATAAATAAAATCCTTGTGGAAATTGGCAATACTATGCCGCTGATTATTGTGGGTGACTTCAATGCAAACATTAACTTTAAGTCTGAGGTTACTACAGAAGAATATAAATCTGAACCAATACCTGGGGGCGTGGCTTGGCAGCCATGCAGTAGGAAGCACGATCGAGAAGCTCCTTTGAGATCCTGAAGCAGATCCAGCCAAACTGGCGCAAAACAACTAAAAAGCACCGAAAATTAGCAGAAACAGACGTCGGAACATTCGTAGATCACTTGCTGAGTCTCCCGACGGAAATCGGAGCAGGAATCAAGGAGAAAAATGCGAATGAAGACGGCACCCACGGAAATCAAAATGGCGGGCGCGAGCAGCCAAACCATAACCACAGACGAGGAGCGGCTGGAAAGGGCAACACCCTGCACAGCGGGAGCCACCCCGGAGAGGCGGCCAAAGACGAACACAGGCGGTCCAGGAAAGGAAGCCCGGGCACTACAGAGGTGCAGAGCTGGAGAAGCCCAGCGTGGAGAACACACCCGAGCTCCACTCAAACACAGGCGCGAGGGCCCCATTTCCCTCCGGAGCCCCCGCCGCAAGATCGATAAAGTTAGGGTGGGTTAAGATAATCAGCCAGAAACACCTGTGGATGACCGAAGACAAACAGAGGCAGTCCAGGAAAAGGCGCCCGGGAGCTGATACAGACACTAGAGAGGTACGGGGCTGGAAGAAGCATGGCGGGGAGAGCGCATCCGAGCTCAAACACGGGTGCCGGGACGCACAGGCCCCATCCCCCTCTGGAGCCACTCTGCGGAGCAATATTGACTACGAGCTAATCCACGCAAACAAAACGTGAAACGGGGCTGCCACCCACCCTGTAGGCCCGACAGGCCGGAGCCGTACAAAGAACTACCAAGGCGCATTGGGGTGCACTAAAGAAGGGTCGGTACAAAACAAGTTACGGCTCAACATTCAGCATGATAAACTCCCCCAAGCAGATGAAGAGGGCGCACAACAACTCACAGGACAGGTAAAAACCCATAGCGGGGAAGCCCAGGAACTCAAGATATTTAGAGACTGATAGGGCTGAGGCATGGACGGACCCGGATCCGCCGACCACTTGGCAGCACAAAGGCGGGTTCCATAGAAATAATGCCAAATCGGAAAACAGAGGGAAAATCAAAACAAACCAGCATAGAAGCCTTCACTAAAACACCCGGAAACAAACAACTTGTCCAGCCTGACACAGCAATGGCTACCTCAAGCACAACACAACGGGTGGAAAACACAAGTGAAGGACCAATCCTAGAAGCAATAGCTGCCTTGAAAGCGTCCCTTGAGGTCAAAATGGACACAGTGATAGGCGCCCTCAAGGCATCCTTAGAAAATAAACTGGACACTGTTATGGTAGACATGGGCCTCCTCCGCCAGGACGCCAGAAATCTGACGGACAGAGTAACAACAACGGAGCAGCAAGTGCAGAAAAACACCACAAATGTGGCGGTCACGCAAACACAAATGTCAGAAGTGATACAAAAGGTCCAGATCCTCGAACAAAGGGCGGAAGACGCAGAAGGCAGAGCACGAAGGAATAATAGTCACATAGTTGGGCTCCCAGAGGATGAAGAAGGCAGGAATCCCACTGAATATATTGAAACCATGCTGCTCCAAGAGATTGGAGTGGGAACACTGTCCCAAGGTTTCACAGTGGACACAGGCGCACAGAGCACTAACCAAAAGATCTCAGCCAGGCACCCCTCCAAGAGCGATGATCGCCAGGATCATGAATTTCAAGGACAGGGAGAAGACACTATCATTCTCAAGGGAAGGGGGAGTGATTACAAGGAACACCTCCAAAATTACCATATACCCAGACTATACTGTCATGGTTCAAAAACAAAGAGCGAAATTTGGTCCGACTAAAGAGCGCCTCAGGACAGCAGGAGTGTGATACATGCTCTTATACCCCACCAAACTTAAGGTATTACATCAAGGGAATTCATGGTTCTTTGACTCAACTGAAGATGTTCACACATGGATGGACCAGCAGGGCATCCCCCAGCAAAGACAAAGAAACCGGAATAACAACGATAACCAGCCTTGGTGAGAGGAAACGTCGACTTTAGGAACAAGACATCAACATAAAGTAAGGTCGCTAAACCAGATGCAGAGCATGAAGGAGCGACTTGCTTCAATCCAGCTGTGATGGCTAAGGAAAACCACAACCCCAAAATTAACGTTTCACGAGTTCGGATGCCAGTTTGGAGGCATCACGCTGCGGCGAGCCTTTTCCACTTCGGCGGACAGAGCAAGAGAAGCGGCGAGGCCCGAGCAGGGGGAGGGTGGCTGGGTGTTAGATTGGAAGTTTTGGTTTATGTGTTGGTTAGTAATAAGTTTGGCCGGCTGGCACAAGGCACTCAAGGTGGGAAGGACATCTTAGGCATTCACAGAACAGCTCGAATGAGAGGGGACTGGGAAGAAATACAGCAACCAACTGAGGGGAATCACCCCAGACGAAAAGGCGGAGAAGATCAAGAGGAAGGGGGCACGCCCCAAGAGACAGACGAAAAGAGAAGAAACAGGGAGAGAAACATGATAAAGGCCATGGGACAGCAGAGCCTGAGTAAACAAGACATAGATGGACCCTGACGAGATAACAATAGCAACCTGGAATGTGCGAGAACTTTACGCCTACGTCAAAAGACTCAGAGTGTACGCCTGGTTAAACAAGATGAAAGTCAAGATAGCAATGCTGCAAGAGACTCATCTAACATTAGAAACACAGGCCAAGGTGGACAATAAATGGGGAGCACAAGTATACAGCACTACATACTCGAACTATGCAATGGGGGCGCTAATTTGGATAGCGCCGGGAGTACCGTCCAACTAATAAAGCAGGAAAGCGATCTGGAAGGAAGACTAGTGTTGGTACACGGAATGCTAGAAAACAGGGAAATATGCCTGATTAACACCTACGCCCCATACCATGATGCATCAGAATTCTTCAGGAGCTTAGTGCCCAGGCTGGCTCAATACAGGGATGCTAGGTTCATCTGGGCAGGAGATTTTAATTGTACCCTGGACACGCTTCTCGACAGGTCGGACGATAAACATAGGAAGTCGGCACCCCATGCTAAGGAGCTTCAAAGGACCCCCGCACCCCTGCAGCTGGTGGACATCTGGAGGTAGTTACACGGAAGCGGGAGAGGGTATACACACTATAGCGCACCCCATGGTACATTCACATGAATAGACTACCTATTTAAGGGTACTGAATCTCTGATGGAATTCACAGGAATTGACATAAAAGCAGGCACACTCTCAGACCATGCCCCAATACCAACGTGGCACCTTCCAGCGGAGGCCCTAGGGGAGAGAGAACTGGAAGAACATCTACAAGCGGTGATAGAAGATTACTTTGAACAAACAAGGGTAGCGTAGGAAGTAATGCCATGCTCTGGGATGCATTCAAGGTAGAGATCAGAGGGGCAGCAATCAGGAAAACAGGAGGGTTAAAAGTAACAATCATGGACGAACTGGACAAACTAGAACGGGAGATAAAAATGGAGGAACGAAGGACAGAGAGGGCGACGAGGAACCCAGGGAACTACTGGAGTTAAGAACAAGATGCATAGAACTCTGGGAGAAACTAGGGCAGCTGGATTATGGAAAATATTTACAGTGACTCCACGCAGAAGGAGATAAACCTGGCAGACTCCTAGCATGGATCACTAAACAGGAAAACAGGAGAGAGCCCATAGTCGTACTAAAAGATAAAGAAGATATAAAAAATATATTTGCCGCTTTTTATGAACGGCTCTACGCTCCCAAGCCAGAGGTGGAGCCGGAGGACATTGCAGACGCCCTAGCAGAGATAAGATTACCAAAACTAACAGCTGAACAGGCCCAACTATTGGACGCCCCCATTACTGTGGAAGAAATCGAGACAGTGATTTCTGAGCTCCCTTCGGGCAAATCCCTGGGCACTGATGGCAGAGTTTTATAAGACATATAAGGGCACTATAGCCCCAAAGTTACTAGAAACATACCAGGAAGCATACGAAACAACACAACTACCAAACAGTATGTCAGAAACAATAATTGTACCGATCCTCAAACCAGGGAAATCCCCGGTAGAGTGCGCCTCCTATAGGCCGATTTCCCTTATTAATCAAGACACCAAAATACTTACCGTGGTCCTGGCTAACCATCTGAAAGTAGTAATATCCATGCTGATCCACTTAGACCAGACGGGCTATGTTCCAGGACGCAACACATCATGCAACCTCCGCAGATTGCATAATGTCATAGATCAGACGAACCAGAGACGGAGCGAATGCGCAGTAGTGTTATTAGACACTGTTAAAGCTTTAGACTCCGTCAGTTGGAAGTGGTTGCTGAGTGTTCTGGCCCACTTTGGTATAGGGGAAGGGTTTCTTAGATGGATTAAGCTGCTGTACAGAGATCCCAGAGCAAGAGTGAAAACGGAAAAATACATTTTGAAACCCTGGAGAATATACAGAGGAACCAAACAGGGCTGCCCACTGTTACCAATGTTATACATACTGGCTCTCAAACCATGGGCGGTCTTTCTCAGGGCAGAATATGGGGACACAGGGATAGAAATAGATGGAGTAGTACACCAGATCTCGTTGTATGCGGACAACATCCTCCTCTTCGTGGAGAACCCGCGCGCTAACCTACCTTGCCTCCTAGAAGCGGCAGATGCATACACCAGGCTCTCAGGAATAGCCTTCAATAAAGAAAAGTCTGTCCTGTTTCCCCTGGCTGACCTAAAGAGGCTCCCCCGAGACAAACTTCTAGACATGGGTCTAGCATGGGCACCAAACGCCTTCCAGTATTTGGGGATAGAGATACACCATGACACTGCTGAATCGCACAAACGCAACACACAGGTAGCCCTAGAGAAAACACAAAAGGCCATGGACTTCTGGTGGACACACCCATTGAGGATGATGGGAAGAGCAGCCATTCTGAAGATGGTAGTTCTCCCACGACTGTTCTACTACTTTACAAACATTCTGCATGCCATACCCAGAGCTTTCTTCATGAAGCTGAACATAATAATACAAAGGTTCCTGTAGGGAGAAGGGAGGTGCAGGATCACAATGACAACCCTAGAGAGGGAGTATGAAGAAGGGGGCATCACATTGCCAGATTTCAAAAAATATTATTTGCAGGGCAACTGCAATTTATGGTCAAATGGCTGGGCGAGGATGAATCAATAGACAAAACACTCTTCCAGCCAGCACTGAAATCATACTACCTACGAGAATTAAGATGAATCGACAAATCCCTGCTTAGGACCATGCCAAACATGCTTAAGCTCACAACAGATCTGTGGGCGAGGGCGTGGAGACCCCAGAGGGCAAAAGATCCCTTTTCAACACAGATCCCATTAGCGGGATTACTAGGCACAGACACGAGTACACTCGCAGCATACAGATCCCATTGGGAAGCCAAAGGAGTAGCGCAAATAGGAGATCTGATAGTGGACGAACAATGGATGGTGTTCCGAGACTTGGTTGAAGAATATGACATACATGAAGGTCAGTTCCTCCTACATTACAGAATAATATTGACAATTAAGAAGAGGTGGCCGGACGGCCAGAACAAGATGACATAGGAGGAGAACTAAATGCATGGTACGATATATCGGAAGGGGGACACACAACCTCCAGGCTATACGAACAATTGCTACGATCCAATAACTCGCAAGCACTACATATAAGAGGACGCTGGGAAGAAGAACTTGGGAGACCCCTTAGTGATCAGGAGTGGACCAGGGTGTTGAATTATCCCAAAAAAGTATCCAGGAACGCAAGGTTTAGACAAGCACAATTATACACCATGCACAGGGCATACCTCACGCCCAAGAGGATGAACAGAATGAACTTGGGAGACCCACATGCTCCCGCTGCTCCGAAGAAGAAGCAGACATGATACACATGTTCTGGACCTGCCCAGTGATACAGGTGTTCTGGGATAAAATCAGACATAAAGTGGCCAGAAGTGGACTTCAAATACAAGCAGAAAACCCTGAACTGTACCTGATGGGCCTGTTCCCAAGAGGAGGCAGACACAGGTCGCACATTGCAAAAATGAAAGATCTAATATGCATACTAGCCAAATGGCAGATAGCAATGGAGTGGAATACAAAGGAGGGACCGACAATAGACTCATGGTGGGCAGACCTCAGGAAATGGGCAATGGCAGAAACGACGGTGTGGATACAAGCGGTGCAGAAAGGAGAAGGGGAAACAGGACACAAAATAACAGCATGGAACACCCTGATGCAGAATCGGTTCGAACAGAGAGAGGAAAGTGAAGGGGATGATTCTAGGGGGGAGGAGGAACAATAAAGAAAGGACACTTGACCCCCCAGGAGCAGGAGGAACAAATCGGAAAAATCTTAAGACTACCATGGGCGCAGAGTTAGCCTACAACAACACGATCGTCTGATCACTCCGAGATGGAAGATGAGAAGGGATACCCACGCAGAGTGCCAAAGAGTCAGTTATGTTATATGTTATATGTTTTGTTTGTTTTGTAATGTTATTATAAAATCAATAAAGAGTTTTAAAAAAAAAATCTGAAACCATACCTAAGAGTCATAACAAAAAGGAGGCTAAAGAATGGGTGACAATGTTCAATAAATTTGAGGTAAGAGTTCTGAACGGAAACACACCTAGTGATTGTGAGAGGAATGTGACCCAGGTTTCTGGAACCAGTATAAGCACTCTGGACTATATGATTGCGAATGAAAGAGCGCAATCGTTTGTGCTTGATATGGCTGTGGGATGCAGAGAAGAAAGTGATCATCTCCCACTATACTTATGGCTGATTACCAAAACGATAGTGAGAAACGAACACCCAAAAAAATGGTGACATTGATGTAAACTCTGCAGGGAACAGAATAAAATGGAACACCAGGAATATAGAGAAAGGTAATAACATTGCCAAACCATTGCTGGAAAAATGTATTGAATCATTTGAATCCTGTGAAATGAATGAAGCGAGTAATATGTTGAGTATGTTTGAGCAATTGACTGAACAGATAAAAGATGCTGTAAATATAAAACGTGGGTGATTGAAAGATGGAACATAGAACATCATAAGAAATTTGATAAAGAAATACAATTAAAAAAAACACTTAGGATGAGTATTCGGAACTGCAAAAAGAGAATGACATCAATGTAGTTGACAAGATACACCAATGTAAAATTCAGTATAGAAAATGGCTTAAAAAACATTTGAAGGAAAAAAAGAAGAAATATGGCTCACATTGGCCTTCGCATCAAACAATAAGAAGAATAGGTGGATTACCCATGTTAAGAATACATTAGGAACCCTGGGGAGTGATGAAAAAGATTACCAGCATAAAAGAATAATATGGAAGGGTACCTATACAGTGGACTCTCTAACCAACTTAATAAATAAATTACCAAAGTCTAGAGCAGCCGGACCAGATAGCACCTGTAATGCCTTTTTACATCAGTCCCCTGAAAAATGGGCTGAGGTACTAAATATTGTTTTTCAGTGGATAGGAGTGAATGGGAAGATACCTGAAACCTGGATGAGGAGTATCATATTACCTATATACAAATAAAGTGATCCGAAAGATCCTGTTAACTATAGGTTACTCACAATGTTGGATATCCCTGCAAACATTTTTGCTAAAATTCTGCTGAACAAACTTAATCAGTGGATATCCAGCCGTGAGATTTTACCAGAATATCAATCTGGTTTTAGAATTGGGTCTTCAACTTCCAATAATATAGCTATCTTGGTAAGTGTTATTGAGTATTCTTGGAAGAATTGAGGGCTGCCAGTATATGCATATATTGATTTCTCGGAAGCCTTTGATACTATTGCACGAAGCAAACTATGGGCAAAACTAGAACTTTGGGGAATTGCTGGTGGGCTGCTATATATGATACAGCTGCTCTACCAGGACACATCAGTGAGAATACGCTTAGATATTAGGGGAGAATGTCTGGACGTTACTACATGGGGTTAAACAAGGGTGCACCCTTGCAGCCACCCTTTTTAATTTATACTTGGCACACTTCCTACAAAATGTGATTAACGTCCAAATGAATGATATTATGATAGGTAAAGTAACTTTAAGATGGCGAGGCTATGCATATGATCTACTTTTATTAGATTATACACCCAAGGGTCTACAAGCCAAGCTGGATACATTTGAAAAGATTGCTATGACAAATAATCTTGTCATTAATATAGGGAAAACTATGATGTTTGAGCCGAAACCCCTGAATAAGAAAAGCTATCATGGAGGATGGACAATCAATAAACAGCAGATTGAAGTGGTTAATGAATGCAAATATCTAGGGGTCATAATTGATAGTAAACCTACCTGGAAAAAGCACAGGAGCAAAACTAAGAGAAAATGTATGATTGCAACTATGGAATTAAGTAAGTTTGTTGGAAGACAGGGCTGTTTTTCTGTAGATATGGTTTTAAAATTGTACTCTGCTAAAATTGTATCCTGTCTGACATATGGAGCTGAAATCTGGGGAAATCATTTTAGAAATGATTTGGACACATTTGAGGTAATACTGTTTAGGCTGTTGATGCCGATGCCTAAAACTCTCCCCTATGAATATATTCTTTTAGATTGTGGGCTAACCAGTGTAAGTAGCAGAGTGCAATTTTTGACAGCTATGCTTTACATTAAATTGACTAGATTATCCAACTGAACCTTCATGGTGGAGCTAATAGAGCAAAGTGGCTTGTTCGACAATAAAACTGATCTTATAATGATACATAGATGGAGACTGGCCTACCATAAATGGTTAATCAATTAGACCTTCTGTTGGTTGTTATACTCTACCGCTCAGATAAAACGAAAACTGAAAAAAACAGATATATGATGTAGATAGAGAGCAAAGAATACTCAATTTGGCAACCAAGTCCAATAGTGGAGTATTTATAGATCACTTAGCTGTGAGAGAGTTCAAACCTAAATACCAATTGGCATACCCTGATTGTTCCACTATTCGTTGGTATTTGATGTTTAAATTTAATATCTGTGATGTCATGGACATACTAGGGCCCAAAGTTGCTATTCAGAAAGAATTAAGACTTTGTAGACTCTGCGGAATAAATACCCTAGAATCAGCATACCACATAATATGTGAGTGTGAAAGTATTGAAAAACGCTGTAGTACATTTCTTTTGGCTTATGAGAATACAATGTATAATTGCAATATGAGAGATATATGGATGAAATTATTTGGTGGGAATGACTTGAATTTAATTGTTTATCTGATTACATTTTTCCTGATGATTTTAGTGATTTTAAAAGAGTTATCTTAAGATATTTTTATGTTGTAAACTAAGAGTGGATTTTATGAGTAGATTTTAAGATGAAAATGGTCATGATTCTATGTGTTTATATATGTAAAAAGTTTATTGTTGTATTCATATTAAAAAAACAATATATATATATGTATGTGTATATATGTATATATATTATATATATTAGTTATGGTTAAGTTGGCGTTTCCATAGGAAGAGCACTTTTTGGGTGGCTTATAACTTTGCTCCCTCTGGACGAATCCTCACCAAACTTTGCAAAAGAAGTATATGGCCCACTCTGATCTAATTTTTGCAAAGTTTGGAGAGGTTTGGTCCAGGGGGGGCAAAGTTATAGGGGGGTCCCAAAACTTGTGTTTTTTCTTATAGACATAATGGGAAAAAACTTTGCTGACGGCTACAGCCCAAACCGCTGGACGGATTTACACCAAATTTGCAGCAGGAGCGGCGGCTTGGTCCAGAAAACGTGCTTTTGCAAATTTGGTTTAAATCCGTCCAGTAGTTTTTAAAAAAAATGACCAAAATGTAAGGCAAAAAAATGTGTCATATCTGTGTTCGCTTCGCAGACGGACTTCCATGTTCGCTCTGTGGACAGCACCCCAATTGGCCCATGGGCTTGCGTCATGTCCACGGACATGCAACATGTTCGCTGATTGGGCGGTGTGGTGCGTGATGCGTGTCAGATTTTCTGTCGCGCTGCCATCTTGCATTCGCCGATGACCGCGGACAGCGCGGTGAAACTTGAATTAAAAATTGTATTTAGTGGCATGTGTTGGTGTGTAAGAGTGTTTGGGGAGGGTGGGGGAGTATGAGATAGGTTCAATGTTGTATTTTTTTTATGTGCTAGACGCTTTTGTTGTTGTTCGATTTGTCTGTGGACAACACGGCTGTTCTGGAATGTTCGTAAATAAACGGAATGGATTCGGTGTGAAGTTGAAAGTGTTCTAAGAACATTTGTGGGGTCTTGGAATGTTAGTAGGGGGTGTCCTGGAGACGTTGTGTGTGTTGTTCGTTGGCAAGCTGAAAGTGTTCTAAGAACACTCGCAGTGTCCTGAAATGTTTGTACACAAAGAAAATGGGGGTGTCTTGAGGACGCTGTCCGTATTGTCCTCTGGCAAGTTGAATGTGTTCTAAGAGCTTCCTTGTGTCCGAGGAAATTAAAATGGTTGCAATGCTTGAATCTATGGGTGTGATATGCTGCGGTGGTTGTGGCCAGGGTATAGAATGTTGGGTGCATGGCCTAGGCCCTTCCTTGTGTCCGCTGACATTAAAATGGTTGCAATGCTTGAATCTATGGGTGTGACATAGTCATATGCCATGCACCCAAGAGTATATGCCCTGGCCAGAAGCTCTGCAGCATATCACAGTCATATGCCATGCACCCAAGAGTGTATGCCCTGGCCAGAAGCACCACAGCATATCACACTCAGAGTGGCTTATAACTTTGGGTCAAAAACACATTAATAAGGAACAATGTTATAAGCCAGTATGGGTGTGATATGCTGCGATGGTTGAATTTATGATGTTATACTTACTATTTGGTTTAGTAACGGGAGTCCATGTTTTTCTTGTTAATTTCTGTGATAAAAGAAAATAGCATGTTAGTATTAGTATTTTATAAAGAGTTATTACATTGTACAATTAACATTTTTTCTTTTTTTTTGACCCTCATATTTAGTCGATGACAAACGAGAGTACTGTGCAATTTGCTCAGTTTCTGTGTTTGTTGCTAAAATCATTGGGTCTGTGGGAGAAAAAAAATCCATGTTGGATTAAAAAAAAAAACTTTTTCTGTTATGCTACAGTTTATTTGTTTGTTTGTTTTCAGTGTTTACTTGTTGTTTCTGGCTAATGCTTTATACATTGGATTGTTCCAGTTTTTGGGAGCAGTAAGATATTATGTATTTGTTTGGATATTGTACAGTTTTGGAGCAGTTAGATACCAGTAAGCATATTCTAACTGTTTATTTTTTGATATAATTTTGTGGTATTGCTTTATCTGTTTGAATATTTCTAAATTTTGGGACAGTTAGATACCAATTAGCGTTTTCTAACTGTCTATTTTTTGATTTATTTGAGTAGTCCTAATTTATCTGTTTAGTTGTTGTAGCATCTTTGAGCAGTTAAATAGCTTTTGGAATATTGTGACAGTTTATATTTTTTTACTACAAGTGTACTTAAGGTTTAAGTACAGTTTAGTTATCAAATTTTGGTTTTAAGAACATTAAATAAGGGTTTGTAAGATTTGCTGGTAATCTCTGCTTTAGAGTAACGGTACTATCATTACATTCAAACCATCCACATTTCTTTTTTATATATGCAGTGTAGTGTCCTGAGTTGGTTGTTGCTCCTGCGTGGTAGATGATACCTATTGTTGTGAAGGTTTTGCTACCAAGTGATATTTGACCATGTGTGAATCCAGTCAGCTTGCAGTTGTTTTTGGTACCATCTGCATGTAACGTAGAAGCATTAGTATTACGTATTTACTATGTGTTTGTACTACTAACGTGGATCGATTATCTGAATTGCAGGTGGAACATAATCTACGTGGTTTGCATTTTGTACAAGTTGCTGAAATGGAACAGATTCACAATTAGGTATTGATACATACACAAAGCGCTCATTGGGGATTTGTTCTTGTGTCACATTGTTGCAGAGAGTGCATGTATGTTTCCACATGTATGAAATCTGGAAGATTTCATTTATAGGTATGTTTTTGTTTTCCAGTACTTGTAGTAAGTACATTAGAAATTCTTGTGGATCTTCCTGTGAGTTTATAGTGAATTTCACCATTCCAGCACAGTAGTCCAATTGTTGTCTTATCCCAAAAACACTATACGTGTTGTCAGGATTGTTTGCTGCATTTCTGTGAAGTTCTAACATTTGCAAACACAATGGGTATGCACTGTGTAAGTAAATGTTCTCAACAATTGCTGGTAATTGAAATAGAATATTCATTGCTACATTTGCGTAGCAACTTACACCAACTATATTTGAGAGTTTAAATGGACCATGTAGTTCTGTATCTGACTGCTTTTTTTGGAGTTTGTCTTCCTTCTTTGAAGAAGTACCTGGTTTACTTTCCCTAATTGTTTCTTTTTTGATTGTGGTACTTGATGAAGTTTTAGTTTCGTTTACTCTTTTTGGAGGATTTGCAGTGACATCCTGTTGCATTTCTGTTTGATTTAGATTTCTTTTAAAACATTTTCCTTTTTGTGGAACAGGATATGTTTGTAGATGGGGGGGTGTATAGTGAACGAAGTCTATTGTATTCTAAAATGCAAGGAGTATCAGCGTTTATTTTACTTGCATCAAAGTTGATTAGAAATAGACCGTCAAGTGTAGGTAAGCGTGATAGTGCTACGTAGCTCATGCCTTCTTTAAAGACTGTGTTACCAATGTCTATCATTGCTTTGTCTAAGGTAAGACCTTGTGATTTATGAATGGTGACTGCGTGTGCAAGAGTTAGAGAACATTTTTCTCTGCGTACATACATGCCTTTGAAGAGAAGGAATTGAGCTGTTGAGCGTCCTATTCTTTTAACTTCTGAAAGTTTGTCAAAGAGAATATTGACAAACTGAATTTTGTTGTCATGTGGGTATGTTTGAAAGCCAACAACTGTACCCAGTGCTCCATTAACTAGTCCTTGGTCTACGTCAAGGTTACGTTTCAGCATTATTCTGCAGTTTAAGGATAATTTTAATATCTTTTCCAAGCCTGCTGTGTTTGAGATTGATTTTTCTAAACTGTTTAGTCTTGCTGTGGCTTGGTCACACATGGGTAGTGTCATTCCATGTACATCTAGTTTGTCTGTGGCGCTAATTTCCATTATTGGTTGCATTTCTTTACTTAACATGATTTCATTGAATTTGAAACAGCTTGCAAGAGTTGGCGTTAAGGCCATACAATTGACATTGTTGTGGGCCAATTGTTCCATAACATCTGTAGCACATGTATTATCACCATGAAGTGCATGAATGTGCCGGGTTTTCAATATTGCTTCTGCTTCTCTAGAAAGTATACCAACTCTGATACTTTTTAAGATGTTGGCATAAGTGAGATCTGCAGATTGGCGCATGTTTTGTATTAATTCTCTGTATTGGAAATGTTGCCAAAGGTTGACATTTCCAATGCTGCCAACAGTTTTACGACAGAGTTTGTGTCCTAATGTTTTAAAAATAGGCTCACCTTTTACAGGTGTCAATTGAAGAAGATTTCCAAAAACAATAATGTGTTTTCCTGCAAAGAGCTCTTCATAGTTTGTTTTGAGTACTTCCTGTAATCTGAGGTGAATTAAAGCCAATATTAGGTTGGACACCATGCTCACTTCATCTATTAGTAGCATTTTCATTTGTTTTAATACTCTGCGTAGTTCCATTGCAGATTCTGCAGAAAGTTTGTAATAATCTAATTTGTTTTGGTGTTCTATTGGCAGGAGTAGTAATCGGTGTAAAGTGACACCACCTGTGTTCTAGGCAGCTAAACCTGTGGGGGCAGTGACAATAGCTGACAGTTTGTTGTTTGTGAATTGTTGAAGGAACTTACTGATGATTTTGATTAGGAATGTTTTGCCAGAACCAGCTTCACCACTGACATACAATAGTATATGTTTGTAATTTTGACAGGTGCATACTTTGTTTTCATGTTGTACACCATGTGCAATTTCTTTTGTTACTTCTTGAAAAATGCTACGTTGCTCATTGTTTAGCTTTGATACTAGTATAGTTAAGTCTTCTTTATCTTCATACTGACACATGGTGTTTTGTACTTCTATCATAGCTAATTCTGCCTCATTTGTTATTAGTGGGTCTCCCAGTGGTTCTTGGCTTCCTGTGACAGATGGTTGACTACTGTCAGGAGTGTCCTTATCTAGTTGGGCCTGGAGTTCTTCTTCGTGTTTCTGTTCATTGTGCAACATTCTTTTGTACTGTGTAAAGTTTACATCAGTTATACTGCTTTCATTTGCTTTGAAAGCGTCTTCATATGAGTCATAGTTATCTAGTATTTCATCTTCTTTTCTCCATGGTTTAAAGAGTTGTAGCAGGGACATGTAATATGCTTCTTTATGTTGAGGAATCTTTAATGACGATTTGATATGATTAATTAAAATTGGTTTGGTGAGTTTTACTAAGCTGCCTTCACCGATTGTCACTTTGTATTTACGGTTTTGTACATCAGGTTTTATATTATTTTTGTATGTGTAGTTTTGGGCTATGTGGTATAGACTCATGGTTTCCAAAGTGGTACTCCTGTTTGGGTAGTATGTGTCCAATAAATTGTTTTTTAAAATGTCTTGGCTATTGAGATCATGTTGGCTATTGTTTCTATATCTTCGTATGATTTTAGAACTCTTTTTCTAGATTTAGCTGGACCAAGACTTAGCCATACTATATTTGCAGATTTACCATACAATGCAGTACCAGTTAATCGATCAGCTGCTTCATAGGATCCACATTCTCTATGGGACAGCATTTTTATGCCCAAGCTGTATAATTTCTGAGACACTGTTTCATCTGATGACAGGTCATTCCAGAGGTCTTGGAGCTCTGTCTTTTATGATTTGGTTAAGTATGCTGTGACATATCGTGCAACTGCAGTAGAATTGTCTGCAATGTACTGCACGTCTATGTTTGCATTCCATAAGTAGGCAATGATTGCATTGTAATCATTGATATATTTTTCTTCTTCTTTTCTTTTTATGCAATATGTATTTTTAGGTGACTTACCTTTAACACTATGTCTAACTGAAGACATTTAGGGGCCGATTCATGGAACAAACGTGCGCCGAAAATCTTCGCGCAAGCAGGCGCAAGCAGGCGCAAGCGGAAAAAAACAGGCGCACGCGCACGCGTGCGATTCATGGAAGTCCCTGTGCGTGTTTACCACGGGATGTGCGCCAAACCCGTGCATGGCGCACACGTCACTGCAACATCCCAAAAGACGTGCGCGATGCGCACAGTGAAAGCGCACAACCTCGGCGCATACACCAGAAAGTGGGCAGAACACGGGGCGTAACGCGCGGAATGGGGAACAACTCGCGAAAACAAGGGCGTAACTGGGGATGTACTGCAGGGAAGCAGACGGAACGCCCACACGCACCCGAACCACACGTATTCATGGAATCGAATAGGGCAAAGCCACAGACAGCGAAAGACACGCACAAGCCGATACACGTCCGCCACACGAAGGCAGGCGGTAGCGTCCCTGCGCATCACAAAAGTGGCAACATACAGCAATTGTGCGAGCGGGGCACGTGTATTTCGGGGTTGCGCGGGAAGTTACACACGCGATTGAGCGGGATACGTGTATTCCGGGGGTTCGCGGGAAGTCACACACGCGATCTGGCCTGGGGGAGCGTGCTACGTGTATTTCAGGGGTTCGCGTGAACTTTCCCACGCGATCGGGCCTGGGGGAGCGGGCTACGTGTATTTCAAGGGTTCGCGTGAACTTTCTCACGCGATCAGGCCTGGGGGAGCGGGCTACGTGTATTTCAGGGGTTCGCGTGAACTTTCTCACGCGATCGGGCCTGGGGGAGCGGGGTACGTGTATTTCAGGGGTTCGCGTGAAGTTCCTCACGCGATCGGGCCTGGGGGAGCGGGCTACGTGTATTTCAGGGGTTCGCGTGAACTTTCTCACGCGATCGGGCCTGGGGGAGCGGGGTACCACTCACCGTCTGCCTTGCGTGTAGAAGAACGCGTAGCCAACACCCGCTGTGAAGTAATAGCGTGTGAACCCCAACGGATGGAAAACACACGCACCGCACGAAAAGCACGTACAGAACATAAATGCACGCGGGATCACCAAGCCCTGCCAGGGCAACGCCTGTGCGCAAAATGTCACAGACGCGCTTACGCTGCATGGGCCTTTGGTCCAATGAAATCGCGTACGCGTGCTGACGCGCTTACGCGCTAAGGGCCTTTCCTCGATTTTCACGCTGACGTGCAGGATTTTCACGTGCCAAATCACTCCGTATCAAGCTGGCCACGCGAAAACACACGGAAGACCACGCTCCTGCCCAGAAGGCTGAATCACTGCCCCCCAGTGCCCCGAGCAGCCTCCCACGTGCCATCTGCTGCTGCCTGCCTGCCTGCTGCCACCGTGCCCTGCCATTTGGTGCCTGCACATCAGCCATCTGCAGGGGTCGAGTTGCTGTGTCCACCCCTGCTGGTACAGAAGACTCCCGACTCGAATAACATCGCTCCACAGCCCAGCCCCAGGACCCAGTTGTCCACCCACTCCACATCCACATCTGACCCCAGTGGCAACCCCCGGCCAGAGGGGCAGAGGGGCACCAGCTTCACTGCCACCGAAGTTGGTGTCCTGGTGGAGCAAGTCCTGGGGCAGTATGATGCCCTCTTCGGATCGTCCCGCGCCAACAGGGTAGGACGGGAGAGGATCTGGGCCGGCTGTGTGGTTGCCATCAACGCGGAGGGGGTGGCAACCCGCACCATCCAGAAGGTCAAGAAGCGCTGGGAGGACTTGAGGTCCAGGACCCTCATGAAGGCCCGGCGCCTCGTGGAGGGGGGCCGGGGCCGCATGAGTACCATCCAGTTGAGGGTCCTGGAACGCGCACACCCAGCGCTCCACGCCCAGGTCCTTGAGAGGGAGACCCGTCTGGAGTTGAGCGGTAAGTGGCCAAGCATTGCTGTGTGAGACAGGGCATGTTGCAGTGTGCTGGTTGTCTGATACTTGCCTGCATGTGTGACATAGGCCATGTACGCATGTATGTGTGCAGGGACATCATGGGAATGCATGTGCGACCTGTAATGTGTGAACCGCACGGTTGTTGCATGTGTTTGAATGCGACATGGGGAGCCCTGTGCAGATTGCACACATGAGAGCATGGCAGTCTCTGTTCCTGGACATGGGTGGGGGTGAGGGATGGGTGCTGATGCCAGATACATATGTGGTATCCATGTGTGTGTGCCTGACCTGCGTGTCTGTGACTTGTGAGTGCCATGGATGCATGACACATGTCTGTGACAATGTACAGATTCACTGATGCAGCCTAGTCATCCTTGTATGCACTGTGATTGGGGTGTACGGGGCCGGATGGATGTGACTGAGGTGAAGTGTGTGCATATGATAGGCATGACCCATGATGCATGTGAGTCCCATTACATTGTATGATTCGAGAGTCCATTGGACATGCATTGAAATGTCCATGGCACGCACCATGACTGTCACTGTGTGTGTTTTGCCTGGACTGACACATGTGTTGTGGGGTGACATGATGGAAGTGTACTTTGACAGTGGCACTCATCTGCTATTGCTTCCTGTCTAGGGGACCATTGTACAGTACCCTGATGCTTGTGTTCTATGTCTCCCTCTACGCAGCGGCTAGTGAAGGAGAGGGCGGAGACGGCGCTGTGGAGCAAGGCGGGAGGGATGCCCCCACGGCTGCAGCGGAAGGGGTGGGTGAGCCCCCACAGGGGCCTGCTACGGTGGTAGACGGCGAGGAGCCATCCAGGTTGGTGGTTTCCACAGAGGAGGAGGAGGCCGCCACTGTGGCGCACATGGGGCCTGGTGGGGGCATCCCTGCTGGTGCAAGTGGTGCAGTCCAGGGGCAGGGGCAGGAGGCAGCACAGGTCACCGTGGAGGGGCCTGTGCATGTCGCTGTCCCTGAACCTGTGGGTGCACCACCTTGCACCAGCAGGGATGCCCGTCCCAGGCCCGTCCGCAGGTAGAGGGGATGTCCATGTCATCTGACTCCCCTCCACCTGCGGACGAGGGGACCCCTGGCCGTGTGGAGAAGGTCCTGATTGGGGTCGCGATGCGCACGGCTGTGATTCGTGATGCCGTGCGTGCTTCCCAGGAGGAGCACGCACGTCATCACGAAGAGCACCGTGCCGACGTGGCCCAATTGGGATCGGCCATGTTCGGGGGTTTCCTGCATGTGTCGGCCAATCTGGCGGCCCTCTCCTCCTCTGTGGAGACTATACGCCAGTCGTTCTCCTTGCCGTCTTCCGGCCCAGATGCCACCAGGGCCCCCTGTGGACCTGCCCTGACCAATGCAGCCAGCTTGGTGGGGATCCCATCCCTGCCACAGTCGGGAGTCAGAGGTCCAGCAGGGGTGGACAACACAGCAACTGGACCCCAGCAGTTGGAGGATGTGACGGCATCATCGGGCAGGGAACGTGCACGACGGCGTCGGTGGTTTCCATCATCCTGGATGCCGTCGTGCTGGCAGAGGCAGTGGCGTCGGAGGCAGCAGCAGGCTCGACGTGGGAGGCATCATGGCTCGGGACCATCAAGATCAGAGGGGCAGGCATCGGCCGGAGGGCAGGAGAACCCTGGGATGGTAGTGTCTTCCGTGTGGGAGCAGTTGGTCCAGCGGATAGGTGCGGAGCGGCAGCGGGCGGAAGAGGAGCGGCTCACCATGGTCAGGGCGGAGTTCTCCATGCGTCGGGCGTTGAGGCGGGCTGAGTGCCTCGAGGAAGCTCGCAGGGAGTTTGAGGTGAACATGGGGTTATCCCTGCGAGACCTCGGGGCCAGGACAGAGTCCCGCCTCCAGGACATCGACATGGAGTTCGATGATGCCCTGGCCGGCAACATCACAGAGTGAGCCGCAGGACTTGCCCGCTGCCATTGTATATAGTTATATAGTTAGTGGTAGGTTTCCTTTAAATTATTTTTTTTTATTTGGTTGCGATTGGACAATGCGCCACTTTTTTGTATATAGTTCAGTTTTTAGTTAGTTGACATAGTTAGGTTTCATTTGGTTGGGCTCATGGACCCGGGATTGTCTTGTAAATAGTTCTTCTATGGATTTTTTGATTTTTTGGATTTTTTTCATGGACATTCATCTTCTTTTTGTTGTTTTGCTTTGTGGTTTTTCTAATTTCATTTCCATTCTAGTTGATTTTCAATACATTTTTATTTTCATCCTTCAATGTGTCGTATCATCTCATTACTTTCATGCATGTCATGTTGGGTGTTTTAACATTCACTTGCAGCCATTGTGTGTGACAGACATGTGTTCATTTGCATTATTTACATTGGGTGTGTAACATGTAATTGCCTTTGATATGTGGGTGGATGTGATAGTTGGTTGGGCCTTTTGGCAGGGGAGGATGGCCATTACGGACATGATTGGGGATTGTTGGGACCCAGGTGCAGGGGGGCATGGATGGGACATTGGTGGGGGCCTGCTGGCAGGTGCCCCACAGTGCTGGGGGGTGGGGGTTGTGGGGGACATGAGTTGGACATGGGTGGGGGCCTGCTGGCAGGTGCCCCACAGTGCTGGGGGGTGGGGGTGGTGGGGGACATGAGTTGGACATGGGTGGGGGCCTGCTGGCAGGTGCCCCACAGTGCTGGGTTTGGGGGGGTGGGGGACATGAGTTGGACATGGGTGGGGGCCTGCTGGCAGGTGCCCCACAGTGCTGGGGGGTGGGGGTGGTGGGGGACATGAGTTGGACATGGGCGGGGGCCTGCTGGCAGGTGCCCCACAGTGCTGGGGGGCGGGGGGGGTGGGGGACATGAGCTGGACATGGGTGGGGGCCTGCTGGCAGGTGCCCCACAGTGCTGGGGGGTGGGGGTGGTGGGGGACATGAGTTGGACATGGGTGGGGGCCTGCTGGCAGGTGCCCCACAGTGCTGGGGGGTGGGGGTGGTGGGGGACATGAGTTGGACATGGGTGGGGGCCTGCTGGCAGGTGCCCCACAGTGCTGGGGGTGGGGGGGGTGGGGGACATGAGTTGGACATGGGTGGGGGCCTGCTGGCAGGTGCCCCACAGTGCTGGGGGGTGGGGGTGGTGGGGGACATGAGTTGGACATGGGTGGGGGCCTGCTGGCAGGTGCCCCACAGTGCTGGGGGGTGGGGGGGGTGGGGGACATGAGTTGGACATGGGTGGGGGTCTGCTGGCAGGTGCCCCACAGTGCTGGGGGGTGGGGGTGGTGGGGGACATGAGTTGGACATGGGTGGGGGCCTGCTGGCAGGTGCCCCACAGTGCTGGGGGGTGGGGGTGGTGGGGGACATGAGTTGGTGTTCATTAGTTCAAGGAGACATGTGCCTTTGCTGGGGGGCATGCCCATGTTGGGTGGGCTGCCTGCGGGACATGACCAGGGTTGCAGGGTAGTCCCCTGTGGTGTGGGCTGCCTGCAGGGGCCGTGGAGGGTGTACAGGGAACACCTGGGAGGACCCACACTGTCAAATCACATGTAGGACTCCCCGGCACCCCTGAAATACACGTACCCTGCTGAAATCGCGTGTAAAACTTCCCGCGCACCCCTGAAATACATGCGCCCAGGCTATTCGCGTGTAAAACTTCCCGCGCACCCCTGAAATACACGCGCCCAGGCTATTCGCGTGTGGAACTTCCCGCGCACCCCTGAAATACACGTACCCTGCTGAAATCGCGTGTAAAACTTCCCGCGCACCCCTGAAATACACGCGCCCAGGCTATTCGCGTGTGGAACTTCCCGCGCACCCCTGAAATACACGCGCCCAGGCTATTCGCGTGTGGAACTTCCCGCGCACCCCTGAAATACACGCGCCCAGGCCAATCGCGTGTGGAACTTCTCACGCACCCCTGGAGTACACGTAGCCCGCTCCCCCAGGCCCGATCGCGTGAAAAAGTTCACGCGAACCCCTGAAATACACGTAGCCCGCTCCCCCAGGCCCGATCGCGTGAGAAACTTCACGCGAACCCCTGAAATACACGTAGCCCGCTCCCCCAGGCCCGATCGCGTGAGAAACTTCACGCGAACCCCTGAAATACACGTAGCCCGCTCCCCCAGGCCCGATCGCGTGAGAAACTTCACGCGAACCCCTGAAATACACGTAGCCCGCTCCCCCAGGCCCGATCGCGTGAGAAACTCCACGCGAACCCCTGAAATACACGTAGCCCGCTCCCCCAGGCCCGATCGCGTGATAAAGTTCACGCGAACCCCTGAAATACACGTAGCCCGCTCCCCCAGGCCCGATCGCGTGAGAAACTTCATGTGAACCCCTGAAATACACGTAGCCCGCTTGCCGTGCTGGTACAGGGTTAGCGCAGCCCTTTGCGCTGGATTGGGGATTTTGATGGCTTTTCCCTGCGTGGAAGGCGTTCTTGGGGGCGTAACTGGCGCTGCTGCAAGGTTGCTGCGCCACTGTGCGCCACGGCTGGTTTTGGTGGCTGGAATCCATGAATACGCTGTGCGCGGAAATGGGTTTTGGCGCACGCGGCTGGCGCAGGGATACGCACGCGCACACTGTGCGCCAGCCGCGTGCGCCACTTGTGCGCTGAATTCTATGAATTACCCCCTTGGTGTAGTATTTCCCTATGTTTTTGTATTTGTGGCGACAATATTTGCCACATTTGCGTCTTTGGAATTGTAAAATATTTGCATGAAGATCACTATTTGTGGATTCTGATTGAATTTCACAAGTGACATATTTTTCAATAAACTGTAAAACAGTGGCATCACTGACTTGACCAAATTTAGGAGCATCTTTAATCCATAAAAGCATGTGGATATGTGGTGCTCCTCTGGCTTGGTATTCTTTTCTCCAAAAGAAGTGTTGCACTTCTCCAAGTGGAGGAACAGTTTTGTTACAAATAAAATGTAGCATAGCAATGAAGCGATGGTGAAAATATCGGGAAACATTAACAGGATCCTGTGAACAAAGTTCTCCAGGTGTTAGTACATCTATGTTTGTTTTGTTTTTGTTTGATATGCGTAGGAAAGCATGTAAATCTTCCCATGCATATTTTGTGCAACTTAATGTAACAAACCAAGTGGGTGGGCCAAGATTTCTGATCATACAACGTACATCTCCATGACGTCGAAACCAGTACTCTTTAGCACCACGCATATTTGCTAATAGATTTGTAAGATTTGCTTGTAAAACCTCATCTTTTTGTTGAACTTTTTGTAATAATTGTGTAGCTGTCATATTTTGAAAGTGTGATCCTGATTTTAATATATGTGCAACTCTGTAACATAAACTTGCTAGTTCACTTTCAAAGAGTAGGTGGAATATGTATTCCACATTTTGTCGAAATCTGGGATCTTCAGAATACATTCGTAATGAGCGATATTCTGATGCTGATATTTGAATAGGTCTATCATCGTATCTTCCTCCTTTGCCAGTAGGAAAGAGTAGAGGAAAAGCACGTGCTTCTATACTTTTTTCCCATATGCTGATTGGTCATCCTTTTGTTTGACACATTTGGTACGTTTCCAGTGCATCTTCTATGGTCTCATTAGAGTGGAATGGATGAATTGTATAATGGTCTAAAGTGTTTGATATTGTAGCAGGACCTAGGAGCTCAAATTGATCAGCTTCTTGTGTCTGTTCAATTATTTCACTTGTATCTTGCTAGTTTTCTTCAATATTACCTTCTTTGTAATATTCATTGTTCTCTTTAAGATATTGCAGGGCTTCTCTAACTGTATGTAAATATACCAGTTGTTGTCAATTTTTTTTGTCTTTTGTAGGTACTCCATTTACCAAGATAATTAAAGATTGCTGCATTGGACGTTACACTCCATGAGTGTGCACATTTTCTTTTAGATCTAATGGTAAATACACTACTTTTCCACGAATACCTTTCACTAATTCAGAGGGAGGTAATTTTGCAGTTTTTGGTTGAAGGCGTATTATTGCTTGAAATGGGTGCACTGTTTGAATTATGATGCTCTCATATAAATTAAGTTGTTGAAGGGGTTTTGGTAGTGGATACAATTCCAAGTTATTTGTGATAGCACGTGAAGGAGTTTGGTTGTTGTCACGTTTTGTAGTGCAGTAACTGCAAAGTATTATGGGGTCAGTTATTTCGTATTTGTTTTCTGCTATAAGGTAGAGCGCTAATTCAAAAAATTTAGAATCTTTATTGTCTTCTATTTTGTATGATAGGTCTATAGTTTTTGTGCTACTTTTATATAAAGTTCTGCGGCAACATACACACACGTGGTTTGATACTTCAGCTGAAGTACTTTCAAATGTTATTATTTCTTTTTTGTATGTCTGTAGTGAAAGGTTGCCATGTGCAGAATTGTTACGAAGTTGGTTGACAGCTAATTCATCTTGTAAGTGGGTTTCACTTCCAAAATATTTTGTCTGGATATAGTCGATTTCTTTTAGGAGGTCTTTTGCTGTACCATGTAGAAGAATGTTATTTAAATTGGCTAGTACTAAAGCAGGACTTTTACCATAGTACAGTTTATAAAATAGATTTCTTATACTTGCATGATGTGTTGATATCCTTTTGATATCATTGAAGGGTGTTTTGCAAGTAGGTCTTGTAATGCAGGCCAAGGAATGTCCTTGTAGTCCTGTGTACTTGCGTATTGGACAAGCATCCATATTTTGCAGTAGTTTAATTTTGATTTTGTCTTTGCTTTTCACATATTGATTGAGGAATTGGCGTTAAGACTTACTTGGGAATGTTACACATTGACGTGCATGGCCATTTGTACATTAGATGTTCTGATTCAGTTGAATGGAGGGGTAAATCTACGTTTTCAGGGCATATTTTTGTAAGGAGTTCTTCTTGTTCCATTATGGTATTATTAACTTTTTCATAACCTCGACCAGGTTTGCTTTTGTTTGTAGGCTTCTTCATTAAAGTATGGTTCTGTGGTTGTAGTGTGACTCCATTCACCTCCACAGATATTTAAGAAGTTATTTCTGTTGACATTTTGTTTATTGAGAAGTCTTTTTTGTAATTTAGTTATTAGTTTTGTTAGTGGTTTCATTCTGTTTAACACTAAAATAAATAACTTTGTTTTGATAAGAAGTGCACTGTCTATCAACGCTTCTAAGATTACTTTCCTACTATAGGTTTGAAGTCTTGAACCTGGTTTCTCTCCTGTTTTCATAAGACTTTGAAGGACTTTGAGTTGGAACATTTTGGCTAAAATACGTTTCTTGGTATGCTTACTTTGTACTATATCAAGATTTATAGAAGAAGTTTTATTTGTGGTGATAGTTGATTTTCTGTTAATTGTTTTTTGGGTTGTTTTACTTTTTGATAGAGGAGGGAAAGTTTTTGTACTAGAAACTTCTTCTGTTTCACTACATGACTGTATTAGCTGTTGTGTTTCAACTTTTATTTTACAAATTCTGCTATAGATGGATGTTTATGTTGGAGACTTTTCTTTTCATTTGCTCTACTTCTGCGTCCCTTTCTACGGAGTTGCTTTTTGGTAGGCCTTGTTTAGGGTCTGTTGAAAAAAATACAGAAGGTATGGGTTGGGGTGTTCTGCAATGCATGTGTGGTGTGTGTATGAGTGTTTGAGTAAGGTGATAAAGATGTATGTAATGGTGTGTGATTGTGCATTGGGAAGTACAACTAGTAGGGATGGCTATTCTTGAATTAATGTGTTACTAAACTCGGGTTCAGATGAGAGAAAAAAGCTAGTGGTGTGGAGAAGTATAAATAGTATATCTAAAGCTATACAATTAAAACAGTTGTTTTTTCTACAACATCTAAATTCTAGCGGCTGAGTTGGGTAATTTGTGTGTCGAAAAATAGGAATTTGTGGGCCATTCTGCCAGTAAATCACTGTTTAAGACGGGGGAATTTTTGGTCAGAATGGTGCAGAATCTCTATTTTTATGCACAGAAATAGCATGAATTAAGCTTACAGTGTGAGTAATAATTCAAATATTATGGTAACATTCTACTTACTTTTTTTCTAAAATGTGCAGTTTGCTTCTTAGTTGTTCTTTGTAGTTCGAATTCGACTGCTTCTTTTCAGGAGAATGGTCTTCACTGCAATTGTAAAAGAAAGAAATTAGTAATTTGGTTTGTACATAGCACTCTTTTTAATTTAGACATAGATTTTATAAATTGAAATGCTCAGCGCCTTCCTTAAAACCATTAAAACTATTTTATGACTAACTGTAGGAAAGAAAATATCTTCAATATGGCTTGTTAAATTCATAATGTACCACTGTATACCACTATTCCTGCAACTAAACTTTTCCACGTAATAGTGAGTCCATGTCATAGCCTGCTTTTCCACGTAATAGTGAGTGAATGTCATAGCCTGCTTGTCCTATATGAATGTAAGTAATTATATAAACTAAAAAAAGTCAAACCAAATATGTGTTTGTACAAATATTATTCTATGATCATAGAGTGTGCATGTAATTTTGTTTGATTATATGTAGTCTATATATTTTATTTGAAAAAGATTAGTTTAACATTATTTGCGTGTGTGTGTGTGTACGAAGAAATTAAACGGTATAAAGGTTTGTAAATCACAGTTCATTTTAGGATAATGAAAAAATGATTGTAGATTCATTTTACAGATTATACAAGGTAAAAGTCGGTTAGAAAATGTGTTCATGTACTGTATAGAAACTATGCATACCTGTAGTTTGTGTTCATGCATATTGATATGGACGAAGCTGCAAGTAGAAATCTTGGAGATTTGTCTAGTATTTCTCGTCGATCGTGCTTGCCAATGGTATGAGACTTGTAGTCCGAGAGATTCACTGTACATTTGCAATGCTGATCTATGATGATGCAGTTACATGTAGAGGTTGTGGATTTGATTGGTGGATGGTCATGTGATTTCTTAGCTACATCCAATGAGGGAATGGCACAGAGAGTGAAGTGGAAATGGTAGAAGGGCTGTCCATGTTACGATACGTTCGCGGACATGGCGGTAGTTCCAGGACACCGCGTATTACATCGGGGAATTTGGGGTGGGGAGGCATGCAAATGAGATTGAATGTAGCAAGGGATTGGTCAGTAAAGTTTAGTGAGTGTGTTGTGCTAGGAGAGGTTTTCTCTGATATTCTTTTTGGTGAGAGAAGAACAGATAGCTATGGCTGAGTGTTTCAAAAAACAGATTGTGTGGATTTTGGGAGACTCGTGGATACATTGGTTGAAGGTGCATGCAGAAAGCTGTGGAGTATCTATAGATCTTGGATTCCCACGTGTGGAAGTGCACTGGCATGGAGTACGTGGAATGAAGTGGCTGGACTTGCTACCTCTCTGTGCAACTTTGAAGATAGAGGAACATCCAGACAAAATTGTAATTCATTGTGGAGGGAACAGTTTAGGACATGTGTCTGGAATTTCTTTGCAATTTGCAATGAAAGAAGGACTTCAGAAGATCATGGATATGTTTCCAAACTTCAAAGTAATGTTTTCACGGATTGCTCAGAGACAAATGTGGCTTTGTTCTTTCTCATGTGGTCCACAAATGGAGAAAGCAAGGCGTAAAGTCAATAAGGCTGTTTGTGCTTTCCTAAGAGATTTTGGCATGTTCTCTTTTCACAATGAAAATATTATGTTTCGTAGTACATACATTTTTCGCAGAGATGGAATCCATCTTACTTATGCTGGCACTCAGATTTTTCTGAGAAATGTACAAAATGCATTGCAACCTTTTTTTTAGAAATGCAGCATCTATTTTGAAGTAGGTGTTAAGTATTTATAATTTTTGACATACAAACACCTCCCAAAGTCTCTTTTCAGAGCCACCACTTCCTCCCAGAGAAAAAAGCAATGGTTACAATAGGGCAGCACCCCATTTTTTTTTATTTTCGCAAACTGTCCGCAGACTTTCAAGAAATAGAAAGGGCCCTGCATTCTTTATTGTTACTTCTATTTTTTAACTGTGAAAGGCGGCTCTGAAAAGAGCCTTATTTTTTTTTTTTGATTTTTATTATTTTGTATTTTTTTGTTTTTTTACAAACGACACACTGGGAGAGGAGGGTAAAGGAGGGTAAAGGGGGGACACCAACCACAGGGATAAGAAAGGGCGAGCTGAGAGAGTAAGATGTAGAGTGGGTTTTATTTGGGTCGTGAGCAGGTCTTCTCGTGCTCTGAGATGATAATCTCAAAAGCACTCCGAAGTCGCTCCCCCCTACAGAGTACTGTGTCACAGTACATACATACAACTGTGACCCTCGAAAGGTAAGGTCATCAGAATTCTGTGTGGCCTGTGAGGCAGCTTGAGGAAGACGCTGTCCCACAGAGGTGTTCCTTTTGGTGACAGGATCAGAAAAGGAGGATGAAGTAGAGTCAATCAACCTACTACGCTCTTCGCAAGGTACAACCTTGCGAATGGCCCCAGTGTGGAATGAGTTCAGGTGTCGCTTCATGGTCGTAGTCCCAAAGCTATACGATCCATGCCTCCCGCGACTGAGTACCATTTTGCACTCGTTGCAGGTGACACGGTTTGCACGAGCCTTAGGACCATTCCCATGAACGGTAAACAACCGCCACACCCAAGAATCACGCCGCGGGTGGCTAGTCGGGATTTCCTCTACCTCATTCTCATCATCCTCTTCTTCCTCCTCTGTATCCTCACTCCTGTTCCCCTCTTCAGGCCCTTGGGGAAATGGTGGTGGTAGAGGGGGTGGGTTGGTGCTGAGGCAGATGTAGCACCATGTGGTAATAGTCGAGCCATGGATGTCATAGGCTTGGAGATGGAAATCTCAAAATCTGCAAAGTATGCAGCAAAATGCAGTGTGCTAGGTGGAATAGTCAGAAACACAATGAGAATGCGCTCTAGGGCGTGGTCTTATATAGGGGTGCTTGTGCGTGGGTCGCGGACATGCGCGCCGTCCGCAAGACAGATCGAACATCAAAAAAGGTTCAAAAAGTCACAAAAACTATTTGGAAAGTTAGGATTAGTATGTGGGAGTTGTGGTATGGTGATTTTCTAATGAGAAATATTGTGGATTACTTGGAAATGTACTTTTAAACTGTTCAAGGACACGAACAGTGTTCGCATTTAGAGCACGAGATGAGCGTGGGCGCGGTCACATGATTGTTTTGTGAGCATGTTCGCTAAGGTAGCGGCCGTCCGCAGGACACCCAATGTACGGACATTGTTTTGCGCATGCGTGTTGATGTTCTACGGACAATGTTCGGGTCCTGAACTAATTAAAAGTGCGTCACATGTAAAACGAACAGTTACAGACAGCCGTTTGTTCTTAGCACAGTTTAATTTATTTGCTAACAATACGGACAGACATAGCATTTCAAGCACACCTCCATTTGCGTTTATTTACGAACAATTCAGGACACCACGAGTGTTCTTAGAACAGTTTCTGCTTGCTAGCGAACACTACGAACAGGCATAGTGTTCTTAAGGACACCTCCATTTTCGTTTATTTACAAACATTTCAGGACACTCCGAGTGTTCTTAGAACATTTTCAACTTGCATGAGAACATTACGGACAGATGTAGTGTCCTCAGGACAGTTACATTTTTGTTTCTTTACGAACATTTACGAACAACCGCGCTGTCCGTGGACACCTAAATTGGTTTCATCACAAAGAACTGAAAGTACTTACAACAGAATATAAGAAAAGTAACTTTATTTTATATATATATACAATTATGACTGGGAAGGTGGGGCAGAAACGGAAACAAAAACAGGAGAATTAGGGATTTCTAGATAACTGGGATCAGGTGAAGAAGGGAAGGAAAAATCATCGAAACGCTTTGGTCCATAGACAGGGTTTGGGGTTAACTGAGTGGGATAGGGTGAGGGGGGACAAGTGCAGGTTGGACAATGGTGTGCTGTTGGTGGTTTCATATGATTTTCCACAAAGTTTTTCAAATCCATAAAATTTTGCATAAGGTCATCCATTTTTTGATTAATCTGTTGTAGAGTGATATCCTCTGATTGTTGTTGTGAGATGCTTGGAATTTTTGTATGGTCTGTAATAAAAAAAATGTATATGTTAAATGTATACAAAATAATATGTATTAATTGGTTTATATAGTAAAGTGTGTACCATTAAGTGGACTATCTTCAAACATTTCCTCTCGTGGGAAATGCTCCTCTATCCAGTCGAGAGTACTACACATTTCTGTGAGAAAACAAAAAAGTAATATGTTTTTTTTTTTCTAATATAGAAAGTTTATAAATATATGAGTAAAAAGAAGTGCACTTACTATGTCTGGTGAGATATGTAATCAGTAGTCTATACGTCTGGTCTTGCTGTTGGTTGTGGAGCTTCTGTGAGGTAATTATGGTGGAAGCCACTTTATCTTCTTTTGGTATATTCCATTTTAAAACATATTGTATTTAAATGAATGGTTAGTGTGTTACATATACGGGTTACATTTTTTAAGTATTACTACATATACTTTGTATGTGTGCTGTTTTGTGAGTTTGTTTAATGTTCCTATGTTATGATGTAACTATTACACATACCCCCCCAGAGTATTTAGGTTGTCCGAACATGTCTGCGGACCGTCAAATTCAGTAGAAAGGGTTCAGTTTGTTCCATATTATATGTACATAAAGTCAAAGTTATTATTGTTAAGTTGTGCTACTAAAAAACTATGAAATTCAGTAAAAAAAACTTTGTTACAGGGACGGTATGGTTAAGTTGCACTAATAAAAACCTTTGAAATTCAATGGAAAAACGTTGTTAAAGGGACGTTATGGTTAAGTTGTGCTACTAAAAACCTATGAAATTCAGTGAAAAAACTTTGTTAAAGGGACGTTATGGTTAAGTTGCGCTACTAAAAACCTACGAAATTCAGTGAAAAAACTTTGTCAAAGGGACATTATGGTTCCAAGTAAAACCGAAAAACCCTTGAAATTCGCCAGCTATGGTAAGCTAAGCAACCATAACTTGCACCACCACCATGCACTGCTAAAACCTACACCCAGGACATCAAAGATGACATCACAAATGTCATTGATGACATCACTGATGAAATCACATGTGTATGTACTTTTCATGAAATATGTGTACAAGGGATTCTTATTATAATGTTGCGAAACAAGTGTCAAGGATCATTGCAATAAATATCGGGGGGTGGGCGGGAAGGAGAAAGACACACAGCGTTCATGTGCAGGCGGCAGATCCCGCTCCTCGGCCCTCCGCTGGCCACCGTGTGCCGATGGCGTGAGCGGGGGGCTGGAGGAAAAGGGAAGACACGGAGCATGAGTGGGGGTGACAAGAAGGACACATGGGGTATGAGCGGGGTGTGTGAGGAACAGGAGACAGACACGGGCATGAGCGGGGGTGGGGGACTTACTGTGCAGGCGGGATGCAAAGACTCTCATGTGAGGAACAAAGATGGCGGGCGTCTCTGAAGCCAGACGGACTGCACGCTTTCACCGCATCCAATGAGAGAGCACGTCAGATGTCCGCGGACATCACGCAAGCTGCTTGCCCAATCACCGTCCTGTCCGTGGAGCGAACAGGAAAGTGTGTCCGCGAAGCGAACACAGATATCACTAATTTTTTTCACTTACATTTTTGTCATTTTATTAAAAACTACTGAACGGATTTACACCAAATAATGCAAAGCACGCTTTCGCGAACAAGCCGCCGCTCCTGCCGCAAATTTGGTGTAAATCCGTCTAGCGGTTTGGGCTGTAGGCGTGAGCAAAGTTTTTTCCCATTATGTCTATGGGAAAAAACAAAAGTATTGGGACCCCACTATAACTTTTCCCCCCCTGGACGAATCCTCACCGAACTTTGCAAAAACATTCAGAGTGGGCCATATACTTTTATTGCAAAGTTTGGTGAGGATTCGTCCAGGAGGAGCGAAGTTATAAGCCGCCCAAAAAGTGCTCTTCCTATGGAAACACCAACTTAACCATAACTACATAGTAATATGCACATGTGATGTCATCAGTGATGTCATCAATGACCTTTGTGATGTCATCGTTGATGTCCTGGGTGTTAGTGTTAGCAGTGCACGGTGGCGCGAGTTATGGTTGCTTATCTTACCATAACTGCCGAATTTCAGGGGTTTTTCGGTTTTACTTTGAACCATAACGTCCCTTTAACAAAGTTTTTTTTACTGAATTTCATAGGTTTTTAGTAGCGAAACTTAACCATAACGTCCCTTTAACAAAGCTTTTTTGCTGAATATATATATATATATATATATATATATATATATTACATGGCCACGGCTTTTGCAAATTTGTTGAAAATCCGTCAGTAGTTTATTTTTAAAATGACCAAAAAGTAGGTAAAATTAGTGATATCTGTGTTTGGTCCACGGACACACTTCCCTGTTCGCTCCGCGAACAGTGTCCTGATTGGCCAATCGGCTTGCGTGATGTCCGCGGACGTGCAACGTGTTCGCTGATTGGACGGTGTTAAGCGTGAAGCGCGTCAGATTTTCGGTAGCGCCCGCTATCTTGGAATCGCGGACGTCCGTGGACAGCGCAGTGAAAGTTTGTTCTAAATGTGTATTTAGTAGAGTGTGTTGATGTGTAGGAGTGTTTGGGGAGGATGGAAGGGTATGAGATAGGTGAAAAGTGCTTTTTTATGTGCTAGACGTTCTTTTTGTGTTCGATTTGTCTGCGGACATCACAGGTGTTCTGAAATGTTCTAAATAAACTGAATGGGGGGTGTTCTGAGGACTCAATATGTGTCCGTTTTGTTCACAAGTAAGCTGAAACTGTTCTAAGAACACTCGCAGTGTTCTGAAATGTTCGCAAATAAACAAAATGGGGTGTTCTGGGGACGCTGTCCGTATTGTTCTGTGGCAAGTTGAATGTGTTCTAAGAACACTTGCGGTGTCCTGAAATGTTTGCAAATAAACAAAATAGGGGTGTTCTGGGGACGCTGTCCGTATTGTTCTGTGCCAAGTTGAATGTGTTCTAAGAACACTTGCGGAGTCCTGAAATGTTCGCAAATAAACAAAATGGGGGTGTTCTGATGACGCTGTCCATATTGTTCATTGTCAAGTTAAAAGTGTTCTAAGAACTCTCGCGTTGTGCTGAAATGTTCGCAGGGGGTGTCCTGAAGACGCTGTCCGTAATGTTCGATGGCAAGTTGAAAGTGTTCTAAGAACACTCGGGGTGTCCTGAAATGTTCGCAAATAAACAAAATGGGGGTGTTCTGAGGACTCTGTCAGTATTGTTCGTTGTTAAGTTGAAAGTGTTCTAGGAACTCTCGCGTTGTCCTGAAATGTTCGTACATAAACAAAATGGGGGTGTGTTCTAAGAACACACGCGTTGTCCTGAAGTGTTCTAATAACTCTCGCGGTTTCCTGAAATGTTCGTAAAGGCGTCCTGAAGACGCTCTAAGAACACTCAGGGTGTCCTGAAATGTTCGCAAATTAACAAAATGGGGGTGTTCTGGAGACGCTGTCTGTATTGTTCGAATGCAAGTTGAAAGTGATCTAAGAACTGTCTCGGTGTCCTGAAATGTTCGCAGGAGGTGTCCTGAAGACGCTGTCCGTATTGTTCGATGGCAAGTTGAAAGTGTTCTAAGAACACTTGGGTTGTCCTGAAATGTTCGCAAATAAACAAAATGGGGGTGTTCTGAGGACGCTGTCCGTATTGTTCGTTGTCAAGTTGAAAGTGTTCTAAGAAGTCTCGCGTTGTCCTGAAATGTTCGTACATAAACAAAATGGGGGTGTGTTCTTAGAACACACGCGTTGTCCTGAACTGTTCTAAGAACTCTTGCGGTGTCCTGAAATGTTCGTAGGGGGTGTCCTAAAGACGCTCTAAGAACACTTGCGGTGTCCTGAAATGTTCGCAAATAAACAAAATGGGGGTGTTCTGAGGATGCTGTCCGTATTGTTCGTTGTCAAGTTGAAAGTGTTCTAAGAACTCTCGCGTTGTCCTGAAATGTTCGCACATAAACAAAATGGGGGTGTGTTCTAAGAACACACGTGTTGTCCTGAAGTGTTCTACGAACTCTCGCGGTGTCCTGAAATGTTGGTAGGGGGTGTCCTGAGGACGCTGTCCGTATTGTTCAATGGCAAGTTGAAAGTGTTCTAAGAACTGTCTTGGTGTCCTGAAATGTTCGTAAATAAACAAAATGGGGGTATTTTCTAAGAACACACGCGTTGTCAAGAAATGTTCGTAGGGGGTGTCCTGAGGACGCTGTCCGTATTGTTCGTTGTCGAGTTGAAAGTGTTCTAAGAACTCTCATGGTGTCCTCAAATGTTCGCAGGGGGTGTACTGAAGATGCTGTCCGTATTGTTCGATGGCAAGTTGAAAGTGTTCTAAGAACACTCGCGGTGTCCTGAAATGTTCGCACATAAACAAAGTGGGGGTGTTCTGAGGACGCTGTCCGTATTGTTCGTTGTGAAGTTGAAAGTGTTCTAAAAACTCTCGCGTTGTCCTGAAATGTTCGCACATAAACAAAGTGGGGGTGTGTTCTAAGAACACACGCGTTGTCCTGAAATGTTTGTAGGGGGTGTCCTGAGGACGCTGTCCATATTGTTCATTGTCGATTTGAAAGTGTTCTAAGAACTTTCGCGTTGTCCTGAAATGATCGTAGGGGGTGTTCTGAAGAGGGTGTCCGTATTGTTTGCTAGCAAATTGAAAGTGTTCTAAGAACACTGCTAATGTCCGCGGACATTAAAAGTTTCCATAGGCCATAGTTGAAATGTTTTACTCAATGGGTGTGATATGCTGCCGTGGTTGTGGCCAGGGCATAGAGTGTTGGGTGCATGGCCAAATAACCATGCACCCAACACTCTATGCCCTGGCCACAACCATGGCAGCATATCACATTTATAGTTGCTTATAACTTTGGGTCAAAAACAAATTTATAAGGAACAAAGTTATAAGATACTATGGGTGTGATATGCTGTGATGGTTGTGGCCAGGGCATAGAGTGTATACTTACTGTTTGGTTTAGTAACTGGAGTACATGTATTTCTTGTTAATTTCTGTGATAAAAGAAAATAGCACATTAGTATTCGTATTTTGTAATGACATTTTGTAAATTTTTTTTTTAGACCCTCATATTTAGTAGATTTGAAGCCAGAGTACTGTGCAATTTGCTCAGTTTCTATGTTCGTTGCTAAAATCATTGGGTCTGTGGGAGAAAAAGAAATCCATGTTGGATTAAAAAAAAAAACTTTTTCTGTTATGCTGCAGTTTATTTGTTTGTTTGTTTTCAGTGTTCATTTGTTGTTTCTGGCAAATGCTTTATACATTGGGTTGTTGCATTGTTTTTGGAGCAGTAACATATTATTTATTTGTTTGGATATTATGAAATTTTGGAGCAGTTAGATACCAGTAGGTGTATTCTAACTGTCTATTTTTTTATATATTTTAGTGGTATTGATTTATCTGTTTGGATATTGTTAAAGTTTGGGACAGTTAGATGCCAATTGGCGTATTCTAACTGTCTATTGTTTTTATATATTTTAGTGGAATTGATTTATCTGTTTGGATATTGTTAAATTTTGGTACAGTTAGATACCAATTGGCGTATTCTAATTGGCTGTTTTGCTCTAATTTAGTGGTATTCATTTATGTGATTAATGGTTGTAGATTCTTTGGGCAGCTAGATAGCTTTTGGAATATTCTAACAGTTTATATTATTTACTACAAATTTACTTGAGGTTTAAGTACAGTTTAGTTATCAAATCTTGGTTTTAAGAACATTAAATAAGCGTTTGTAAGATTTGCTGGTTATCTCTGCTTTAGAGTAATGGTACTATCATTACATTCAAACCATCCACATTTCTTTTTTATTTACGCAGTGTAGTGCCCTGAATTGGTTGTGGCTCCTGCGTGGTAGATTATAACTATTGTTGTGAAGGTTTTCTTACCAAGTGATATTTGACCATGTGTGAATCCAGTCAGCTTGCAGTTGTTTTTGGTACCATCTGCATTGTAACGTAGAAGCATTAGTATTACGTATTTTCTATGTGTTTGTATTACTAACGTGAAGCGATTATCTAAATTGCAGGTAGAACATAATCTACCATGGTTTGCATTTTGTACAAGTTGCTGAAATGGAATGGATTCACAATTAGGTATTGATATATATATGAAGCGTACACTGGGGATTTCCTCTTGTGTCACATTGTTGCAGAGAGTGTATGTATGTTTCCACATGTATGAAATCTGGAAGATTTCATTTATAGGTATGTTTTTGTTTTCCAGTACTTGTAGTAAGTACATTAGAAATTCTTGTGGCTCTTCCTGTGAGTTTATAGTGAATTTCACCATTCCAGCACAGTAGTCCAATTGTTGTCTTATTCCATAAACACCATACGTGTTGTCAGGATTGTTTGCTGCATTTCTGTGAAGTACTAACATTTGCAAACACAATGGTTCTGTACTGTGTAAGTAAATGTTCTCAACAATTGGTGGTAATTGAAATAGAATATTCATTGCTACATTTGCGTAGCAATTTACACCAACTATATTTGAGAGTTTAAATGGACCAGGTAGTTCTGTTTCTGTCTGCTTTTTTTGGAGTTTGTCTTCCTTCTTTGAAGAAGTACCTGGTTTACTTTCCCTAATTAATTCTTTTTTTATTGTGGTACTTGATGAAGTATTAATTTCTTTTACTCTCTTTGGAGGATTTGCAGTGACATCCTGTTGCTTTTCTGATCGATTTATTTTTCTTTTATAATATTTTACTTTTTGTGGAACAGAATATGTGTTTAGATGGGGAGTGTATAGTGAGCGAAGTCTATTGTATTCTAAAATGCAAGGAATATCAGCGTTTATTTTACTTGCATCAAAGTTGATTAGAAATAGACCGTCAAGTGTACGTAAGCGTGATAGTGCTACATAGCTCATGCCTTCTTTAAAGACTGTGTTACCAATATCTATCATTGCTTTGCCTAGGGTAAGACCTTGTGATTTATGAATTGTGACTGCATATGCAAGAGTTAGAGAAAATTGTTCTCTGCGTACAGACATGTCTTTGAAGAGAAGGAATCAAGCTGTTGAGCGTCCTATCCTTTTAACTTCTGAAAGTTTGTCAAAGAGTATATTGACAAACTGAATTTTGTTGTCACGTGGGTATGTTTGAATGCCAACAACTGTATCCAGTGCTCCATTAACTAGTCCTTGGTCCACGTCAAGGTTGCGTTTAAGCACTGCTCTGCAATTTAAGGATCATTTTAATATCTTTTCTAAGCCTGCTGTGTTTGAGATTGATTTTTCTAAACTATTTAGTCTTGTTGTGGCTTGGTCACACATAGGTACTGTCATATCATGTACATCTAGTTTGTCTGTGGCGCTAATTTCCATTATTGGTTGCATTTCTTTACTTAACATTATTTCATTGAATTTGAAACAGCTTGCAAGAGTTGGCATTAAGGCCATGCAATTGACATTTCTGTGGGCTAATTGTTCCATAACATCTGTAGCACATGCATTATCGCCATAAAGTGCATTAATTTGCCGAGTTTTCAATATTGTTTCTGCTTCTTTAGAGAGTATACCAACTCTGATACTTTTTTGCCATAAGTGAGATCTGCAGATTGCTGCATGTTTTCTGTTAATTCTATGTATTGTAAATGTTGCCAAAGGTTGACATTTCCAATGCTGCCAACAGTTTTACGGCAGAGCTTGTGTTTTAAAAATAGGCTCACCTTTTACTGGTGTCAATTGAAGAAGATCTCCTAAAACAATAATGTGTTTTCCTGCAAAGAGCTCTTCATAGTTTGTTTTCAGTACTTCTTGTAATCTGAGGTGAATGAAAGCCGACATTAGGTTAGAGACCATGCTCACTTCATCTATTAGTAGCATTTTCATTAGTTTCAATACTCTGCGTAGTTCCATTGCAGCTTCTGCAGAAGGTTTGTAATAGTCTCATTTGTTCTGGTGTTCTACTGGCAATAGTAGTAATCGGTATAAAGTGAAACCACCTATGTTGTAGGCAGCTAAACCAGTGGGGGCAGTGACAACAGCTGACAGTTTGTTGTTTGTCAATTGTTGAAGGAATTTACTGATGATTTTGATTAGGAATTTTTTGCCAGAACCAGCTTCACCACTGATGTACAGTAGTATAGGTTTATAAATATGGCAGGAACATTCTTTATTTTCATGTTGTACACCATGTGCAATTTGTTTTGTTACTTCTTCAAAAATGCTATGTTGGTCGTTGTTTAGTTTTGATTGTAGTATAGTTAAGTCTTCTTTATCTTCATACTGACACATGGGGCCTCATTACACGGATGGCGGTAAGGATTTACCGGTACCGGTAAAATACCAGTACCGGTAAACCCTTACCGCCTTACTATGAGGTCCCTTTGCGGGTTGGGGGATTTAACTCCTGCTTTTTGCAGGCGTTAAAAACCAACCTGCAAAGGGACCCAGGGAGCTAATTACGGTAGCACAATTTGCGGTACCGTAATTAGCGCCTTCCCCATTCCCATTGAGCCCTATGGGGCAAAAATGGGAATGGGGAAGGGCAATGGTGGAAGGGGGAATTACCGCCCCGCCAACCTTGGAATGGGGCGGTAATTCCCCTTTCCGCCAAGGCGGTGCCGGTATTTTACCGGCATGAACCATGGCGCTAATAGCGCCATGGTTCTCCGCCATCCGTGTAATGAGGCCCATGGTGGCTATCATAGCTAATTCTGCCTCATTTATTATTAGTGGTTCTCCCAGTGGTTCTTGGCTTCCTCTTACAGAAGGTTGACTACTGTCAGGAGTGTCTTTATCTAGTTGGGCCTGGAGTTCTTCTTCATGTTGCTGTTCATTGTGCAACATTGTTTTGTATTGTGTAAAGTTTAGATCAGTTATAGTGCTTTCATTTGCTTTGAAAGCATCTTCATATGAGTCATGATATGATATGATATGATATGGCATTTGTAAAGCGCCTATACACAAGTGTTTCATAGTTTTCAAGTATTTCTTCTTCTTTTCTCCATGGTTTAAAGAGTTGTAGCAGGGACATGTAATATATGTATTTATGTTGAGGAGTCTTCAATGACAATTTGACATGATTAATTAAATTTGGTTTAGTGAGTTTAACTAAGCTGCCTTCACAGTTTGTCACTCTGTATTTACCTTTTTTTTCATCAGGTTTTATATTATTTTTTTGTATGTGTAGTTTTGGGCTATGTGGTATAGACACATGGTTTCCAAAGTATTACTTCTGTTTGGGTAGTATGTGTCCAATAAATTGTTTTTTTAAAATGTCTTGGCTGTTGGGATCATGTTTGGCTATTGTTTCTATATCTTTGTATGTTTTTAGAACTCTTTTTCTAGATTTAGCTGGACCAAGACTTAGCCATACTATATTTTCAGATTTACCATGCAATGCAGTACCAGTTAAACAATCAGCTGCTTCATATGATCCACATTCTCTATGGGAGAGCATTTTTATGCCCAAACTGTATAATTTCTGAGACACTGTTTTATCTGATGACAGGTCATTCCAGAGGTCTTGGAGCTCTGTCTTTTCTGCTTTGGTTAAGTATGCTGTGACATATCGTGCAACTGCAGTAGAATTGTCTGCAATGTACTGCACATCTATGTTTGCATTCCATAAGTGGGCAATGATTGCATTATAATCATTGATATATTTTTCTTCTTCTTTTCTTTTTTGTAATATGTATTTTTAGGTGATTTACCTTTAACACTATGTCTAACTGAAGACATGAGGTGATTCACTTGACCTGTATTTGTAACTGGTCTAGGGAAACCAAATCGGTATTTGGTGTAGTATTTCCCTTTGTTTTTGTATTTGCGACGACAATATTTGCCACATTTATGTCTTTGAAATTGTAAAATGAAGATCACTATTTGTGGATTCTGATGGAATTTCACAAGTGACATATTTTTCAATAAACTGTAAAACAGTGGCATCACTGTCTTGACCAAATTTAGGAGCATCTTTAATCCATAAAAGCGTGTGGATATGTGGTGCTCCTCTGGCTTGGTATTCTTTTCTCCAAAAGAAGTGTTGCACTTCTCCAAGGGGAGGAACAGTTTTATTACAAATAAAATGTAGCATAGCAATGAAACGATGGTGAAAATATCTTGAAACATTAACAGGATCCAAAGAACAAAGTTCTCCAGGTGTTAGTATATCTATGTTTGTTTTGTTTGTATTTGATATGCATAGGAAATCATGTAAATCCTCCCATGCATATTCTGCACAACTTAATGTAACAAACCAAGTGGGTGGGCCAAGGTTTCTGATCATACAACGTACATCTCTGTGACATCGAAACCAGTACTCTTTAGTAACACGCATATTTGCTAATAGATTTGTAATATTTGATTGTAAAACCTCATCCTTTTGTTGCACTTTTTGTAATAATTGTGTAGCTGTCATATTTTCAAAGTGGGATCCTGATTTTAATATGTGTGAAACTCCGTAACATAAAGTTGCTAGTTCACTTTCAAAGAGTAGGTGGAATATGTATTCCACATTTTGTCTAAATCTGGGATCTTCAGAATACATACGTAATGAGCGGTATTCTGAAGCTGATATTTGAATAGGTCTATCATCATACCTTCCTCATTTGCCAGTAGGAAAGAGTAGAGGAAAAGCACATGCTTCTATACTTTTTTCCCATATGCTGATTGGTGATCCTTTTGTTTGACGCATTTGGTATGTTTCCAGTGCATCTTCTATGGTGTCATTAGAGTACAAAGGATGAATTGTATAATGGTCTAAAGTATTTGATATTGTAGCAGAATCTAGTAGCTCAAATTGACCAGCTTCTTGTGTTTCAGTTGTATCTTTCAAGTTTTCTTCAATATTAATTTCTTTGTAATATTCATTATTCTCTTTAAGATATTGTAATGCTTGTCTAACTTTATGTAAATCTCCCAGCTGTTGCCATATTTTTTTGTCTTTTGTAGGTACTCCATTTACTAAGATAATTAAAGATTGCTGCAGTGGACGTTGCACTCCTAGAGTATGCATATTTTCTTTTAGATCTAATGGTACATAAACTACTTTTCCACGAATGCCTTTTACCAATTCAGAGGGAGATAATTTTACTGTTTTTGGTTGAAGGCGTATTATTGCTTGAAATGGGTGTACTGTTTGAATTATGATGCTCTCATATAAATTAAGTTATGTAGGGTTTTTGGTAGTGGGTATAATTCCAAATTATTTGTGATAGCACGTGAAGGAGTTTGGTTGTTGTCAAGTTTTGTAGTGCAGTAACTGCAAAGTATTAAGGGGTCACTTATTTCGTATTTTTTGTTTTCTGCTACAAGGTAGAGAGCTAATTCAAACCATTTAGAATCTTCATTGTCTTCTATTTTATATGATAGGTCTGCAGAGTTCGTGTTACGTTTATAAAAAGTTCTGCGGCAACATACACATACATGGTTTGGTACTTCAGCTGATGTACTTTTAAATTTTAGTATTTCTTTTTTGTATGTGTTTAGCAAAAGGTTGCCATGTGTAGAATTGTTGCTAATTTGGTTTAAAGCTATTTCATTCTGTAAATGGCTTTCACTTCCAAAATTTTTTTTCTGGATATAGTCAATTTCTTGAAGTAAGTCTTTTGCTGTACCATGTAGAAGAATGTTATTTAAATTTGCTAGTGCTAAAACAGGACTTTTAGCATAGTCCAGTTTATAGTCTAGATTTCTTATAGTTGAATGATGTGTTGATATTCTTTTGATATCATGGAAGGTGGTTTACCAAGTAGGTCCTGTAATGCAGGCCAATGGATGTCCTTGTAGTCCTGTGTATTTGTGCACTGGACATGTATCCCTATTTTGCAGTAGTTTCATTTTGATTTTGTCTTTGCTTTTTACATATTGATTGAGGAGTTGGCGTAAAGACTTGAAAAATTGTTTAGAAATGTTACATATTGACTGACGTGCATCGCCATTTGTACACTAGACGTTCTGATTCAGTTGAATGGAGGGGTAATTCTAAGTTTTCAGGGCATATTTTTGTAAGGAGTACTTCTTGTTCCATTATGGTATTATTAACTTTTTCATAACCTCGACCACTGCTATGTATGGCAATTGTTTTTGTTTGTACAATTCTTCATTAAAGTATGGTTCTGTGCTCTTAGTGTGACTCCATTCACCTCCGCAGATACTTAAGAAGTTCTTTCTGTTGACATTTCGTTTATTGAGAAGTCTTTTTTGTAATTTAGTTATTAGTTTTGTTAGTGGTTTCATTTTGTTTAACACTAAAATAAATAACTTTCGTTTGAGAAGAATTGCACTATCTATCAACGCTTCTAAAATTAATTTCCTACAATAGGTTTTAAGCATTGAACCTGATTTCTCTCCTGTTTTTATAAGATTTTGAAGGGCTTTGTGACGGAACATTTTGGCTAAAGTACTTTTCTTGGTATGCTTACTTTGCACTATATTAAAATTTAAAGAAGTAGTTTTATCTGTAGTGATAGCTGTTTTTTTGTTAATTGTTATTTGGTTTGTTTTTCATTTTGATAGAGAAGGCAAAGTTTTTGTACTTGAAACTTCTTGTGTTTCACTAAATGACTGTATTAGCTGTTTTTTTAAAACTTTTTTTTACAAATTCTGCTAGAGATGGATGCTTATGTTGGACACTTTTATTTTCATGTGCTCTACTTCTGCGTTGCTTTCTACGGACTTGACTTTTGGTAGGCATTCTTTAGGGTCTGTTGAAAAAAATAAAGAAGGTATGGGTTGGGGTGTTCTGCAATGTCTGATTGTAAATTGGGAACTACAACTAGTAGGGATGTGTATTCTTCAATTAATATGTTACTAAACTCAGTTTCAGATGACAGAAAAAAATAAGCTAGTGGTGTGGAGAAGTACAAATAGTAAATCTAATGTATACAAAAAAAAACATTTGTTTGTTCTATAATATGAAAATTCTAGCTGTTGAGTGGGGTAATTTGTGTGTCCAAAAGTAGGAATTTGTGCGCCATTCTGGTTGTAAATCGCTGTTTAAGACATGGGGATTTTTGGACAGAATGGTGCACAATCTCTATTTTTAGGCATAGAAATAGCATGAATTAACTTTACAGCATGTTTGAGTAATAATACAAATATTATGGTGATATTCTACGTACTTTTTTTTCTAAAATGAGCAGTTTAATTCTCAGTTCTTCTTTGTTCTTGAAATTCGGCTGCTTCTTTTCAGGAGAATGGTCTTCACTGCAAATGTAAAAGAAACAAATTAGTAATTTTGTTTGTATATAGCATTGTTTTTAATTTAGATATTGATTTTTTTAATTGAAATACTCAGCGCCTTCCTTAAAACCATAAAAACTATCTTAATCACATAAGATACGTCGCACCAGTTCAATACATATGATATGTTCTTAATGCACACATTGTATTGCAATGAGTAACTGTAACAAACAACATATCTTTAGTATGTCTTGAGAAATTCATAATGTACCACTGAATACCACCATTTCTGTAACTAAGCTGTTCTAGGTAATAGTGCCTTAATGTCATGCTTAAATTAAAGTAATCAAATAAATAAATAAATAAATTGTATAAGTATTATTTTTTGAGATTGGAACATAGAGTGTGCATGAATGCAATTTTGTTTCAATATATGTAGTCTATAAATTTCATTTAAAAAATGTTAATTTAACATGATTTGATAGTGTTTGTATTAAGAAAGTAAATAGTATAAAGGTTTATAAGTGATAGTTGATTTTAGGAAATTGGAAAAAAGACAGTAGATTCATTTTAAAGATTACACAAGCTAAAAGTCAGTTTGAAAATGTGTTCATGTACTGTACATAAAATATGCATACCTGTAGTTTGTGTTCATGCATATGAATATGCATGGAGCTGCAAGTAGAAATCTTGGAGACTTGTACATTAATTCTTGTAGATGGTGCTTGCCAATGATATGACACTTGTACTCAGAGAGATTCACAGTACATTTGCAGTGCTGATCTATGATGATGCAGTTGGATGTAGAGGTCTTGAATTTGATTGGTGCATGGTCATGTGATTTCTTAGCTACATCCAATGTGGGAATGGCACAGAGAGTGAAGTGGAAATGGTAGAAGGGCTGTTCATGTTACGATATGTTCGCGGACATGACGGTAGTTCGCGGACATCGGGAGTTACATCCGGGGATTTTTGGGTTCAGAAGTCATGCAAATGAGAATGAGCACTGAAAGGGATTGGTCAGGAAAGTTTAGTGGGTGTGTTGTGCCAGGAGAGAGTTTCTCAGATACTCTTTTTGCTGAGAGAACAACAGATAGCTATGGCTGTGTGTTTCAGAAAACAGATTGTTTGGATTTTGGGAGATTCGTGGATACATTGGTTGAAGGTGCATGCACAAAGCTGTGGAGTAGCTGTAGATCTTGGATTTCCACATGTGGAAGTACCCCGGCATGGAGTACGTGGAATGAAGTGGTTGGACTTGCTACCTCTCTGTGCCACTTTGGAAACAAAGCAACATCCAGACATAATTGTAATTCATTGTGGAGGGAACAGTTTAGAACATGTTCTGGAATTTCTTTGCAATTTGCTACGAAAGAAGGACTTGGGAAAGTCATGGACATGTTTCTTAATTCTCAAATAATATTTTCACGGATTGCGCAGAGACAAATGTGGCTTCGTTCTTCTTCATTTGGTCCACAAATGGAAAAAGCAAGGCGCAATGTTAATAAGGCTGTTTGTGCATTTCTAAGAGATTTAGGCCTGTCCTCTTTTCACAATGAAAATATTATGTTTCGTAGTACATACATTTTTTGCAGAGATGGAGTCCATCTTACCTATGCTGGCAATCAGATTTTTCTGAGAAATGTACAAAATGCACTGCAACCTTTTTTAGAAATACAGCATCCATTTTGAAGTATGTGTTAAGTATTTATAATTTTTGACATACAAACACCTCCCAAAGGCTCTTTTGAGAGCCACCACTTCCTCCCAGAGAAAAATGCAATGGTAACAATAGGGTAGCACTGCAATTTTTTTAATGTTCGCGAACTGTCTGCGGACTTTTAAGAAATACAAAGGGCCCTGCTTTATTTATCTTCACTTCTATTTTTTAACTGTGAAAGGCGGCTCTGAAAAGAGCCTTATTTTTTTGTGATTTTTGTAATTTTATATTTTTCTTTTGGTTTTTTAGACACGACACACTAGGAGAGTAGGGGAAAGGGGGGTAAAGGGGGGACACCAACCACAGGGATAAGAAAGGGCGAGCTGAGAGAGGATGATGCAGAGTGGGTTTTATTTGGGTAGTGAGCAGGTCTTCTCATGCTCTGAGACGATAGTCTCAAAAGCACTCCGAAGTCACTCCCCCCCTGCAGATTAATGTGTCACAGTAAATACATACAACTGTGACCCTCGAAAGGTAAGGGTGATCAGAATTCTGTATGGCCTGTGAGGCAGCTTGAGGAAGACGCTGTCCCACAGAGGTGGTCCTTGTGGTGACAGGATCAGAAACAGAGGATGAAGTAGAGGAAATCAACCTACTACGTTCTTCGCAAAGGTACAACCTTGCGAATAGCCCCAGAGTGAAATGACCTCAGGTGTCGCCTCATGGTCGTGGTCCCAAAGCTGTACGAACCGTGCTTCCCGCGACTGAGTATCATTTTGCACTCATTGCAGATAACACGGTTCGCACAAGCCTTAGGACCATTCCCATAAATGGAAAATAACCGTCACACCCAAGACTCAAGTTTAGTGCGGGTAGTAGGGATTTCCTCTACCTCATTCTCATCATCCTCTTCTTCCTCCTCTGCATCCTCACTCTTGTTCCCCTCTTCAGGCCCTTGGGAAGCTGGTGGTGGTGGTGGAGGGGGTGAGGGTGGTGCTGAAACAGGTGCAGCACCAGGTGGCAGTTCTGCAGCCAGGGATGCCATCTCGATGGTGGAATCAGCAAGTTGCTGGAGAAATAGCTGTGCTCTGAAGAATAGCCAGAAACACAATGTGAATAAGCTCTAGGGCGTGGTCTTTTATAGGGGTGCTTGTACGCAGTTTGCGGACATGCGCGCTGTCCGCGGACAGATCGAACACAAAAAAGGGTTCAAAAAGTTTCAAAAGATATGTAGAAACTCAGGATTACTATGTGGGACTTTTGCCATGATGAGTTTCTATGGAAAAATATTGTGGATTACTCGAAAATGTACTTTTAAATTGTTCGGGGACATGAACAGTGTCCGCATTCAGAACACGCGATCAGCATGGGCGCGGTCACATGATCCCTTTGCGAAAAGGTCCGCGAAGGAAGCTCCTGTCCGCAGGACACCAAATGCACGGACATTGGTTTGCGCATGCGCGTTGATGTTCTACGGACAGTGTTCGGGTCCTGAATTGATTAAAAGTGCGTCACACATCAAACAAACATTTCTGGACATCGCGTATGTTCTAGAACAGTTTAAACTTGCTAGCGAACACTACGGACAGATATAGTGTTCTTTAGGACACTTCCATTTTCGTTTGATTACGAACTTTTTAGGACATCAATTGTATTCTTAGAACAGTTTGAACTTTCTAGCGAACAGTACGGACAGGTATAGTGTTCTTTAGGACACCTCCATTTTCGTTTAATTATGAACATTTCAGGACACCGCTTGTGTTCTTAGAACAGTTTTAACTTGCTAGCGAACAGTACGGGCAGGTATATTGTTCTTTAGGATACCTCCATTTTTGTTTGATTATGAACATTTCAGGACACCGCTTGTGTTCTTTGAACAGTTTCAACTTCGTAGCGAACAGTACGGACAGGTATAGTGTTCTTTATTAGGACACCTCCATTTTCATTTAATTACGAATGTTTCAGGACACCAATTGGGTTCTTAGAACAGTTTCAACTTGCTAGCGAACAATACAGACAGGTATAGTGTTCTTCAGGACACCTCCATTTTTGTTTATTTACGAACATTTCAGGACACCGCTTGTGTTCTTAGAACAGTTTCAACTTGGTAGCGAACAGTACGGACAGGTATAGAGTTCTTTATTAGGACACCTCCATTTTCGTTTAATTACGAACATTTCAGGACACCAATTGGGTTCTTAGAACAGTTTCAACTTGCTAGCGAACAATACAGACAGTTATAGTGTTCTTCAGGACACCTCCATTTTCGTTTATTTACGAACATTTCAGAACACCCGCGCTGTCTGCGGACATCTACATTGTTTTTAAAAAAATAAAAAATGGGAAGTAATTACAACACAATATAAAAATTTAACTTTATTTCACATATATTAATAATTTATGAGAGAGAAGGTGAGGCAGAAACAGAAACAAAAACAGGAGAATTAGGGGTTTCAACATGATTGATATCAGGTGAAGAAGGGATGGAAGTCTCATCAAAACGTTTTGGATTATGGAGAGGGTTTGGGGATAATTGACTGGGATATGGTGAGGGGGGACAAGTACATGTGGAACAATGTTGTGAGGTTTTTGTTTTAAAATGATCCTCAACAAAAGTTTTCAAATTATTAAAATTGCTCATTAATAAATCCATTTTTTTCTTTTAAGCTGTCAAGCGTGTTTTCCATAACAGTTTCTTCAGACATATTTTCTATTTTGGTATGCTCTGTGCAAAAAGAAATATATATGTTAAATATATATAAAATAATAACACTTAAATGGTTTATATTGTAAAGTGTGTACCATTAGCTTCACTATTTTCTGACATTTCGTCATGTGGGAAGTGCTCCTCTAGCCATTCCAGAGTACTAGACATTTCTGTGAGAAAAAAAAAATATATATATATTATTTTTTAATCTAATACAGCAAGTTTATAAAGATATGAGTAAAATGATGTACACTTACTATTTCAGGTAAGATATGTTCTGAGTAGTCTGTATGTTGGAAGCGTATTTATCTTCTCTTGGTATATTCCATTTTAGAATATATTGCATGAATGGTTAGTGTGGTATATATATGGGTTACATTTCTTATGTATTACTTCATATAATATGTATGTGTACTACATTGTGAATGTTTTACATGTTATCATGTTCTAATATAACAATGAAACATGCCCCCCCCAGACTTTTAGGTAGTGATACTGTTGTCCGAATATGTCCGCGGACATCAAAAATGTTCGTGGACATTACATTCAGTAGAAGTGGTTCAGTATGTTCCATATTACATGTACATAAAGTCAAAGTTACTATTGTTAAGCTATGCTACTAAAAACCTATGAAATTCAGTTAAAAAACTTTGTTAAAGGGACATTATGGTTAAGTTGTGCTACTAAAAACCTATCAAATTCAGTGAAAAAACTTTGTTAAAGGGACGTTATGGTTAAGTTGCGCTACTAAAAACCTATGAAATTCAGTGAAAAAACTTTGTTAAAGTGACGTTATGGTTAAGTTGTGCTACTAAAAACCTATGAAATTCAGTGAAAAAACTTTGTTAAAGGGACGTTATGGTTCCAAGTAAAACCGAAAAACCCTTGAAATTCCCCAGTTATGGTAAACTAAGCATCCATAACTCACGCCACTACCGTGCACTGCTAAGACTAACACCCAGGACATCAAAGATTACATCACAAATGTCATTGATGACATCACTGATGACTTATTGTGGCAGGGATAAACTCAATTTTAGAACTCCTCTCCACTTTTGCAGATCATTACTTGAAAGGCTACGTTCAAAAGATGACCCCATATCTTAAAGATACCAGAGATGTAATTAACATCTATGAAAATCTCAACTTCAATCCCGAGACAATGCTTCTACTAGGCTTCGATATTGTATCTCTCTACACTAATATCCCGCAACAAGCGACTATAGATACAGTGGAAGAAATCCTATTAAACAGATTAGATCAAGATCAAGTTCCAACCTCGTTTATACTTTGGTGTGTAAAAGTCGCATTGAAAAGAAACTATTTCGAGTTCAACGGGATGTACTAACAACGGTGGAAGGCACGGTGATGGGGGCCACCATGGCCCCAAGTGTCACCAAATTTTATGTAGAAACCTTGAAAAGGCCAATATATACAGCAATCAGAATCCATTCAAATTGAACATCAAAAAATGGAACCGCTATATAGATGACATTCTGGTGATATGGGAAGGGACAAGTGATCTGGCAACCAATTTTCCAGCATGGATGAATAATTTGAATCCCCATCTCCAATTCACAATGACCTTTGGGAGAGAAACTATTGATTTCCTCGATTTGACCATCTTCCACTCGGATGGGATTTTACAACTGAAACCCTACCATAAACCTACCGATAAGAACTCCCTACTTCAATATACCAGCCATCACATTAAACATCTACGTGACAATTTACCATTTGGTCAATTTTTGCGACTTAAAAGGAACAGTTCTAATAACATCACTTACGAAGCTGAAGCTACAGTACTCAGCAAGAAGCCTAAACAAAGGGGGTACCCTAAAAAATTGATTAAGTGTGCAGCCAAGCGAGCGTTCAATAATAACAGAGACGGTTTGCTAGAAGAGAAACCCAAAAAACCCAAGGACAAAAGATACGTATGTGTTAACACATTCATGGATCTAAGTCTTAAAATCAAAAATGTGATTACCAAAGAGTGGAAAATCTTCAAGATCTCGAAAACACCTTTACCTACACCGATGTTTGCCTATAAAAGAAGCACTACAATTGGCTATAGAGTAAGTAGAAGTAGACATAAACCACTAACACAGAACACTACGAATGTAACCACCCTTTGGGGGCTACCGCTCATAAGCGGCCACTATCCTTGTGGTTCCTGCGGAGTATGTAAACTCACCTGCTAAAGTAAGGAGATTGATGTAGGACTGTCTCAACTCTGGATACAGAAAACCTTAACTAATTGTAACACCAACCATGTGGTATATCTAATAAAATGCAGGTGTGGCTTGATGTATGTGGGCAAAACTATATGCAAAATCAAGGTACGGATTATGGAACACCGGAGTTGCCTCAAAAATAAAACTGAGAATGCCCCGCTGGTTAAGCATTTTATCCAGGCAGAACATGAATATGAGGACTTCACATGGACTGTACTACTGACACTCAAAGGTGGAAACCCGAAGACACTAGAAAACAGACTCTTGAGGAAAGAACAAGAAATTATTTTTGGATTACAGAGCGACACTAGGGTTTGAATGATTCTGTAGAATGGCATAAAATCCACCAGTAAAAATGCACTAGCCCTCTAACAGTTTATAATCTAAATGCATACCTTGAAGTACATTCCTCTGGACAGTGCAAGGTTTAAATGGCTGGTTATTAAGTAAATGTGTGCCAGTAAATTTTGGAGGAGAGGTGCACAAGCGATATTGAGATTAAGTTGATAGTGACTATATTTTGCATTAACAATTATGAGTCTCTCAAACTAATGCTCGTCACCACAAAGGAGAGTACAAGTTTGTATACCACCTGACCGACACCTGCTGGCGGATACTATGCGCCTAGAACAATATGAGACGATGAATAAAGTGATTGAGACTTACTGTATATGAACGAAGAGTATCTACAATGTTACAGTCAACACAAATGTTAGATATGAGTGTAATCTCTATATTGAGGACAATTGAATATCATGTGTCTACGTGGAAGACAATGTTGTGTCTAGCCATCTGATCTAAGCAATGTGGTTATCAACTGCCTATATCTGTTATTATCGCATTTAAAGCCATGCACTTTGTTTGAACCATGAAAAAACCTGCACCACAGGATTATACAGTGTAGATGTGCCCCTTTTCTAATGACCCGGACAGTATTACTGCACGATCACCTATAGATCAGATCAAACCATGCTACACGCCGCAGTGAATGTTGATTCTTAAGAGGTTCCAATATGGCCGACCTCTATCTCCACTACGGTGAATGACGTCCCTAGCGTGGACAGATGCGTGTAAGTTTTCCATGGTTACCGATATACACAAGCTCTTGAGTATCGCGCCGCCGTTAGAGACGCCGTCTGTGAGCATTTGCATTTGAGTTAAGGGTGCCACTTAATCCGCATACTGACCGGACATTTACGAGGTATGTGCTACTTTATTCCTTGAGTCTCCAGCACGAGTGCATGAGTAACGAACTACGTATGTTGAGCCGCGAGTCACAGAGATTTTCTTGTTTATATCCGTACAGATACTAACGCGAGCCTAGGTCGAATATGGATGTGTTTCCACTTTGTGAGGCACTACAGCAGTATTAGCACACGAGCAATACTACCAACCAGACTGGTGGTAAGCCACTAACCTTCAATTCCACCAGGGTATACACTTTATTTATTTATTTATTTATTTATTTATTTATTTACTTTAGTGCTGGCCCCTCCATCTACGCACTCAGGGTTGCACTTTATGGGTGACATCCTCTCCTATTGGTGTATTGATATTAGGCGATGGTCAAAAGTTAGCTCCTATAGTGTTGCACTACACGCTGCCTCTTTTCACGAGGGGAATGTTTTTACTTGAATACATTAAGTACTGATGACATCTGTAAATTTGTTCTAGTAAAGACGTATTTTCGTTCTTCTACTCGTTAGGTGAATAGCAACCTAGGGACACTCACCCCATTTCACACTGCTGCATGACCCACCCCTTGGTACTTTTAGTGGTGACCGGACCCCCATTATGCAGACACCCTCTATGTCATTTAACCTTGCAATTATGGTGCCCAAATTACAAGCATTTCCTCGCTCCTTGTTTGTAGAGACACCAGTGGCCTCTTTAGCAAGTTCTAACTACTCATGAGAGTGACAGCAGTGCCTTTTCAAGTAAGAGCCATTAAAAGGGTTGCCCCCCTTTTCAGCTACATATGACATACCGACTTAGCAGTCTTTTCAGGTGAGCCCATCTTTAATGAAGGAGCCAACCTACTTACTATTGCTAACTGTAACTATCGAATCTCTCGAACTTCCATTTTTTAGCTCTTTTGAGAAAAACACTGATCTAGGTTTTTCATGTATTTATTACAGGTCGACAGCCACTGTATAGCTGACTTCAACTTGATTCATTTATGTTGTGAGCCCCCACGTGCACAACGAAAGGTAACAAAAACCCTTTGTGTTGCTCCCTTGTTCCCCTTTCGGGGAAGTTGACAGATGTACCATAGCTATCTACCAGCTTCTTATCTGTCCCCTTTTCTTTTAATCTACGGGTTACACATGTACACTATACTGTCCTACCTACAAAATAGTTTACGATTTTAATTTGGATTTCCGTGATTTTGACAAATTCTCCTGATGAAAGTTCTCTGAGTAAATCTCCTAAGAACAGAAACATGTCAAGACAATTTCCTGGATGTATACAGGATCACAACAACTTATGTTATCGAATAATAATTAGAAACTGAATTACACTGCCATTTATTTACTGATTGTACTCATTATCTTTTTGTTACCTTACCATTTGTTTGGAATTGACGAAATCCTTGATTTTTAAATGTTGATTTTAACAGAGATTATGTATAGGAATTATGATGTTTATCACTAGATGTGTGAATTATAACCTATTTTGTGCATTTAATTAAAGTTTATATATGGTTTTTTAGAAACCTAATTCAGCTCTGTCTCCTTAATGTATTGATGGACAGCTCAGTAGGACAAGGCGCAGCCCACCTAGGATTATGGAAAGGAGAGAACAAATATAATCTAGTGGACATTGATCTTGATTTAGAGCACAACACTGACTCTACATCTCGCAAGTTGAATATCTTAGACAGCTTTTGCAGTGACATGGACATAGAGTCTGACAGTGAAGACAGACACAGTGGAGATGAGAGGGGGGATTACAGCAAACTCTATCTCATGAGGACAGGTGAAGGGACATTGTGGGAATGCAGTTCCTAGGGACAAAGGGGAGGAGGTTCGGACCTAGATGAACACAAGCAACACTTACCCAACAGGTGTGCTACATTAAACGCATACATTAACAGACTAAGGGCGCAGGAGAGAGGAGACAGCATTGGCACATTCCAGGGGACGACTGTCTAGAGCACATGGAGGAACAAAACAAATACCCATATTAGAACCCACAGAAATATGCACAGACATTGAGGATGAGAGAGGGCCTATTCAGTTCAGGCAGTATCAAAGAACACCAGAGGAGAGGGCAGCATACTCAAAGATGCCCCTACTAGAAAGAGGGGATCAAGGTCTCAGTATGTACCCTGGAAACACACAGACAAGGAAAATGTTAAATGCAGACTACTGCCATTGAGTGCGGGAGAGGAAATGGATATATGAAATGGAAAAGTTGACAGCAGGCTACAGGCTGGCAGCGGGTGACGTGAAGGGACTGTTGGTATCGATATTGGGTGACGAGGCTGATGAAATATGGAAGAAGGTGGGGTTCCCAGGGGTGACCATACAAAACACTGCACATGATGGATCAGCATTCGCAAATTGCAGATTAGCGGCGTGGCAAGCTTTACGGATACAATACACAGACAGGTCAGACATAGGGGCAATTACGTCAAGCAAAGATCCTATTCAGTATATTGAAGAGATTCAAGAGCTTAGGCTCCTTGAAACTCGAGAGCCGTGGGACAAAATGATATCATTCTTTGATCATATCTTGGTGCAAAGACTCCCTGTACAGAAGAGTTTGAAGAAATTGGTGGGGATGGAAGCAAAGGCATGGCCAGAAGTACCGCTCACAATAGTACACCATTGCAGGCTGTGGCAGGAGAAGGTCAAACAAGAGAAAGAGAGAAAGGCTGATGAGACTAAGTTAGTTCAAAAGAAATTATCAAAATATGCCATGAAAGGGGCAGTCATTACATGCCCCACACCACAGAAACAGCAGCCAGCACCAGCAAATCAACCGCAATACCAGCAACCACCACAATAAGCACCTGCCATCGGGGTGATACATGGGGCGGGACGGGATACAGCAGGGATTCAGAAGAAGGGAAGGATTCCAGTGGGGGCGTGGCCTTGGATCACAGATACACCATAATCCGGGAGGTGTTTGGGGATATGGACAGCAGGGACTACAAAATGCAGGAGATTTTTTGGTAGGCTTCCAGGGACAGGGAAGGGGACCACCACAGTTTTGGAATGGCGGGCAGCTAGGACATATTTCAAGAACTTGTCGATATGGGGTGCTTCAACAGAATTGGGGGGATCAGGGACAACAGCAGTACACAGTAGGGGAGGCAGACTATTGTGCTCAGAACCAGCAGCAGCAAGGGCAGAAGCAGGGCTCATTTCAACAGATGCCACAGACACCAACACAAGCACCACCACCACCACAGGTACAGACACAGACACCATAAATGGCAGCACCCTTACCCCAGTACATACAAGCATCACAACCCAGAGGGTCTGTACAGCAGTTAGCACAAATACAGAACACTGACACAACAGAGCCGTTGGACACCATAGCAATGTTCCCGGCCAGATGACTGGGAGGAGTCACCATGGTGGGAAACATTCAAAGGGAATGAACTATCCATGTATCCACAATAGGACAGCCCACAGACGAACTTGATATGTCCAATCCTGTCAGTTACACCCAATCCTGCAGAGGAACATTGCAAAGGGGTGGGGATAGGTGTGAAAATGTTTTCCTTTCTTGTTCACACTGGGGCAACTAGGTCATGCATCCGGGAAGGGACATTTGTGGTGTCAGGTGATGACATGAACACTCAAGGATTCTCTAGGGCTCGAGAAGAGGTTCCTTTCACTGATAACATCACTTTATCTATAGAAGATCATGACTTATCTTTACCTTTGCTTTACTCTAGACACGCACCAGTAAACCTATTGGGACGGGACATCATGAGCAGACTTAAAATGACCATCTCATTAACAGACAAAGGCATAATATGCTCCACACCAGGCATACACATGTTGAATTTAAGAGAGCTTGTTCAGGCATATTGTGGGAGCACAGTACAGAGGGGGTGCCATTGGACCCAGAAATGTCCCAGTATAGAACAGACATGGCAATTGTGTGGATGCCAGGCATTGCAGGGAAGGTATGGAAGGTGCCAGGTGAGTACCTATTCAAACCAGAAACACAACTACATGAGCCAGAAGGAACAATAGTGCCAGTAGATATCGAGGCAGTTTTTGCAAAGGATGATTATATTGCAGTGCATGCAACAGATGACAAGGGGAGAGCGTGGAGAACAATAATTGGAGTGTCAGAATGGTGCAGGCTAACAACAGTGATGGATCAGGATCTCTTTGGGGAAAAGAGATTGGAGATGCAAATGATGTTCGAAATGAGTGCAAGGTTTTGGTTACAGATCAATTACAGAGAAGTTGCACAAAGAATGGCAATGGCGCTTGAGGCAACACCCACATTCTGGGAGGAGAACATGGCCAAGGTACCCGAAAGCTTATGGACCACGAGTCCCTATGATGTAGAGTGCATAAAGAGAATAGGGAGAGTGAAGATAAAATTAAAACCTGGAACAATTATACCATGAGTAAAACAGTTCCCCTTAACAAAAGAAGCAGAAGAGGGCATTTATGAAACAATCAGTGCCCTCATTGAGAGGGGCATCTTGGTGCCATCAGAATCTCCATGCAACACTGCAGAGTACCCCATACGCAAAGAAAATGGGGTCCTGGCCTTTTATCCAGGATTTATGCCCTCTTAACCACATTGTAGACGCAGAGTATCCAGTAGCAGCAAACCCGGCAGTAATCCTGTGTGGCATTGCAGTGGAATCCACCTGCTTCACCATGATTGATTTGAAGAACGCCTTCTTCCCAGTGTCATTACACCCATACTCACAAGATTTGACCAGCTTCATACATCACAACCAGAATTCGAAACATACTTGTTTGACATATGCGTAGTGCGTATCACCTTCGATATTTAACAGGGTGAAGCAGATGGATCTAAGCAACATCCAAACAGAGAGCACTCTGTTACAATACGTAGACGACATTCTGATTTGTAGCAAGAAAGAAGACAAATACAGGACAGACTCAGTGCACATGTTGACAGTGTTAGCTCAAAAAGGGTACAAGGTGGACAAGGCCAAACTCCAGTACTGTCAAAAGGAAGTACTGTTCATCGGGCATCTGATATACAAGGACAGCAGGCATATTTCCCCAAAGAGAGCACAAACAATATGCAACACACCACAGCCTAAAAAAGTGAGGGAGATGCAGCAATTCCTAGGGTTTTGCAACTATTGCAGAGCATGGGTTTTTGATTACAGCCCATACGCCAGACCACTCTTAACAGCACTAATGGAAGCACAGAGAGGAGAAACATCACTGACCTGGACACAAGACATAACTGATACATTCAGTGAGCTAAAAGAGGTGATATGTATAGCTCCAGTGCTAGGGACCCCAGACTACAAAAAATAATTATTCTTATTCTCACATACTGACGGGTTGTTAATGATGGTGGTCCTGACACAAAAGAAAAGCCATAAGCCACTTGCTTACTACAGTGTGCAACGTGACCCACTAATGAGAGCACATTATGCATGTGAGCAATCTCTGGCAGCTACAGCCTTCTCAGTGGAAAGAGCATCTGCAGTAACAATGGGATGCACCGCCACCCTTTATGTGGAGCACGCTCTGTTTGCCATACTGCACAAGTCAAAGAGCACATTGACCACACAGAGAGCATCAGGATATGAGATAATGCTATCCGAGGCAGAATTAAGGATACTGAGATGCAAAACTGTAAACCAGGCAATATTCATGGCAGATGTCTACCCACCAGGGACTGGGCTCATGATTGCACCAAGAACATAGAACAATTCAGTGACGCATGCAAGGTGGAGGAGGATGCACTTGAGGGGGGAGACATGTTCTACATTGATGGTTCTTCAACGATTGATGAAACTGATGGGATCATGAGGACTGAGGCTGCTGGAGTGAGGTTAAAGGAGGATGGGACATGTGGGGCAGTTGCAAGTATCTGGTTACCATCGCATTATTCAGAGCAAGCAGCAGAACTAGTGGCCCATATACTGGCCTGTTAGGCAGAATCACGGGCAGTAGCCTTGGGGAACACTACAGGCAATTAAGGCTACAAGTGTCAGTACAATTTAACCTTTGGTATAATCCCGTGCTATGCAGTTATGTGGTAGCAGTGGCTGAGCAGCCAGACTTATCTCAAGAGTTGAGTCAGTAGTAGACAAAGTTACACAAAGGACCAACTAATACAGTGATTAAAATATACACTTACTCAAGGTTACTTGGTAAAGGAATATACATGTATTTACTCAGTTTGAAATCATTACACTGGCACAAGCAGATCAATATCACACACTAATAAACCACTAATAAAGCTCCAAAATGAAGTGGGAGCAAAATGGCACTTCAGATACTTAATAAAGGAGGGAAAAACAAGGTTATATGAATAGGCAACCCAAATACATTCATAGGCAGGGCAAAGGGTTTCAGTTAAATACAACCAGCAATTCTTATCAGTAGGCCTGGGCCAAAGTCAATGGTTCAGAGTATTTTCTATAGGATAGCACAGTTCTGGTAAGTAATGGTTACGTCTTTGCCACACATTTTGAAGGATTTGGTTAGGCACAAACTTTGATGAATGTTAAGAAAAGGACAAGCCTTCGTAGTTGAGGAAAGTTTCACACACTTTCTCGATGGCCCAACAGATTTCTGGACCGCGTTTGCACAATACCTTGTCAATGAAGAAAGCTGTAGCTGAGGCAGCTGTTCCTGGCAGTTCGAGCAGATCTGACTGTTCCTGAGCTTCAGTCGTGGGGACAAGAAGGAAAACGTTGGGAGGTCCCTGCACTGCCCTGGGAAGAGGCCAAAAGCTTGGCAAAATGTCAGTTTAAGGTGGGAGTGCCTTAAAGTCCCCCTGGTGTCCTTCCCTCTGGTTTTCTGGTTTTTAACATCACTCTTAAGAAAATTCGTCCAGAATAGGATGGTGTCCAGGTGGCTTGCGAGTTGGTTTTTCCCACCAACCTCAGGAGATTCAGACCTGCAGCAGGGCTTCACTGGTGGACCAGGAGTTGCAGCAGTCGTCTTCCATCAGCCCGTCTTCGGTTCTTTCTTTCCAGTGGTCGACTCTGCGTTCCAAGTCCCAGAGACCTGCTTTTAAACAGTTTTTCCCCTATTCATTCAGCCTGGCTGTCACTCACCCAGCAGGGTGGCTTTCCTTGCCATAGTGCATTCAGGTCCCCTAGGAGATTAAGCACAGGGAGTGTCAGACACCTCCCTCACATCCTGTCCACCCCAGACACTCTGGCACCAGAGGAGGGCTTCAGCACAGAAGCCCACCAAAGGGCACCAACGAAGACACCAAACCTGGTTTGGCACACAGAGTTACACAAAAGAAGGACTTTTCCTAAAAAAATGGTTAAAAAAGATGACCAGAGTCTGTTTTTACAGATAGGTCTGGGGCGCAATATTGAAAAACATGGCTACCCCAGATTTTGAGATACCATTGTTAGCGGTCGCGAAAAATCACAGTAGTTGATCTAAACCACTGCCACCAGCCATTTAAAATAGGAAAAGGTAACATTTTACTTTTACATGAGTGTTTTGACTCAGGGGAAGCTAAGCAACCCCTCCAGCACTCTATAGTAAGATACAGTGTGCTGGGTCAGTACATTTAAAGAGACTTGTAAAGTCAATTTAACTTTACATGCTCTGGGAGACAGTAGTCAGTCCCAGAGAAGGTATTTAAACATTAGGGAATCTGAAAGACACCCCTGTGCCACTGCTCTGAAGGTGCTGTCTGACACACAGAAAAAGATGATGCCATGGAGTTTGTTTAAAACACCATAACCAAAGAACACAAAAGTAAAACACACATCAAAATACATGAATGAGTGGGAAAAAAAGGCCCACACTCTTCCCAGGTAGAAAAATCAAATCCAAGAAATCCAGCAAAGTTGCTGGGTCTCAAAAAGTAAGGGAAATTAGCACATATTGAGAATTCTCCCTAACATGGCCCTAAAGCGCAGCATAGGTAAAAGTGTGACAATTTACTCCGATAGGGTCTACATCACATCAACAGTACATTCAGAATTGGCATGATGGCTCAGGAGAGGGTACATGAGAGCAGATTGGACCCAAGTACAACATGAGCTGCTGTTAGGAGAGCTGATTGAAGTAATAACATACTCACACGAGATGGCATTGGCGAAGTGCCAAGCACACACCAACGGGAAAGACGCCACCTCGAGGGGAAATGAAGCAGTGGACTATGAGGCAAAATATGCAGCATATTTTGGAGAATTGTGGGAACTGAAGGAAAGGCCCAACATTCTGGGAGGGGTGCGAAACATGGTGTTGAAAGTAGGGTACAATTACCTACCAGAAACCGGGATTATGGAACTGTAGTTAGCTGCACCGAAGGAGAAAATGGAGCTATGGGTAAAAAGAGGGTGCTCTATGTCTCCCAAAGATGCCCTATGGTGACAGAACAACACAAGGTAAGTGGTCATGCCACTTGCACTACTGAAAACAACACTAGCACAGTTGCATCACCCAACACACACAGGGAAAGAGGTCATTGCTGCATGCATTGGAGAATCATGGTTTTGTCCTATTCTGAATAAACATGTGGCAAATTTCATTAGCAATTGCTTAACCTGCCAACAATTCACAGTGGGGAACACCCTGAGAGTTGTGAGAGGAGCCATACCCAGACCCGAAGGCCCATTTTTGCATCTCCATGTTGACTACATGAACATGATCCAGGTATGTCAAGGATACCGCTTAATGATAATGGTTGTCTGGTCATTCTCAACGTGGATAGAGACTGGACCCTGTCCACATGCTGACGCACTGAGGGCATCCAAATTCCTGGTCTGGGAGACATTCCCAAGATGGGGCATTTGTGAGGTCCTATGGTCTGACAATGGCTCTCACTTCACCAACAAAATGTTCCAACGTATCACTACCCTGCTAGGTATCAAACACAAATTTACATGTGTGTATTACCGCAAGCAAACGGGCTGTGTGAACACCTCAATGGCCTCCTGAAGGAGAGCATTGCCACACATCATCAGAGCACCAAGAACAACTGTCTTCACTGTTCTCATTGGCAATTTTAATTGGGCAACAAGCCACAGTCCGACCGCATGCATCTCCGATTGACTCCTCCCACCACAGCGCTAAAAGATTGTGAGAATACTGCTGAAATGTTGGGTCAAGAAATGTATGATTATGTCACTTCACTGGTTTCTAGTGTTTATTTTATCTCTCGCCAGATGCAACTGACCCAGTGCAGGCCTGAAGACGATGAGCAAGAAAACAACACAGTACAAGAGGCTACAAAGGAACGTGTAGTGCAAATAGGTGATCTAGTTCTCTTCAACAATTTTGTACAGTTTGGAATGTGCCCAGATTCACAGGGCCTCACATAGTGGAGGCTGTAATTGATCGTGTTGTTCGCTTAGAAGGCAAAACTGCCTGGAACCACCTGTAAAACGTCAAGCCCTACAAAGCATCAGCCTTGCCCAGAAGCACAACTGCAGAGATCGACAGGGCCAATGCTGCGACTACCGATGATTTACAAGATAGTGGAAATGCCCATGAATCAGAGACTAGTGGCAACCACATGATCAGACGCTCTCAAGCAGCTGAAGCAGCCACAACAACACTGGTGCAACCTGACCAGTGAAAAACATTGTTCATTGTCTAATCCTCCAGCATAAAGTTGCTACTTAGAAAATTCTCACACGCATGACAGCTGAAACACATTTTATATGACCTAACCCTTTTTCCACACACGCAGGTTGTGGAGCAGTAATTGATATTTTGCGCACCTGACAGCTGTAACGCTGTTTTGTTCTCTCACTCTTTTGCTCACACATGAAGGTTGTCGCATATGTTTCTTGATGTTGCCTCTCATTGCTCACCCTGAAGCGTTGTCCAACCAATTTGTACACTCTATAAGGAGACCTAGACATTTTAGTGCCCAAAATCCTGAGGTATATTTCCGAGTATTCATAGAGTACTTGACCCAAGCCTATCCCCAACTTGAACACAGTGCATGCCCCGTCCTACCCACATTAAGAGAGCCATCCATGAGAAAAGTCTGGGAGGAAGTATTTGCCTTGATTAGTTTGCAGAGCTTGAGAATACTGACAAATATTAACACAATAACGCTTTTTCTGCTATTTGCAGGCAGGCACCTTTATCATCCCTTTAGCTGTGTGGACTTTGTTTCTGAATTCCCACTGGAACAATGGGTATCCTCCTATGGCAATTGTATTTAGAGATGCATGCTACCACTATGACCCATACTAATGTTTCCCCGACCCAAGCAGCAGGAACTACCTTGTCAGGTGAAGGAGAAGACAATGCTGATAAGGTAAGGAGAGCTAAGCGCAGTGTTGATGCAGACATTAATGAAGTCGGCATGTATCTCACAGACACAACATAAGTAACAAACAACTTGTGGTACAAGCACATGTTCTAAGTTGGTTGGGACAACACCGGGGAGAGCTGGTATGTCTATTCTTTAATCCCCTATGTCATGAGTGCCTCCAGAACCTTCATTGCATCAGAGAAACCTATAGCAAGAGCACAATGTCTGATGTACCTCGCGATTTTCCAGACGTGAGGAAGATTCAAGAAAGAACAGCGACTTTAAGGTGGATGTCCAAGGGCACCTAACCTTATAAAGATAATTAAATCAAGATGCTAGATATGTTGAACAATTACTGGCAACTCCATGAAAGGTTGCAAAATATAACAGATGGACCCGAAAAGGGAGACAATCACATTGAAAGACTTTCCATGTCCATGGACACGAGTGAAGGAAGTAGGAGGATAGCCAGGCTGATGGGAGAGACCACAAATATTTATCTATGGACAAGTATATACTAACAATGGTTGGAAGAAGGAGTGATGGGGAGCAAGGCACTGACCTTTAGCTAAGTCAGCAGTGAACAAGGTGCAAGAAGAAAATTACAAGTGCCTGAAATAATGGGAAAGGAGTGCAAAGTTGGTGACCTGGGGGGAGAATGAAGCTGGACCAATGCCAATAATTCCCCTGAAGACACCAGCCCTGTGTTATCAGCACAACAATGATGAAAACGTAGGCAAAAACGAAGGATGGAAAAGGATTGAAATGATCCCGGAATAGGAGCAGGAACTATCAGAATTATCAGTGATGTCCTCCTCCTCTCCAGAGAGTAAGAACTCCCTTTCCTCCCCCTCCTCCTCACGTGAGGGAATTGGTGAAATGTCCACATCCTTGCTTCATCTTCTTCATGGAGTATCCTTCTTTTTTTAATGAAGATAGGGTCTGTCTCGAGAGGAAGCCACCGTGACCCAAATATTTGGCAATCCGAAGCAGCTGGGAAAAACGTTGTGGGGAAAATGCCTTTGGCTGAAAAAAAAAACCCAAGGATGGGATGGCTCTGATGGATAGATCGCTGGGCTGCGAGGAGTGGATTAATGCTCCAAAACCGGCAAACACCGTAAGCAAGAAACAAAGTAGCACACCAGAGTAATGTAAGGATACCTCGTGGGAAAGTAAAACACAAGAAATCAAACACAGGAGGAAGCAGGCAGCTGGATAAGAAATGAACCCAGAGGCTCACTGGAGCAAGAAATTAAATAATAGTGAAGGGCTATGAGGAGGAAAAGAAGTGGGAGGAGACCAGGGGAGGGAGAGAAAGCGAACGGCAGAAAAGGGAAAAGTAAAAAAGAAGGTAGGGCGGATCGCCGCCAAGAGAAATGACTCGGGAGCGCACACAACAAAGGAGAAATTTCCTGTACATTGCAATGCGCCGGATGCCGAGTGCAGAATGAATAAATGGCACTCGGTGGCGGCCATGTTGCACAGAAACTAGACCGCTGAATACGCTCAAAGAAAACGTAACAGCATATTCTAATGGAGGCCAAGTCTCCACTTCCTCCATAAGCACCAGTTACCTAGGTTCGTGACAGGAACAGCAGTGCTGATGGATCACTATTGGTCTTGTGGATATAACGCATATGAGAAATTGCCGCCTGACTGTGGAGGAATTGCTCCCTGGAACACATCAACATGCCTTCACTAGTGGTGCCCAGAAAAAACGTGAACCTTGATGACTTCCCAAAAATGGAAAACAATCGAAGAAAGAAAAGGTTACTAGATGTGGTACCATCTGCCCGAGCTGATAGCACAGAGACACAGAAAGAGCTGAGGAGAGTGAAGAGAGGGGGAAATTACTTCTTCTGCAAATCAGAAGCCGCATTGGATGAAATACCAGCAAATGTTCTTTGCATCAATGATCCCTGGCATACAAACTTATACTAATGCCAAATGGTTACAGATCACTCGATGGGAGTTGATGGTAACTATACACTCAACAGTGAATGGGCTCAATGTCATCAAAGAAGAACTCAGAGCAATAAGATTGGTGGCACTCCAGAACATATACATCCTGGATCTCCTCACAGCGATGGAAGGAGGAGTTTGTGCAAAGATAGGAAGTTCATGTTGTACATTCACACCAGCCAAAGATGAAGATAACGGAACACTCTCAGATGCAGTTGCACAGTTGGCCCAGATGCATGCGAAGATGGAGGACGAAGCACGTGGAATAGGTAAGGACAAATCTGGCTATTATATCTCTGGTCATGGATGCCATCTTGGCTGGCAGATGGACAGAAGGTGATAGTTGGAGCTCGGGCCCTAGGAGCATCATCCCTGTGTGGGATCAAAATATGTATCAGAAGGTGTAAGAAATCAGCAGAAGAAGCAATAGGGATGCAAATTCTCATGGAATGAACATTGAATGAACAATGGATAATATTGAAAAAGAAAGAGACATACTAAGAGAAAAAATAACAATGTGTGATCTATTTCTGGCGGGAATAGAGGTGGACAATCCATGTAACCCAAGGAAGTATGAAGGGAAGCTGATTTGGTGCGAACCCGAAGGAGGATGCGCCTACATATATTGGATGTTCAACGATCATGTGAACTACTATGGACACCTCGCAGGGATCATGAAGATACAGTGTTTGATAGACAATTCATGGTTTTATCCACAGGGGGGACTGAAGAGGGAAAGTCAAAACTCGGCCTTGTTCTTCACCATGCAACACACTCAAACTGGAAGAAGAGCCTGAGACAGCATGGCCGCCGATCTCACAAGCTCACACCAATCCCCACGGCACCTATGAGGGACAAATACAATGAAAGATACCCTGTCAGTCAACTTTACAACCCAACAGTAGTGCGAACATTAGGCAAGGTGGATGAAGACCCTCAGGATGTAACCAAAGACAACTCCATTGACTGTCTCGACTAAAGTGCCAAGAAGCCATGCATCTAAATGTTAGAGACAACACAACATAGCAGTGTTAGACATGAAGAACACATCCGCACATCGGGACACAGTCACGCACCCGAACACACAAAGAACACAGGTGTACAGTTCTATTAGTTAGAGAACAGTAAACATATACATACTGCCTACACGTTTATTATTTTGTCACTAGCTTGTTGCAGTAACACAGAAACCGCCAGAAGCAAAGAAAATCTCATGTAAATGCTTGCAGATGCCCACATGCAACTAACCTTACAGAACACAGGAACACTTGGGGTACCCATCAACGCGGGAATCCACTAACCTATGGACACTATGGGAAAGCACATACAGTAGAAACTAGACTATGTCTCAGGAAGTCACAGTAGGCCACGACGATCTCAGAAAGCTGAGGCTAAGCTGAATACAGCGTGAACTAGAGAGCTGCCATGTGTGGAACAGGACCACTCTGAAGGTTGCATTGTTGCAAATGACATTATTTCTTCTGAACTGAAGTAACACCGGCCTGGCAGACCTGAATAATTCTCCTAAATTCAGACTAATTCAGAGCTACAGAAACTCACAAACATGGTCTCTGGTCACGTGGTCCAGCAGAGCTGACGACGAGCCAAGAATTGACGGCTGAGAAGAACAGAGGTCTCACGAGCCAGACAGTCACTGAAAACAAAGTTGTTATACCCAGAGCCAAAGTTACATGATGGGAAAGGAGCACTCTCATAGTTTTGGTGCTTCACATGCGGGTATTATGCAGACACATAATTGCACATGTTACCTTGAACAGGTACACTCCGAGGTGAGAACCAACTTGGGTCCCAGGCCTGGGGGCTAGCGTCTCAAACAATCACAATGTATGGTCCTAGTGGTGGCTAGTGGGGGCCAGCAACCAATCATTGGGTCCGCATACTGAAACATTTAGAAGGTCATTTATTGGTGAGCATAGTTTCCTTCCCTATATTATAACCCCATCATAAACAAAACCTTCCTTTCTATTAGAATATCTCCTAGTGATCTATAGAGGGTCTTGGACCTATACACACAAGGGGATATTCTAATAGAAAGGAAGGTTTTGTTTATGTTGGGTTAAAATATAGGGAAGGGAACTATGCTCACCACTAAATGACCTGTCACCACAAAATATCACCAGTAGTGCATATTACTAGATTCGCCAATATAATATAACAAGCTATGGTCACTAGAATGATATGAGGCCAAACTCGATCTAAATGCAAGGATAAGTTATTACCTAACTACCACTCTTCTTTTGGCGGTAAGAAAATACCACCAGACCCCAAATTTACACACAATACCCTACATATGTGGTGCATTGGCCGGGAAAGTGGCTACAGAGCTCCTACTGGACGTGGCAAGTGTGTCTCACACTACCATACGTCCATTTCATGATAGCAGTGTCACACTAAAAGTGAATTTTAGAATGTCTCAAATGGAGGCCACATTCCCAGAGCTAGTGCAATATCTGGAGGCAAACCTATATGCACATAGGACATGGTCATCAAATCACACAACAGAATGGCATGACCGCATCTATGGTGAAGTACAGAAAGAACCATTAGACAACATTTTTGCAGAAGGCAGTATAATTCAGGTCTGCCTTTTGAGACTACTAAATGCAGCTGATAAACATGCAGAGAAATATTGTTTGATACGGCTATGTGCCAAGACATGGTTTATCCTAAATAGATCCATGCAAATGCAAGAAAATGATGCCAAGCTGATTAGCAGGTTAAAAGCTGATCTGGATGGAGCAAGTGAAAAAGAGGAAATGTTAAGAGCAGAATTGGAGGTATGTCAAAAAGACATGCAGTCAAAATATAGGGATCTTGACACTCAATTGTCTCAAAGCAAGAAGCAGTTTGAGGATAGTGAACAAGAATTGAAACACTTGAAAGCATTGGTAGACCATATTAGACAAAACAAAGATGAGGTTATTTTGGAAATGCAGGTTTTGCAAAAAGAACATTTTGAGAAAGAAAGTGATCTCCAAAATGCTGAACAGGAAATTGTTAAAATGTTTCAAGAAAGAGACAAGAGAAACAAAGAATTAAATGAATGCCAAATGCAAATGGGCGATATGCAGGAGGTCATAAATAAGATGCGTGATGAAAACAAACTATTTGCATAAGGAGGCAGATAGGTTCCTTAAAAGGTGCAAGGACTTGGAACAATAAATATGCATTTCCAGGTCCCAGGATAGACAGCAGGGCACCACATTCAATGGAGTTGAGGTGTACATTATTTCTACACAGAGAGCTAGTGCCCCAGTGACTGGGACGGTGACTGAACTTGGTTGTAGCACTCTTGGGGGATTTGATACACCCATTGGGGGCCGCCATTAATCCCATACACCTGAAACCAGGGTTGAATCGCAAAGTAGTGCAATTCCATGCATAGCAACGAGTAGCCCCATAAAAATAATGATATCGATCAAAGCTCTGATCAAACCATTTAAAAAAGGAGGGGAGTGCTGTATAGAGGACCACTTAGAAGTGGTGCATGATATATGTAAAGCCCTCCAGATACCTAAGGAACAATAAAGGCAATACTTTCACTTAACTCTAGATTCTCCCACAGCAAGTATCATTAGAGGGTTAAATGAACAGCAGAACATGACATGGGCAGAGTTTGAAAAAGAGATTAGACGTCATTGTTCTCCTTTCCAATCATTGAAAGAGGCAAAAAAGGTTGCATACACGATTATGGCTGGACCTAACACGTCACCACGCCAGTTTTTGCTTTTAATCGCTTTGATGTATCTTTTGACCCCATTCCAATTAGTTTAAAACTGCCTACTTCTATGTACAGAAAGACATCATATCACAGTTAGTCCGTGAATCTGACCGTGACAAGTCCCTTGAATGGATTGTACACCAAAGTGCAAAACTATATGAAGTACTCTAATGTCCGGGTAGAGAAAATGATAAAATGAAAGACGCTAGACCAAAATCTAAAGAACCCTCAGCAACAGTGATGGAGATCAGGTCAGCCAAAATGTCCCTTGAGTTTGCTCAAAGTCCAGGTAAAAATTATTTGGCACCTGAACAAAGGGATAATAAACAGAGATCATCACTCCCTGCACCAATTTTTCAATCACATGATTGCTACATTAGTCCTAGGTACTTAGGAGACAGGCCCCGGGCAGGATATCGGCCTGATATGTCAGGTATGAACAATAATCAGAAACAAAGTCAGGATCAAAGAAATAATGGTCCCAACCAGACATTGGGGACACAAGGCAGATTTGACCCTAACACCATGATATATGGTAATCAGGATAGACCCCGATATGTTGATCGATTTACTGAAAATGGGAATCAGCATAGGGGACAATACTCACAAAATGAGAGACAGGACATGAGCCAGAATATGAATTACGCTCCATGTCAATACAATGAATCACCACCACCAGGGGACTACAACCAAAGGATGGGTGCACCCCGCTCCCCTCCACATATGAATCAAGAGTTCAGAAGCAATCCCAATAGAAATCATTCTCCTGAGAGGTATCAGTATAGATTCAATCAGGGGGAAAACAACCAATATCGATCTAGGCCACAGAGAGAGGATTCTAGAGAAATGGAAAGATTCCAGTGTCTCGAGGCCCAAGTGAAAATGTTGGCTGAGCAAATATGAAAGCTCTCTACATCACAAACACAGTCATCAAAGGAGGGGGCAGAAGGCCATAGCAATGACCGGGTGGTTTCTGCCAAGTGACTAAGTATTAATGATACCTGCAATGCTAAGAAAACAGATTGCCCTGATGTGATTTTGCATAATGACTTTGAGATGTCTAAAGATTTAAAAATGAAAGTACCGGATAATTACCATGTGACAGAAAGTGCAAATACTTCTAAAAAAGAAGTTTGGTTTAATCTGGAGCTAAATCAAACAGTAGAAATGTGCACAAATAAAAAAGAAAAACATGAGATTGCAAAAGAACACAGGGACAGATTTAAGAAAGACAACTCATGCACGGGTAATACAAGTGAACAGGGAGTAAGTGGGTATGCTAGAACCCCTTCCCTGAACAATCAAAACACTAACCAACAGAGGCAGAAAGAATAAATACTCCAAAGGAGGGTACAGATCAATCACCTGAAGAGTTTTTTGAGCCTCAGATTTTTGAAGAAGTTAAAAAGACTGGTTTCATACCAAATAAACACATGTGCACAGAATAAAAAAATGGCAAATTATCAAGTGATGTTTTTACACATGTTCAGTTGGAGGATTGTAGTGTAAACTCTGATGATCCCCGGATGGATGGGCGAAAAGTGGCCACACTCCAAAAAACCTCTGAATATGGGGAAATGAATAAAGTATCTCACACAGAAATGGACAGAAATGTGCTTAGCCAAAAGTGAAAAAGGCCTGAGAAAGGTGAGTCCTGAAATCAGAAAGAATTCACACTTTTTATGTGTATTAGAGGAAGTTGAAGACAGGTATTATGCTCCCATCAATTTGGAAGAGAAATGCAATACATTTGCGATGATTGACACAGGCGCACAGGCCACAATTATGTCCAAAGAATTGGTAAAAAGTATCAAGGAAGGGAGATCTCCACAGAATCAGATCACAGTGAGGCAAGGTGAAGGTCCAGTGCATAATTTTAACGGGGAGGAGGTGCCTATTATAGGTGTTACCGAAGTAGACATGAAGATAGGAAAACACAGAATGAAACAAGAAGTATTGATCACATCTGTTTGTGAAATTTCATTTTTGATGGGGACATGCTGCCTGAAACGATTGCCTCCTCTCATAGATGGGATGAACAGAGTACTGTGGTCCTTAACAAAAAAACCATTGTGACCTAAGAAAATAAATTCACAAAACAGCAGTATAAATGAATGCCACACCGTTGCCAAAACGAATGATGCAGTGGAGGTATACCTCCAGAATAGCTGTATACCTAGCGTTACGGTCATTTTGATGTGTCAAGATAAAATGCAAAGTGGGAAGGAAAAACAATCTGTGCAGATTTATGTAGACCCTAGGAAAAAATGGCAAACTGAAATAGATGAGCACACAGTGTGCTTCTATTTAAAAGAGAAGAAATGCAAACAGTATACTACTCCTAAAACAGACACAGAAAAACACATTACCAGTCTTGCTGAAATACACATGGAAGATGAGCAACCATGGGTTCACATTGGTATAAATAACCATTCTAAAGTGATAAAACCCACCTTAGAGCTTGAAGAGGAAAGGAGCTTTATTAATGAGAAATTACTGCAGAAAATAATGGGGAGGGAGGAGATCCCAAAATTTAGAATGAAAAATCAATATGTCTCTGGTTTGGACAGTCCAGACTTTGAAAACCGAATTGCAGGCAGATGCATGCTAAAGATTAATATTGGGCAGAAAACAATTTACCATAATGTGTGGATAGTGAGTGGAACACAAAATGACTTTTACATGGGCAATGATATCATGCACAGAATGTGCATGGTGTTAGATTTCCTTAATCAAAAAATATGGTCACGGCTAGGTGGGCCTGCACCTGAATTTGAAGACAAAAGAAAGGCTTATCATTGTGCACAACTCGTCCCATCTGCAATTGAATTACAGGTGAGGAAGGATACTATTATTCCTGCATTCACCAAGCAGGTTGCAATAACGCTAAAGTGCAAGAATGGACAACAAATGAAAGATTCTGATGCATTTGTGTGCTTAAAGGATCTTTCAAAATTATGGTGAATAATAAACGACATCAGGATATTCATTTAGAGGAAAATTCTTCATTAGGAATGGCCATACAAAAATCACATTATACTGCAGATTTCAATAACATGGTAATTGGAAATATCCCTGAAAGGTATGTAGATGCAGGGGGTGTATTGCCAGAATATCTGGATTCTCAGCACAAAGGATCTTTAAAATTCAATCTGTGTACCCTTATGATTCAAATGAGACAGAGTGCTGTCACCAAGAGGATTATATAGTATTTGATTTAAATTAAAATGAAACAGATAATCAGCACATTGAAGTGGAAGCTGATATGCCAAAATATTTAAAAGTGGCAGTTTTACAGAGAGACATAGCCACACAGTTGGAAGAAAGCACTGAGATTACTCCACTGGAGGATTTCCCAGAATTCCAAAAATGGTAGAGGAGCAGATGTTGTTAGCAGATACATGTGATAGCGATGAAGATAAAAATGAATTGAGAAAAATATTTATGGAACTTAAAGACGTCTGATGCATATGATTGCGGTCTAACTTACTTACATGTTGCCACATTACCGAAAGGGTGTAGTGGAAATCCAGTATTTCTGCGCCAGTACCGGTCACCACTGGCATGTTAGGAGTCATTGGCAGAGATATTTAAAAACTTGGAGTCTCTGGGAATTATCAGGCCCATTCATAGCACATCCAACACTCCTATTTTGGGTGTGTTAAAGCCAAATGGTCAATGGTGTCTGTGTGCAGTCTTGCGAGAATTAAATAAAAGGGTACCAGTGTCCACATGGCCACTGCCATTCATTGACCAAGGTCTTGCTCAGGTGTATGGCTCAAAGGTATTTACTACCTTAGATCTCACATTTAGATATTGGTGTGTGCCACTGGCAGAGGATATTCAGAATTTGTTTTCATTGTCATTTGATAAGACCCAATACGCATGGGTTAGAACACCATTCGAGTATGTCAATAGTGGGAGTGAGTTTGGTATATTTTTGAGAAAGGCTATGCCTGATGCAGCGGAAAGAGGAACTATAGTTTATGTGGATGATGTCCTGATAAAAAATGAAAGCTTAAAAAGACATTTTGATTAAATTAGACCTGTTCTTGGCCAATTGCAGAAGGCGGGTGCCAAAGTATTTTTATAGAAAGCACAATGGTGCAAGAAAAAAACATGGACTAAACCCACAAAAGAAAAAGGTAGAGGCCATACAGAAATTAAAAGACCATAGAAATGTGAAAGGTTTAAAAAGTTTATCAGGAATGACAGGATATAACGAAGTTTATTGAAAATGATGCTGAAATTACTCACCCATTGACTAAACTACTGAAGCTGAAAGCATCCTGGAAATGGGAAAAAGAGCAATCTGAGGCAGTGGCCAAATTAAATGAATGTCTTGTAAAGGCACCATGTTTAGCATACCCCATAAAGAACAAGGATTTCTTTATAGAAATATGTTTCTCTGAACATTGTATGTCAGCAGTGTTATCTCAAAAAACATGATTTGAATCACAAAACCATTGCTTATGCAAGTAAGGCATTTTCTCAAGTTGAAGTTAAATTCAGTGAATGTGAAAAGGCCCTTTTGACCACTGTGTGGGCATTACAGCATTTCTGCCCCATTATTCACGGAGAAAAGGTAATCATTGAAACAAATCATCAGCCATTGCAATTTTTAGACAGTAAAAGGATTCGGTCAGGCAACCTAGCACAGTCCAGAATTCCTTAATGGACATTGGCATTACAAGGCTTTCCCGTAGAAGTGAGGTATGGCCAAAATAAAAAGAGTGACCACAAAAGTGATGGGTGGAAGGTTTTGAATGAATCTGTACCACTGGCGTTGCTCTGGGCAACCTTCCACACCACCGTTTTTTAGCCCGTCTGTGCCATTGCAAAAGGGGTCCAGCCATATGCAAATCAGTCTGGTACTGCCACCAATGGTAGCAGCCCAGTCCGAACTGCTAGGCCAGGTCCGCTCTGCACAGAAACACAAGCAACCCCAGACATGTTTCGGCCTTTTTGGGCCAGTTCAGTGAGGTGCAGCTTGGTTCTCTATGGCGCAGCGAGCAAGGGACCCACGTCTGGGCATACCCTCTCTCACATAGTGAGACAAACTGTGACCACAAAAGTGATGGGTGGAAGGTTTTGAATGAATCTGTACCACTGGCGTTGCTCTGGGCAACCTTCCACACCACCGTTTTTTAGCCCGTCTGCGCCATTGCAAAAGGGGTCCAGCCATATGCAAATCAGTCTGGTACTGCCACCAATGGTGGCAGCCCAGCCCGAACTGCTAGGCCAGGTCCCCTCTGCACAGAAACACAAGCAACCCCAGACATGTTTTGGCCTTTTTGGGCCTCCTCAGTGAGGTGCAGCTTGGTTCCCTATGGCGCAGCGAGCAAGGGACCCACGTCTGGGCATATCCTCTCTCACATAGTGAGACAAACTGTGACCACAAAAGTGATAGGTGGAAGGTTTTGAATGAATCTGTACCACTGGCGTTGCTCTGGGCAACCTTCCACACCACCTTTTTTTATCCCGTCTGTGCCATTGCAAAAGGGGTCCAGCCATATGCAAATCAGTCTGGTACTGCCACCAATGGTAGCAGCCCAGCCCGAACTGCTAGGCCAGGTCCCCTCTGCACGGAAACACAAGCAACCCCAGACATGTTTCGGCCTTTTTGGGCCTCCTCAGTGAGGTGCAGCTTGGTTCCCTATGGCGCAGCGAGCAAGGGACCCAAGTCTGGGCATACCCTCTCTAACATAGTGAGACAAACTGTGACCACAAAAGTGATGGGTGGAAGGTTTTTAATTAATCTGTACCAGTGGTGTTGCACTGGGCAACCTTCCACACCACCGTTTTGTAGCCCGTCTGCGCCATTGCAAAAGTGGTCCAGCCATATGCAAATCAGTCTGGTACTGCCACCAATGGTAGCAGCCCAGCCCGAACTGCTAGGCCAGGTCCCCTCTGCATGGAAACACAAGCAACCCCAGACATGTTTTGGTCTTTTTGGGCCTCCTCAGTGAGGTGCAGCTTGGTTCCCTATGGCGCCGCGAGCAAGGGACCCACGTCTGGGCATACCCTCTCTCACATAGTGAGACAAACTGTGACCACAAAAGTGATGGGTGGAAGGTTTTGAATGAATCTGTACCACTGGCGTTGCTCTGGGCAACCTTCCACACCACCGTTTTTTAGCCCATCTGTGCCATTACAAAAGGGGTCCAGCCATATGCAAATCAGTCTGGTACTGCCACCATTGGTAGCAGCCCAGCCCGAACTGCTAGGCCAGGTCCCCTCTGCACAGAAACACAAGCAACCCCAGACATGTTTCGGCCTTTTTGGGCCTCCTCAGTGAGGTGCAGCTTGGTTCCCTATGGCGCAGCGAGCAAGGGACCCACGTCTGGGCATACCCTCTCTAACATAGTGAGACAAACTGTGACCACAAAAGTGATGGGTGGAAGGTTTTGAATTAATCTGTACCACTGGTGTTGCTCTGGGCAACCTTCCACACCACCGTTTTTTAGCCCGTCTGCGCCATTGCAAAAGGGGTCCAGCCATATGCAAATCAGTCTGGTACTGCCACCAATGGTAGCAGCCCAGCCCGAACTGCTAGGCCAGGTCCCCTCTGCACGGAAACAAAAGCAACCCCAGACATGTTTCGGCCTTTTTGGGCCTCCTCAGTGAGGTGCAGCTTGGTTCCCTATGGTGCAAGCGAGCAAGGGACCCACGTCTGGGCATACCCTCTCTCACATAGTGAGACAAACTGTGACCACAAAAGTGATGGGTGGAAGGTTTTGAATGAATCTGTACCACTGGCGTTGCTCTGGGCAACCTTCCACACCACCGTTTTTTAGCCCGTCTGCGCCATTGCAAAAGGGGTCCAGCCATATGCAAATCTGTCTGCTACTGCCACCAATGGTAGCAGCCCAGCTCGAACTGCTAGGCCAGGTCCCCTCTGCACGGAAACACAAGCAACCCCAGACATGTTTCGGCCTTTTTGGGCCTCCTCAGTGAGGTGCAGCTTGGTTCCCTATGGCGCAGCGAGCAAGGGACCCACTTCTGGGCATACCTTCTCTCACTTAGTGAGACAAACTGTGACCACAAAAATGATGGGTGGAAGGTTTTGAATGAATCTGTACCACTGGCGTTGCTCTGGGCAACCTTCCACACCACCGTTTTTTAGCCCGTCTGCGCCATTGCAAAAGGGGTCCAGCCATATGAAAATCAGTCTGGTACTGCCACCAATGGTAGCAGCCCAGCCCAAACTGCTAGGCCAGGTCTCCTCTGCACGGAAACACAAGCAACCCCAGACATGTTTCGGCCTTTTTGGGCCTCCTCAGTGAGGTGCAGCTTGGTTCCCTATGGCGCAGCGAGCAAGGGACCCACGTCTGGGCATACCCTCTCTCACATAGTGAGACAAACTGTGACCACAAAAGTGATGGGTGGAAGGTTTTGAATGAATCTGTACCACTGGCGTTGCTCTGGGCAACCTTCCACACCACCGTTTTTTAGCCCGTCTGCGCCATTGCAAAAGGGGTCCAGCCATATGCAAATCAGTCTGGTACTGCCACCAATGGTAGCAGCCCAGCCCGAACTGCTAGGCCAGGTCCCCTCTGCACGGAAACACAAGCAACCCCAGACATGTTTCGGCCTTTTTGGGCCTCCTCAGTGAGGTGCAGCTTGGTTCCCTATGGCGCAGCGAGCAAGGGACCCACGTCTGGGCATACCCTCTCTCACATAGTGAGACAAACTGTGACCACAAAAGTGATGGGTGGAAGGTTTTGAATGAATCTGTACCACTGGCGTTGCTCTGGGCAACCTTCCACACCACCGTTTTTTATCCCATCTGCGCCATTGCAAAAGGGGTCCAGCCATATGCAAATCAGTCTGGTACTGCCACCAATGGTAGCAGCCCAGCCCGAACTGCTAGGCCCGGTCCCCTCTACACGGAAACACAAGCAACCCCAGATATGTTTCGGCCTTTTTGGGCCTCCTCAGTGAGGTGCAGCTTGGTTCCCTATGGCGCAGCGAGCAAGGGACCCACGTCTGGGCATACCCTCTCTCACTTAGTGAGACAAACTGTGACCACAAAAGTGATGGGTGGAAGGTTTTGAATGAATCTGTACCACTGGCGTTGCTCTGGGCAACCTTCCACACCACCGTTTTTTAGCCCGTCTGCGCCATTGAAAAAGGGGTCCAGCCATATGCAAATCAGTCTGGTACTGCCACCAATGGTAGCAGCCCAGCCCAGATAAAGACTCTGGGGTAAGGCTCTTGTAACCAGGACTCATGTCTGGCAGAGAGTCTCCCAGGACCCCCCTTGTTATCTGCATATTTCAAGTAACTTTGGGTTTCACCCTAAGTTACTAAGGGAATCCAGACATGGACCCCTTGCTCACTATTCTTAGAGAGGCACAGCTACACCCTACTGATGAGGTTCAACCAGACCGAAACACGTGTCTGGGGTTGCGGTTGGTACTCTTGTTCAGAGGAGAATTGCCTAGCATTTCGGTGCTGGACTGCCCCAGGGCAGGACGAAGACTGATATGTTTGGGATATTTCTTCTCTGTGAAAGATAGTGAGCTAAAGACTCTGGGGTAAGGCTCTTGTAACCAGGACTCATGTCTGGCAGAGAGTCTCCCAGGACCCCCCTTGTTATCTGCATATTTCAAGTAACTTTGGGTTTCACCCTAAGTTACTAGGGGAATCCAGACGTGGACCCCTTGCTCACTATTCTTAGAGAGGCACAGCTACACCCTACTGATGAGGTTCAACCAGACCGAAACACGTGTCTGGGGTTGCTGTTGGTACTCTTGTTCAGAGGAGAATTGCCTAGCATTTCGGTGCTGGACTGCCCCAGGGCAGGACAAAGACTGATATGTTTGGGATATTTCTTCTCTGTGAGAGATAGTGAGCTAAATACTCTGGGGTAAGGCTCTTGTAACCAGGACTCATGTCCTGGGTTTCACCCTAAGTTACTAGGGGAATCAAGACGTGGACCCCTTGCTCACTATTCTTAGAGAGGCACAGCTACACCCTACTGATGAGGTTCAACCAGACCGAAACACGTGTCTGGGGTTGATGTTGGTACTCTTGTTCAGAGGAGAATTGCCTAGCATTTCGGTGCTGGACTGCCCCAGGGCAGGACAAAGACTGATATGTTTGGGATATTTCTTCTCTGTGAAAGATAGTGAGCTAAAGACTCTGGGGTAAGGCTCTTGTAACCAGGACTCATGTCTGGCAGAGAGTCTCCCAGGACCCCCCTTGTTATCTGCAAATAAAAAGAGTCCAGTTGCTCAAGGATTGGCAGATTTACATGACTGTGCAGCTGAACATGTATCAAATGAAGTAGAAGTGGAATCTAGTTTACAGGAGTTTGAACAATCACCACACAAAGCTTTTGATGAAAAGACATGCAAAGATTTGCCAACTGTATATGTTGACGGTTGTGCTTTTCACATTGAAAATGACAGTAATAAACAATTGGTATCAGGAATAGAAAATGTCTGGTTGAAATATGGAGACATTCCTAGTACACGGATGAGAATTGGGGCTAGGAGTAGTGAAGTAGCGGAATTGGCAGCCATTTATAAAGCAATTACTACTGCAGTTGATAATAAATTTAGTGAAATTGTCCTGGTGACTGACTCTGATTATGCACGAAATAGCGTTGTGGAATATTTGCCTGGTTGGAAAGCAAGAGTCATGACTACGTACAATAAAAAGTCTCTCAAACATGGGAAAATGATACAGGCTATAGACAAATTAGTGTCAGAGAATGATTTAACAATATACTGGAGGAAAATTTGTGGACATTTAAAAACTCCACAAGGAGATAAGGAGGGAAATGATAAATCAGATCATTTAGCCAAAATTGGGGCTGTGATGGGAGACTTGCTCTCTATTGAACACTTACTTGTTGAAATACAGATTGATGCAGTTACACGCTCTAAGGCTCCAAAAGAGGTAGAACAACCAGTAGTGCAATGGAGTTATGATACACCAGATCAAGACCTAATTAAGGCACAAAAAGATGATCCAATCTTGGGAATCTATTATAATCATTTGATAGACCCTGAACAAAATCCTTTAACTGAAAATGATTGTGCGGGAAAAGAAGAGTTGAGCGTGCTATTAAATAATAAAAACCAAATCAGATTACAAGATGGACTCATGATTAGGGAATCCATAACAGGACAAATGCAGTGGGTGGTACTCCTTTCATTCAGAGGGCTAATGCTACACCATGCACATGATGCAATAACTGCAGGACACAGAGGTTCACAAAATACATTAGAAATACTGAAAGATTATGCTTATGGCCACATATGTCCCAAGATGTAGAATTATATGCTAGGGGATGTCTAGTATGTGCCCAATTTAAACCCGCTTCACCAATGCATAGAGCTCCACTAATGAAAAGAGGGTTAACCCTTCCATGGTCAGATTTGCAAATAGACTATGTAGGGCCTGTAAAAAGGTTGAGCAGGGGGAACCGTTATATTTTGAGTGTGGTTTGTTTGATGTCAAAATGGATAGAGTGTATTCCTGCACCAGATTGTAGTGCGCAAACAGCAGTTACATTATTGGTAAATCATATATTTTCAAGATTTGGGTTACCACAAAGAATAGAATCAGATAGAGGAAGTAATTTTACAAGCGCTTTAGTGAGTAAGGTGTGGCAGATACTGGGGGTAAAAAGAAAACTGTATATTGCATACAGACCCGCCCCTTCTGGGGGTGTTGAACGTTGCAACAGGTCTGTTGGGATATATTAAAGAAGTTTGTAGCAGAGGCAGGTTCCAGCTGGGATTTACGTTTACCTCTGGTTTTGATGGCAATCAGATCAACTCCTGCCAAAGCAACAGGTATCAGCCCTCATGAGGTATCGACAGGTATGAAAATGGTGTTGCCACAACATTTGTTATACAGGACACATGAACAGACACTTATAAGTGCATCTACAGTTCATGAATATATGGAAGAACTGAGGAAGCATTTAAAACATGCATTTGCTTTTGTGCAGCGGAATTTGAAAAGGGCTGCTGACAGTGCAAAATCATATTATGATAAAAAGACATCTGTGAAAGAGCATAGTGTTCGGGATCAGGTATATAAATTTCATTTTGGAAAGGGTGAACAGAAAAATTCTAAATTTCTGGCGGCCTGGCAGGGGCCATTTCAAATCATAGATAAGGTGTCTCCAGTGGTATATAAAATATTAAGAACAGAGGGTGAAACGTTAACAGAGCAATATGTTCATGTTAACCAAATTAAGCACTGTCATCCCAAACATGAAGTCAGGAGGCTTGAGCAAATAGAAACAGCTCAAATGCCCTGAATACATGAAAGAAAAACACATAGTACCCTTCATAATATCCAATACCAGAGAAATAAAAATAGATGTGATTTCTGTTGTGGAATAGATGTAAATAAAAATACTATAGGTGGTAAACATTGACAAAAGGGGGCTGAAGCAGATGGTATTATTTTATTACAAGGTTGAAATATGTTTAATGTATAATGATGTTTTGTGTATATGTTTGTTTTCTCTTTAACATGTGCTTAATTTCAGAAACCAAAAGAAAAAGGATGAAATGTTTTGGACTATATATTTAGGGTATAAAGGGTGAAATTGGTATTGTGCTATGTACTTAATCTGCCTCTTTTCTATTTGATTTAGAACAATTAACATATGTTTTGAGGTCGGAGGTCACAGGACCGGAGGACACGGGAGATGATGGAGTCATGGAGTCCACGGGATGAAGATCAAGTAATGCCTCCTGATGGAGGTGAAGACAAAGTAACCGGGACGCCAAAAGAGATGATTCCTATGGAAAGCATCCAAGAGTTCCAGGATGAAAGAATGCACCAGACGAACCAGATGATGTGAAGTTGATGGTCGGGATGTCTCAAAGGTGGACATCATTAATAGAACAATGTTGAACTGAACCTGCAGCATTGTGGGTGCATTATTTCTGATGCATCCTGGAAGTATGGATGGAGTCCCACAACTTTATTGTTTTATTTAATTATTTTAATTAATTATGTTATTTCTTTGTTTTAATTATTTGTTTTATTTTATTATTTTGTTATTGAACTTAAAATGTTTGTTTCACAATTAACAAATACATTGAACATTGGACTATGGACACTTCAGTGGAAAGAAAGTGTACAATATTTTATAAGAACCTGTGGACCCACTTGAGATGGATTCTGCTTTTATGGTGATTAAGCAGTGATTTCTTATGAACATTTGAATATTCATTTTATTGAGCTGCTATGATGGAAAGAAAAAGAGAAGCACAAGTTGAGTTTCCTCCAATTGTGGATTTGAATATTGCCAAATTGTCAGAAAAAGGAGGGGTATGTAGTAATATATATAGCGCTTTATAATATGTATAGCCCTTTAGAGTATATAGCGCTTCAATAAATGTGATAGAATTTTGTTGCCAGCAATAATGTGGCACACACATATAGCCATTTTTACATTGCCAGTATAACATGTGAATAGGTTGCTGGTGGCATGCAATGTACAGGATTGATAATGCAGCAATAGCTCAATGTGAAACTGCAAAGAGTAAAAGTGCACATTTTGTTTTTCTTTCTCTGGATTACCTCATGCATAGAAGACTACATATTTATATAACTGACTGATTTAATTAACAATTAGTGCCATGTGCAAAATGATGTGAAAATACATATTCTGAAATTTGTTTTTCAAATGTGCAATGGTATTTATTTTTTTCTTCTTTCTCTTTCTGAGTTTGCAGAAAGGAAATAATAATTGAAACAGTTGCTCAGTGAGCAAAGATCCCATTGTGTAAAAGTGAAGGGTGATGCTACCTTTTAACCTGATTGGAGGAAAATGTCTGCATATATATCACGTAGGCAAAGAGGGTAGGTGCAGAGCTCTCCTAAGGGGAAAACTGACAGAGAGAAGTTAGTTTGTGTTGGCTGGGCTCTGAAGACAGAAGTTTTTTGGTGTCACTAAGCACTGGTGTGGAAGTTTCGCCGTGCATCCCAGACACCAAGATTACAGGAACGGTTCATGCTGACTGGGCCTGTTCTTCTGAGGGGAGCAAGGACAAGGTCGTATGGGAAAGAGCCACAAATATTTCTGGTAAGCAGACACAGTTTAGGTGAGGTTACTGTGTTCTGTTGTACGAATGAGCGATCTAAAAATGTCATGTAGGCAGAGTAGCAAATGAAATCCCCTGCATTTTAATTTGTCATGTTCATAATGCTAAAAAGTAATGCCTATTTTTATAAAGGTCTATTTGCTCTGTATCTGTTGTTTTTTGTTCTCTTCTTCTTTTATACAGATAATGGTGAAATGCACATGGTAAGATTTTTATTGTGAATTGTATTTGTTTGCAATACAAACAATGTATAAAAGCAGATTGTGTAGAGTTTTTTATTGCATTGGGGATTGCGTAAGTGGACACGGGGGAGATTCAGTTTCTTTGGTAATTCATTTGTCAATTTGCCCATGTAGATAGAATAACAAACATAATAAGCAGTAATAAAATAAGTCTGTGTGTGTGTGTACTCCTTGCATGCTGTTTGGGGGATTCTGATATAATATATAGACTACTGGGGGTCTATGAACCAGTAATGATGTCCATGGGCGCATAGATCACTGGTGTAGATAAACCTGTGATACTGGCCACAGGCTGTAGGTGGCAGTCTATATAAAAGTGTTGGGTCCCCTTGTGTGTATAGGTCCAAGGCCCTCTATAGATCACTAGGAGGTATTCTAATAGAAAGGAAGGTTTTGTTTATGATGGGGTTATGATGTAAGGAAGGAAAATATGCTCACCATTAAATAACCTATTACCACAAAATACCACAGTAGTATACATTACTAGATTCTCCAATATAATGTAACAAGGTATGGCCACTAGAATGATATGCGGCCAAACCCAATCTAAATGCAAGGATAAGTATTACCAAACTACCGCTCATCTTTTAGCGGTAAGAAAATACTGCCAAACCCCAAATTTACACAAAATATCCTACAGGTCCCTCACAGCCCACTTTTCCGACTTCCTCGACAGTAGCACTCCTAGCTTGCCTACTAGCTGGTGATTTCTCATGTTACATCTTAGTGCTTGGATCATTATTACAAATCTTTACTGCTTTTTGTTTTTCTCTTACTTCTGTTACAATGCCGAGTTCAATTCCCACTCGGTGGATTCCGCATGGTCAATCACCTTTTCTAGATCCATATAACAAGGGGTGGACTGGCCTATAGGGAACTCTGTAGATTTCCCTGTAGGCCTCTGCACCCAGGGCCTCTTTTGTGTTTTATTTCCTATTTGTCTTGTAGAGAAAGGTTTGGGCTTGCAGGAAATATATGGAGACACTTTGAACATTATTTCCAGGGCCTATTTTTCTTCCCAGTCCACTCCTGCATGTAACTCCTCTAACTATTCCAATCTTATTTCTCCAATGTGCACTTCCTATTCCTCCACCATTGATGTTACTCTTTAGAATGCTCAGTCACTCTTCAAAAAAATCACATTTTGTTATTGACATGTTTATGTCATTTAACTAACACTTCTCATGTATTACAGAGACTTGGCTTTCTCCATCTAACACAGCTACACCAACATCTTTGTTCACATCTGATACTGCATGTCTTCATACTTCTCGCCCTTAGGGTTGTAGGGGTGGTACTGGTATTGTTTATCATTCCTCATCTATACCTACTTCTATGTCTATGACTCTTCCTACTTTTACCTCTTTTGAGTACTCGTTAACTACTTTCACTAAATCTTATGCTGTGGCCTTTCTTTTACTCTGTCGTTCTCCTGGCCATGTGACCACTTTCTGTGATGATTTTGATGCACTGCTTAGTGCCATTTACAATGTTCTAGTTAGTTTTTATTGCTATTTAATTCCCAACTATCTTTTACTCATGCCTGTATTCAACTTCTAGCTATTGTTGGTTCCTACTGTCTTTCAGTTCTCTCTACTCCTCCCTCACATGTCTTTGGTTGTAATTTAAACCTAATTGCCACTTCTTCTTTTATCAAATATCTAGTCTCGATGAACCCAGTTTATTCTTCATACCACCATCTTGTATTCTTTAGAAAAAATGTCCTGCTTCTATTATGTACAAACCTCATCCCACAGTCGATCCTGCTTGCTTTCACCGGGATCGTTGTGCCTTTATTATTTCTCCATGTGTGTCTTCCTGTATTTCTAGTCTTCCTTTTCATTGAATATTTGAAACTCTTTCCGGTGGATGAGGCGGCCACTGGTTTTTCAACTGATCTCGCTTCATCCCTTCATTCATTTGGTTAGTCCTTTACTCCATCTTGGAAACCCTCTCAGCCTTGGGTTACTCCACCGCTCCATTCAATGCCCAGAGCCCTTCATCGCCTTAAGTAGCATTGGTGTAAGTCTCGTTCTGACACTGATCGCCTAATATTCTCCTCTTATCATACTTTGGATGACAAAATGCTTTTCTTGTCTTAGAGGTCTTACTATTCTGATTTTCTCCAATCCCAATCGGCCCACCCTCTGCACCTTTTCCAATCTCTCCCTCTACTTCTTTCTCCTCCTTATTCTGACTATTCTCTTACCTCTACTTAATCTGTAGCTGACTTTGCTTATTACTTCACCTTTCAAGTGACTGTTTCATCCTTATCCTCTTCTTCTCAACTTTCTTCTTCGTCTCCCTCATTAACAATAGGGCTAACTCTCCAATTTCTAATTCAGACAATTCTTTGCTCCTCTCAGGGGCTCACCCTATTGTTTCGCCTAATTACCCTGTACCTTCATCTCTTATATTTAAAATCTACCCTTCTCTTAATTCTCATCTTACTAGTCTTTTCAATATCTCTCTTCTTACTTCTATTTTCCCTCTTTCATTCAAGCATGCTAACATTCTTCCTATAATGAAAAAACCTTCTTTGGATCTGTTCTGTACTTCCAATGTTCACCCAATATTTCTTCTTCCTGATCTTTCTAAGCCTCTGGAACACCTTGCCTATACTCAGTTATCCTCTTTTGTCACTGAACATTTCATTCTTCCCTGTTTCCAGTCTGGCTGCCGTGCTTCTCATTCTACTGAAACTGCTCTTCTATCCTTTAGTGATTCTCTACATACTACTCGTTATTAGAAGCACCTATCTATGCTTATACTTTTGGATCTTTCTGCTGCTTTTGACATAATGGAACATGCTTTAATTCCACAGTCTCTTTCCTCTGGATCAGTGCTATCTTCGTTTCACTCTTATTTATCAAACCGTGCCTACTTAGTCTCATGGGCTACTGTATGTTCAGAATATGTTCCTCGCTCACATGGTGTCCCACAAGGATCTGTTCTTGGCCCTTTTCTCTTTTCTTTATATACATACCCATTTGCTGCTAGTATTTCTTCGTTTGGGTTATCCTACCACTTCTATGCTGATGATACTCAGCTCTTTCTGTCTTTCTCCAATTTTATACCTGCTATTCACAATCATAGGCCTGCCTTTGTACCTTTGTGCTTGGATATCTATTCATCTTTTGTTCTGTTTCCGCATACTCATCTTCCTTTTTCCTGTACTGCTTGTAATCTTGGTCTCTATATTGAAACTGATCTCTCTTTATCTCATAATATTTCTATTATTTCTCGCTTTTGTCGTTTTCATCTTTCTAATATTCATAAAGTTCCGGCCCTTTCTTACTTTTAGTACCACTAAACTTCTAATTTCTGGTTTTCTGTTTGGCTTTTCTCATGTTTATTCGATTATTCTGCTGTACATTTTGGTCTTCCAGCTTCCCGTCGAGCCCCCTGAAAATCTGTTTTTAATGCCTCAATTCACCACTTGTAATTTCTCTCTCCTTGTGATTCCATGTCCACTTCTCTATCTTCTCTCGGTTGGCTATCTTTCCATTCCAGACTAAAATAAAATGTTCTCTGGTCTGTTTTTAAATCTCTTTATGGTCTTGCCCCTAGTTATTTGACTTCTCTTATCTCTTTTTATTTACCCTCTCATGTCCTTCGATCACAATCACCATTTTTAGTATCAGTTCTGCGTCCACCTTATGATTAATCTCATTTTCGTTCTTTTTCTTTGCTTGCTCCTCTTCACTGGAATACCCTACCTTTTCCTCTTCAAACTATTCTGTCTGACTCTCTTTTTCACTCTTCCTTAAATAACTATCTTCTTCAATCCCAAATTGTGTACCTTGTTTTCTTTTGTTGTTATTTAATGTGTATGATTCTTAGTTACTGATATTTATGCATTCTATTTTAATTATACTGTAAGTTGGCATAGGTACATCTCCTTGGAGTAAGGTGCTATAATCACAAATAAAATACAAATACAAATACATCCCAAACCCACAAACAGAATGCACTTTTAAATGTGCAGAAAAACATTGCATTCCCCTGTGCCTATTTGGAATACATGCAAAGGGATGTGAAATGCATACAGGGTCACTGCCTAACCTGTCATAACACTTATATATGTAAGGGGAGTGCCCAATTCTTCATTTGCGCTGCCACACAGCTTTCTGAAATGCTCAGGTCACTTCTGCACCTTTGTGTATAAGGTGATCTATGTATTTCTTAAATGAATCTAAATTAACAGAAGTGCATCCACTGTGCTTTTTTCACTTGTCCTCATTTTTATGTCCCTGGTTTGTCATTTCCATAGCCACCAGCAATTCTGAATTCTAGAATACTGATTCAGCAATGTAGAATTCCGGAATTACTAAGAGCTGTATTGAGCTGAGTCAAACCATCAAGTTCTCATATTTATAGGGGCAGCTCAATAGTTTGAACCATTTTAAGACTGTTCCAAATGGTTTGAATCTTTTGAGATGGGTCTTACCCCGATTGCTTAAAAAGGCTCTAATTGTTTTCAAGTCGGTTTGCTCATTCTTACTCTGAACCCCAGCCAGTACAATGACGACCATGTCAGAACACTCAAGTGCAGGAAACTCCCATTGCAAGAAAATACAGTTACATTGACAATATCATGCTTCTGAAAAGCACTGCCCTTGCATGGCCTGTCCCATAATCATTTAGTTGCACTTATTTATATATGTCTTTAGTGTCACTAAATCCGCTGTCTGATCTTGCTTTAATCCAAACAGTCTGTGAATCTTCATGTATCCAAAACCAGCGGCACGCAGCTTTTCTGTTACTGCCCGTTTCCCTTCTAGAGAAATACATTATAATTATCATTATAAATTGTGCGAAGCTCTGACTTCACAGAAAATTAAATTTCTACGATTACTGAGTTTATCTCCTGGCATAAGCCTGCATTATGAGCTATTGCATGGCTGCACTCTTCCGCACCTTCCTCACTCTTCCTTGACTTCCATTGACACAATTTCCATATGGAAAGGCAGTTTGAGTCTCTAATCCACACCACCGAGTGCCGTAACACTCTCAAGGGGTTAAGCTAAACGGTTGTTTATAGGGAGGAACCCTTTATATTTGCCATTTGCCATCTAGAATGACTGGCATGGTTCAAAACTTCCTAGGGCCTTAACACAGCCACTTTGATTGGTGTGTCAGACTCACCTTTTTGCAAGGAAAAATATTATTTACATTAGGACTAATTGATATTTGATCCTTAATGGAAATAATATACAAATAACCTCCTAGGACATGCAATTTCCATTGGTGAAGTCTCTTGACATTTACACTAAAAGAATTATGCCTGCACTGTTCATCAATTTGGAGTACACACCAACCTTTTTAGACATCCTTACACATCTGACACTTGGGAAATTAACTGTTATGTTTGCATAGATGTTTTAGTTGATAGAGACATGAATCAAAAACACACAGTCAAAAAGGTGCCTCTCTGTTATTTCCGTTAGACCTATAATGTGTCCTCTGTTGCAAATGGCATAATGACTTGTTCTCTGCTAACTGTTTCCTGCAATCTAGGTGTGCCCCAAAGACAAAGCCTCTACATTTTTCCATCAGTTTGGAAACAATTTCCACGAGCAATAAGCAACATGAAATATCTACCTAATCACATCAGAAATCAGAAGTCAAATGCACAGGCTTCTTCCCAGCAATACTATATCACTGTATTAATTGAACAATGCAACCCAACATAGCTTACCTGTGCCACCAATGCTAGCCTTTCCCAGCTCTCTTGGCAGACATTTATCCACTGAATGCACATTTAACAGGTGCATAAAAGTCAGTTCAGGGAAATGGCTTCGTTCTAAAAATGTCTTTGGTGCTTCTCAAAAGAACAGACTGTGCCCCTTTAAATCACATGTATAGGGGATATCACTGCCATGCAAGCTCTCAGTTGACAGATGCCATATGTTGGAGGAATTGTTGCTCATACTCAAGTCTATGTTGCACTTCCTTCTCAATCCCTCTCCTACTCTCATTAATGCAATGGTGTTAGACTGGCATGGGATCATAAGAAATCTCAGATTTGGTTATCCCTTAAAATACTCACACTAATGTGTGTCTATGCCAACCATCATAATTAGAAATGCAAACAATCCTCAGGCTCTGCTAATTTCTGCTCACTCGTATTCCTGCACCCATTCACTTGATCCCAGACACCACCCCTGGCACCTTGTTACAGCAACAGCAAGTATTTGTATTTGTATTTTATTTATTTGTAGAGCACAGCCGAGCCCCGAGGCATCTGGTGCATGCCAAGGCAAAAGGGATTCTCATTATATATTATTATGATGAATGACTAGTTACTCTTAAACCCTTCCCATCGGTATGGTCATTTTGTTGCTGTGCATTGCAATTTAGAATGATATACTATGAAATAAAATATGATATACGGGATGCTTAAAATTCAGGATTAAATAAAGTGACTAACTAAAATCCTAGGCTCTTGACATTAGTTTAGTCTCAAGTCGTAAGAGGTGGACCCTTCTTTTGAGGTAGTAATCTGCTCCTACGGTCGGCAGAGTGAAATTGTATTCGTTTGCCATGCCAAGTAAGAAATGACCTTCCAAATGGATATTTACATATTCAGATGTGTCATTTTACATAGGTTGCAAATTCGCAAATCATTTCAACCTAAGTTGCAATAATACGATTAAATACGTTTTTCTTGATATCCGAATCGATCATCACTTAATTTCCTAATAGCTTCCTGTAAAGCAAAACAGTGAATGCCAGCTTTGCCAATGAGTATGTTTTTGTACAGCCTACTCGACCAAATAGACACAAATTAAGGTGTAGAACTTCACTAATAATGTGCGTTACGAAATAGCTGAATGCCAATCACTCTCAGCTGATTATATCAGATATATAATCCTCTCTTTCAAAACACGTCTTGGCAATTTAACCACAGTGCTATATGGAGATAGTCCATTCTAGGAGCTATGTCACTGTATCACTGGATTTTACATGGGTCTGGAATCACACAATGCAACAGCTGCTCTGCTTCGAGGGAATTATTTTGGTTTGCAGTAATTGACCATGAATACTGTGTTTATTTAGTCTTACAGGAGAGCATTGTCTCAAATAGTTGGTTCACTGGCGAACATTCTTTTCTTAGACCAAATACAATAACAACTCTGCTCGAGTTTATTTTTACCTTTTTCATTTGCTCGCAGAAATCCGTTCCCACATTTTCTCTATGGCACCACTCCCTCTCCTACTTGCAGCTCCTTCACTGCCACACTTGGAAAACCACTAAAACTGCAAGTTGCAATTTTGTGTTTTGAAAGAACTGGCTTTTTTCGTCTAATCACAGTAAGCAAGGGGTCAATGTCTGGATTACCCTGGGTGACGTATGGTGAAGCCTTAAGTCCCTAAACATTTAAACAAAAAGCTCAAGGAGGCCCTCTACTGAGAACAAACTGTATGGGTAGGTTCCTGCTTGGGAGGGGCTATAACCATGTTTTAGCTCAATGTACCTTTCACAGAGGAGAAATACCCTCTGCATAACAGTCTGACCACACCCACCTGGGCAGAGCAGCACCGAAATGCTAGCCAATTCTCCTCTGAACAAGAGTACCATCAACAACCACACAGACATGTTCTGCCTTGTTGGGCCTCCTCAATGAGGTGAAGCACTGTCTCGCTAAGCATAATGAGCAAGGAGCTCACGCCTGGATTACCCTGGATATCTAAGAGTGAAGCCCCAATTCCCTAAACATCTATACAGAAAGGTCTGGGAGCCCCTGTACCAAGAATGAACACACCCAAATCACTCGTTCTATTGGTAGGTTTCCACTATGGAGGGTGCTGTTGGGCATCCTAAGTGAGGTGAAGCTGTGCCTCACTCAGCACAAATAGCGAGGGGGTATGTAGTACGGTTATTTACATGTAGCATGACCTCATCTTCAAAATTATTTCTGGCTGCCATCATGAATATTGTTTGCATATGCTTCCTTAGGATTGCTCTTCTCTGAACACATATTTTTTACATTTGTTATTGATTGTTATTGATTGTGCTACGTTGGGATTTTAGAGAAATTGCATGCTTCATCACTCTTTAGATTACACATCAATTGAGAGTTTGAAAGATCTGGATTGCATTGTTCACTGTCTGGAGTGTCTTGTAGGACCTGCTTAATTTATGTTTGCATTTAAATTGATTTAAGATGCATAACACATATGTGCAATAATTGCCTACATGCATGAGAGAAACACCAGCCATGTTTTAAAAAAAGATTTTCTCATGCACATGGTTTGCTCCTTTGTTAGAGCTCTGCATTGGGAATGTGGCCGTACATGCAGGTAAACATGTGCTTGTGCAATATAATCAATAGAGTTAAGAGACAGAGTTCAATAACATTAATTGAATGGACACTCATTTTCTCATTTGAAAATGGGTTTGGGTAGATTTGACCTTTTGTAAATTGACCACAGCTATTTGACCTAAAAACATTTGACCTTTTGACCAAATTGATCTCCATTGTTAAGGATGCAGGGGAAAGCCCCAGAGTCCCCCTTTGGCTTACTTACATGAATATAAGGAGCGGGTGACACCCCCTCAACTATGGGATATACTGTCCCACTCCTCTATGCTATGCGGTATGACTCTGCCAGTTATGGTGAAAGAAACAGCAACAATGGTGGCAAAACCCTTGTGCGCAGGGGAGTTGCTAGGTCTGGAAAAGACCCGGGGCTAAGCTGATGTCGGAACTGTTGGGACTGGGTGCTAGCTAGTCTTTTAGCTGTAGCTCCTGAGATTCTATCCGGGGCTACAACCAAAAGATCAGGGGGTATAGCCCCCTTAGCCCCCCCCTAGCAACGCCCCTGCTTGTGCGTGCCAAAAACCGCCAAAAAACTACAAAAAAATGTGTGCTTCAGCACACAAAAAGGGGGATGTACAACCTACCATCCATGATTCATGTGCGGGGAAATAGAGTACACCCTGCAGAAAAGGTGCCAGTGGGCTCCATGAGCAACAAACAGAGTGCAGAGAAAGAAGCAGCACTTTGCAAGTGAAACCCCAAAATGTGCTTACACATGACATTTGATTTGTTGCTAAAAAATCCTAAATGCCGATACACAACACTTCTCCACATTCAAAATCTTGCCTGGTGCTAAAATTCATGTATCAAATGAAGCATTGTGAAACACACAAAGTCTGAAAACTGACAGCATCTATGCTAAAATCTGGGTGCAGTACCCAGGGCTACCTGAATGACAGCTGTCAGAGCAGTACTGAGGAAACTTTAAAATGACCTAAAACTAAAAAGTCTGCTGGATTAGGAAACATAAAAAGGATTGTTGCCAAAAAGAAATACAGATTTTAGTTGCGTTTTTCCCACAGATTTTAAGGCCTAGAAAGAAATGTATTTATGGTTGATGTAACACATTTGGTTTTTGCTGGGTTTAAAAAGTTAATTAGCCTGGCTGAAGCTGCAAGAACTGGAAAAGCATGTTTTTCTCACAGAAGGAGGGCCTTCCTCTCGGCAGAAACTCACTGGGAGGTGCTAATTGCATGTTAGCCCAGGACTGAACAATGGACCTCCTGCAACCCGGGATATTGAAGGTGTGAAAGGTCATAAAACTCTGCAGCACAGGAAACTCCTGGCTGACAGAAGAAAATTCCAAAGAAGGGGGCTCCCACATGCTTCAAGGAGTGACAAGTAATGACCATTTGGTGTTAATAGGATATGTATTGGACATTTTTAGAAGGTGTATAACTTATTATCAGAAGGGGTGAAAAATCTAAAAATGGCAGATTAATTAACCTAATTTTTAGCACTATCTTTGAAAACTTAGTACAACCGTGTAGCTTATTCTGAACAGGAATGACATTAAATGTGAGTTTATGGGAACTGCATTTCTGCTAGAATGGTGAAACATTATACACACATTCCCAGGGTAAACATGCATATTTGTGGAAATTTACAGAAATATTTTAACATGTTCTCATTACAAAATGGACAAAATTCTGCAGAAAGTCAAATCAAAGTCTCAGAGCTGTGGAATTTTGATGAGCAGATACTCCATAAAATATGCAATCTAAGAATGTGATTTGTATAGAGGTTGCACATGTGTAAATATGCATTTTTCCAAAATTAGACTTTGTGTTCCAGTGCCTAGGGGTGGATTCTCAGCATCATAAAATTATACCATAAAGATGACACTATGTTTCTCTCCTCCTATCAAGGCAGAGAGGAGTCTCTGACCCAATCACCTTTCACAGGGGTGCGCTTAGCTAAGCCGGCCCACACACCCCCTTTGTGATGTTATCCTATAGCATAAATAGAGACAGCTGACAACACATAGAGACTCACTGACAGATCCACTAATTTTCCTGATTCCGGTGAAGCACTCTGATCCAGCATTCTACATCCAGCTTTAAATATTCTTCCAGATCCAGATGCCAAAACTCTTGCCAGCACTGGTGAGCTATTGATTTCCAAGCAAATGTATTTTCTCCCGCAGTGGCACACTGTGTGGGGTGAGAAATTCTCTGGCTTTCCACCACTAGGCTTGCCTGAGGAACTCGCCATCCAGCTGATTCAAATACCCCCAGACTAGGAGGGCAGATCCTGTGCCAATCCGGCGACCGGCCTAGAGGTTCCAGTCCCGTGCCTGATGTGCTGTCTTTCCTAGACCAGGCCCAATCCATGACAAGAACTGACGGTCCAATTTAAAAACTGATCCTGTGAGTATTAATAGGAAGAACTGTGGCCCATAGTATATTTAATTTGTATTATCCCTATTTCCAACCCATCCCATCTTTCATTCAGAACCAGTATTGTTAGGAGTATCTTTGCATTGTCTTATCCCCATTTCAAACCCATCCTCTGTCATTCAGAACCAGTATTTTTAGAACCCTCTTTGCACTGACCCTTTTCTCATCTGAAGAAGTCGAGTTTCCTTAGCAGGCGGGTCACCCCTGTGTGGTATTCGCTTTTTCATAGTCATCATGTAGTGTAAGCAAACCAGTTTGTCATTTTCAAAAGTGCATTTCTGTTTTCCATTCTCGTGCCAATTTCGAAAAAAGCGTTTCAAAACAGTGTGATTCTCCCGTTATCGTTAATATCGCGCAATGAAAGTTTGCAGAGATTTTAAAAATCTGAAATTTGTACACGCTTTAACTGCTTCCAACTTGGACCTTAACATTTCAAATGCTTTCTGCTGACTAAATCATTGCTTGTGATTGGTTGCACCTATTCAAAGTGGCTCCCAGAAGAATTTTTAACAATTTAAGTATTTTTGACCACATTTGGGCCCTCATTCTGAGGTGGGCGCAAAGGGATACCGGGCACCGGCACTGACACCGGTGCCGGTAATCCCTTTGCGCCCTATTCCGAGGTCCCTTAGCGGGTCCCTCCGTTAACGCCTGGTTTTACCAGGCGTTATGGATGGGACCCGTTAAGGGATACCGGGGTCAATAACGGTACCGCAATTCGCGGTACCGTTATTGACACCTTCCCATTGAGCCCTATGGGGGCTCAAATGGGAATGGGGAATGGGGAATGGCTTTTACAATGGGGATTTACCTGTCCCGCCAAGGTCGGACTCGACCGGTAAGTCCCCATTGAACGAGGGTGGACGCGGTCCCTTTATTGGTGCTAGTCATGGTGCTAATAGCGCCATGACTAGCACCAACCTCGTAATGAGGCCCTAGGTGTTTTTTGCACAGTAATTTCTAAAGACACTTTAAAGCCATACTAACATCTGAAAAGTCAACGCTGTTTCTCTCTTGTGTGTGCTGGAGGAAAGTGGGACTGATATTCTGTTTGGTTTGTGCTATTCCAGAATACCTGCTCTCCCCTCCCATTTCATTACATTGCCTATTGGGGGGTTGAGGGGTGTTGCAGGGGGAAGCTCTAACCATAGTGCTATCTGATCTGAACCAACACAAAAGTATTATTTTCTGTGCTGCATTTGTTTTGCTTATTACTTATTGCTAGCGTATTAAAGATATTATTCTGTGTTCTGTCACCCCATTGGCGATTGTTGTTTGTCTATTAAAACATATGATTACTTTTTCAATACATAAATAAATATTTACCTTTGCAAACCAGCCTGATTCCTGGTTCAGTGTGACTGGGTGGGTCTCAGGAGAAGGGTGTGAAATGAGAGGTGTATCATTCAGAATATTGAATTTATAGACAAAAATAAATAAGGTTTTCAGTTGTGCACTACATGCTGGGCTTTGACTTGGGTGTGTGCCGGATTGAATTCACTTACACAACCTCTGCACCTCACGTTCAGGTAAGTAGGTATTAACCTATTTGACCTAAAACCAAAAAGGTCAATTTGGACCGGATGCAAAAAAGGTCCATTTGGACCACTCAGAAAAGGTAAATTTGGTCAAAAGGTCAAATGTTTTAGGTCAAACAGGCTAGTACCTTGAAAATTTCCTTTCCTTCTCTTTAGGTCGGTTAAAAAATCCCTAAACATCTCATAAAAATGGTGATTGAGATCTCACGTGATCATTACTTCAAAATGATATTAATACAATCAGTAAAGTAATTGAAATGACCACGGGGGAAATATATTTGAGTGAACAAATCTATGTGAAGGGGACATCGTTTAATGTGCTGGGTTACTTTAGTGCTGGTTTCCCACTCTATCAAAGAATGCACCCATCGCACACCCTAACATTAGCGTGTGCAGGAGCCACATCATATAATACAGCTTTGGGTGGGGTGGTAATATTGGTAACCCCCTGGTAACCCCCTGGTGATCCAGGCAAGCTGATTGTTTTTACACTGTGATAGCCCCTGAAAATTAACTTCAGACTGTGGGCTCTTACTAGCTGGTACGGCCATGTAAAAATATATCTGAACTGTAGTTTTATCTCACTCTCTTCCTATCCTAAGTGCAGCCTATCCTTGGCTCGGACAAGTTGGTCAGAGGGTTCCATTCCTGCATTATGCCAGTAGGCATTGCATAAGAGAAGCTAGTTTACTGACCCCCCACATCATTCAGGCGCACTTGAGAACTCCCCAAGCCATCACCCTCACATTACAAAAATGTATAGAAATATCACACTCCAGAGCACCAACATTCTGCATCAAAGCATTAACGTGTACTCTTTCGTGTTTACATTATTTTACCCACGCGCACAAGTCATCACTAACATGAACTGCTCTTTCAAATGTGCCCCTTTCATTTTGTGTGTCAGCCACGTATTGTCCTTTTACTTCCCACCTTTCATTTTTTCCCAACCTCACTATCTTTTCTGTTTCCATCTATCCTACAGAGCAAGGTATTGTGTATACCCAGAGTGGTGTCACAATTCACCTACTAGGATATTGTTTAAGGTGCTTTCAGAGCACTATGGTGGAAACCCACACATTATAAAAGCCCGATAAAACAATAGAATATAACATATCCGAAAACAAAAGTAACTAACTTCTAAATTGTAATTTGTTCAGGCATTTGTACCACTAATCAAACGTTAACAAACGCCAAATTCAGCTATACGTGAGGTGTTAACAGATCTGAAATAGGTTTTTCTTTATGGATTTGGTTTTAAAATAGTTCCTATGTCTTTGTTTTAAATATGTTAGCAGGTCCTGGTTTAATTCTGTCTTCTTTTAATGTTCAGGGATGCGTCTCAGGGCACGACCATCAGATCTCTGAATCTTCACTCTGGTGCAAATGTCACTGCATTTTACTGTCACCGTTTTCTTAAAGGGCCTTGCGTTCTGTCACCTCCTCCTTACTCCCAAACCCTATACTTTCTAGTTTACAACCCTTTCCTTTACCCCCCAGTAGAAATGCTGCAGTAAAATGCAATAAAATATCCCTTGATCAGATATGCCTGCTCATCAACATTTCTTTAAGTGGACAGATTGGGAAAGTGAGCTACTTAATCCGTGATCCTTTTTCTTGTGACACATGTTAGCACACAGTTTCGAATACGATGGTGTTTAGTTATGTGCAGAATGTTTTTTTTTAGTTTGCACTTCACTGTCTTGAATCAGACTTTACAAAAGCAGAGATGAGAATTGAACACACAAGAGTGTGAGATCACATCTTAGGGCATTTACCAGCAGTACATATTCTAATATTTCTGTCAAACCCCTGGAAAAGAGGTGGACCCGCAGCCACAGCTTTCAAGCAGTCAATGTGTCTGTGCTCATGAATGTGCTTTTAGTCAAGTGGAAGACATTGTAGGATACGAGAAGCGATTTGCATCGGCTGCACCAAACATGTATGCATGAGAGGACAATGCGCACCTGCAAGAAAGGTGACGATTCTGCAGCAATTGAACATTCATGAAGAGAGTGAATTTAACTAGCATTCCTTATTTATTTTTTATTTATTTTTACATATGTAAAGCCCCCAAGCCCAAAGGCATCAGGGCACTGTTGCAAACCAGTTACACTGAAAGAAAAAGGAAAACAAATCGACAGTAGGAGGCTAAGGATCCTGGAGCATATCGCAGTTCATTGTCTGAGTGAGAGTTAAAGAGCAGAATGTCCCTTACTGTTCTGAATTGGTGAAGCAGACTAAGGGACAGCCTAGGCAAAAAGTCACGTTTTTGGAGCCTTGCAGAAAGGCTAGCAGCAGGTTCTAGCTCTTAAGTTGGGAGGGAGGGCGTTCCGGTGGATTGCAGCAACTGTGGGGAAGCTGGTCCCTCCTCCACTTACTCTAGTCACCTTTGGTAAGGCTCGGCAATGTGCATGGGCAGATATCACCAGCCTGGTGCATTTGGATCTGTCAATTTTCTGAGATAGGTATTGTGGGCCTGAGTTGGAGAGGCACTTGTGTGTGATGGATATGGTTTTGAAGAGGATCCCGTCTCAAATGGGGAGCAAGGGGACTTTTTTTCTGCTGGCTGAAATGTGGTCTCTTTTAGAGATGTTCAAGGCTGCTTGTTTTGAATTACCTGTAATTTAGCAAGGTTCTGTTTGGACTTCCTAAAGAGAGGACATTACAATAGTGCAGTCTTGATGCAATGATTTCTCTCGTTATGGTTCAGCAGCTTGTCAGTGAGAGGACATGTCTAGTCGCGTTGTTAAATGTTGTTGTGTATGCAGAGAAGGAGGCGATTGCATCTACTTGTTTAGTGAGTGAAAGGGTGGCATCCAGATGAAACCCATTGTTTTTACTGTAGAGGAGACAGGTGTCTGGATTCTGTCTATGTTAAAGGAGAAAAATTCAGCACTGTGTTTCTGAAGCATAGCAGGAGATCCCACCAGTAAAATCTCAGTCTTATCTTCATTCAGGTATAAGTGGTTAGATGCCATCCAGGTCTGGATGGTGGAATATATTTTGTTGAGGGTGAGGGAGTCTTCCAGGAAGGAGCCAGTCAGTGGGAGGAGAATTTGTGTGTCATCAGCATAATTGGTGTAGAAGATGCTGATTGTATCAAGGAGGTTGAATACGGGTTTTGCTAGGCCATAACGACTGCATAAGGAAACAAAGGCACAACAACCATATACTCTAGTGACACAACAGACACGAGGTTTGATTACCAAACAAGTCTGGTTTATTCAAAGTATTTCTCAGTCAGCCGACTGGGGTCTCAATGTCTCACAACATGTGTACCCAGACCTCGTGAGATGCAAGAGAGCGAGCAACGCTCAATCAGTAATATTTATAGATAACATGCAATCTTTTGAAGGCAATTCAAACCGCCCATAAATGTAACATTCATGCTAGGGTTCGGTGATTGACAATCATGACAATTGTGACACGTTATGACAAGTCTCTATTCAGTTTAAACATAGTTATTCTAGCAACAGTAGCAGAGACAGCTTTCTGTTATGGGGAACATAAGGCTCTTAGTTCAGCAAGGACATCATGTTCGTAGGAGAGAAACATTCCTTAGCACGTTATCTAGGTATTTCTATTCATGAACCAAGGGTCAGACATTTCTGAGGCAGAAAATACCAGTCCCCGCAAAGGAGTACAACTAAAAGAATATAATTCATGCTTTAACTGCCTTTTACTACAGCATTTGCAGGACAGGCCAGCACCTGGTCTGCTGATTAGATACAGCTTCTGCTCACCTTCAAGGACTTCATGAGGGAGGAAAACAATGTATTTCTGTGTCGTTTGACATTCCTGTCTGTGTTATTCTTTCAGCATTCACGCCACGGCCTTGCACCGTGTATGAGTTTGAAGCATAGAATACATTTTGCAAAGTGTTTTTACAGAAAGGAAAAAAGCAAATGGCTGACATTTCACAAAATGGATGCCCTCTTGTTACATTGACAATTCTGCGTTTGCGATATTTGTCACATGATGTGATTGGTTTCTGGCCAACATTCTATACATACTATAGGGTCGTTTCTGGTCTAACAGTTTGGTGAAGATATTGTAGAATGAGAGAGAGACACAGGGACCTTGGGGGATGTTGCAGGGTATGGGGATGGGTGCAGTACTGTCAGAGTCTGAGAACACTCTCATGGATGTGTTTTCCAAGAAGGCGACTATCCACGAGGTGGCTTCATAGGAAAACTTTGTTGCTGAGGTTGTTAGGTGGTGACATAACATATTGTGATCTACCAGGTCAAATGCAGCAGATAGGTCCATGAGGAAGAGCAGTGTTGGTTTGCCCTCATCTTTAAACACATCAAGTTGGATTTTTAGATCGAAAAGTGCTGATTCTGTCCCATGGCCAGGGCGAAAACCAGAATGACTCTTCTCTATGATGTGATTAGTTTCTAGATTGGACTTAACACCATGAATTGTGGCTTGTACTTCAACAAAGGCAAACTTTCAAATAAGGTTGCAGCATACATTATATTACATATAGCAATGTAAAGGGCCTGATTTACAAAAGCGATTATGAATGGGAAAGTCCCATTTAAAAATGTTTTTGGAAATTCACTTCTCCCAAACTGTAACACAACTGTTGTTGCATAACAAATTGCCTACACATTTTAATGCAACAGTTAAAAGGTTTTTTTTCTTTTTTTCTGCTGGTTATCTTTAATCTCGAAAGCAAACTGAATGAAAGAGGAAGCCATTTGTTTGCATAAATATTTTTTCGGTTTTTGCCGCATTGGGTGGCACTTGTGCCACCTATGTGGAAAATCATTGCTACCACAAAAGAGAGGATATGCGATGATGAGAATCAGCGTAACTGGTTGTTATGGTAACTGGCAATCCTTAGGCATTAATTTGTTGCATGACAAAATGCACATTTATGGCTCCAGCATCCACCTAAACACATTTTCATTATTTGCCTATCAGGAGTAGCTTTCAAAACAATGTGCTTTCATCCCTTTCAGCAGTGGCGTGCTTCTTTCTTTGCTGTCTACTCAAACCTTAAGGTGAAGGATGATGAAGATTCTTTACTTAAAAACGGTGGAACACGTATGGTTCCAGAGATCTATGATGGGCCTAAGCTTGAAGTTGAAACCCTGCAGGTAAGAACCCCTAGGGCTCTCCCATCCTGGTCTACAAGGTATTGGTGTGCAAGTGTTGACATGTCCCTCCTCTGAGCCCCTCTCTCTCTTGCTCCCCCACTGCTCACGCTCTTACCTTCTCTCTCACTCTCTTTCTTCTCCCTTTCAACCCCAATACTATCTCTCTCATGGTCTTTCTTTCCCTCTCGCTGACACTCTCGAGCCCATTTCTCGCTCTCAATGTCATCCCAACCCCTGTCCCTCTTGTGTGCCCCCAGCCCTTGTTTGTGCTTCCCCTACCTCTTAAACTGTTTTTGAGCACTCCAGCCCCCGTTTGCACTTCCCCCGGCACTCTGACCTTTTTTTGTGCTCCTCCACAACCCCAGCACTCTTCTGCGCTTACCCCTGCCTCTCTTTTTTGGTCGTTTTGGCTCCCTCACCCCCTGACCCTAAACTGTGCTCACCCAGCACTATCTCTCACTTTTCCACACACTGACCCTCTCGAGCCCATCTCTCTCTCATTGCTCCTGGAGAAGCTCCTGGAGAAACTGGCCATCTCCCAGCTTAACCTCCATGCTGAATCTGTTGGTAGCCTTCATGACCATCAGTCTGGCTTCAGAGCTGCCAGAAGCACGGAAACTGCTCTCCTGAACATCCGTGAAAACTTACTCTCAACCTTGATTCTAACACGCCTTGTGTTCTCATTTTGCTCGATCTCTCTTCTGCCTTTGATACTGTCAACCATGCCATCCTGCTCAACCGTCTCCGTGATAACCTGGGTATCACTGGTCAGGCTCTGGCGTGGCTGACTTCTTTCCTTTCCAATCGACCCTCCCAGGTCCAACTTGGGTCCTTCCTCTCTGACGTCTTCTTCTCCACCTGTGGTGTTCCCCAGGGATCTAATCTCTCTCCCTTGCTTTTCAACCAGTACCTGTCACTCCTTGCTCACTGCATCGCCGCCCCTCTGCCCCAACTTTCAGTGCTATGCGGACGATACCCAGCTCATTTTCAGGCTACCCTCGGCCTCCTCCTCTCCTTCCCTCATCTCTGACTGTCTGTCTGCTATCCAGGTATGGTGTGCCGCCAATGACCTCTGCCTTAATGCCAGTAAGACTGAGATTCTACTCATTGGCACACCCACTCCCTCCTTCCCTGCAGCTCTCTGGCTGGCCTCTCTTGGCCCTCTTCCTGCTCCTACCTGCAAGGCTAAAAACCTTGGGGTCATCTTCGACTCTACACTCTCCTTCTATCCTCACATATCTGACGTCTCTAAGAAGTCACACTACCAGCTGCACCTCCTCAGAGGTATTCTTCCCTTCCTCTCCTTCCCCCAGAAGCTCACTGTCACCCGAGCCCTGGTTCTCTCGAAGCTGGACTACTGTAACAGCCTCTATCTTAATCTGCCTGCCTCCACTCTCCGCCCTCTGCAACTCATCCAGAACAGAACTGCGAGACTTGTCCTTGGCCTCAAGCCCAGGGACCGTATCTCTCCAGGACTGAAATCTCTACACTGGCTCCCAGTGGCTGCGAGGATTAAGTTCAAAACCCTCTGCATTATCCACAAGGCCTTCTGGGCCCTGGGGCCAAAATACCTTCAACTCTCTCTCCCTAAATATCTTCCTTCCCGAGCCCTTCCCTCATCCATCTCCAACTCCCGTAGGGTCAGCCGCTTCTCAAAGCAACAAGCTGGGGGTAGATCTCTCTCCACGGCAGGGGCCTCCCTCTGGAACAGCCTTCCTGCCTCCCTGAAACTTGAGGAGAACCATCTCCGGTTCCGGAAGCACCTCAAAACCTTCCTCTTTGCCTCTGCCTTCTCTGTCCCTCTCCCCTGCTAAATTCTACACTGAAATTGCACTGAATCTGCAACTGGGCCACTCTCACCGACCTCGGTCCTGGGCCCAGCCACTCTCCACTTGCACTGCCTCCCTGGCATTGCATCCCCTGCACTGCGGGACTGACTCTGTATCCCTACAGCCCCCCTTTCCCAGCACTTGCCTGCACCTACCTTGCACTTGCCACCAGCTGGCCCTATTTATTTATTTACTTTTATTCTACTTACTTGTACTGCACTTCCCCCTCCCCTTCCCCTTGCACTTTTTCCCTTCCCCTACCCCTGCACTTGCGCGGTCTGAATGATACCTGGCCTAGTAGGATCGTTGTCTGTCTTCCCCTTGTTTCCCCCCCCCTGCCTCGTCGCGCCTTGAAACACTTGTGTATAGGCGCGTTACAAATGCCATATCATATCATATCATATCATATCATTGTCATCCCAACCATCTTTTGTGCTCCACAAACCTGCACCTCTTTTTTGCTTATACCCTACCCCACCATCTCAACCCTCCTTTGGGCTTCTCCCAAACAAATGACCCTTATTTGTGTTCCCCCAACTCCCCACACACGTTTGTGCCCCAAACCCTGTCTGCCATCAGTCCACCCCTCTCTGACCCCCACCCAAAGTATATTTTCCCCCACACACCCTCTCTCTGCCTCCCAAATCCTATATTGCCCACCCACCCCCCTCTTCCCCTCCACCACTAGTCTCTCTGCCCCCACACACCCTCCTAGCACACCCACCACTCTGCCACCCCCAAGCCAACCCCTCCCTGCCAACCCACCTCCCCTCTGAACCCATTTCCTACCTACACCGTCTCTGCTCCACCCACCCCTTCTTTGCCCCTCAACTGACCCCTCAATTGCTGACCCAACATACCCATGCACTTTCTGCACCTCACCCTGTCTCTGTCCTCCACCCTGCATCCAACCATTCTCCCCTCTTTGCCCCCACTGAAACCCTCTCTCCCCAAAGGTACCCAACCCCTCTCTTACCATCATCCAGCCTGCTCCTCCTCTCTGCACACACTCTACTGCACTGTTTATCCCCTCACCATAGCTCACTCCCTCATACTCCCCCACTCACTCACCCTACCTGATCCTCTCTGGCCACACTCTACCTCACCCCACTGTGCCCAAACTGTACCTCTACACAACCAACAATTCTTAATGTAACCCTGCCTACCCCCACTAAACCACCAACCCTAGCAAACACATGCCTACCATGTCCTACCATGTCAACCCCTGCTTTCCGTCCAATAGCAACCTGGTTCCTCCTACATTAGCTGACCCCAGCTCGACTACTCCAGCTGATCCCTGAAATAACCATGCTTACTTTAAAGGAACAAAAACAAGCGTTTGCAAAGCCTTTCGTTTTGGAGTTTTAAATGTATTACATTTTACTTGTATAAATAGGAATTGTGTAAATACTACTTACCCCATAATTCCAAACATGTCTGCAAGTTAGTGTTTGCTGATACATAACAGAGCAGAGTCGTTCTTCTAAGTATATAAATAGTTAATGTGCCTGCAAACACTAACTTGCAGGCATGTTTGAAATTACGGGTAAGTAGTATTTACACAATTCCTATTTATAAAAGTAAAATGCAATACATTTAAAACTCCAAAACGAAAGGCTTTGCAAACGCTTGTTTTTTTCCTTATTGAAAACAGCTAATGTAGCTTGAGTGAAACACATATTTATTTTAAATGAAATCTATGAGGTACTTAATATTTTGTGGAAAACATGGCATGCTGAAGGCTATCAACGAGGGGCAAGGATCCCTTTGTACTTTTTAGCATATTCCTTGTCCACGTTAATGACACAGGATGCATTAACCTCTCCTCATGAAAGTGTTTTTCCCTCATTACATTTTTGGTTGTTTAGCTTTCATAACACATCCTTCTCACTTGCAGAGACATCTTTTATATACTAATGTGTATTTTATTGAAGTCTAGTAAAAAATGCCCCGAGCATCAGTAAGCGCTTTAGATTTGATGTGTGGTCAGCTTAGTGTGAGAGATCAATAGAACAGGATGGCAGAGTGCATATGAAATATGTGGCCAGAGTCTGTAAACATAAGCTCATTTTGAAAGCTTTCTACACTGACTGGTTTCTGCTTTTAAAACAAAATTCGTAGAGCTGACACGTTTGGATGTGTTTGGATTTGTGGCCGAGGAAAGATACTCGGTTTACTCATCTCATATTGTGGAGTGCATCTTTCTAAAACTTCCTGATGAAGGCAAATCATGCATTGCAAAGTGTATATGTGCAATAAGGGAACATTCACAAAAGTGTTCCTGCAATTGGGTATCCCCTTGCCCTCCCAGGGTGCACAAGGGACCAGATGTATACCTGCCGATATTGTGAGCGCAGCCTTTTGTACCCACTGTTCTCATATTCACCATGCGCTATATTTATATGTTCTATTGGATACTTGTGTTATTTACGTTCATTGTAGAATTCAACACATTATATAACCTTTCTCTCGCAACTCTTTCTTAATACGGACTCGATAGCATTGTGATTAGTGCCTAGATTAAATTAAATGTCCATATCTACTACCTCTAAATGAACATCGTTTTCAGGAGGATATGGGGTTTTGATAGAAGTGGCTACTGTTTTGCAGTTCGGGTTGCTACTTCCTTTCCATCTTGGCTTTGCACATATTGGTGAATGCTGAATTGAGGAGAATGGCACAACTGTTCAAGGCTGCTGGGAACAGGTTTTTTTTTTAAAGTGACTAGACTGGGTTTGATTGTAGGAATCGAACACCACATACTGTTAAGTAAGAGACTGACATCTTTATTAAATATTTATTAAAGATAGCCAAAGGACGTCCCATCTCAGCTGCCAGATTGGTCCATGATACCCCACGCATTACCAGCATGGCCCAAGGTGCCTCCTACAAAAACAGGGCGAGTGAAGACCCCTCCAGCACCAGAAGGGCCCATGCAGCCGCCCAAACCTACCACTTTTCTCCAACCAGCCACCTTCAGATCAGTCCCCTGCGATCATCTCACCTCACCTGTTCTCTCCATGACACTTAACCCAGGCCACACCCCACCTGCCCCTAAATCGCATGGCAATGTTCACTCATTGCAGATGAGGCAGGTATCGCCGAAGCCCAACCTGTATCTATGGTGAACTACTCCCCTTGGAAACCGCCAGTCAACTGCCCAACCTGCCCCATCAACCAAGATTCTAAATCAGCTATACCATGTACTTTCCCACTCAGACTTAAATGTCTATGCTCCTGTACTGCCCAGTTGCCATCGTACCAGACACCACAACCCTTCCCGTACAGTACCAATAACTCCTACATCTCATAATATGTTACCCTTGGTGCCTCCACCCCACCCTGGCATACCACATGATCCTACCACGGCTACTTTGCCCATCTCCCAATCCAATACCTTCAATTGCACCCTCATCAACACACTCTCCAAATGTGCCCATGACACTGACATCCATGATCACATACTAGATAACAACCTTTATCTGCTCGCAGTCAATGAAACATGGCTGCACGATGCAGCTGGTCCAACGCTCTCACTAGCCGTCCCACGAAGTTCGTCTATCCTTAGGTCAGACAGACCAGGAGGCAGAGTCGCTCTTTTCACTAAAGCCTCCTTGCCCATTAGAGCTTCTCCCTTACCACCCACTCAAAGCTACAAACTCTTGCTTGATAAATTGGAGCCTAGTCCCCAAACAAACATCAATAATCTTCTCCACTACCGTCACCCCAACAATCTCAACTCACCAGACATGGACATCACACTTCTCCTTACGCAACTCATCAAACCCACTACCAAATTAATTTTTCTCAGAGACTTAAACCTAGGATTCATTGTTGCCACAGATACTAAGTCCACGGCCCTTAGTGCTTCCCTACAAGACATGAGCTTCACATAATCTGTCAGCATCCATACCTACTCCAACGGCTGGATCCTCGATTGGATCTTGAATCTCAACATGTCAGTCTGCATTACCTCAGCGGACCCAGTTCAATGGGCAGACCAGTCCCTGATCCTAATCAGCCTCCCTCAAGATTGCACGACTACCTGCAAGGTGCCAAACAACTCGCCATAATCTCCAGATTCACATGCAAATTTACCAAAGAACAACTGGAACCCACCACCTCATCCTATTGCTCACCCCTACCTGAATGCAATGACCTTTGAGTCATTATTACCATATACAAAGCTACTTTACTGCACACACATGACCTTCATGTGCCTTTGAAAAGCACCCTTCAGAAAAAGAAAGAAAAATGGTGCTCTGAAGTGCTACTCACCCTCCATAGACGCAATCGCGCCCTTGAACAACGCTGGAGAAAGAACCCCTCTCCAGCCAATAAAGAAGCCTTACTCACTTCCGCCAAGAAGATCTCGGAGGCTATAATCACAACATCTACATTACTAGAATCCTGGAAGCCATCTCCAACACCAGGGAGCTATTCAAAATCTTTAAAGAGCTCGAATCTCCAGTAGCCCCCACCTCCAGCTTCACTAAAGACAAAGCATGGTGTATGACTATCTGATCAGCATTAGCAAACAAAACCCGTAAACTAAGAGATAAAACAATGCTTATGAAGTCCTTGCTAACCACCAAAGTTCCTGCCCTCTTAACAAAACCACATCCACTTCTACCACCCCTCACCTTTACACTTTTTCCCAGTCACCCCCTCCAACATCCAAACCATCACAGAGCACCTCAAACCCTCAAACTGCAAAGGTGACACTTGCGCCTCCCACATCATCAAACTTTGTGAAGTTCCTCTCATATCTATTGTCTCCAAATGCATCAATGCTTCCTTTGTGTCCAGCTTTGTCCGAACATCCAATAAAGAAGCCTGGGTCTGCCCTTGGTTAAGAAGTCATGACCTCTCCCACCCCACAAACTACTGCCTCATCCCTACAGTTCATACCTAGTTTAAATTTTTGGCCACACTTCCTTTGTCCAAATCCAAGCCCATCTGGAGTACCACAGCCTTCTCGGCTCTGCCTATCGCACTTCAGACCTAGACACAGTACCGAAGCCACCCTTCTTGACTTCAAGATCCAACCTGATGGTGGCAGACAAGACTCAGGATATCTCACCATCCTTCTCCTCCTTCACTTATCGGCTGCTTTTGATCTGGTCATCCATGACATCCTTTTTCAGCATCTAACCTCCAAATTCAACCTCTCTTGACCAGTTGGGTAAAATCTTTTCTCAGTGAATGCTCCTCCAGGGTAGTCTTAGGTCATGAGGCAGCTACCCCCATCCCTGTGCCCTACAGTGCCCCCCAGGGCTCTTGCATCTCCTCCACACTCTATAAAATGTATAACAAAAATCTATGTTTGGCCACCTGGACAATCTAGACATTCCATACACCAACTTTGACTATGATGTTCAAATCCTTCTGAAAATCACTGGGAACCATGCCCTAGACTCGGTTAATATCATTTGTGTCTGCGGCATCAATCAGACCTGGATGGCCCAACACCATTTTTTTCTCAATGATGACAAAACAGAGCTTATCATTGTGAGATCCCCTCATCGGCTCAAACTTCTGGACCCTGACTATGTGTCCTTCTCCAATGATGGCAACCTGACCAACATCTCCAGCCATGTGAAAACCATAAGCTTTAAATTGATGCAAAACTATCTATGCAAAAACATTTCAATGCCTTGGGCTCATCTGCAGCATTCTCCACGAAACTGATCAGCCTCAGCAGAACATGACTTACATCTGACAATTGCCTTGTCCCATTATTGGTAGTAAACTGGACTACTGTAACACCCTCCTCTCTGGCACCTCCACTAATAAATGCTCTAGAATTAAGCTAAACCAAAACAATTCCCTCTGTGCTGCATGGGGTATGAAACATACGGATTGCATTTCTAAAGCAGGCATTGAGTTCAAGATTTTGTCAATCACTGCATGCTGCCTTCTTTCCTTAACAAGTGCATTAACAAGTGCATATCTAAAAAGCTAGACCCCGATGTCATCACTCCTCATCTTCCCTTGTCCTATTTACACCCACATATAATAGAAAGCGAGCAGGGGGAGTGATCTTTACTTAAACTGCACTCACACTGTGGAACACCCTTCTGCCACCCATCCAAGAAGAAACATCATTTACACTCTTCAGGAAACGTCTGAAAACTTGGCTGATTAATGAATACAATTAAGACCCTGTCAAGCTACGCCAGTACTAACTCTGTCTACCTGTACCTGTGACATAAAGGGGGTAATTCATAGAATTAAGCGCAGAAGTGGCACACGCGGCTGGCGCACAGAAGGAGTGTGCGCCAGTCTGCGCCAGCCGCGTGCACCAAAACCCATTTTTGCGCACAGCGTATTAGTGGATACTAACATCCATAATCGGCCATGGTGCTATGATGCTGGAAATGCATCGGAGGGACAGGGCCTCCGTATCCTTGTCCTTTACTGCTTTTTATGGTGTGTTTTGTCGTGTTTTCCGCGCAGGAGTTCATGTGGGACTCCTGGCGGTGCAGTTCTCTTTCTTTTGGTTTGGTGAACAGACCCGTGGGATACCCATATGGCACCCATGGGTGGGGGTACAACCCTGTGCCCCTAGTGTATGTTTTTGGGCACCTGTGGGTGGCCCACAGAGCAGGGTATGGGCTGGTGGCAGCTCCATGCTGAATTTGACAGGTGCGCGGAGTATCCTCCATTTTGGGATACCCCGACCCTGCCATTGGGATCAGTTGATTCCTGATGGAAAACAAGATGGCCCCGGTGGCCTCTTGCTTTCTATTACCCATTACCTTGTTTTCCCAAAGTCCTGGGAAGCCCTGACTCTGTCCCTTCCCCCTGACTGGCTGTTGGGTGGAAGTGCCATATATGGTGTTGTTGTGAAGGCCCAGTCAGAATAGCTGGAGCCTTCCCGGTGATGTATGTTGTGGGTACCTCCTGTGGGTGGGACCTGGGTGAATAGAGTGTGTGACGAATATGCATTCTGTGTTGTGGGTGTCTAGTATCTGGTGGTTGACACAATGACTGAGACAACCCTGCCCGAAACCGGTATGAATGCAGCTTGGAGTGTTGAATGGCTCGGTACTTGTCCCAATACACATAACTTGTTGTGAGTGTCTGGAGAGAATCGAATGGCCTGAATACCTTGTGTGCCTGATTGGCTGCCTGCCTGCATGAATGCCCGTAGTCGTGATGGGATGCTTGAGTATGACCCAGCGGAATGAATGGGAGATCAACAGTATATCTGGGGACCTCTCACTGCTAGGAATCATGTTCAGAAGCTGAAGTCCACTACGACGAGTAACTGGATTAACTGACGCTTGACCTTGAAGCCCCGCTGGACGAGAAGAATTGCTGTTGCTCTCCTTCACAATCTGAAAGCTGCTGTGCCTCCAAGGACTGACCCAGCGAGGACATGGTAAGGCGCCCTCTTCCCGAGCTACGGGGGACCATCGTGCACAGCTGATCTTTGGCAACGCTCCCTGGTAGACAGACCTTCGACAGGCTGCCGACCGGATACGGGCACTGCTCCGGAACTCCAAGGAGAAGCACTCGGACTGTTGTCCGCCACTGTCGACGACCGCTGTCGCCGACCGGAGCCGCCATGCTCCCGTTTCCCTAAGAACTTCCATTGATCATCGGACGCTCTCGTCTGCATCGTCATCCGCTTGTCTCCCGCTGGAGAAGGCCCGACCATCGATTATTGACTTCTAAGTACAAAGTGCGTTATTGTGATCGTGTACATACCTTTGAATATTAATTATAGAAAGACTGTGTTTTCAGTAATACAGTGTGTGGACATTCCTTTGTGGGGGTTCGGGGACTACACTGTACTTAAGAACCAGCCCGCATCACCTCCTGAGAAGCTAGGCCTTGATTGCTCGGCCATTGCTACTGTAATAGAGAATCTTGGCTGGGGTCTGCTGTGCCTCTCCTCTACCATATAGAGAGCGGAAGTACAGACACCCCCTACCAGTCTTTACACTGGTGGCAGCAGTGGGATGCTTATGGTTTTAAGAATCAGTGTATAACCATGACACTTACAAAATATCTGCACTTTATTCGATTAAGGTTTGGGTGTGTACAAAATAACTGCATTACACGCAATGGAGTCTATTGCGAATGGTAAATTGACTTGGATGAGTTTAGAGGCTCTCCAAAGCGCTAGTGAAGCCAGGGAGTTAGACTTTGTGGATAAGTCTAGGGCTGAGATGACAGCTGCCCTGGTGGACTACCAGACCGACGGTGAAACTCTTGATGAGGGGGGAATGCAACCAATGAGGACTCTGCCCCTGGGGTTTCTACTGAATCTGTTTCTGGGAATGCCGCCATTCCTGCTGCCTCTGTTCCGAACCCCAGCAATACTCTTGGAGCTTGAGTTATTAAGGATGAAATTGGCCTTTGAATATCGCAAGTTGGAGATAGATGCTGAGCTTAAGAAGGAGGAGTTGGCTCAACAAGTGGAGCTCAAGAATAGGGATCTTGAACTCAAGAATAGGGATCTTGAACTCAAAGACAAGGACACTGAATGTCATAGAATCCAGCTAGAGAAAGCTTGAGTGGAGACTTCAGCAAAACCCAGTGAGAGTGTCAGGTCCCCAGCAACTAAATTTATGAAGGATTTGGTTGGTGTGTTTTCGGAGGGTTCTGATATCCTCCAATGGATTGAAGCGTTTGAAATGGCTTGTGCAATTCATGATGTTGACAAAAGAGATTGGGATAAGTGTTTGCTAAGCAGAGTGCCTCAAACTGGATATGACTGTATTCTGAAGCTGAGTGTGGAAGAAAGTGGTCAGTATGAGTGTATGAAATCTGCTTTGATTGCCAAGTTTGGCAAGACACCTACCCAATACCTTAAAAGGTTCAGGGATTTTAAGAAAAGAGAGAATGTGTCTTGGGTTGACTGGGTGAGTGCTGCGCACATGAATTTGATGGGGTGGATTGATGGTTACAAGGTGAAAACTTTTGTTGAATTGTCCCACCTGTTGTTTTTTGAGCATTTTTCTGAAGCCTGTTCATCGGAGCTGCATAGGTATGTTGTTGACCAGAACATTTTGGATCCCTTTAAGCTGGTTAGGTTGGCTGACAAGTGGGTCTCCCACCAGGTGTCCCCTAAGGACTCCGGTGGGAAGGACAAGGACAAAGAAAAGGGGGCCTCTCAGAAAGCTGAGGAATCCCAAAAGCAGTCACACTCAAATAAACTTAAACCCTCCTCTCCTAAGACCCAAAGATCTAGTGGGGATAAGTCATCTGTGGGTGGGAATAAGAGTAGGGGTCCACCCGCTGCAAAGCAGGCTCCCGGTGGTTCCAGTACTGTACCCCGCACTCCCGGCACTTGTTGGGACTGAGGGGCTCTGGATCACAAAAGGGGTGCCTCCAAGTGTAAAGGTAAGGCACTCGGAGTACAGGCTGTCAGCCTGACCTACCCTTACCCCATGTCTGAGGTGGAAGCCACTGTCCTCCGCTCCTCTACCGGAATCACTTTTGGTGCTCCCGTAGAGATTTCCTTAGTGTCCCTTGGGGCCTGGGACCAGTACGCGGAAGTACTGGTGACTATCCCACAGAACACCTGTACATTTTTGAGAAGTGTCCTCCTGAATGACCAGCCTTCTACTGGTTTGAGAGACACTGGGGCAAGCATGGCAGTGGTGGACAGGACCTTGCTCAAGCCATAGGACTATGTAGATGCTCCTCTGAGAACCACCAGGTTAGCTGGTGGGTCTCCCAAATTATCGCCTATAGCCCGAGTCACACTCGTAATTGGAGACAAGACAGCAAAGCTTCCTGTCCTGGTTCAGGACAACGTCCCTGCCAACATTCTGTTAGGTAACAATCTAGTCGAGTTGGGATTGATCACGGATGGTCTTCCCATGACTGCTGCTGCGGTCACTATGTCCCAGGTGACACCGGGTCTGGCTGTGAGTCAGGTACCCGAGCTGAAGGCACGGCCTAAGGCACCACGAAGGAAGAGCAAGAAGGCCACCTCTGTGGAGGGAGCCCCCTCTCTTCCTGCTCTTCCTACAGCACCCATTGGGATCCATGCTCCAGACGGGCTGGGTCCAGTGGTAAACCCCGCCTCAACTCCTGTGGGAGAAGAGCCAGAAGACTCTTCTGTGGGAGAGGTTCTCAACCCGGAGGATCATCCCGATATTCTATGCTTGTTAGCTGAAGGGGACCGTCCCGGGCAGACTTCTGTAAAGGACAGAGAGAGTGTCCCTCTCTCGAGGGTCTGAGCAAACAGGCCCTGTCCCAGGCACAAGGCGAAGTGCCTAGGACTTTCCGGATTTATTGGGAGGGTGAGCTCCTTGTTAGTGAGCCCACTAAGCCTGAACCTGGTGCTCTCAAGAGGTTGGTGGTACCCCAGGTTTACAGGCCCTTCCTACTGCAGTTGGCGCATGAGGTGCCCTTGGCTGGTCATCTTGGTAACAAGAAGACTAAGCAGAGGCTCTCTGTCCATTTCTACTGGCCTCGGATGGGAATAGAAGTGGAGTCCCACTGCTGGACCTGCCCAACTTGTCAGTTGTCTGGCAAGACTGGAGGCAGTGTCATTGCCCCACTGTAGCCATTGCCAGTGGTTGGCACACTGTTTGAGAGGGTGGGCATCGACATTGTCGGTCCCCTTGACCCTCCCACGTCAGGTGGACATCGGTTAATCCTGGATTTGGTAGATCATGCCACCAGGTACCCTGAGGCTATACCCCTTTCAACTGTTACTGCCAAGCTGGTTGCCCGGGCCCTCCTGGGCATTTTCACCCGTGTTGGATTCCCCAAGGAGGTTGTCTCTGACCGAGGATCCAACTTCATGTCTAGTTACATGAAAACCATGTGGAAAGAATGCGGGGTAACCTACAAGTTCTCCACTTCTTACCACCCCCAGACCAATGGTCTGGTTGAGAGATTTAATAAAATTCTCAAGGGCATGCTAGGTGCTTTGGAAGAGCCCCTAAGGAGGAAATGGGATCTTCTCCTGCCATGCCTGCTGTTTGCTTACCGAGAGGTACCTCAAGAGGGTGTTGGTTTCAGCCCCTTTGAGTTGCTCTTTGGACATCCCGTGAGGGGGCCCCTCGCCTTGATCAGAGAAGGCTTGGAAGCCACCCTCCCGGTCCCGCCAAGCAAGTGGGGGACTATGTGTTAGGCCTCAGACGGAGGATGACACAGATGATGGGTCAAGCAACGGCAAATCTCAAGGCCAGCCAGGAATTGAACAAATACTGGCATGACCTTAAAGCATCGCAAGTGGAGTGGACTCCGGGACAGGAGGTCCTCGTGATGGAGCCTACCAAGCCTCGGGCATTGGCAGATAAATGGACTGGACCCTTCCAGATAGTCTCCAAGATGGGCGAGGTCAATTATCTGGTTGACATGGGAATGCCAGGGGTAGCCCCTCAGGTATTTCATGTTAATAGGCTCAAGCCATTCCACAGGCGAGCAGAAGTCTCATGTCTCTTGCTGGCTTCAGAGCAAGAAGAGGATGAGAGTGAGCCCCTTCCTGATTTGCTGCATAGCAACCCTCAGGATGGCTCAGTGGAGGGAGTGCAGCTCTCTCCAGATTTGACAACCGAGCAGCAGAATGCCTGCAGGACTTTGCTCCAGCAGTATATGCCTCTCTGTTTTCACTGACGCCAGGCCTTACACCGTGGTGTAAGCACGAGATTGACACTGGTGACAGCGTGCCTGTCAAGAGCAGGAGCTACCGAATGTCAGATACGGTTAAGAACCACATCCAGGCTGAGGTTGCCAAGCCTTTTGGGTTAATGAATGCCCCTGCCACCTTCCAGAGATTGGTCAATCATGCTCTCAGTGGACTGGAAGACTTTTGGGTGGCTTATTTAGACGATATTGCCATCTACAGTGCCACTTGGGAAGAGCACTTGACACATCTGGGTAGAGTGTTGCAGGCCTTAAAAAGGGCTAACCTCACTATCAAGGCTGAGTGTGCTCTTAAGGGTAACCCCTTTGCTGAATGTGAGGTTGGGCGATGGGTCAATCCAATTGGAAATGTCCGTATCTAGATGCAAGAGGTGCCAGTGTTTTTTCAGAATTCTGTAAAGAATGTGACTGTCTTGGTTGTATCTGGTAATCGGGCGAATCTTGTGTATTCCTAATTTAATCAATGCGTTTTTTGGTTGGAGTAGGTCCCTCCTGGCTAACCTGCTGACATTTTCCGCTGTGACTGATATCTGTTTGATATTATAGCCTCTTTGGGCAAATCTGTTTAGGATAAATCTTTTTTCAGAATCATAATCATTGAGGTTTGTGCAGTTTCGTCGAGCTGTAATTAGTGCGCAATGAAAAGCACACTAAAACATGGTTAAATCAAGATCAGTTTAAAGGGTTCCCTAAATGCAGCAACTGCTCTACGTGTCCATATGCATTGGAGACCTCCAACCTTGTATTTAATTCTAGTCAGACACACCGGATTGAAATTGCAATACCAAGTTTACAGTTTATTGTATTATCTGTGTTTGCAATAAAAAATACATTGGTAGCACCATCAGACCACTTAAAACGCGGATAAGAGAACATCTATCTACTATAGCCAGTCAGGATGCTAAATTTCCGCTTGCCAGCCATTGGCAAAAAGAACATCAATTGGATCTGAAACAAAACATTAGATTCGTAGGGCCTGTTAAAGCAGAATTGCCCCCAAGAGGAGGCAACATGATCCTTAATCTGCGTAGACTTGAAGCGAGGCTCATTTGTAAATAGAGGACAGTCTATTCTGGTCTTAACTCAGATCAATAGCTTGCAGTTTTTTTATAAACTCTTTTCTTTAAATTGGTTCCACATTTATAATTTACCTTTGGAGGTCTTTAGAACTGGAAAATATCGCAATATTTTCATTGTTCCTGCACTTTTATACTTGGTCTTTTTTACATGTATATCCGTAATCCACTATGCAATTCGTGCTAACACCTATAGCAATCCAAGAAATACACATTCAGATTATCCTGCTATATTTCTCAGGCGTTTATGGAACAGAGCATTGAGAGTTTAAACTTTTAATCAGAGATGCACGGCTTGGACCAACTGTCCCCCTTTTTATCACTTTCATTTCTATTGTTCAGCCACTCTGGCGTGGACCCGACACCTTGCCTCCAGTCCAATATATACATTTCTTTTCAATCGGATCGCTTAAAATAGTTCGATTATCTTTTTTCACACAATTATATGTAATTCTTCCTACATATATAATTAGGCCGACAATCTTAAGAAATCTTCGCAACAATTGCAATTATCGGACTGTGTATTCTGATTAATCCTTGCCTTGCGCCCAATGCTCACAGTTTAATTAGTAACTGGGAAATGTCTTATGTCCGGGGCATTCCCTTCATGAGCCGACAGCAATAACACCGTTTCAAGATGGCGAGTTCGCCTGCGGACGCTGCCGGCGCTTAGGCTCCTCCCATGGAGTTCGCACAAAATATCAAGAATCACCAGGAGCGGACGAGCGAGAGGGGCTCGTTCCGTTCCGTCATTTTAGACCACCAGGGTGAGTTAATTGCATACAGTCCCTAAGTCTACAGTCATATTGGAATGAGCGCACTTAGTCAATCAAGCACCAGAGGCATGGTTGAAGGCACGCGCCATGTGAAAAACTTTCTAATTCGTACTCTTTTATCCCCTTTTTTTTTTTGCTCTTCTTGTACCTACTCCTTACTGGGATTCCCCAATGGATGTTCCTTAGTTGAAATTGCGCAGTCTAAACTCTTCACTGAAGAGATTTCCGCAACAGCGAAGCTATAGAATTAATAAGGTATGTTAGAATTGATAGTTAATACTGGGATACTACTTTTACTTTAAGTATAGCAAGCATGTAAACATACCAATCCTCCTTTTTCTCATTATATTCTAACAGAAATAACACTTGCAAGCCAAGGTTTCGTCTAAACAACCTTAAGGTATATTTTAGCACTGTCTATCTTAGCCAATTGGTCATTTCAGACCTCAAAAGCCTGTGTTAACAATGCTCTAATAGCTTTGCTCTGTTCCTTTTCCCCTCTCTCTCTCTTTTCTTTCTCTATTCTCTGCCTATAAATCTCTCTAATCCCAACCGGGACTCATCAATTATAATCACGTATGTATCAACAACAATTGCAATCAAAATTGAATGGTATGGTATATATGAATTTTCATTTAATTTGTCCTTCTCCCTCCCAATTTTTACGTGTTTAATTGAACTTTTTTGATTATGGTTGTTACGTGTCTTTTTGTATTATTGTATGGATATTTCCCAAAAAAATTGGTTGTTTTTTGTCGTCCTGCCCCTCCATGTATTTTCGTGTTTAAAATGTCTAAATGTATATATTGGGTACGGGGTTGTGTTGGTATGCCAACCCCTCTTGTTTTCTCCCCCACTTCCATGTATTTTATGTTTCTTTCAATTAATTTCGCAATGATACATAATTGTTTGTACGTTTCAATTTATTTTTGCTTAAATGTATTATGTATAAACCCATCAGCCTCAGATGAAGAGCTCGAAACACGTGTCAGGCTGTTTTCAAACCACAATAAACCTGCAATTGTAGCAGTTTGTAGTATCTTTTGGTGTCGGCGCAGCAAGACTGGAAAACCCCCCTTCTTTGTTTCGTATTTCACAGTGGTATACCTGGGCAAGGTATCCTCAACATCCAGTTCACTGCAGCCCCCCGTTTACCTAATTTATGGTGCAAGCGCATCGTTCTACTTTTGGTTTGTTTTGCCCACCCACTTTTCCAGCTAATTCATTTCTTGTCTTTTTTTAAAAAGCAGTTCAGGTGTCCACAGACAGCGCGGTGTCCGGAATGTCTGTGAAGAAACAAAAATGGAGGTGTCCTAAGAACACTATGGGCCTCATTACACGGATGGCGGTAAGGATGTACCGGTACCGGTAAAATACTGGTACCGGTAAATCCTTACCGCCTTACTACGAGGTCCCTTTGCGGGTTGGGGGATTTAACGCCTGCTTTTTGCAGGCGTTAAAAACCAACCCGCAAAGGGACCCAGGGAGCTAATTACGGTACCGCAATTTGCGGTACCGTAATTAGCGCCTTCCCCATTCCCATTGAGCCCTATGGGGCAAAAATGGGAATGGGGAAGGGCAATGGTGGAAGGAGGAATTACCACCCCGCCAACCTTGGAATGGGGCGGTAATTCCCCTTTCCGCCAAGGCGGTGCCGGTATTCGGTTCTCCGCCATCTGTGTAATGAGGCCCTATATCTGTCTGTACTGTTTGCTAGCAAGTTGAAACTGTTCTAAGAACACACGCGGTGTCCTGAAATGTTCGTAAAGAAACAAAATGGGGGTGTCCTGAGGACGCTATGCCTGTCCGTATTGTTCGCAGGCAAGTTGAAACTGTTCTAAGAACACAGGCTGTGTCCTAAAATGTTCGTAAATAAACAAAATGGGGGTGTCCTGAGGACACTATACATGTCTGTACTGTACGTAGGCAGGTTGAAGCTGTTCTAAGAACACATCAAGTGTCCCTGGATGTTCGTAAATAAACAAAATGGGGGTATCCTGAGGACGCTATGCCTGTCCGTATTGTTCGCAGGCAAGTTGAACCTGTTCTAAGAACAAACGCCTGTCCGTAACTGTTTGTTTCACTTGTGACGCACTTTTAATCACTTCAGGACCCGAACAGTGTCCGTAGAACACCAACGCGCATGCGCAAAACAGTTTCAGTGCATTTGATGTCCTGTGGAGACCGCTCCCTTCGCGAACATGATCGCGAACCTATCATGTGACCACGCCCCCGATCAGCGTATGTTCTGAATGCGAACACTGTTCGTGTCCCCGAACAATTTAAAACTACATTTTCAAGTAATCTACAATATTTTTAAATAAAAAATCACCATAGGACAAGTCCCACATAGTAATCCTGAGTTTCTACATACTTTTTGTGACTTTTTGAACCCTTTTTTCTGTTCGATCTGTCCGCAGACAGCGCGCATGTCCGCGAACCGCGCACAAGCACCTCTATAAAAGACCAGCTCATTCTCATTGTGTTTCTGGCTATCCTACAGAACGCAGCAAATTTTGCTGCCAATTTGCAGATTTTCAACTCCAAGCTGATGGCTTCCATGGCTCCACTCATGCCACCTGGTGCTGCATCTGCCTCAGCACCACCCTGACCTCCTCCACCACCACCAACTCCCCAAGGGCCTGAAGAGGAGAACAGGAGTGAGGATGCACAGGAGGATGAAGAGGATGTTGAGAATGAGGTAGTGGAAGCTCCTACTACTAGCACTCGGGGTGAGACTTGGGTGTGGCAGTTATTTACCATTCGTGGTAATGGTCCTAAGGCGCGTGCGAACCAAGTCACATGCAACAAGTGCAAAATGGTACTCAGTCGTGGGAGGCATGGTTCATACAGCTTTGGGACAACTACCATGAAGTGACTCCTAAAGTCATTCCACACTGGAACCATTCCCAAGGTTGTACCTTGCCAGGAGCGTAGCAGGTTGACTTCCTCTACTTCATCCTCTGTTTCCGATCCTGTCACCACAAGGAACATTCCTGTGGGACAGCGTATTCCTCTAGCTGCCTCACGGGCCGTATGCAATACTGATGACCCTTACCTTTCGAGGGTGACAGTTGCGTGTATGTACTGCGACACAATACTGTGCAGGGGGTAGAGACTTCGTAGTGCTTTTGAGGCTTTCATCTCAGAGCACGAGAAGATCTGCTCACTATCCAAGTAAAACCCACTCTACATCTTCCTCTCTCAGCTCGCCCTTTCTTTTCCCCGTGGTTGGTTTACCCCTTTCCCTCCTTTCCCCATCTCTCCTAGTGTGTCTTGTATAAAAAACTAAAAACAATATAAAACAACAAAAATGAAAAAAGGCTCTTTTCAGAGCCGCCTTTCCTAGTTAAAAAATAGAAGTGAAAATAAATGAAGCAGGGCCCTGGGATTTTTTTAGAAGTCCGCGGACAGTCCGCGAGGGTCTGCGGACATCTAATATTTTGGGGTGCTACCCTATCATAACCATTGCAGTTTTATCTGGGAGGAAGTGGTGGCTCTGAAAAGAGCCTTTTGGTGGTGTTTGTTTGTGTTTGAAAAATTTGAAATGCTCAACACCTACTACAAAATGGATACGCCAATTCCAAAAAAGGTCGCAATGCATTTTGTACACATCTCAGAAAAGTCTAATTGCCAGCATAAGTAAGATGGACTCCATCTCTGCGAAAATGTATGTACTACGAAACAAAATATTTTCATTGTGAAAAGAGGACATGCCAAAATCTCTTAGAAAGGCACAAACAGCCTTAATGACATTGCACCTTTCTTTCTCCATTTGTGGACCAAATGAAGAAGAACAAAGCCACATTTGTCTCTGTGCAATCCGTGAAAAAATTACTTGAGAATTTGGAAAGATGTCCATGACCTTCCCAAGTCCTTCTTTCATTGCAAATTGCAAAGAAATTCCAGACACATGTCCTAAACTTTTCCCTCCACAATGAGTTACAATTATGTCTGGATGTTGCTCTGTCTCCAAAGTAGCACAGAGAGGTAGCAAGTCCAACCACTTCATTCCACGTACTCCATGCCAGTGCACTTCCACATGTGGGAATCCAAGATCTACAGCTACTCCACAGCTTTCTGCATGCACCTTCAACCAATGTATCCACGAGTCTACCAAAATCCAAAGAATCTGTTTTCTGAAACACACAGCCATATCTATCTGTTCTTCTCTCAGCAAAAAGAGTATCTGAGAAACTCTCTCCTGTCACAACACACCCACTAAACTTTCCTGACCAATCCCTTTCTCTGCTCATTCTCATTTGCATGGCTTCCCAACCCAAAATACCCGGATGTAACACCCAATGTCCGCGGACAACCGACATGTCCGCGGACATATCGTAACATGGACAGCTCTTCTACCATTTCCATTTCACTTTCTGTGCCATTCCCTCGTTGGATATAGCTAAGAAGTCACATGAACATCCACCAATCACATACAAGACCTCTACATCTAACTGCATCATCATAGATCAACACTTTAAATGTACTGTTAATCTCTCTGAGTACAAGTGTCATATCATTGGAAAGCACCTTCTACCAGAATAACTGTACAAGTCTCCAAGATTTCTACTTGCAGCTACATGCATATCCATATTCATGAACACAAACTACAGGTATGCATATTTTCTGTATAGTACATGTACAATTCTTATAGATTCATATAAACAGATTAACTGACTTTTAGCTTGTATAATCTATAAAATGAATTTACTGTCATTATTTGCATCTCCTAAAATCGACTGTCACTTCCAAACCTATCTGCTATTTAATTTCTTTTTACACACACATTTTCAAAGGATGTTGAACCAACATATTTAAAGTACAACATGAAGAGTTAACATACTCAAACAAAATTGCATGCACACAGTATGTTCAAATATCAAACAACAATACAAAAACATAAACTTTTATTGACTTATATTTATATACTGCGCAAGCAGCCCATGGCATTGAGGCGCTGTTACTTACAAGAGCTTAGTTACAGAAATAGTGGTATTCAGTGGTACATTATGAATTCCACGAGGCATACAAATGATATTTTGGTTGGTACAGTAAGTCATTACAATACAGTTTATGCATTAAGAACATATGATATGTATTCAACTGGTGCGACGCATCTTATGTGAATAAGATAGTTTTCATGATTTTGAGGAAGGCGCTGAGGGTCAATGTCAATTAAAAAAATCAATGTCTAAATTAAAAACAGTGCTATATACAAAACAAATACTCATTTTTTCCTTTACAATTGCAGTGAAGACCATTCTCCTGAAAAGAAGCAGCCGAATATGAACTACAAAGAACAACTAAGAAGAAACCTGCTCATTTCAGAAAAAAGTAAATTGAATACCACCATATTATTTTTACTATTATTCAAACACACTGTAAGGTTAATTCATGCTATTTCTGTGCCTAAAAATAGAGATTGTGCACCATTCTGTCTACAAATCCCCATTTCTTAAACAGAGATTTACAGGCAGAATGGCGTACAATTTCATATTTTTCGACACAAAAATGACCCAACTCAGCCCCTAGAATTTTGATATGATAGAACAAACAACTGTTCTAATTGTATACCATTAGATTTACTATTTCTCCTTCTCCACACCACCAGCTTACTTTCTACTGTCATCTGAACCCCAGTTTAGTAGCACATAAATTCAAGAATACCCATCCCAACTAGTTGTAGTTGCCCAATGCACAATCACACACCATTACATACTATTCTTTATTTTTTTCAACAGACCCTAAAGAATGCCTACCAAAAATCAAGTCCATAGAAAGCAGCGGAGAAGCAGAGCAAATGAAAATAGAAGTGTCCAAAACAAGCATTCATCTCTAGCAGAATTTGTAAAAAAAGTTAAAACAAAACAGCTGATACAGTCATTTAGCGAAACAAAACACTACGAGCACAGAACCATGCTTTAACGAAGAAGCATACAAACAAAAGCAAACAAATACAATTGCCATACATAGTAATGGACGAGGCCATGAAAAAGTTAATAATACCATAATGGAACAAGAAATAAAGCTTACAGAAATATCCCCAGAAAACTTAGAATTACCTCTCCATTCAACTGAATCAGAACGTCTAGTATACAAATGGTCATGCACGTCAATGTGTAACATTCCCAAAAAATCTTTCAAGTCTTTACGCCAATTCCTCAATCAATATGTGAAAGGCAAAGACAAAATCAAAATTAAACTACTGCAAAATATGGATACCTGTCCAGTGCGCAAGTACACAGGACTACAAGGACATTCATTGGCCTGCATTTCAGGACCTACTTGCAAAACCACCTTCCATTATATCAAAATGATATCAACACATCATTGCACCATAAGAAATCTAGTCTATAAACTGTACTATGCTAAAAGTCCTGCTTTAGCACTAGCCAATTTAAATAACATTCTTCTACATGGTACAGCAAAAGACCTACTTGAAGAAATAGACTATATACAGAAAAAATATTTTGGAAGTGGAAGCCACTTACAGAATGAAATAGCTTTAAAGCATATTAGCAACAATTCTATGGATGGCAAACTTCTACTACACACATACAAAAAAGAAATACTGAAATTTAAAAGTACATCTGCTGAAGTACCAAACCATGTGTGTGTATGTTGCCGTAGAACTTTTTATAAAAATAACACAAAAACTCTAGACCTAACATACAAAATAGAAGACAATGAAGATTATAAATAGTTTGGATTAGCTCTATACCTTAAAGCATAAAGAAATACGAAATAACTGACCCCTTAATACTTTGTAGTTATTGCACTACAAAACTTGACAACAACCAAACTCCTTCACGTGCTAGCACAAATAATTTGGAATTATTTCCACTACCAAAACCCCTACAACAACTCAATGTATATGAGAGCATCATAATTCAAACAGTGCACCTATTTCAAGCAATAATGCGCCTTCAACCAAAAACAACAAAATTACCTCCCTCTGAATTAGTGAAAGGTATTCGGGGAAAAGTAGTGTATTTACCATTAGATCTAAAAGAAAATGTGCACACTCTAGGAGTGCAACGTCCAATGGAGCAATCTTTAGTTATCTTAGTAAATGGTGTACCTACAAAACACAAAACAATTTGGCAACAACTGGTAGATTTACATAAAGTTAGACAAGCCTTGCAATATCTAAAAGACAATAATGAATACTACAAAGAAATTAATATTGAAGAAAACTTGAAGTATACCACTGAAATAATTAAAGAGACACAAGAATCTGGTCAATTTGAGCTCCTTTCTCCTGCTACAATATCCAATACTTTAGACCATTATACAATTCACCCATTGCACTCTAATGACACCATAGAAGATGCACTAGAAACGTACCAAATGTGTCAAACAAAAGGATCACCAATCAGCATATGGGAAAAAGTACAGAAGCACGTGCTTTTCCTCTAGGCCGAAGCCGGCATCATAGCAGAAGGGCAGAAGCATAAGTGTCTGTCTGCGCCTGCTTTGCCCAATTCCTCTTCACTCCTGCGACTCACGAGAGGGCAGGAGCTCTCTCTCACCCGGATGCCTGCAGTACACAGCAACGGAGATGCCTGATCCCACCTGGCAGTTAATGAAAGCCTGGATTAGTCTAATCACTGCCATTCCATCAGGTAGGCTGTTAAGCCACACTCACCCCGGCAGCATCTTACAGCTGCACACTATAAAAGAAACTTTTCTGCCAGCCCGATTACCGTACCAGCAGATGCATCAACGCCTATGCAGAAATGTGCATCGTGATTTTCGTTACGAGCCTGGCCATTTGAAAATGGCTGCATCACCTGTAGCACCCTTGTAGGTGTACTTCTCTTTGCCACAGCTGCCATTCCCTGAATGGGCCACTGCACAGATTAAGGCCATTGGTAGAAACGGCAGGCTGAGCCGGCATCACAGCAGAAGGGCAGCAGCATAAGGGTCTGTCTGCACTTGTCCGCGGCGAGCTGCAGACAGCCAAGCTATCTCCGGTGTACCCTGCTTCACTGTAAGTATGCTCAGGCAAAGTGCCTCTGCTCTCCTCAGACACTTATGCCTAATATCTATTAAAGACTTATTGTGCACCCCTTTTCACCTGGTATCTGTACGCTTCTGTCTACCCTGGACACACAGGTTTCACACTTAATTGCGAGCAGACGATGCCCATTATTGCTCATTACAATCTCTGCAATGTTTCTGGACACACCCTGATCTTCTTGTAATCCTGTGTTTACCACAAACTTACCCAATATTGTTAAAATGCATTCTCTGCAATGTTAAATACCAAGCCTACTATTGTGTACCAGTACAATGTGTTAATGCCTCCTCCACCTCCATTAGCCTGACTAGGCGCTCCACATTTGAGAATGCATGGCATAAAGTAATCTGTAGCTTTTTTATGCATCTAGCATACATTGCCTTACTGTGCTACCAGTAGTGTACCGCATCTTGCACTCACCACCTTGCTGCCTCACTGAGTAGCTTACTGCCTCAGCCTATTGGTGCCTTCTGAATTATTGCGAAAATATTGTGCATCAGAGCTCTAAGCATACTTGCTCCACTACTAGCTCATCACATTTAGCCTGCTACTCCTCCGGTGTTATTGTGAAGTACTTACATTAAGCCAATCTGTAACATTTGTAGAGTATTATATCTAGCCTACACTGATGTCCTAATCTCTGCAAGCACACTATGATCAGCATTCCAAGCCAAATTATGCTTTTAGCAGCTTATTGCCTTTAGCCTGCTGTCTCCCATGTTATTTGTGAAGGACCGTGTGCGTAGAGCACCAAGCCAACTTGTATAACTGGCAACCTATTGTATCTAGCCTACACTGTTGTCCATATTTTTGTAAGCATACCATGATTAGCATACCAAGCCATCCTGTACGACTGTGAACTCACTGCATTTAGCCTACTGCGCCCACTTATCTTTGACAGTATACCGTATCTAGCACCCTGCCTTCCGCTCTCTTAGGATTAACATATTCTATTCTACTCAGTCCATTGCCACCCTTAACTGTTTATTAATGCCCTAGGACTATCACAAGCCCACCCAACTGTGCATAATATTATATACCAAGCCCTTGACTGCCAAAGCAAACTTTATACATAACTCAATTCAGTCTCACCTCATATTGAATTTAGCTATGTTAGCGTGAATATTTATTACTATCTTCCCATACTGTATTGTCCCAGACAGCATCCACTGCACAGGTAACCACCTACTGGTATTCAAAAACAGTCTCACAAGACTGGCATGCCCCAGGCACCATCCCATACCCTGCCCTATGCCCTTCCTTCCAACTACAGCACCTTTTTCCATCTAGCCAAGTTCAAGTCCATCCGCCCACACCCAAGACTATAGCAAATATTATAACCAATCCCATTGATGGTATCAATAGGACTCTTCGCCTAATATCACATACTAAACCTTTCCTTGCTCACCATACCACCGCCTTCAAGGCACCTAGAATTTCAAACTCTAATGACCCTTGTCAAATCAAAAAAAGGAGCTATCCATCGCTTCAACCTCCATCAGCACCACCACTGCCCCTCAGCCTCTGATGCCCAAGAGTCTCACAATAAACCTGAAGCAACCTACCAGCCTAAAATGTGCCCTCATTAATGCCCGGTCGCCAGGAGCACACGCTATTGAAATTCATGATCTCATTACTGAACAAAATCTAGACCTCCTTATACTCACCGAAACCTGGCTTCACCAAGCCTCAGGACCTCAGCTCACTTTGGCCATAACGCCTGACTATAACATATTCAGAACGGATAGAACTCACACCACAGGAGGTGGTGTCGCCATTATAGCCAGGAGAAACCTACAACTCAGATCCATTCCCATCTAAGATATCTCCGGTTACAAACTCCTACTAGTCAAACTCGCCATGAATGAGAAAACCACGATTAACATTGTAGTGATATATAGAATCATTAATTTGATTAATTCCTACTGCCTGCAGGTACCCAATTTCAGACAAAAGAAAACCGGCGGCAGCAGCTTCCCTGTCTTGGCAGCCCAACACTGGAACGCCCTCCCACTCTACATTAGGACAGACCAATCCTACTATAGCTTCAGGCGAAACACCCTCACTTGGCTGCGGGCCAATGATCCTCACGACTTACCCTGCCATCTAATCTGATCATGCCAGTGCTATAACCTGACTACCATGCACAGCCTTAAATATGTAAATATGTAAATGCAACCGAACTGCCCCTATGCACAGCACTAATTATGTAAATTTGTAAGCTTTCGCTCAATTATATGTATATATGCACATCCCACACAATGTAACTGTAAATGTAATGCTCTTTTTCTCATGCCTATCTTATTCTGTAACCAAGTTTTTATGTAATCCTATCTTCCTGACCTCTGTTGCGCCCTGTTACCTCTGGGTTTTGCGCGCTATACTAAATAAATAAACAAACAAACAAATAAACAAACATAGAACACCGAGTTCTAACAGTCATCCTGAAACAGATATCCTTTTACTTCTCACACCACTTATCAAACCCAACACTAAATGCATCATCCTCGGAGACATTAATCTAGGATTCAACAATGACCAAGATCTCAAAGCTACTACCCTACACTTAGCACTCAAAGACATGAACTTTACCCAATTGGTAAATGTGCCCACACATGTCAAGTGTAGAATCCTGGATTGGATACTATTGGATATTATCTCTTAACACCAGTCTTACTATAAACTATCTCAATTACCTGCTCGACTGGATTTACCATTTCTGCATAAAATGTACATTTACGAGCAAGTAACCTCTTCCTCCTAAGATCAAAACCTTGAATACCATTGAATCCAGAAATTGCTATAAACTCACAGTAGAGAACTTAGCCCCAATTCTCCACAAAAATCTTGAAACCAACCTAGTCACTAGTAATGACCCAAGTAGCATTGCAGACTACTACCACAAATGCCAGACGCTCACTATCGATGAAGTAGTGCATCTTTCAACGAAAACGCAGTGATCCCACAAAAAGTACCAGTTCTGGTTCAAGGAAGAATTAGTTGCCCTGAGACGAACGAAACGCTCCCTCGAACGTGCCCATAACAAACATTCCACTCCTGAGGCTGCTAAAGCATTCAAGGAAGCTAATGCTTATAACACATGTTTTAGCAATGCCTCATCAGACTCTAAAGAACTCTTCTCTATCCTCAGAGAATGAGAGAACCCCACCCCTATCACTACCCCTACTAATTCCAGTAAAGAATGGTGTACCACTATTCAAGACGCACTCAACACTAAAATCACTCTGCTACAAAACAAAATCTCTTCACTTCAATGACCAACCCCCTCCCTACTCCTCCTGAAAATTCAAACACCATATTCCATTTCGCACCGGTCACCCAAGAACAGGTACTCAACACCATCTCCAAACTTAAAGCATCCAATTGCAAAGGTGACAGTGTACCAGCCAAACCAGTGAAAGCATGTGCCACTACTCTCACCCCCACTATTACCAACTTTATCAACTCCTCCTTCAACACTAATACAATCCCAGCCAGCATCAAAGAAGCTTGGGTCACTCCACTTTTAAAAAAAACAACACTGGACCCTAAAGTACCCACTAATTATCGGCCTATAATAACAGTCCCTTTCCTACTCAAACTCATAGACAAAATAGCATACACTCAGATTCAATCACATCTCAAACAGAACCAGCTCCTAGGAACCGGACAATCACGATTCAGGTCAAATCACAGTACGGAAACGGCCCTCTTGGATCTCAAAATCCAGATGGACACTATCAGAGATTCAGGGAAACTTCGTATTCTATTACTATTACATCTCTCTGCAGCTTTTGACCTCGTGGATCATGATAAGCTGTGCACCTCTTTAGCCAATGATTTTAACTTCTCCAATGACGTCACCTTGTGGGTAAAATCCTTCCTTGCCGAACGGACTTCCAGAGTGACCATAGGCAAGGAAGCTGCTGATCCAATACCAGTACCCATAGGAGTACCACAGGGTTCTTGCCTCTCCCCAACACTTAATGCCTACACAAAACTCCTCTTCTCTGCTCTCGATGATATGGGTGTCATCTACACTAACTTCACAGATGCAACCAGATCCTCATACCCATCACAGGGAATTACAACCAGGATATCTTAACCATCATCAAAATATATGCCATCATCCAAAACTGCATGGCGATAAACAGCCTCTGTCTCAATGATGAGAAGACAGAAGTCCTCATTGTGGGATCACTGACTAAAATGCCAACCCTTCATGCAGACTACTCCTCTATCAACATCAACGGCACCCTGATCCCAGTGGTCAAACAAGTGAAAACACTAGGCGTGTACATAGACACCGATCTAACCATGACCAAACATATCAGCTCCCTCTCCTCATCTACTGCCTACACCTCCAAATTGATTGCACTAAGTCGACAATTCCTCACACCGGCCAATTGCCTCACCCTGGCCAGAGCCTTGATACTATCCAATCTTGACAATTGTAATGTCTTGCTCCTAAGGACTTCTAACACCAACCTCAGCAAACTGCAACTCATGCAAAATAAAGCTTTAAGGGCAGCTTAAGGGATAAAAAAAAGTTCAAGCACATTTCCAAGATCAGGCAGAAGGCCCACTGGCTTCCTATCAAAGCCAGAATCATCTTTAAAACATTTTGCATCACGCATAAATGCCTTAGAAAAAAAGCCGCTATGTATCTGAATAACGTTTTACAGAAAAAAGAAAACATCAACGCTTAGGCTCACCCTGTTACAACAACAACAGTGCAGGGGGTAGCAGCTTTTCTGTCCTAGCCGCTAAACACTGGAACTCCATCCCCATCAACATCAAATAAAGAGACCTCCTTTATCGGTTTAAAAAAGCAAGTAAAGACCAGGTTGTTCACCCAATACTAGTACATTGCTAATCCAATACAAATGTAACCTCTCCCACTTGACTGTAAATATTGTTCCATTTGTGTTTTGTATGATGTGCTACTGTAACTAATTTCTGGATGTGTGTTGTAGGATGTGCTGCTAGTAACACTTTTTTGTATGGCCTCTCTTTTCTAAATGTATGATTAATCACCAAGATGTCTGTAACTACGCCGTGATACCCCAGGGTCTGGGCGTGTAACAAATGAAATAAATAAATAAATAAACAGAGCTTTTTGACTAAAGAGAACATTGTTTATATTGATTTTAAACAGAATGAAACCATTAACTAATTTAGTCAATAAATTACAACAATTACTTCTAAACATGCACAGTGTCAATATAGAGACCTTTTCAAACTTCTGCGATGGTGAATGGATGCACACAAGCAGGAAAGAACCATATTTCAATGAAGAAGCTTATAAACAAGAATAAGAAAAACCAATTGCCATAGACAATAGTGGTCGAGGGTATGAAATGGTGAATCAAACAATTATGGAAAAGAAATCCTTATAGAAAAAATATCCCCAACATACTTTGAACACAATGCTAGTTTCACCCAAACATACCATCCAGTGTACAAATGGACATGTAGCTCAATGTGTAATGAACCCCAACACTCCTTTAAATCTGTACAGCAATTGCTCAATATATATGTAAAATTAAAAGACAAAAGTAAAATGAAAACTTTACAAACCATAGACTTCTGCCCAGTGTGCAGCCACACTGGTCTGCAAGGACATTCATTAGCCTGCATCGTAGGAACTGCCTACAAAAGCACTTTCCACCACATCAAAATGTTAGCAACACGCCATTCCACTATACGAAATCTTGTACATCGATTGTATTATGCAAAAGTCCTGCTCTAGAACTTTAAAATTTAAAATTTAACTAACATTCTCCTACATGGAACAGCCAAAGAACTCCTTCAAGAAATAGAGACCATCCAATGTAAATACTTTTGAACTGAAGGTGACTTAGAGAATTCTGTAATTTCTGAAAACATTACCGAAAAGCTGATAAGCATCAACATCCTAATAAACACATACAAACAAGAAATAGCTAAGTGTCAAAACACATCTGCTGAAATAACAGACCAAATATGTGTCTGTTGCCGCAAAATGTTTTATAAAAGGAGCACAATAATAGCTTACAAAATAAGAAGACGATGAAGAATCCCAATGGTTACAATTAGCTTTATGTCTAACAATAGAACACAAATACAAAATAACTAACCCCTCAAGAGTGTGCACGCACTGCAACACAAAGCTGCCCAATAACCAAATGCCATCACATGCTATCTCACTTCCAAAAGCTCTCCAACAGCTTAACTTGCACAAGAGCAATATAATACAAATAGTGCACCCATTTCAAGCTATAATAAGCCTTCAATCAAATTACCTCCATCCGAGCTACTAAAGGGCATCCCTGGCAAAGTAGAATATTTACCATTGGAACTGAAAGAACATTTTCAAACTTTAGGAGTACAATGGACAATAGATCCATCTTTGATTATACTACTTAATGGTGTGCCAACAAAAGCCAAAACAATTTGGCAACAACTAGTCGACTTAAGCAAAGTTAGACAATCCCTATAATATCTAAAAAAAAACAATGAATATTACAAAGATATAAAAATAGAGGAAAACTTAAATGAAACCACCCACACTATTCAAGCGTCACCAAAAACTGGCTAATTCGAACGTGTAGATCCTGTTACAGTAGCCAACATTTTAGACCAGGATTCCATTCACCCACTGCACTCCAAAACCACAATTGACAATGCATTAGAAACATATTAAAATGCATCAAGCCAAAGTATCCCCAATGAGCATATGGGGAAAAAGTGTAGAAGCATGTTATTTTCCTTCACTCTTTCCTACAGGAAGAAAAGGATGAAGATGTGATGAAATGTCCACACAAATTTGTGCATCAGAATATTTCTCCTTACAAATGTATTCTGAAGACCCCAGATTCTGGCAAAATGTTGAATACATTTTCCACCTCCTCTTCAAAAGTGAACTAGCAACTGTGTGTTATGGAGTTGCAAAAACATTAAAAACAGGCTCTAACTTTTTAAACATATCCGCTACCCAACTGCTTAAAAAAATAAAAGACAAAGATGAGGTTTTGCAGTCAAGTATCACAAATCTCTTGGCAAACATGTGTGGTATGAAAGAATAATGGCTCCAACATCACGCTGATGTAGGTTGTATGCTAAGAAACCCAGGGCCACCCAAGTGGTTTGTTACTTTAAGTTGTGCAGAGTACGCATGGGATGACTTGCACAACTTCTTACACACTGAAAACCAAAATAAACATGGAAAAGACATAGACACATCAGGAGAACTCTGTTCTCTTGACCCTGTAAATGTATCAAGGTACTTTCACCATTGCTTCATAGCCATGCTGCATTTTATCTGCAATAAAACAACCCCTCTGCTCGCAGAAGTGCAACACTTTGTTTGGAGAAAAGAATATCAATCAAGAGGAGCACCAAACATCCACATGTTTTTGAGGATAAAAGATCCACCAAATTTTGGCCATGATTCTGACGCCACTGTTTCACAATTCTTGAAAAGTACATTACCTGCAACATCCCTTCAGAAACCACATAAAGTGTCCTACATACACAGCTGTTACGCTTACAAAACATACATGTGGCAAATACTGCTGATGTAGATATAAAAACAAAGGGAAATACTATACCAAATGTGACTTTGGCTTCCCTAGATCAGTGTGCAAAAAAGGACGATTAAATAGCTTAATGTCTTCTGTTAGACGTATCGTAAAAGGAAAATCCCCTTAAAATACATACAACATTAGAAGGGACAAAGAAAACACGTACATCAAGGATTACAATGCAATCATTTCCCTCTCGTGGAATGCAACAATAGCCATACAATACATTGCAGAAAAGCTGGAAAAACAGAGCTAAAGGACCTCTGGGATGACATATCATCTGACAAAACACTATCATACAAATTGTACCGCATCGGTATAAAAATGCTCTCCCATAGAGAATGCGGGTCATACAAACCTGCAGACTGTTTAACAGGTACAACCTTATATGGCAAATATGAGCATACTGTCTGGCTGAGCCTTAGACCAGCCTCATCCCGAAAATCCTGCCAAGATATAGAAAACATAACCACAAATGATCCCCACAGCCAGGACACTTTAAAAACAATTAACTTGATACATACTACTGAAGTATTCTGGGTTCTAGGGAACCAGAGTTGACACTGGAGGCGTTATTATAAAAGGAAAAGTAACTTTATTGCAGTTACAGGGTAAGCTATAGGAAATGGGTAGGAGCTCAAGGTATACACATCTTCTCTAGTCTCTCTCCCATCCTGTGTGTCCTAACTGACACTTATAGAACCTTGGTGTAGTGTAGATTCCAGACTACTAGGCTACATTATTTTACTTGCATTTGCGCACCAATACAAGTAACATACTACAACTACGCAAAAAGAAGTAGTACTTTGTAAATCTTCTGTCTCTATGACATTGCCAAAAACAACACCTTCAAAAACAATGTCATACCACATGAGACAACTGGCAAATATTCAACTTGTGAAGAAATCCCAATGAAGCTAACTAAACCCAGTCTAATTAATCATGTAAAGTTATCATTTAAAACTCCCCAACATAGAAAACGGTATTACATATAAATATTAGGTGACTCTGACTCATTTGAAGCTGCATTTAAAACAAATGAAAGTAGTTTACAAATGACAAATTTAAACAATACAAAGACATGTTGGACAATGAACGCCAACAAGAGGAAGACATTGAAGCTCAACTACAAAATGACCCACTTGGAGAACCACTCATTCTAAATGAAGCAGAAATAGCCATGGCTGAGGTAGAAAATATCATGTATCAATATATACAATCTGAGGAAAACCTTTCAGTTCTAGAATCTCAGCTAAATTATGAACAACTGACCATTTATCTGGGAGTCACTCAAAAAATGGAGCATGGTTTTAAACATGAAAGTGAAACCTGTACCTGTAAACATTATAAACATCTGATCCTGTATGTAAATGGTGAAGCTGGCTCTGGAAAAACATTCCTAATTAAAATAATCATCACATTTGTACAAAACAAAACAAACAACAACCTTCCAGCTGTGCCCACAGGTTTAGCTGCTTACAACATATGTTGTGTCACTTTACACCGACTACTACTCCTCCCTGTAGAACACCAAAACAAATTAGAATACTATAAGTAGAACACCAAACAAATTAGAATACTACAAATTGTCAGCAGAAGCTGCAACTGAAGTATGCAGAATTTTAAACCAAAGTAAAATGCTCCTGATAGATGAAATAAGCATGGTGTCCAAACTCAGGTTTGCTTTAATTCATCTTAGAATGCAGGAAGTCCTAAAATCCAACTCTGAGGCACTGTTTGGAGGAAAACATGTTTCTGTTTTTGGACTCCTGATACAGTTAACACCAGTGAAACGGCAACCTATTTTCAAAACATTAGGACACACAGAATGCCATCATTCTCTCTGCACCATTGGAAATAAAAATCTGGCAACATTTTCACTGCAGAGAACTAACTCAAAATATGCACCAGTCTACAGACTTCAAACATGCTAACATTTTAAAAAAGCATTAGAACTGGCCTGCTTAATTAAAATGCAAAATCCTTGTTAAATAGTAGACAAATCCAGGAGCTATATGGGCGAAACACATCTGCTCCTGATGTCATGGAACAATGAACACAAAAAACATATAACGTATTTCTGTAATGCCAACCCCTGCAAGCTGTAGTCAATTCGACAAAATAATGTTGAAAAAAGAAATGCAACCTATTCTCCATAGCAGCTCCACAGACAAACTAGAAGTGCACAGCATTACACTTCCGATGCATCCACAAGCAACAGCATGACCAAATAGCTTAGAAAAATGTATTTCCAACACAGCCAGATTGGAGAAAGTAATAACTTTGTGTCTAAACTGCAGAGTAATTCATAAATGTAACCTTGACGTAGAACAAGGCTTAGTCAATGAAGCAATTTGTACAGTTGTCAGCTTCCTCACCCGCATGACAACAACATTCAGTTTGTCAATATCCACTTTGACAATCTTGCAGAGGTGAAACAAATTGGCCAAGCAATAGGACGTTTCCTTCTTTTCAAAGACATGTACATATGCAGAGAGCAATTTTCTCTGTCACTTGCATATGCTGTGACTATTCACAAATCACAAGGTCTAATCCTAGATCAAACAGTAATTGACATTGGCAGCACAGTCTTTAAAAAGATATGAGTTACGTAGCACTTTCACATCCGTGTACACTCAAATGCATATTCCTAGTTAACTTTGATGCAAACAAAGTCAATGCTGAAATTCCTTGCATCCTGGAATACAACAGGCTTGAGGCACTACACAGCCCCATCTCAATATGTACCCTATACCTCAATGAAATTAACCTTTTAAAAGAGAAATAATAGAAAGAGAGCTTATAGCAGATTTTCAAACAACACCACTAAAAAAACAGAACACTCTGGTCCATTTAAATTCACAAACCCAACTGGTGCAACTTGTTATGCTAATGTGACAATTAATATTCTATTTCAATTGCCACCAAATGTTCACTAGATTAACTTAAACCGCTCAGACCAGTTGTGTTTGCAATTGCTCGTCCTTCACAGAAATGCCACAAATAATCCTGACAACACTTACTAATGAACTATTTCTATATGTGTCCATATCAAATTGTGAATCCATTCCATTTCACCAGCTTCTTCAGAATGCAAATCATTGCATATTATGCCCTTTTAGCAATTTGTCAATCGTTCCACCATTCAAAAAAAAAACCTCACATTGCAATATGTCATACTAATGCTTCTAAGGTACAATGCAGCTGTACCAAAAATAAACCTTCACAACAGTAAGTATAAATACCACGCTGGTGCCACAGCTACTTCAAGGCACTATACTGCATGTGTTGGTTCAAATGTAATGATACCTCTGTTACCCCAAAAGATAGGTTACCAGCACATTTAACAAATGCCTACTTAATATTCCTGCAACCCAAATTTAGTAACTAAACTCTAGCACAATGAACAGTTAGAATACGCCACCAGGCATCCAACTACATCCGTATTACTGCAAGAATACTTTGCAAAGTCAATCTACTAAGAATACGCCAAAAGGTATCTAAATACATCAAAAGCACCCTTCATTGCAAATCACTTCATATACCCTATCTAAATTTATATATGACAAAACATCTTCTAACCTCTAATGTAGTTACAGTACACCAACAGGTATCTAACTATTTCAAGCATTCCCTCAATTACAACATACTTCAAACAAACACACTATCACCCTTACACTCACGTAACTGTATTGTTTTTCTAAAATCCAGTACAGATTTTTTTCCCAATGACACAAGGATTTTGTAAAGTGAAAACAACAGTGGTGTGGCATACACTAATGTTGTAGCAAACATAGTACTTAAAATGTACTGTTTATGAGGTTCTAAAATAGACATGTATATTAAAAACTCTATACCACTACAGTCAGTTGTACTTTATTTCCACAGAAAATGAACCATAGAAGGCAACTGCATGACACTATAACACTATGTAGCCACAGCAATCTTAATGAACTGCATATTCTGTGAGCACTATCCACAATTGTACTACAATCAGAAGTACTGTATAAAATTCAATTACATGATTCCAACATATTGCAAACACTTTGTACTCCCACTACATTACATGCAACTACTGTACACATATTCCTATTAGGGTAATTCTTGCCACATTCCAATTACATTACAATACACATATACTGAGGTGATTTTATCCGGTGCACATATTCTGGGGAGCATGGCCTGCAGCCATTCCACCCAGAATCTGGCCACTGACCACAACACAATTAACTGTATAATAAGTATGTATCATACACTGTCAACTAATAAAACTCACCCCTGCCCCCTTGCAATTGAAGTGATGTTCGCAAACACTGAAATTGACTGCGGGCCCGGCAGCATTTACAAACCCCTTTTTTACCTATAAAAACAGCTCTACATTAGCTTCGTTCCACTTGCCTACATGTATATGCCCTCTTCCGGTGCTCAAATAACCCCAAATGTCTTTTTCAAACTGCCCATTCACCTCAATGCCTTCAACCTACAAAAGCAAGCTGTCCCATATCATCCTTTGTGCACTCCCCCACCCTTCGCAGCCCTTCTTTCCACCACCAAATGACCAAAGATGTGTTTTCCTGAATTTTTCCAAACCAGGTTGTCCGAGGTCTGCTGCAACTATCCGCTGATCCAACATTGCGGGCGTTTCCCAAAAATCTGACGCACCTCACGCTCTTCACTAACCAATCAGTGAGTGCCCATCCACAGACCAAACAGGGAAGTGAGTCCATTGACTGAACTCAGATATCACTAATTTGTTTGGCCTACATTTTGGCTGTTATAAAAATAAATACTGGATGGATTTACAGCAAATTTACAAAAGCACACTTTCGAGCCCAAGCCACCACTCCTGCTGCACATTTAGTGAAAATCATTCCAGCGGTTTTGGCTGTAGATGTGAGCAACATTTCTTTTCCATCGCGTATATTGGAAAAACTACACATTTTGGGATCCACCCTATAACTTTGCCCACCCCCCTTGATGAAACCTCACCAAACTTCCCAGTATCGATCTGACTCGGCCATACACTTGTTTTACAAAGTTTCATGAGGATATGCCCAGGGCAGGCAAAGTTATAAGCCACTGAAAAAGTGCTCTTCCTATGGGTTGCGCAATTTAACCATAACTATAGGCCCTGTCATTTGAATGCGTACCTTACAATGGTTTGTGTACTTTGCAAACCATCTTTTATAACTATAGAAATATGTTGCATATTTCTATATTTATAAAAGATGCTTGCATAGTACACAAACCATTGTAAGGTGCGCACATAAATATATAAATGTTCACACTTATATATTTGTTTGCGTGCCTTACTCGTGTTTGTGCACTGAACAAGCCTTTTTTTTTAAACAGAAATATGTAACATATTTTCGAGGTTTATAAAAGATGGCTTGAAAAAGTACACAATTCAATCCATCTTTTATAAAACTATGGACAAAGGCATCTTTGTTTGTTGGCAATTGTGTACTTTTCAAGCCATCTTTTATAAACCTCGAAATATGTCACGCAGTCCCCATGTTCACCAAGGGTTAAAGTGGCCTGGGGAGGGGAAACAAAAGTACAGTAACTTCCTCAGGTGACCCTTCATGCAAGGTGCCGCCAGAGGAAGTTACAGTGACTGACAGAAGTGCCAACCAGCCACAGAGGCTCAGTGGCGAGTGCATCTGCTTTTGTGGCTGCAGCCGTGGAGGGATAATTGTGTTCCGCCGTGATGTGGTGGAACCAAGGGGCCCTGGTAGGGCCCCGGATCAGCCACACCTTTTGGAGACTGCCGGGTGCTGGCCTAGGCTGGCCCTGGGCCACTTTTTTTTGTGTGTGTTTGATCAATTAGCCTTACAACCTCAGCCAAACAAATAAAGATGGGATTGACCACACTTTTTGTATGTATAATCCTTATTACACCCCATGGCCATTGTGGTCCCATTAGAAATAATTATTTGTGAATACAGTTTAATCAATACCAGCCTCGTCCTCTATCTGCCACAACTTTCTACCATTATGGTGGAATTTGACACACTTAGAAAATACAGAAGCCCCGATACAGAAGGGCATTAGTGGACCATCTATTTTTGATGACATTCCAGACACTGGCGGTACAGACTTGTCAGCATAAAGGTTACTTAGATCTAAAAAGAAGGGTTTTTGTACTGAACGTCATGGTCACTTATTAAAAGAATATTTGAAGTTCAACTCAATTCCCCTGGGGTTGCAAATACAGACAATGCCAGCAGTTTTCTTGGAGGATCGAGAATATAAACTGGTTTCAGACAAGTAGCCACTAATTGTAGCACCAACTTAATTCTGCTTACCATTAATACAGCAGAAAGACTGGCCACCAAACAAAAACAGGCGCTAGACATACAGGAAACAGCCTTTGTAGCCAGTGCCCTTAATACAGAAGCACAAGAAAAACGTAATGCTGGAAATAAAGAGTGGGAGGTATTTAAGAAATTCAATCTGTTGAAAAAATCCAACAAACTTAAAATCAGCATTACAGACTTTTCCAAGGAGAAAGTTTACCGCTATATAGCTTGTAACAATAAAGCTCCTAACTGGAATCCTCCATCTTATAATAGACCACAGAGTAACAAACAGGGAATCACCTTTGTAAGGGAGGAAGGGTTGTTTGGGCACCCTGCATTCCGGGTGAGGTGTACGTTATGTTCATCCAATGGTTGGAGACGTTCCCTTGTCTGAGCCCGGTTGACGGGTGCGAATAAGCCATTGAATGACACCTATCCAATGCACCTTGCACGACCCCAGAGACTTAATTTCGTATTAACCTCAGCTCCATCTTTTGACTAGGCTGCACATGATACTCTCAGAGGCAAGCCTGCACCTCTCCCCTGTCTAGTGCAGTGCACTGCCAGCTCAAAACCCCCCACCTCCTCCCCACTGTCTTTGCTGCGGCTGTCCTGTTCTCGTGGAAGCTTGGGCGCAAATTGTTGCAAGCTGACACTGTATCTCTCTTCTTTCTCTGAGGTCACTGCCCTGTGTGTGACCTGCCCCTGCTCCAACAAACCCCCACCGTTAAGAGTTACTGTCTGCATGAACCTTAAACCCCTCATTCCTTTGATGTAGCAGGGGTGGGACCCCTGCCCCTGGGCCACCCTCAATTGCCCCCATATAACTTATCCTGAGCAAACATACATTCTCCAAGTGCTAACCAATTCCGACACCCTTGTTTGATCCTCGAGGCACCTGATAAATGTGCCCCAAAAGTACAAGCCAAGATAAGGCACCTGGACCACCGCACCCCTGCCCCACTCTGGTCCAGGTCAAGAATGTATACCTATTGCTACAATTTATAGCCGACAATGTGTTATGATGAGTCTTGTGTGTCATATTAAATCTTGCATGCCCATGATTACTGTGAAGCTTAGCTTAGTTAGAATTATAACTGTGTGGACACGGCTTGACCCTTCTCCCCTCGCTGATGAGCCCAGCTGCCCCACACATCTCAAAAAGAAACACGTTCAACCTCAGCCAATCCAGCAACAGCACAACTATATAATGTATAATGTCTTATTCAACTAAACCAATGAAATGTATTTATGTAACCCTTATAGCACATGTCATAGATGATGCGTTTGGACTTATAGTGTGATTTTTCTGTATTGTTGGCAGAGTTCTCTCAGAGCAGCGGAGTCCTCTGCATGCCTCATCTTATTTTATTATAAAGATATCCTTGACTCACTCGCAATCTCTCCTGGTCTCATTCCCTAATGGGGTTTGTCCATCAGTGTCTATTTCTCTGATATATTTTAATTGTAATTTTGGGGAATGACCACTTTCATTTGGTGACCCCTTAGCGTGATAGTTGATATGAGAGGTCCCCGGCCACATCGATCGGCGAGATCCAGGGCGCCCCCAAAAAGGCTGCCCACCTATGTCAACTGGTAACCTTAAAAACGTGTACGCTACTGAGAAGGTTCCATGGGTCCCGGATTTGCAAATACCCAGCCCTACCGCTCGCCGTAGCTGGGTTTGGCTCTTGATTTTGGGGGTAGTGCACACCTGATTGTGGATAGACTGTGCACGGAGGCTCCCGGATCAATACGGACACATGAGTATCAATTGCAAGGGAATCTAAAGCAAGGGTAAGAGTAAGGGGAATGGAGTCAGATTGAAAAGCAAACAGGGATAGTTTTTGTGGGTTTGGAGCACACAGAGTTGAAGTAATTGGGACTGTGAGAATTTCTTTCTTGTCTATTCCTTTTCTGCATATGCCATTAGGATAATATAAGACGTGATGAAGTAAAAGGAGATACGGGTCCAAGCTCTGAAAGGGGGTGGAAGGCGGTACTGCATAGTACTATCTCGACTAGTACAGGAGTTTAAATAGTGAAAAAATAAATAATTGGGAGTCTTGTATAAGGAGAAGGCTCCGAAACGTTAGTTGTTCTCTTTTCTCTTTCTTATCTATCTCAGAGAATAAGTCTCTAGGGGTCGGTCCAAAAAGGGCCAGGCAAGGGTGAAAGAGGGAAATAGAAGTAAGGGGGAAACTCTGCATTCAGGGAAGGGGGTTTGTGGGGGGAATAGGAAAGTAGGTTTTATGTTTTATGTTATATTGTGTAAGTAGAGTATGTCAATTTGTTACATTTAAGGTTATATGGGTCAATGTCTTGTCATTTCTTTTTAATGCTACAAGTGTTCGGTTTTGCAAAGTGATTAAAGTTTTGAGAATACGTATGGTCAAAATGTTTTGTTGAACATTTTCAAAAAAGCTTCTTGTGGTGAACAAGACGCTATAAAAGGTGATTTTAGATTGTGCTCACTTCCACATACGCACTCAATAGCGAATAGAAAACACACGGTGGGGGCAGACACACAATTCATGCACATATGCCAACACCTACCAGTGTATAGCGAGAAAATAAAAAAAATATCATGAGAATGGCTAACAGAAATAAAAGTGAATGGGACATCCCAAATATGGCCAGAAGAGGGTCATTTCACAAAACAGTATTGGACCTTGTAGCAACATATTTATCAATTAAATATAAAGGTAAGCAAGCAGCTCCAAAATAGGAGAGAAGTGCTAGATTTGTGGAGACTGTTTGAGGAAGTGCCAAAGGTTAAAAATAACGACACAGAACAGCCTTCCCAAGTAACAAGGACCAAGGAGGAGGGAGGAGAACAGAATGAGGAGGGGAAAGAGCCTGTTAAGAGATTTTTGCGAAAGAAGCCAACTCTAGCCTGTGGGCGGGCAAACTCTGCAACCCCCAACACCAAATACTCCCGCAGGCACAGCGGAAGACGAGTGGAAGTCTGGGGACTTCCTACTCTGCATTGATAACACCCCTGTTAAGATAATACGGGTAGGGCGGGGAGAAGAGCAGGTGAGTAGGGAACCAGGAAGTGTGACATCAGAAAGGGAAGAAGAATGTTTGGAGTGACCTGGATGAGTATGAGGAAGGAAACAGGCTAGCAGAGGTGTCCTTACCCAGGAGGACATTTACAGAGTGATGAAGGGGAAGAGGAAGGATGGCACACCAGGACACTAAGAAGTAGAATTGGGAGAATGGCCCTAGCAAAGAAAAAAGGGACAAAGGTAAGTAAAGGAAAAGGGAAGAAGAATGTACAGATGCCACTGATATACAAGGGGCGGGGTGGCCTCACTATGTTCCTTGGGCACAGTTGGACAAGACCAACTTACTGAAAAAATTGCCCCTGCTTTCAGGGGGGGAGCAAATGGATATATATTTTTGAGAAAAATGCAGCAGGTGTTCCTTTGGCAATTGGTGATGTGAAAAGGTTGTTGGAGTCCACGGTAGGGGACCAGGCTAATGGAGTGTGGGTGAAGGCCGGTTTCCCAGGGGTGACATTGGATTGTGACCGCCATGATGGGGCGTCATTTTACAATGTAAGGGCACAGGTGTGAGATGCACTGAGGAGCACATTCTCAGACATGCCCGACTTATACTCAGTGATGCAATGCACAATGGGGTAGGACGAGGATGCTGCAACCTAAATTCTTTGGGTGCAGGATATTTGATGGGCCGAGACGGGCACGGCTTAGGACCAATCCACCTCCCTCTTTTACTTCATAATTAAGAGGGGCCTCCCAAACAAAGTACAGAAGAAACTGGATATAATTGCTGTGATAGAAGCCAAAAGTTGGCCAGAAATACAGAGCATTATAGTACATCACTGTAGGAGGATCAAAGAAAGGGAGAAAGAAATTGTGCAGAAAATGTTGGCAGATGAAGCAAAGCTTGTGCAGACGAAATTGGTGAAGGTTGTGGCAGTAGCTGCCACCCTCCCCGCAGAACGGCAGGGAGATCGGAGGAGAGGCCAATAGCAATACAAGCAAGAATGGCAACCACCAGGGCAGCAAACAGACAAGAGCAGTGGGCTGGAGAGGAGCATTATGGAGGGTCCCAATGACAAGGAAGGACTGGAAGAGGAGGACGAGGTGGGTACTGAGGACAAAGAGGAGTGTAGGAGGTCAAGGACCCAGAGGGTGAGGGCAAGGAAAGTGTTGGTCATGTGGTAGATGACGCCACTTTGCAAGGGAATGTTGCATATTATCAGAATGAACAACAGTATGGTCATTCCCACCCAGACAGCCCCTATGACCTGCTTATGGGTAGATACAGAGAAGAAGAACAAATTGGCCCCTGTTACACACAAGAACAGAGAGCAGCACCACAAGGCACACAGCCGCAATTAACACGACAGAACCACATGGTAAAAACATGCAGTAACCTATTCGTTACCATGGCAAATGGCACGCCAGCACCATTCAGAGGAGCAACAGTGGTGGGCGACAGCATTTTCACCCACCATGAGACGACAAGGCCCCCAGAATAGGACAGCCCACAGAGATTACTTGCCGTGTCCAATCCTATCAACAACCCTAAATCCAGACGAGGAACCACTGGTGGGGGCAGAGATAGGAAACAAGCAGTTCATCATCATGGCGGCAGAAAAATTGTGCCTAAAGGAAGGCTGGTTGCCGCTTTTAGATTGAAAGTTGGAAATGTAAGGATTCTCTGGGGTGGTGCTCACAGATCCTTTCACTAAAGATTTGGACGTAACAGTGGGGGAAAGGCCGTGCGAGCACCCATATTGTATCACAAAGACTCTCCAATATATGTACTAGGGCGGGACCTCCTCAGTAAGCTTAACATGACTATCACCTTCACAGAGAGGGAAATAGTATGCTCAACACCAGGTATATGTGCCATGAAAGCAATGTTGCTAATTAACACAATTGCCAATGAAATGGTGGTTCAGGGAGTGCCTATTGACACAGACATGTTCATACAAGGGATACAAGTGCAGGCAAAAGCAGGGCCTGAAATAACACAACAAGAATGGCGAGTACCTTCAGACTTTGTGTTTCACCCCGTGGCTGCCCCCGAGGAGGTACTAGGGTCGATACTGTCCCTAGATTTGCATGGTGTGCAAGTATCCACACAGGGAATAGTGGTGATAGGGTTGCACATGCACGGATGTGAGTGGAGAACAGTGCTATGCATAGATGCCAATATACTGTTTACCATCCTTAGAGAGCTCGAAAACCCCTGTCAAACTTCTGCACCTTCTAACGCTAGCAAAGACTGGTGCACCACTATACAAAACGCACTCCCATCTAAAATTCTCCTACTGCAAAATAAAATCGATAATAAAAAAACACTCCTAGCTGACAAAACTCCACCCACCATATCAACGACTACATCAAATGCCACTATTGGCCCCCCATTTCAATTTACACCAGTGTCTAACAAAGAAGTATTTGACACCATAATGAAACTCAAAGCCTCCAACTGTAAAGAAGACCAATTCCCCTCCCATCTAGTGAAACTCTGTGCCCCCACCCTCACACCCATAATTACCGAATTCATCAATGCCTCCTTCTTCACAAACACAGTCCCCACCAATATCAAAAAAGCCTGGGTGACACCACTCCTAAAAAAACCATCCCTGGATCCTTCAATATCCACTAATTACCGACCTATTACAACGGTCCCATTTCTCCTAAAAATAATTGACAAAATAGCCTACTGCCAAATTCAGAACCATTTGGAACAACATCAACTATTAGGAGACCGCCAGTCAGGATTCTGTCCCAACCATAGTACAGAGATAGCCCTCTTTGATCTGAAGATCCAAATGCATGTCACTAAAGAAGCAGGTAAACTCTGTCTGCTGATGCTCCTGGACCTCTCCGCGGCCTTCGATCTGGTTGACCACGAAAACCTCTGCAACACTCTAGCAAACAACTTCAACCTAGCTCAGAGCGCTACCAACTGGATCAAATCATTCTTGGCTGATAGGACTTCCAGAGTGTCCATCGGCAAAGAATCAACAGACCCAGTGCCTGTCCCAGCAGGTGTGCCTCAAGGCTCTTGCCTATCCCCCACTCTGTATAATGCCTATACTAAGCTATTTTTTGCAGCATTGGATGCCATGGGTGTCATCTATACTAACTTCGCCGATGACACCCAAATCCTCATTCCTCTCTCAGGCAATCATGAACAAGACTTCCTCCTGGTTAACCAAATCTAATCACTCATCCAAAACTGGATGGCTAATAACGGCCTTTGTCTCAACGACGATAAAACGGAGCACCTCATACTAGGCTCCTCCAGCAAAATCAACACCCTTGAGCCCGCCTTTAAATCATTCACCATCGATGGAACCACAATCCCTGTTCTTAAACAAGTCAAGACCCTTGGCGTCTACTTAGACGCTACACTATCCATGTCTAAACAAGTAAACACATTAGCCTCGTCCACTTCCTACACCTCCAAACTCATCTCCCTCAGCCGTAAATTCCTCTCAGACAAAAATTGTGTTACTCTAGCCAGAGCACTCATACTGTCTAAGCTAGACTATTGTAATATCCTCTTCCTAGGCACGTCCAAAGCCAACTTAGCCAAACTCCAACTCATGCAGAACAAAGCCCTCAGAGTAGCCTTAGGCATCAAAAAATCTGAACATATCTCTAACACCAGAAGAGACCATCACTGGCTCCCCATCCAAGCCAGAATTGTATTTAAAACCCTGAGCCACACAAATGCAGGGCTAACAAAGTTCCCAAATACCTCAACAATACAGTCACGTTGAAGCCCCAGACTAGACTTCTCAGTTCCAACAAAAACGCATACCTTCAAACCCCCAGATACAAAAGAGAGAAAGCAGGGGGTAGTAGCTTCAAAACACTGGCACCTAGACACTGGAATGCGCTACCTACCCACATTATGAACGAAACCTCCTTCCCTAAATTCAAAAGCTTTCTGAAGACTTGGCTCTTCAATAAGTTATAACTGAACTAGAGCAGTAATCCGCTCCAATTAACTGTACATATCTGACTGCTTTGCATATTATTGTATATTATTGACTGCCTTGCATATTATTGTATATTATTGACTGCTATTCCTGTGTACCTCTGTGTACTTTCTAAGATTGCATTCTCCCATTGTCTGTAACTATGCCGTGATACCCCCGGGTCTGGGCGTAAAACAAATGTAATAAAATAAAAATAAAATAAATACTCTGGGTGACCTACAAGATAAAGATCTATTCACTGACAGTGACACTGATGGGGAAATCATAATACAAATCTGTATTCCCCTCGACATAATGATTCAAAATAGACAAGTGACAAACCCCTTCATGGCCATTGTCAATACACCCCAAACATTTTATGACGAAGATATGCAACAGGTGCTGGCCACATTATGGACGACCAATCCCCATGACGTAGGGCTCATGCAAGAGGAAACCCTGTTAAAATCAAGCTCAAACCTGGTGCAGTGTTGCCCTGAGTAAAACTGAACCCTTATCAAGAGAAGCAGAGGAGGGAATAAAAGAGATAATACACGTCCTATTAGAACAAGGGATAATTGTGCAATCAAATTCACCTTGTAATTCAGAAATTTAGTCAATTAAGAAATGAAGGGCGGGGCTCGGAAGAATGACACAGAACCTACACCCCCTCAATGACTTCATACAAAAAGACTTTCCACTTGTCCCAAACCCTGCATCAATTTTGTGCAGCATCCCAAAATGGGCAGCGTGTTTCACAGTGGTAGACTTGAAAAATGCATTCTTCTCAGTGCCACTGGACCCAGAATCACAGTACTTGACTGCATTTACCCTGGGGGGAAAAAGATATGAGCATTGCAAGTTGCCCCGGGATATTGCGAGAGCCTAGACATTTTCAATAGAATACTACAAGAAGACTTTGGCAACACTGACACAAAGAGCACAAAAATATAATATGTAGATGACCTTTTAATTTGCAGAGAAAGCGAAGAACAGTGCAGAATGGACTCAATTATATTGTTAAATGCACTTGCCAACAAGTGGTACAAGGTGGACAGACAACAATTTCAGTACTGCCTAAAGGAAGTGCTGTATTTGGGACAACTGATATCAAAAGATGGTAAATGAATACTCAGACAGGACAGCAGCAGTACACACAACTATCAGGCCCCGCACAGTGAAAGATATGCAGAAGTTTATCGGCATACGTAACTATTGCTGGGCATGGATACTAGAATATGCAGCATACACCAGACCCTTGCTACAAGCACTAAAGGAAGCACAGAAAGAGAGCTCAGGGATTGTATGCACCCCAGAAATGAACACAGCTTTTGACACATTGAAAGATCTCATCTCCACAGCGCCAGTCCTAGCAACCCCTGATTATGACCGCAAGTTCTATTTACACACTGTGACGGAAAACTCATGACAGCAGCTTTGACACAGAAAACGTCTCTAGGACACAAGCCCCTAGCTTCCTACAGTGGCACACTCAATGCTGTAATGCAAGGGCACGTTGCGTGCGAACAGGCTCTCACAGCCGTCGCATTCACCATTGAAAAGAGCGCCAACATTGTAATGGGATGTTCAGTAACTTTATTTTTTGAGCACTCCTTGTTTGCCATTCTTAAAAGATCCAAATCTACACTGATGACACAGCGGGCCACAGCATATGAAATAATATTGTCCAGCTCCAATGAACACATAGTGTGTTGCAAAACAGCAATCCCGGCAACGTTTATCCCCAAAGCATGCACAGTGGAGGACATGCAAAATCATGAGTGTGCCACATATGAAGTGGAAGGTGACGACATACCCAAAGCAAATGAATATGCCCTAGAGAAAGAGGAAGTGTATTTTGTAGACGGGTCAGCATCAGTTTGTCCAGAGACAGGAGAAAAGCACGTAGGAGCAGCAGTAGTGCGGTTGGAGGTTGGAGAATATGAGACGATTGTACAGAAAAGGTTAGCAATAATTTTTCATTTCAGGTGGCAGAATTAGTGTCATTAATTGAGGCACTTCATGCAGCAAAAAGGTGCGCAGTAACAATTTATTCAGATTCAGCATACTTGACCACAACAGTACACGGGAGGTTGTCAAGGTGGGGGAGGGGAGGTTTCAGAAGAGCAGAACGGGCCCCAGTGCAACATGCAGACCTTTTAAAATAACTAATAGAAGCATTAGCAGTACCCTCAGTTGTGGCCCTAGTGAAGTGGCAGGCACACACTAATAACAGTGACGTCATCTAATTGGAAACGTGGCAGCGGATGCGCCGCGAAAGAAGCAGCATATTTTGACAAAAATGTAAAAGGAGAATTCATAGTAAAATCAAATGTGGAGGAGGAAAGAGAAGCAGGGTATAACTCAATGCCAATATCACAGATAATTGACCTGCAAAAAAGAGCAACGATTGAGGAGCAAGAATTATGGGTTAAAAGAGGATGCACACAGTCAGCTACAGACATCCTTTGGTGCCAAAATTGAAAAAGGAAAGTAGTAATGCCCCTAGAACTGTTACAAATAGCATTAAAACAACTGCACTTCCCAGCACACACAGCAAAACAACACATAGCGGCCGACATACAGGAAGATTGGTTTGCTGGTCTGAAAAGCAGATGGGTCCCCAGTGCAACATGCAAAACTTTTAAAATAACTAATAGAAGCATTAGCAGTACCCTTGGTAGTGGCCGTAGTGAAGTGACAGGCACACACGAATAACAGTGACGTCATCTCATTGGGAAACGCAGCAGCTGAAGCCGCCACGAAAGAAGCATCATATTTTGACAAAAATATAAAAGGAGAATTATAGTAAAAGCAAATGTGGAGGAGGAAAGAGAAGCAGGGTATAACTCGATGCCAATAACACAGATAATTGACCTGAAATAAAGAGCACCGATTGAGGAACAAGAATTATGGGTTAAAAGAGGATGCACACAGTCAGCTACAGACATCCTTTGGTGCCAAAATTGCACAAGGAAAGTAGTAATGCCCCTAGAACTGTTACAAATCACATTAAAACAACGGCCCTTCCCAGCACACACAGCAAAACAACACATAGCGGCCGACATACAGGAAGATTGGTTTGTTGGTCAGAAGAGCAGATGGGTCCCCAGTGCAACATGCTGAACTTTTGAAAGGACTAATAGAAGCATTAGCAGAACCCTTGGTAGTGGACCTAGTCAAGTGACAGGCACACATGAATAACAGTGATGTCATCTCATTGGGAAAAGTGGCAGCTGAAGCTGCTGTGAAAGAAGCAGCATATTTTGACAACATTTTTTAAAGGAATTCATAGTAAAAGCAAATGTGGAGGAGAAAAGAGAAGCAGGGTATAACACAATGCCAATATCACAGATAAGTGACTTGCAAAAAAGAGCACTGATTGAGGAACAAGAATTATGGGTTAAAAGAGGATGCACACAGTCAGCTACAGACATCCTTTGGTGCCAAAATTGCACAAGGAAAGTAGTAATGCCCGTAGAACTGTTACAAATAGCATTCCAAAAACTGCACTTCCCAGCACACACAGCAAAACAACACGTAGCGGCAGACATACAGGAAGATTGGTTTGTTCCTGGATTACAGGAGCATGTGGTACAATTAACAGTAGAATGTACAATGTGCCAAACATATAATTCAGGAATGACTACAAGAACGTTGAAAGGGACCCTGCCCCGCCCCATCAGACCCTTCTGTGAACTGCATATTGATTATGCGGACATGGGGAAAGGTGCAATGGAGCAAGATATCTCATTGTGGTGGTCTGTCCTTTTTCACATTGGGTGGAGGCAGAATCCTGCACCCACCCAGATGTGAAATGTGCGGCATAAATCATTTGTAAGAGAGGTATTACCATGATGGGGAATTTGTGATGTCATACGTTCCGACAATGGAACACACTTTGTAAATGACTTGTTTAAGGCAGTAACCTCCTTATTGGGCATCAAACACAAATTGTGTTCAATTTACTACCCGCAAGTGAATGGATTTATAGAAAAGATAAACAGCCTTCTTAAAAGCAGATTGCCAAAATTGTGTCACACCCTAAAGAAAAACTGGGTGCATTGCACACTGCTAGCATTATTCCAGTTGAGAACACAGCCAAGCAAAGACCGCCACTTGTCCCTGCATGAGATAGTGACAGGGAGACACATGCACACTCCAATATCTCCAATTAGGAGAACATCAGATGCTCACAAAACAGCCACAATGTTAGGTGAGGAGTTTCAGGAATATTTAACGCAGGTGACCAAAGCAGTAAAAAGCATAGCAAAACAAAGTGCACCACCCTTTACACGAGAAAGTGAAACATATACTATCACAGTTGCAGCAGACAGCCCCAAAACACAACTAATGCCTGGGGAAATGGTATACGTGCACAGTTTTGTAAGGCAATGGAATGCCCCAAGATTTCACGGCCCATATGAAGTAGTATATTGTACACCAACCGCGGTGAAAGGCCTGAAATATTGGATACATCTATTTGACATACAAAAAGCACTTGACAGCATACTAACTCAAGGGGAACAGCAGGATGAGCAAAAAATGGCTGCACCCTGAGGTATCTGAAGCACACCTAAAATAAGTGTGCCACCGGTTAAAGGGCAATAAAAGAGAAGAAGGATGTAAAATGACAAAAAGGACAAATAATGAATACGATTACAAGTACTGTAAAGTAAAGATGTATATGAGTATGTAAAATAATGATTTTCTACTGTCTCTCCCTTCTGCTTCACTACTATCTATCTTTCTCCACCCTCTATCCATTTGGTACTCAGATATTTTATGAAGAGTATAAAAGTACCCATTAAATCTCACTGTATAGGTACAAACATGGCTGAAAGGAGGGCCCTCAATGACAACAACACATCTGTAGATAGAAATAGGAGAAATATTAGTATATGAGTGTGGCTTATGTTTTGTAGCTGTGGTGTTTTCAACAATGTTGGTGTGCCTTGGATTTACTGAGCAATATCTTTTATTTCTATCAGCATAAAAGATGGGGGGAGGGAGTGAAAATGATACAAGAAGGTACCCACCTAGTATGGGATGGTTTGGGATGGTTTAAAACTAATCTAGGCCCACAATGTGTCTACAAACCTTACACACCTGCATAAGAAAAAAACGATCAGGCTCCCACTAGTTGAGTACTCGGTAATTGACACTCCTGACCATGAATTCAATGTGTACGATATGAAGAATCCTAACCCGATGCATTTATGTTGCCACATGTTAATGTCTATACAGCCTCACAACCTACGTCAAGTGTCGATTACATGTATGGTGAAACATAGACCTCCACCCCATTACCTGACACAATGTATTGGCAGCCGAGTAATGAAAGAAGTGCAAAGACAGTGGGCCTCATTACGAGGTTGGAACTCTCAACCGGGTCTGGCACTCACAAGTGGGCAATTACCGGGGTATTCTGGCCCCACTGGACCCAGTAATTGCCCTTTCATGGGCGCCAGGACAGGTACATCCCCATTTCCATTTGAGCCCAACAGGACATGTTGTGCTCACGGGTGCCGCTCTGCCCACCAGGGCAGACCTGGTGGGCTGACAGGCCCCCGTGAGAACAGCTCCTAGTATGGGGTAAGGTTGACATGGTGCCCTTAGCGCTACCGGCACCGTTGTTACCTTACCACCATACTGATAATGAAGCCCAGTGACTGGAATATTCCCCTATCAAAAGTTACTAAAAGCACAAACTGGTCTAATGGGGAGCAGTAGATGGAAAAGGTGGGGTGGGGCAGAAAAGGTATGACGCATATCACGGCCTGGGTTTAGAGGCGGTGGAAGACCCACACCACCCAGACCAATAGAACAAATGGTACGCAGACATGAGCACAATGCAAAACAAGCACCTAATGAGAGTTGCTATGTGTTCTCCTTAATTCCCCATGCCTCGGGGCCCCCAAATTTGTACTACCACAAGAAACGCCTATTGCTGAGGCTCAGTGTCTTATTCATCTTGCACTCAGTAGAATTAGAAGCACCTATGACGCGCACACTGTGTCATTACAATTGTTGTAAAATTAAAAAACCTGCCACAGCAAGCCACAAGGAATAATCTTCGCCAAGGAGCCATATTTTGTCATCAAGGGGACAATGTTCACAGACAATAGGTGGCAAGAGGAGCAATGTGCAAAGCAGAGGCCTTGCAAAGATTGTCGGATGAAGAGCTCCAATGGGTCGAAAAAACATGCACTCCAATTTGGTCTCAGCACATTGTCAAACTAACGTGGGTAACAGCTCTTGAAAAGCCCATCAAGAAACAAAGCGAAATACAATACAAACTTTGCTTTCATGGTGAAGGGAAGGGGTCCCTGGGCGCAAACAAACACTGCAACAAGATGCTCATTATGCCCGACATGAATAAAGGAACAGCAGCTTTGATGGACACTTTCTGTGTATTCGGCAAACATGTGTACTTGCACCTCCCACTATCATGGAGGGGTACGTGTGCCCTGTCCATGCTGCACTCGGCCCTAATGGTAATTCCTGAAAGCCATATCCAAGGGGAGAGGGTGCCAGCTGAGATGTCCCACGCACCCCTGTCAACAACCCAAGAACCCCCTACATATGATGTGCTGTCGGAAGAGCAGCTGCAAGATCGGGTGTCACGAAAATGCAGGGCATCAAATTACATCTCCAAAGAATCCTCAGAACTCTTGGCACAAGTACCTGACAAGTTTAAGATGTTCAACTCAGCAGGGACATTTTTCGCAGCACTCATAGCAAGCATCCAGGCCAGAGCAAATGCCATATTGTTGGAGATTTTCTGCTGGGAACTGATCCAGTTGGCCAATGACACTGAAGAAGGGTTCAACACCAACAAATTGGAACTCAGGGCCCTGCGGCTGGTGACCATGCAAAACAGATATGTGTTAGACCTGCTCACAGCAATGGACCGTGGTTTTTGCCAAAAAAATCAGGAGTGCATGTTGCACATTCGTGCCTTCTGCCGATGCTGACAATGGGACACTATCACATGAATAGCAGCGGAGAGAGGATGAAGGAAGAGGGCGGCGTGCAGCAAAGTACATGGTTCGACAACCTGTTTGAGTGGGTCCCATTGTGGCTAGGGATGGCCATGAAGCTGATGATACCAATCATCGTCTTTCTGCTGCTAATTTTTTGTGTGTGCCAGGTAGGAATCAGATGCTGTGTAAAGTCCATTCCTAACAATGCAATGATGTTGGTGACAATGGGCAACAAAGCAAAGGTGCTTCAGGTTGCGCGAGATACCCAAGTGCAAACCAGAGAGGAACCAGAAACCAAATATCGAATGACTGAAGTGTACAACACTGGAGACAGAGCAGATAACCTCTATCACACCACGATCAAAGAACCCTATGAATTAGAGGGGTACAAGGAAGTATGGGTAGATCTGGTGGGTGATGGGTGCTGCATTTATATGACCTGTACTCCAGATGAATATGCACAGAGGGGTGAGAGTCTCAGATCTGTGTTCAGGGCTTGGATGCCAATAAAGGGAACCCCAGCCTGGGATGTAGCAGTGGTTGAGGCAGAAGAACAGAAACCTTAGAAAGCCTTAGCATCTTAGTTACTTTAGTAACAAAAAGGTGGAATGTAAGGGAGGAAGGGTAATTTTTGCCCCCCTACATTCCGGGAGAGGGGTACGTTATGTTCATACAACGGTTGGAGATGTTTTCTTGTAGGGGCCCCGGTGACGGGTGTGAGGAAGCCATTCAATTACACCTATCCAATTCACCTTGCACGACCCCAGAGACTTGGTTTTGTATTAATCTAAACACCATCTTTTGACTAGGCTCTGCATGAAACTCTCAGAGGCAAGCCTGCACCTCTCCCCTGTCCAGCGCTGCGCACAGCCAGCCTGACAAACGCTGCCTCCTCCCCACTGTTTGCACTGCTGCTGTTCTGTTCTCATGGAAGCTTGGGCGCACACTGTTGCAAGCTGACACTTTATCTCTCTTCTTCCTCTGAGATCACTGCCCTGTGTGTGACCGGGCCTGAGCCTGGCTCATGGAAACCATTTGTCTCCACAAACCTGCCCTTGCTCCAACAAACCCCCACCGTTAAGAGTTACATCTGCATGAACCTTAAACCCCTCATTCCTTTGATGTAGCAGGGGAGGCACCCCTGCCCACGGGCCACCCTCGAATGCCCCCATATAACTAATACTGAGCAAACATACAGTCTCAATGTGCTAACAAATTCCGACACCCTTGTTTAATCCTCGAGGCACCTGATGAATTTTCCCCAAAAGTAAATGCCAAGAAAGATGACAATGTGTTATCATTGGGCTTGTGTGTCATATTAAATCTTGCATGCCCATGAGTACTGTGGCGCTTAGTTAGAATTATAACTGTGTGGACATGGCTTGACCCTTCGCCCCTCCCTGATGAGCCCAGTTGCCCTTCATGCATCAAGAAGCAACAAGTTCAACCTCAGCCAATCCAGCACCAGCACAGCTATACAATGTATAATGTCTTGTTCAACTAAGGTAATGAAATGTATTTGTGTAACCCTTATAGCAAACGTCATAGATGATGCGTTTTGGACTTATAATGTGATTTTTCTGTATTGTTGGCACAGCGCTCTCAGAGCAGCAGAGTCCTCTGCAAGCTTCATCTTATTTTTATACAAAGATATCCTTGACACAATCGCAATCTCCCCTGGTCTCATTCCCTACTGGGGTGTGTCCATTAGTGTTTATTTCTCTGATATATTTTAATTTTAATTTTGGTGAAGGACCACTTTCAGCTTGCCGGATACCAGCTCCTTAGGTGATGACAGAGGCAATCAATATGCAGTCCAAGTGACCAATGCCACATCCCAGAATGTTTTCAGACGCAGGACCAACAGAGGAAAACACACATCCAACAGAGGGAATGGCTAACAAGTGAACCGCTTACAAATATTCAAACCAGACAACAGGCATACCCCCCGGTAGGGACAGTGATTTTTTATCTATCTAATCACCATCTTACAAGTGCTGAAACCAGCATTTTAAAGAAGGGATTAAATTGGGTTCCAACGAGTGATAACTCGCCTAACAACCTGGAACTTGAACTAATTAAGTTCTTTAAAAGAATATGACTACAGGCCTTCTTTGTAAACAAAGATGACAAGGACAACACATTACTTACAGGCTTCAGACCCAAGTGTTCGTTCACCCAATGACAAAGCGAAATTCCTCCTGAAATAGTTACATTTGAGAATATGTTCCTCAGGTCACTGCTGCAGGTCACAATGGACAGCACTGCATTGGCCAACAACACAACCTTAGCAAAGAGGAGAATGAAACTTTACAATCCCTATCTCGGAATAGAGAAATAGTAATCAAACCAGCAGATAAGGGCAGCAATATTGTTGTCCTAGTTATTGATGATTACATCAACATGGTACGCACCTTAATTGACAATGAAAGCCATTATTCATAAATAGCAGTTGACCCTACATATGAACTGATGAAAACACTGCAGGATTTATGCACAAGAGGGATCACACAAGGGTTCTTAACTGTGGATGAAGCTTGCTTTTTGACACCCAGAGACTGCCGGTTACCAACCATATGTGTAGTCCCAAAGATCCATAAGAATTGTAAAAACCCACACGGGAGACCAATCATTTCATTATGAATGCCTGTCCTGGAGCCCTATGGGCAAATCATTGAGCAAGTCATCCACAAGCTGGCTGAGAATACACTATCCTTTTTAAAGGATACAATGGCAACCATTAATTTTTTCAAAGGACCACCATTCAAACAGGAGCATAGTCTGTTAGTTACATTGGATATAACATTGGTATATACCAACATCCCCCAAAATTAGGCCCTCACTTGTATAGAACAAAGGCTGAATAGTCATCCAATTCAACAATCAATTTCAACATATTTTGTGTTAAATCTTCTACAAATTGCCCTATGCAATATTTTTTTTTAAGTTTCTAGATGAGATAAATTTACAGAAACGGAGTACAGCCATGGGCGCAGCCTTTGCACTTTGTTTGGCAAACATGTACATGACAGATTTTGAGGATCAATTTATCTAAAGTAACAACACTTATAGCAGTTGTGTACATCATTGGAAAAGGTACATAGACACAATTTCTTTATTTGGCAAGGGAGTAAAGAACGGCTAGACACCTTTATTATTTGGTTAAACCAGTCTAACACCAATTTGGAATTTACTTGTCATTCAGACAATCAGAAATTGGACATTTTAGACCTTTCGATATGACACCACGGTGGGTACATTTATACCAAGCTATATTGAGAAGAAACTGATTGCAAAACCTTATTTGAGTATTCCAGTCAACTTACCTTATGGCCAATTTTTACACCTTAAGCGCAACTGTACCATGATCAGTGACTTCGAACATCATGCAAATCCTCTATGAGCCAAACTAGCAGAAACGATATCCCCACAAACGAATTAAAAGATCAGCCAAGAGGACACATTGGACACACAGGGAACATCTGCTATGCCCGAGGGAATAGAATACAAAGTCAGACCGCATTGTATGTGTCACCACCTTTTCCAAACAAACTACACAACTGAATCAATTAATCAGATAACATTGGAACATTCTCACCAGCACAGGCTGCACCCACAGGCCCGCCCTTATGTGCACTTAAAGGAATGGTTCGGTCAAAAATGTATATTGCCCCTACGGGTCGGCCATGTGTTTTTAAGCCTAAGTCGCTCGATTTTAGAAAAAATTCATATGGACCTTACCCGAGTTTTCGTCCATTAAACGCACGCGAAGACAGGCATCAGGGAGCTGCCATTTTGTGATAATCCTATCATTTCCCCCATCGCCCTGGCTGCCCTGCTTTTGCGGCACTAAATCATATCCCCCGCCCTTAGCCTATCATTATGAAAACATTCATATTCCCCTCCTCTCTCCGTGACGTTTCTGTGCTGCGTAGGCAAAAGCGCCCAGTCGTCTTCTACGCGACTTCACACAGAACCCGGAAAGCAACACAGATCAACTCACAACACAGCGCGACACAATTCGGAATATGAAACTGTACTTTAAAATCAAACAGCAACATGGTACATTTGGTAAAGTACATTTATTTGACATTAAATGTTTATAGAATATTCAGCAATTGCCATATGAACTCCGAAAGCCATTTATTTTCTTTTATCTCTATCTGCAAATCCGTAAAAGTTTATCGTGAGTCACGCGCTGTTCCTTTATGGTACACAGGGTGTTGGTTTTCGTTAAAAGAAGCACTTTTGTCGCACGTTGAACCGCAAGGCTGTTCCATCAAGTAGGCACTAGGCCAGCGTAAAGGTTGATATGTTGCTTCTAGCCGCTAGTACCGCATAAGGGCATATGGGCCCTTGGCGATTGTCCCATAAAATCATCAGGATTGTGCAGTTGTTTACATTAAGCTGTAGCTGGCGGTTAAAAAAAACATCTGCCGGTTTCTGAAACTGGTGGCAGTAAGAAAAGGGGAAGGATATACCTGTTTTGAAAACATAAAATTTATAATTAGTCTCGCCAGCCGATCTTTATTAATATTATTCATTTTATTTATTACGGCCGAGCTGAAACTATTTGCTTTCAAGGATAGTGCAGTGGAGTATATTCGGCTCTAAAATCAATGCAAAAAATAACGAAATAAATCGAGGTTAGTACACAATGAGAAACGACTTTTTGTCTACATGCGTGTGGAATGTGGACCTGCATGCCCATGTGCCAGCTACAAGAACGATCCCACAAACTTTTTCCAAACTCTTCATTCATTCATTTATTCATGCATCCATTCATTAATTCTTCATTCCGGTATAAAAGCGTCTAAAGAGTTACTTACATTATATTTGCAATTTCCATTGTGTCTCGGCGTAATGCAGTCCGTAAATCCCACTGTGCTCTTGAAAACGATTTTTCGTATACTGAACTAACATGAAACTCGGTCTAGTTTCAGAATTTTCTGCCTTATCGTCTCTTACGTTATTGCACCCCCCCCCCATCAAATGAAGTTCTCTCGGCATGGTCCGTGTCTCTCAAGGTCAAAAAACAATAGAACCTTATACTGCCAGTGCGAGTTGTGGTCTTCTTCAGGGCGCGAGCTGAAAATCAAAGCCGCTGACCTTCACTAGAAATGAGCATACATTCTTTCTTTGCAACATCCCGTAGTAAAGCCATCTGTGAGAACTTGAAGTTTCAAATCCATCTATGTAGTGCGCCTCAATGTGGAAATGCGAACTGCTTCTCTCCCATCTGCAACAGCTTGCTTGGCGCATTCTAAGGCCCCCAATTTTGTCTCGTTGTCTGCGAGCTTTGAAGCCCCAAAGAACCATAACTATTTAGACTTTTAATTTTTTGGGGAAGGTCAGGGAAAGTATAAAGTACCCAAGGAGTTGAGTTGAAAGTGAGATGTATTGTTTGTTTTATTATTTGCAATATGCAAGCCTCCCCCTTAACAGTGCGCATCATTTACAAGAGATTGCGAAAATTAGTTAATTCAACAAAAATATATACATACACATATAGACAAGGTCAGCAATATGAGGTGAATAGAGAGAGAATTCAAAGATGACACCCAGGTTGTTCGGCACCCAGGATGGTGAAGGTAGGGGTTAGGGTTAGCGTACTTTGTATGCACACTGTACAATAACATTTATTTACAAAAAGACAATCGTATTACAATTATTTAAACCGGGAGTTGTACTTCACAACCAGCTCTTCTTTGGGTGGACATGGCACAGTGGCAATGTTGGGTGGCAATGGATCAGTGCTCTGCACAGAAACGTTCAAAAATCCATATCTGTGCTTCTCTAATACAGCAACAATAAGGCTTTTGACAAAGTCAAACTCCATTTCCTCATAGACTGGTTTGATCACCCATTGCTTACTTCTTTTTGAAAAGGCCTTAGTGTAGCGAGGCATCCTTACATTACCCTTAGTCCTAGATTGTTCACGGCCGAGATTCTTCTTATGGGCCAAGACCGCTAGTAGAGTCCTATGTCTTATGCCCTGTATGCTGAAATGCAAGCGCTTTGGCCTGTACTTTAGGCACATATTGTGGAACACCTCCAAACCTCCTGTGTGACAGAATTCTGTCAGTCCCCTCAAATCTCTTGATAGAGTTTTATCTAAAACAATCTTCTCAATGTCTTTGTGTGTCGGTGACTGGGGACAAAGGGCCATGTTCACATTGGTGGAAATGTAGGTTTTCTGACCAACGGTGCACGTTGGTACAGTGGTGCATCAGTGACTGCCATTTTTCAAGTAGTATTTCCACTGACCCTTCACAAGTTTTGGAGCTCCACCAAAGATGGTTGCTGATAGACTGGGACCACTCTGAAATACTTTACAAACCTTTTTTTTCCCTGCAGCTGAGATTTTCTTATTGATTGATTTAGCAAGATGCCATATGTCGAATTAATGTTTAATATGTGGGAACTGCTCTCTCATTGTCTTGGCAATTGAAACATGTCTGTCCGTGACTATGAGGTCGATGTGCATTCGCCTTGATTGCAGATATTCCACTGATTTTATAAATCCTAGTTTCTCCATGGCCACTGAGGATGTACATTGTGTTACCTGCACGACCACCGAACTCACAATTTTCTTACTATCCATGTCCTGAAAGTGGTAGGTGCAGTACTTGGCAGAAAATCCAGGGCTGTCCATCGCCGGCTAGCCTGAATCGTTTGCCTTCGAATGTACTTGCTAGAGACAATTGTTCAATTTTCCAAGCATCACTAATGGCCGGAAACAGCTAATCACGTTGGTATTTGTAGTACTGCGTTTTTTAAATGAAATGGAGTCCCACAAACTTAAAGAAAGACTCTAACTTTCTAAAACTGGAACCACTAAAAAGTAATGCAGCTGCACACAGTAGATTGCGTGCTGGCAGTTTCCCCCGCATCGGTTGTGCAGACCATGAAAATGTATGATGTAATGTACAGGCAGCATGTATTGTGACGTTACTGCCTTGTTTTTGACGAGTCACATGAATCAATGGCTTCCCACATACTTTCCCTCTGACGGAATGCCCACATTTCAGCATACTTATAATATCCATCAAACAACTGTTGAATACTATGTATTTGCCCTCTTTCATTAGACTGTCATCCTGGGTCAAAGTTGTTTCGGCCTGTGACGTTGAGGACATATCACCAAATTTGAAAGAAATATCGCTGCTATCAAGTTCTGATGCGTCGGTGAATGCTGCTGCTGGTTCATTCACTGTCATTTCAACATCTGCTACTTCAACATTGATGGGAGAACACAACAATGTCGACAGCTTTTTTGGTGGCAATTTTTTGGCGGGTGTAGATTGTGTGAATTGATCTGCGACTACTTCAGAGCTATCTTCAATACATCCAGTATCATGATGTTGCGGTGGTGCGGTCGTACTGTAGCAATGGTCCAATACAACTTTGCCGGATTCTCCGGACACATTCATTTCATTTTCTGTTCATTGGACATGAGCATCCCGAGTCTCAACACACCGCGTCTGAATTAATAGTTCCTCCATAGCCTCCATAGTGTAAATGGTCTGGCAAGCAACATCTCTCATTCGCCTCACTGTCTGTGTATGCATAGTTCGTAGACCCATGGGTAACTAGAGGACAGATTGGAAAAGGGATGCTCAGTTTAAACACAAGATAAAGTATAGTACAATTGACTGGAAAAAAACATAAAATAGTCCCCAGCACAAAAAAATTTCTAAAGTTATGAACTGTTTGTAACTAACCTTATTTTTGTTTCTTTTCTTTGCAACTTTTTTGACTCGACCTTCAACATCTGCACGCTGTTGCTCCGATACGTATCTGCATGTCTCCCCTTCCTCTTGCGCTGCAACGACTATATTTTCTGTATCTGCATAGACAGCACAGAATGAGGCTCCATCGACTCCCTGAAACATAGTTTTTTCATTACTGTGTATCAAAATATTGTTAGCATAAAACACACATGAGGACGAACACACATGTACATCTCAATAGCCAACCACGATTTAAACATTGTGTGAAACAATCAAACGACAAGTATTCGAGCTCTGATGACCTAGTTCAATGGAGCTGTCAATACCCATACCTCTGGCTCTGCATGGACTGCCACGAGTGATTGTATTGAAGAGGAGGCATCAACAACTCCCTGAAACACAGTATTTGCGTTAGTATGGTTTTCAATATTGTAAACATAACACACACTTGGGGTCGACGGCACAGGTACATATAAAGAGATAACCACAAATGTTGCATTGTCTAAAAGAATCAGGGAATATTTAAATATGATCAGATTTAATCAACTTATTTCTCCAATTTCTTTACATCTGCATCATCTAAATGGGATCTTGTGATTGTAGTGGAAGCTCCATCGTCTCCCTGAAACACAGTACTTGCGTTAATAGGGAAGAAAGTATAACAAATGGAATCACGTTATATGATCAAGCTCGATGGAGTTGTCAGTATCCATACCTCATGCTGCTGAAGAATATCTAGGGCTGTTATCAATGTGGTGCGCACTTCCGAAAGCTGTTGCACCGATTCGTATCCACATGGTCCCGCTTCCCTTGGAATTACTTGAATCTCAGGCTCCGCATCAAGTGCGTGGGTTGATGCTTCAACAACTGCCTGCAACATAGTATTTGCATTAGTAAGGATTACAATATTGAAAACACAACACACACTTGGGGTCGACCGCACAGGTACATATCAATGGCTAACCACGAATGAAACATGGTGTAAAACAATCAAACGACAAGTGTTCCAGTCCTGATGATCACGGTCGATGGAGCTGTCAGTATCCATACCTCGTGCTGCAGAAGAACATCTAGGGCTGTTGTCAATGTGGTGGATGCTTCAGCATCTCCCTGAAAGACAGTACTTGCATTAGTATGGATAACACTAATTATAACTGAAAACAAACACCAGGGGACGACAACTAAGGTGTATATCAATTGGAAAGCACTAACCAAACAATTGGTAAAATAACCACACGATACATAAAAACTATTACTTGACATGCATAAAACAAGTCTGTAGCGGAATAGCCAAGTATGATTACCTGATACACGCTAGAAGTGGTTGATAACTGCGAGCACGTCACAGAAGTAGAAAGTTCTTGCTTCAGATTCAAGGGATAGTCAAGAAGTTGTAAAGGTAAATTATTGTTTGATATTGAAATGCCAATATTAAAAATTGCCATGTAAGGAGACAGAATGCTTGATTAATGCACAATATAGCACAGTTACCTGTGCCCATATATAGATTTCGTTTGTGGGTTATGAAATCTAAAAATAATATATTGATAAAAGCTATACACTCATATCAATGTCGAAAGTATTACAAATTGGAAACAACACCTAAAATATCAATGAATCCATTTGGCTACCTACAGACTACCGCAAGGCCTAAAGCTAAAAACGGACACTTGACTCACCAGTGGCAGAATGTGGACGAATAGAGTGGGAATAGCGTTTGCGAGCAATTTTCGTGTCGATCACCGTTTATTCTTCTTTGTTACCCAAGATGTGGTGTACATGTTCGAGGGAAAGTGCCGGCTGCAGATGCGGTATCGATCACCCCTCTTGTCCTCAAAGACTTGTTGGACTCTACTTTCCAGCTCATCGAGTGGATATCCGCAATGTCTGACCCATTCTCTTATTCGATCAACAGTTTTCGGGAAAACATGCATTGTAGTGCCTTCAGATTTAGCATGGGTATTCGAAGGGCAACCCCTAATCGAACAGGCAGGCATTGTTGAAAATTCTGAAAAGTAAATATCAAGATTATTATAAAACCTTGATGAATAAAAATGCCATAAAAAGTAAATGAACCATACAATGCTCAATGCAAGGTTTGTTTTGGTCGCCGTAATTATAGCAGTTCATCATGTCCGGCTTAGTATTTGCATAAGTTACAGAAATGTTTTAAATTATGTGACTAAACTCTGAACATGTGACTCGTCCCTTGGATGTTCTGTCTTGCACGAAAAGAAAACATGCTTACATTGTAGACTGGACCCCCGAAGGATGCAATTCGATGACAATTGACACAGATGAAAATAAATAGATCTATTGATAGCATAACAATTGAAACTCAAGTCAATAGCAATGAGACCAATGACCATAGCTCTATTGGGTACTGTAATCACAAATAGATAGAAATGTAAAAATGACCGAAATATGACATGGCCTTACCTTGACCAACAAACAGTTGGATTCATCAGGCCGAGCAGTATGTTGCAGGAGAACAGGTAGATGGCCACAGGTAGCACACTGACGAGTGTGCTCGAAGCGGTCACAGATAGCATGACGACGAGCAGATTAGCATAGATCTCAGTGCTTCTCAGGTAGATTTTATAAAGTATTAGAAACGGGTGTGTTTGTGAATGAATGACGTTTGTATGTCGTGGTATTATGTTTATTGCAGGGGGGTGGCCTGCCTCAGGGGAGGCCTGCCTGGAGACACAGGGTCTGAGGAGGCCATAGGAGAAATGGCCCCTGGGCGTGGGATACCTTTTGAAGTGTACATGCTGTTTGGCACCTTGGCCGTTTGCACCCCTGACAGCCCCCCTTGCCAGCGCTCATCCCCGGGTGCGAACCGCCTTTGATAGAGGGGGTGGGATGGATGGGCCTGGGGCATGCAGATAAGGCACAGGAAGACTGCTGAATGGAGACGCACTTATGTTTATTGCAGGGGGCGGCCTGCCTCAGGGGAGTCCTGCCTGGAGACACGGGGTCTGAGGAGGCCATGTGAGCGATGGCCCCTGGGCGTGGGATACCTTTTGAAGTGTACATGCTGTTTGGCACCTTGGGCTTTTGCGCCCCTGACAGCCCCCCATGCCAGCGCTCATCCCAGGTGCGAACCGCCTTTGATAGAGGGGGTGGGATGGATGGGCCTGGGGCATGCAGATAAGGCACAGGAAGACTGCTGAATGGAGACACACTTATGTTTATTGCAGAGGGGCGGCCTGCCTCAGGGGAGGCCTGCCTGGAGACACAGGGTCTGAGGAGGCCATGTGAGCGATGGCCCCTGGGCGTGGGATACCTTTTGAAGTGTACATGCTGTTTGGCACCTTGGCCGTTTGCGCCCCTGACAGTCTCCCATGCCAGCGCTCATCCCCGGGTGCGAACCGCCTTTGATAGAGGGGTGGGATGGATGGGCCTGGGGCGTGCAAATAAGACACAGGAAGACTGCTGAATGGAGACACACTTATGTTTATTGCAGGGGGGCGGCCTGCCTCAGGGGAGGCCTGCCTGGAGACACGGGGTCTGAGGAGTCCATGTGAGCGATGGCCCCTGGGTGTGGGATACCTTTTGAAGTGTACATGCTTTTTGGCACCTTGGCCGTTTGTGCCCCTGACAGCCCCCCCATGCCAGTGCTCATCCCCTGGTGCGAACCGCCTTTGATAGAGGGGATGGGATGGATGGGCCTGGGGCGTGCAGGCAAGTGTGTGGGAGCGAGGGGCCATCAGGCCCCTCTCATCCTTTACTTCTCAGTAGAACTCGTACCAAGTGCCTCCAGTAGTGGGTTCGCCCCTTCCCCTTATGTGATGTTAACTTTGGATGACAGTCGCGTAGATGGGAACACTGAGCAGGACACGGGGCATCCATTTTTGTACCCCCTTTCCACTCCATCTTGGTGACCAGGCCTCACTGCGATAGTACAGCGCGCAGAGCACATGGCCCACACCCTCGTTCCCACTCTGACTGGAAAACTCCAGAGGTATTTGCAACAGCTAATACATGTAACACATCACTCTTCCTCTGAGATCACGGTCCTGCATGTGAACCAGCCTGAACCAAGCACATAGCTCGTTCATCTCCACAAACGTGTCCTTGCCCACGCACCCTCGCCAGTGGAAACTTACTGCCATTCTGACCCTGTGTCCCTGCAAGGTATTCTCTTCATGTGCCAGACCACTGACCATGCCATGATGCCCACCTAGCAGATCCCCAACTAACATTAGACCCCTACTGCAGTATATTGTTGCCTATCAATAACAAATGCCACATACCCAGAGATTCTTGTGAGCACAGACCCACACTTCAAACAGTGTATTATAGTGGTCAAGACCCTTGACCTAAGGCCTGTATAATCCAATGTTAATTGATAGTATAGATGTATGTGTAACTTTTATAGAGACATAACCGATTGAAAGACTTTGAACACGTGTTATTTAGTGCATGCATTATTGATAATATATTATGTTAGCTTAGATAGTGACCACCCTGCTTCACAGCGACCTGACCACTTGATTCATTTAAAAAAACAAAACAACCGTTGTTAAAATCTATGTGGTGTTTTATTTTGTATCTTATTTTGATGACACAAAATACAAGACTTTAAACATTGTACAGGTCAGGTTGCAGCACTGCGAGAGAAAAACCCCTGTACTGACTGCTGTAGCTCGGGACCGTTTCTCTTATGGCATGAACGGCACAGGCGGGTATCACTCTTCGAACACGGTGTCCAAGCCTCCCGTGAAGCCACCATGTAAAGGAACGATAGGCCACCAGCCTGTACCACCTGTGAAAAGGAATGAAACAAACTGTTTTTAAATTACCAAGATAAGTTTAATAAACGTTTATTGTCAATGACAATTCTTGTAACTAATGGCATTCTGCTCGGACAAATGCTATCTAGACACTGCACACTATTGAACGACTTTCATGCATAACAATGATATGTATATGTCATTTTGGATATAGTAGAAGACCATGAAATAGGAGTGGCATGACAAGCAGAGTATACTTACTTGTTACTCGGATTACGAGGACGAACAATTGCGCGAAGTTCGTGCATAAGCACCATCATTATCCTCAACACAGACCGTGTTAGGCAGGCTGCCCTGAAGTCTGGCAGCTCGGTGATGCATTGTAGTCGTGGCTCGCCTTCCGAAATGTAGGCCACGCATCCCGAGTTTTCACAGCAGCAGCAGTTCTCGTCCTCGGTTGGCATTAGCTGGCACCGATTGCATGTGCACCACGTGCAAACACCGTCCATGCGACTAGGTCCAGGCTCTTCAGCTGTTGAATCGTCCTCCCAACTGCCGTCCGAAGACCCATCATTTTCACGTGTTTCCCTTTCCGGTAGTTCCTCCTTGGTATACTCTGGCTCATACATGTAGGTCATTATTGTAGCCATTGTGTGTTAAACAAACTAAAATAATTTATAGCGGTGGTACTGGTATCTGTTCACACGGGCTACAAGCAATGAAGGTAGCTGACCAGAGCACAGAAACGAGTCACAGAATACTCAAAGTAACACAGAAAGAGGAATGGAATCGAAAATCTGCTGCTGTGTGTTGTGAAACGGTCTGTTTACACTTATTGAGGAAAGAGGCGTCCTGCCATTTCCATGGTGACACGTCATTAGCTGAAGCGCAGCGAATGTTGACACGAGACGTGCTTTGGCGTTGTAAAATGGGCGGTACGCGTCTGGTGATGACAGGGTCAGGGGATATGATTTAGTGCTGCAAAAGCAGGTCAGCCAGGGCGATGGGGGAAATGATAGGATTATCACAAAATGGCAGCTCCCTGATGCCTGTTTTCACGTGCGTTTAATGGACGAAAACTCGGGTAAGGTCCATAGGAACTTTTTCTAAAATTGAGCGAATTAGGCTTAAAAACACATGGCCGACCCATAGGGGCAATAAAATGTTTTCACCGAACCATTCCTTTAAACAAAGGAAAAACATTAGAGGCAGCTTGGTCCATTCTCGGTTACAGAAGGCCAGTTCTAGCTACACACAAAATACACTACGCACGGCTTGGAACCATGAATGGGAACAAGTCTTGGGACATTATGCTTGCGGGTATTGCAGCACTTGCCAACTCACGTCGAAGACATTGGTATTTGTCCAGGGCAACTTTAGTTGGCAATTAAGCCAGTTTTCTAATTGCAATCATCTAATGTCTTATTTGTCATTATGTGTCTCTGTGAATGGATATACATCGGAATGACCACGAGAAAAGTAGTTACACAGATAAATGAACACCAATCACGTATCTGTATAAAAACGTTAACAGCAGCATTGGTCCAACACTATTTGACAGCCAACCACATTGAAGACAATATGCAGTGGGCTATAATTGCACACAAAATAGGCTATTGAGATAGGAACAACAGTGGATATATAGATTGCGGACCCATGTGGTAGGCTTCAATGAGAAATTACAATGGTCAGTATTACTCTCTTAAAAAACACCAAACATTCCTGTTGTGAGTGTATAAAGGAGGACTGGGGCTTAGGTCTACCTCGCTAAGGACATGCAGCAAGAGGTTATACACATCAGCTGCCACATAACTCTGTGATCCAAGTAGATGGTCTCTAACACATTCTACAAGAGCCACATGATAGAGATAACAGACAGATAGAATGTCAGCAATAAAAAGAAAAAAAAACAATCATCATGGATTGAGTTACGATAGGTCCCTGGCTTTTCCTGGCCACTTGGAGTTAGCAAACCATCTAACCACATTTGTATTCCTTGTTCGGAGGTTCCTGCCTGATGTGTTGACGGTCTCCAGTTTCAAATCCAACAGGTTTTTATTACTAGCAATGTAGAGCCAGTACATTCACTGTAGTGTCTTTGCATAGACACAGTTCCTCACCCAAGATGGCTGCCAAAAAGGCTATGGTAAAGATTCCATGTGCAGTCTAAATCTAAATATTAGTTGTCAACAATCACGTGACAGGTTGGATCAGTTTAAATCTGCTTCCACCAGTGGGGCACAGAAAAAAACAAAGACACTCGCAGCAAGGTGACGCATGGACGATAATCCCCAGAAGTGCCATCTGCACTCCAGGGCTTAGAAAACCAAGACACAGTGAGTAAGTAGTCTGCATGCTACAGAGAAAAGCGATGTTTCGCAGGACTGCCAGCATTAATTATGTGCCGGACTAACATATATTATATTTTTGGCACCCCGCATTGCCTGCAAGGTTCCATGTATTTTTTCCGACAAGACGTAAATCTATCACATGTCGTGTCTATAAGGCTCAGGAAAATGCGAGCGGGTTCACTGACAGGTTTTACTTTTTAGATAGCAGTCAGCGCGGGACATCGGACATTGGAGACAACAACTAGCTTTTGCTCCCAATGCACCGTTAACAAACATACATACATACATATTGTCCTTTTCATGTGTCCCTTTCACGCTTGTTGCTCCAGGACAAAGACCAAGACACTGGTACTGTCTAGAAATTGTTTGTTTCTCCCGTCCCTGACAAACGGCACTCACCAGTGTTTTGGTTTAAATTTAATACCCACACCTTCTACCACAAGCCATAAGGTATAATTGTCTGCTTGGCATGTGTTAATTAGCATTAGGCTTCAGACGTTTCAATGTATTAAATGACCTGGGGAATACCCCCACGGTTCCTTATCAGGATTACCGGCTCAGTGTTCAGTACTTCCACTAGCTAGCAGGACCTAATGGTGGAATTGATGTGAGAGGTAGGGTTACCCCCGGGCTCGGTGGCAGCGACCCTTCACTTACAAGAAATTGTATCATAGGTAGTAAAGGGCTATATCAAGCATTCATTGCCGAAAATGTTCAGATTATGATACTCAGTGCTCTTCTGGAGGATTCATTTTTTTTTCCTTCTTCTTCTTTTCTTTTCTTTCCTTTTAGCTTGTTACACACACTATTGCTACCCGAAATGATTTTTTGTGTCCTGAAGATGCCTGTTGTATGATTCATAGATTACCCAGCAGAAACTTGAGTAGACATGCCTCAATTTTACGTTGGACAGATGTGTACACATTTAAAAGGCGATTTACTGTATTCAAATGAATTGTTGATACACACCAGTTCTTTACAATAACAGTGCATTCATCGTCAATATAGCACCTTGCACTTTAGGCCAACTTCTTGGACCAATTCTTCTTAATGAAAATTCAATATGCACAGTATGAAGGAAATAGTATGGGAATGATTGTGGGTTGGTTTGAATGACTGGAATGTAGGTTACATATGTGTGTGTGTGTTTTACTTTCTTACAGTTGTGGAGCCATTGATTCCAATTGTTTTAAGAATGTTTTTGATATGTTCACTCTGCATTTCAATATATAAATAAAATAAATGCCGTTGAGATAACAATTGGGACTTCTTATTTCATGTAGGAGGTTGCTATGTGACAGTACTCAGTAAATGCTATGATATGTGATATCTACTTTGTGGTACAAACTTTATTGTGTTTCTGACCGACTTAAAGCACTGGGAAAGTCACTCATTCAAACATGTGGAGGTCTGTTCAAATACCCATGGAATTAAATGATGTATAATCTTAAAAACAAGTGTTTTTTTTTCAAACCAAAGCAATATATCTGTTGTATTTAATAAAATAATAAATACAGAAAAATTGAAATATAGAGAGCACACCTGATGCAATGTAATGTAAAATAGAACAAAAGAAACACACACAGGAATACACTGAAATGAAGAGAGAGATAACCCATTGGGCCTCATTACGACCCAGGCGGCCACGGAATGAACATTGCTGGTAAGGGACCGGCACCGTTCATTCCGGGCCGCCCTATTACGAGGTCTGCAGTGGGTCCCGCTAAGGAACACCTGGTCAGAACAGGTGTCCTTAGCTGGACCCGCTAGCAGACCAGGATGCTAACAATGGGCTTGTCATTAACGGGGCCGTTGTTAGCATCCTCCCCATTCCCATTGAGCCCTATGGGGGCACAAATTGGAATGGGGATGTACCGGGTATGGGTCCCCGAAAGGGATTTACCAGACCTGCCAAGGTCGGAATGGCCCGGTAAGTCCCCTTTTGCGGGACCCGGACCTGGTACCCGGCATGGGAGTAGCCATCCCACTTTTAGCTGCATGGCTACCTCCATACTCGTAAAGAGGCCCATTAAATCTTGTGCATGAAGTGAGAAATTGAGCACGGAGAAAAAATAAATTAAAAACACATTGATTTAAACAGAATCTACAAGGCTTGCTAAAATGTTAGAGACTATCTACTGAGAATAAACATGGCAAAATACCATGCTGCATGGGCTGGTTCTCACTCAATGTTTCTGCAATCAGATTTGAACTCACTGTACCTTACCCGAGGAGAAGTATGCATTTGCATTTCACTATGATCCCACCCATAAGTGAACTCGAGCAGGGAAATGCTAGGAAAGACTGCTCTGAAAAGGAGTACCATCAACACACCAGATTTGCTTTTCTGCCTTGTTGGGGTTCAATAGTGGGGTGAAGGCAACCTTCACTAAGCACTGTCAGTAAAGGGCCCAAATCTGGATTATCCTTTGCAGCAAAAGGTTAGATCGCATGTGTTTGAACATTTGCAAACATGTGGAAGCCATCTACTGAGAAATAACACAACCAAACAACGTACTCTATGGGACGGTTCCCACACAGGATGGTCTCCAACACTATGGCCGCTGATTTAAGTATCACTTGCAAAAAAAAAAAAACTGATCCGAGAATCTTTTCAGCAGGAAGTGCTGTGAAGGTCATCACACACAAGTCAAGGGGGTGAGCTCTGTGTGGGAAGGAAGATTGGTTAGACTAATGGAAAGGTGTTTCCATGCGTGTCCTTCAGTGGAGAATCACAAACTCTGAATGCCTAGCTGTGCAAGCTACTACAACCATATTTCAACTGAAAAACATATTATTAGTATATGTTGTTTAAGCTCTTTGTGAATAAATAAAAAGTCATGTTTTCCACTTCTCAATATCTCACTGATGGCAAATCTATTTTGTCCTGTCAAGCCCTGCCTGCTTCGAATCTTTAAAAATGTGTGTACATATTTACCCCATTTTAGTGGCAGTAGTAATTTCTTCTTACAGAAAAGCAACATTCTTGAATGTTGGGAGAATGGCAATGTGAATTTTTTTCCTAAAGTAACCTAGATTGGACTCAAGTTGCTTATCCAAATTCTGTCTAGTAATTTCCTGTCCTTTTTTGGCAACATGTTTGCAGAGGACAGCATTATCAAACTTATTGGTAACATGACCTGGCCCTGCCACTCATTTGTTCTGACCACTACCAATTTTGAAACCTTCTCGAAGTCTACTTAAGGAGTCAATTCCAGCACCAGGCAGACATCTTTGTAGAGGTTGCAGGTCATGTGACCTGGCTCTGCCACCCAGCTGCTCTGCTCACCCCAGTTTTTCCCGCCTAGCAGGGGGCTATGTAAGGACTTCGGGCCAGCTTCAGGCTGACAGCATTGAGGAGGCTGCTTGTCATATGACCAAGCCCTGCAACTGAGTTGCATCACTCGCACCTTTGAGTATGCTACTTAATGAATCCAGGTCATCTACAGGCAGACGGCATTGAGAAATATGCTGGTCACATAACCAGGCACAGCCACTCAGCGTTTGCATCCATCACCAGTTTTCCTACCTTCCAGAAGACTACTTAAGAACTTCAACTAGCTATGGGCAGGCAGCACTGAGGATGATGTTGGTCATGTGACCAGACCATGCCACTCAGAATCCCCTCCCACCACCAGGTTGCCTGCCTTAAAAGAGCTTACTTAAGGGCTTCAGTCCATAACCAAGCATAGCTCATTGAGAATTCTAAGGTCATGTGACCAGTTCCTTCAACTCTACTGCTCCACCCTTCACCTGTTTCCCCAGCTTCCAGGAGGCTACATATGTACTCCAGACCAGCTTCAGGCAGACATCATTAAGGAGGCTGCTGGTCCTGTGTCCAGGTTCTGCCACTCAGCTGTTCCGCCCACCAACTATTTCACCTGCCCTCTTTAGATGTCCTCATTTATGGCATCCTCAGCAAAGGATGGATGAAGACCGGAACCTCCTTGTCTGGGATGTTCTGAGTGTCAGCGATAACTTGGGTGGTTGTAGGGACTTTTCTGCATATAGACAAAAGCCAGACTGGTAATCTGGTAGGAGATTGTACTGAGTTATCTTTTCATACAATTTTATGGCAGTCACCTTCATAATCACTTTGCAGAAGAAGGGTAGATGCTTGCTGGGGCAACAGTAAGACAGGCTATCTGGGTAGAGTGTGGGTTAATTTATCTGGAGGGCTGCTGTGTCCCTTTTCCAGTGCCCCTGGAAAGGTGCTCTGTGTGACAAATGCATTAATGATGTTTACAAGTGATGTGAGTGCTTCTCCTTGGATGACCTTAACAATGGATAAGAGTGGATGTCCCCTTCATAGTGGGTAGGTTTGTGGGCTTCAAGAGTGTTGGACTGGTTTAATGGAGTAATATTGTTTCCTTGTCTTCTCTTTTTTTGAAGAAGAAGTTGGATTTGCATTTGTCAGTTGTTGAGTTGTTGGTTGTATCCAAGGGTCTTGCAAAGGTGTTCATAAAGTGCTTCATGGGTTGGAAATGCATTCTGCTCTTGTTGGATTCTTCCTTTGTCGTTATTTTATAGTAGATGGCTTTGGCTGTGGTCATGAGTGTCGTGCATGCAGAACAGAAGGGTCTCAATGTGCATAGGTCTTCTTACCGGTGGGATTTTCCCAAAACAGTGTTTGTGTCTGTATGGCAGTGAGTTTGTACTAAGTTGTGGATGGCTTATGTTTGTTCAGTGTAGTTGGGGTATTGGTGGTCTCAGTTAGTATGTGTTTGCATGAGCAGAGCTGTGAGTTGACATTCATTGTGGTGTCAGTCATTGAGGGCAAGAGATTGTCCTCAATGTGTTCAATGGGAAGTTTTTGAAAGAGCCGGAGGGGGTCTTTGTTGGATTGCATATGGCCTGCTGTGGGAGAAGCTTGCATTGGAGTAGTCTGATTATTGTCTGTTCAGTCTACAAGTACTGGGAAAGACATAGGGTGACTACTAGAGATGATTTAAGAATGAGTCTGTAGTCTGTGTTGAGTTGATTCTGTGACTATTTGCTTGATGTCAATGCTGTTGAGTTGATAGAGTGGTGTATCTTTAAAGTTGTCGTGTGTGCACCTCAATACATAGGGCCTCATTACGACCCAGGCGGTAAGTTACCGCCTGGGCCGTGACTTTACCACCATGGCGTAAACTACGTTTACGCCATGGTGGTTGGCGGACTTACCGCCCCATTCCGAGGTTGGCGGGGGCGGTAAGTCCCCAATCCCCATTTACCCTTCCTCATTCCCATTTTTGCCCCATAGGGCATAATGGGAGTGGGGAAGGCGTTAATTACGCCACCGTAAATTACGGTGGCGTAATTAACTCCATGGTCCCTTAGCGCCATGGATTTTAACACCTGCTAAAAGCAGGTGTTAAAAGCGCCATGGCGCTAAGGGACCTCGTAATTGGCGGTAAGGGGTCGGCGCAGCTAACGCTGGGGTAAACCCCTTACCGCCAGGGTCGTAATGAGGCCCATACTCTTCCTGCTCTAGCATCCTCAATGACTTTATTTTGACTTTATGGTGGAAAATGGAGGCAGTGAGTTGCACTCCCGTTAGTGGGTAACTGAGTTTTAACTAGACCACCACTAGTATTTGTTATGCATTCCCAGTGAGGAATATTGATAGATTTGCATTAGATGTGGGAAGAACATAAATGGAATTTAATGTGTCAAATACTTAATAAGACATTGAACAATGTTTTAGTGTCGAAGTGGTTCATTAGAGTCACTTCACTATAGGGAACTGCTCAGAATATCCTAGAACAGTTCAGAACGTTTTCTGAATTATTCTGTCCTATAGGCATTTTATTCCACGTGCCTGTAGTTCATAACTGTTGCTGAGAAGCTATATGACTGCACAATGATACACTCAGTGTTATTTAGATGCTTTCTCTTACACTCTCTTGGAGAATTTAAATAAGTTAATGGTTAGGCCCTGTTAGCTATATTCGGCATATTTGACAACACTCAAACTGAACTCATATTTGAATAATTTGCCACTTGAAAAGGTGTACTTTTCGGGTGATGCACAAACATGTCCAAGTTACCCCCTTTGGTGGCTTCAGAGCATTAGACAGAATTTATTAATGTCCACTGCAAAGGGCAAAACAGAAGTGTAATTGACTCTATGGGCGTGATTTATAAAAGCGTTTCACAATGGCTCAATCCCACTGAAAAACGCTTTGTAGATCAGGCCCTCTGTCTTTTTTTTCCCTTTGCAGTGGAAAATGTGTAAATGCCTCCCATCATTTCCAGTGGATTCCTATGGCATCCACCTGTTTTTTGCTGGTATAAATGGTGTAAAACCAAGTTGATTTTGGAGACTGAGGAGAAAAGGGAGGCATGAATGTAACTTTTGTTCCATCCCCGTCTTCTGCTTTCACAAAACTACAGAAATTCCCTGAAGAATGCACACTTTTACGCCTGTTTCCTTTACTTCCACTCAGGGATTTGGAAAATAAACCCAACGGTGTTTAAAAAAGCGCATTCGAAAAACGCCATCGTTTGTAAATACAATTCAAGTTACACTATTATGGTGTCTAAGTGTTTCCTATTCAAACACATCATTCACCCGCCCACAATTCTTAGGCATATCCCTGGGGATGCTGATATTTTTTTTCTACCTCACAATTGCCTAAGGTTACCCACAGGCATAACTTTCCTCCAAACACATTCATGGGCCTCATTACAAGTGTGGCGTTCCGGAAACAAGGGTGCCGGTAAGCTTACCAGCATCCTTGTTTCCAGACTGCCACACTATGAGTCACTATGATCCCACCCATAAGTGAACTCGAGCAGGGAAATGCTAGGAAAGACTGCTCTGCAAAGGAGTACCATCAACACACCACATTTGCTTTTCTGCCTTGTTGGGGTTCAATAGTGGGGTGAAGGCAACCTTCACTAAGCACTGTCAGTAAAGGGCCCAAATCTGGATTATCCTTTGCAGCAAAAGGTTAGATCGCATGAGTTTGAACATTTGCAAACATGTGGAAGCCATCTACTGAGAAATAACACAACCAAACAACGTACTCTATGGGACGGTTCCCACACAGGATGGTCTCCAACACTATGGCCGCTGATTTAAGTATCACTTGCAAAAAAAAAAAAACTGACCCGAGAATCTTTTCAGCAGGAAGTGCTGTGAAGGTCATCACACACAAGTCAAGGGGGTGAGCTCTGTGTGGGAAGGAAGATTGGTTAGACTAATGGAAAGGTGTTTCCATGCGTGTCCTTCAGTGGAGAATCACAAACTCTGAATGCCTAGCTGTGCAAGCTACTACAACCATATTTCAACTGAAAAACATATTATTATTATATGTTGTTTAAGCTCTTTGTGAATAAATAAAAAGTCATGTTTTCCACTTCTCAATATCTCACTGATGGCAAATCTATTTTGTCCTGTCAAGCCCTGCCTGCTTCGAATCTTTAAAAATGTGTGTACATATTTACCCCATTTTAGTGGCAGTAGTAATGTCTTCTTACAGAAAAGCAACATTCTTGAATGTTGGGAGAATGGCAATGTGAATTTTTTTCCTAAAGTAACCTAGATTGGGCTCAAGTTGCTTATCCAAATTCTGTCTAGTAATTTCCTGTCCTTTTTTGGCAACATGTTTGCAGAGGACAGCATTATCAAACTTATTGGTAACATGACCTGGCCCTGCCACTCATTTGTTCTGACCACTACCAATTTTGAAACCTTCTCGAAGTCTACTTAAGGAGTCAATTCCAGCACCAGGCAGACATCTTTGTGGAGGTTGCAGGTCATGTGACCTGGCTCTGCCACCCAGCTGCTCTGCTCACCCCAGTTTTTCCCGCCTAGCAGGGGGCTATGTAAGGACTTCGGGCCAGCTTCAGGCTGACAGCATTGAGGAGGCTGCTTGTCATATGACCAAGCCCTGCAACTGAGTTGCATCATTCGCACCTTTGAGTATGCTACTTAATGAATCCAGGTCATCTACAGGCAGACGGCATTGAGAAATATGCTGGTCACATAACCAGGCACAGCCACTCAGCGTTTGCATCCATCACCAGTTTTCCTACCTTCCAGAAGACTACTTAAGAACTTCAACTAGCTATGGGCAGGCAGCACTGAGGATGATGTTGGTCATGTGACCAGACCATGCCACTCAGAATACCCTCCCACCACCAGGTTGCCTGCCTTAAAAGAGCTTACTTAAGGGCTTCAGTCCATAACCAAGCATAGCTCATTGAGAATTCTAAGGTCATGTGACCAGTTCCTTCAACTCTACTGCTCCACCCTTCACCTGTTTCCCCAGCTTCCAGAAGGCTACATATGTACTCCAGACCAGCTTCAGGCAGACATCATTAAGGAGGCTGCTGGTCCTGTGTCCAGGTTCTGCCACTCAGCTGTTCCGCCCACCAACTATTTCACCTGCCCTCTTTAGATGTCCTCATTTATGGCATCCTCAGCAAAGGATGGATGAAGACCGGAACCTCCTTGTCTGGGATGTTCTGAGTGTCAGCGATAACTTGGGTGGTTGTAGGGACTTTTCTGCACATAGACAAAAGCCAGACTGGTAATCTGGTAGGAGATTGTACTGAGTTATCTTTTCATACAATTTTATGGCAGTCACCTTCATAATCACTTTGCAGAAGAAGGGTAGATGCTTGCTGGGGCAACAGTAAGACAGGCTATCTGGGTAGAGTGTGGGTTAATTTATCTGGAGGGCTGCTGTGTCCCTTTTCCAGTGCCTCTGGAAAGGTGCTCTGTGTGACAAATGCATTAATGATGTTTACAAGTGATGTGAGTGCTTCTCCTTGGATGACCTTAACAATGGATAAGAGTGGATGTCCCCTTCATAGTGGGTAGGTTTGTGGGCTTCAAGAGTGTTGGACTGGTTTAATGGAGTAATATTGTTTCCTTGTCTTCTCTTTTTTTGAAGAAGAAGTTGGATTTGCATTTGTCAGTTGTTGAGTTGTTGGTTGTATCCAAGGGTCTTGCAAAGGTGTTCATAAAGTGCTTCATGGGTTGGAAATGCATTCTGCTCTTGTTGGATTCTTCCTTTGTCGTTATTTTATAGTAGATGGCTTTGGCTGTGGTCATGAGTGTCGTGCATGCAGAACAGAAGGGTCTCAATGTGCATAGGTCTTCTTACCGGTGGGATTTTCCCAAAACAGTGTTGTGTCTGTATGGCAGTGAGTTTGTACTAAGTTGTGGATGGCTTATGTTTGTTCAGTGTAGTTGGGGTATTGGTGGTCTCAGTTAGTATGTGTTTGCATGAGCAGAGCTGTGAGTTGACATTCATTGTGGTGTCGGTCATTGAGGGCAAGAGATTGTCCTCAATGTGTTCAATGGGAAGTTTTTGAAAGAGCCGGAGGGGGTCTTTGTTGGATTGCATATGGCCTGCTGTGGGAGAAGCTTGCATTGAAGTAGTCTGATTATTGTCTGTTCAGTCTACAAGTACTGGGAAAGACATAGGGTGACTACTAGAGATGATTTAAGAATGAGTCTGTAGTCTGTGTTGAGTTGATTCTGTGACTATTTGCTTGATGTCAATGCTGTTGAGTTGATAGAGTGGTGTATCTTTAAAGTTGTCGCGTGTGCACCTCAATACATACTCTTCCTGCTCTAGCATCCTCAATGGGCCTCATTAGGACCCTGGCGGAGAGGGTATTACGCCAGCGTAGTGCATGGCGTACCTCTCCGCCATACTACGAGTTCCCGTAGCGCCATGGAGGTTTTCTCCGCCTGGTTTTACCAGCCGGAGAAAACCATGGCGCTACGGGACCTCGTTGTTAATTACGCCACCGTATTTTACGGTGGCGTAATTAACTCCTTCCCCACTCCCATTATACCCTATGGGGCAAAAATGGGAATGGGGAAGGGCAGAATGGGGATTGGGGATTTACCGCTCCGCCGAGGTCGGAATGGGGCGGTAAATCCGCCAACCCCCATGGCGCTATCGGCGGCTTTCCGCCATGCTTCGCGGTGCATTTAGCACCGCGAAGTCCGCCTGGGTCGTAATGAGGCCCAATGACTTTATTTTGACTTTATGGTGGAAAATGGAGGCAGTGAGTTGCACTCCCGTTAGTGGGTAACTGAGTTTTAACTAGACCACCACTAGTATTTGTTATGCATTCCCAGTGAGGAATATTGATAGATTTGCATTAGATGTGGGAAGAACATAAATGGAATTTAATGTGTCAAATACTTAATAAGACATTGAACAATGTTTTAGTGTCGAAGTGGTTCATTAGAGTCACTTCACTATAGGGAACTGCTCAGAATATCCTAGAACAGTTCAGAACGTTTTCTGAATTATTCTGTCCTATAGGCATTTTATTCCACGTGCCTGTAGTTCATAACTGTTGCTGAGAAGCTATATGACTGCACAATGATACACTCAGTGTTATTTAGATGCTTTCTCTTACACTCTCTTGGAGAATTTAAATAAGTTAATGGTTAGGCCCTGTTAGCTATATTCGGCATATTTGACAACACTCAAACTGAACTCATATTTGAATAATTTGCCACTTGAAAAGGTGTACTTTTCGGGTGATGCACAAACATGTCCAAGTTACCCCCTTTGGTGGCTTCAGAGCATTAGACAGAATTTATTAATGTCCACTGCAAAGGGCAAAACAGAAGTGTAATTGACTCTATGGGCGTGATTTATAAAAGCGTTTCACAATGGCTCAATCCCACTGAAAAACGCTTTGTAGATCAGGCCCTCTGTCTTTTTTTTCCCTTTGCAGTGGAAAATGTGTAAATGCCTCCTATCATGTCCAGTGGATTCCTATGGCATCCACCTGTTTTTTGCTGGTATAAATGGTGTAAAACCAAGTTGATTTTGGAGACTGAGGAGAAAAGGGAGGCATGAATGTAACTTTTGTTCCATCCCCGTCTTCTGCTTTCACAAAACTACAGAAATGCCCTGAAGAATGCACACTTTTACGCCTGTTTCCTTTACTTCCACTCAGGGATTTGGAAAATAAACCCAACGGTGTTTAAAAAAGCGCATTCGAAAAACGCCATCGTTTGTAAATACAATTCAAGTTACACTATTATGATGTCTAAGTGTTTCCTATTCAAACACATCATTCACCCGCCCACAATTCTTAGGCATTTCCCTGGGAATGCTGATATTTTTTTTCTACCTCACAATTGCCTAAGGTTACCCACAGGCATAACTTTCCTCCAAACACATTCATGGGCCTCATTACAAGTGTGGCGTTCCGGAAAAAAGGGTGCCGGTAAGCTTACCAGCATCCTTGTTTCCAGACTGCCACACTATGAGTCTGCCTGCCGGGACCACTGCGCCTGGCAGGTCTGACCCTGCCGGGTGTAGCGGCCCTGGTAGGCAGATTCGTCATGGAAGCACTGGCTCTATTAGCAACAGTGCCAGTGCTTCCATCTTCCCACTCCCATAGAGTCCTAGAGGACTCTATGGGAATGGGGGCTTACGAAAGCCAGCACCTGACTTCCCGCACAGCCGGCACTTATATTCTCCCTGTTGCACCGGGAAGTCAAGCGCAGGATTCAGTTTTATGGGGTTGTCAGCAATCTGCCGGTCGCACCGTCGGGTTACCGCCAACCTCGTACGTAATGAGGCCCACGGCTGCTGCCAAGGTTAAGATTTCTGGGAATCGCGGAAATGTCCCTGCTTCACACACATGTAAATTATGTGACTTTAAGTCACAACTTTTAAAGGCCCAGAACTAATTTATGACTCGAAAGTAGTTTGGGAATTTAATATTTTACCCTTGAGGGAATGCTGGCTGAACCTGGGTATGCACACATTATAGGAATGAACAATAAGATATAAGATAGAGGGCCTGATGGCAAGTCCTTCATGCATTGGGGCTAACGACTCTTTAAGAGGTGCAGTATACTTTGTCAGCAACGGAAAGTCCTGGCACTGCACTTTAACAGGATAAGCTCATCATAGGAGACTATTAAAAAAAGTCGCACATGTGCAGGATGCATTTTGCAAACTGTGCAACACATCCTATACCTTCATTATATTAAATGCAAATCCCCAATATTGACCTCAGGGATCTGTGTTCCAGGGGAAGAACTGTTTGTCGGCATAATACGCCTGCAGCGTGCCCTGCAATGTGCACCTACGAATCTGGCAGGTTCCAAGATCAGAGATGGATTAGCTCCCTGGTCGAACATGCGCTAAGTGCAGGGGCTAACTACTGCCACCAAAGGATACATTTGGCAGGTAAACATGTAAAATAATAGACGAAAATGGTTTCACCAATCGTGAGTGTAAGTAATACTTAAAATGCTTACACATATAGGGCCTCATTACACGGTAGGCAGTAAGGTTTACTGATACCGGTAAGGGTAAACCCTTACCGCGTTACTACGAGGTCCCTTTGCGGGACCCGACCTTAACGGCTTTTACCAGCCGTTAATGAACGGGCCCGCTAAAAGACCTTGGTGCTAATTATGGTACCGCAAATTGCGGTACTGTAATTAGCGCCTTCCCCATTCCCACTGAGCCCTATGGGGGCAAAAATGGGAATGGGGAAGTGCCTTGGTGAATGGTGAACTACCGCCCCCGCTCACCTTGGAGTAGGGCGGTAATTCCGCCATCCACCAAGGCGGACACGGTAAAATACCGGCGGCAACCATTTCACCATGGTTACCGCCTACCGTGTAATGAGGCCCATTGTAGAACAGTGTGAGGGGGTTGACTTAAGTGGTTTTGTGATATGTTTTGTGTTGAAAACGCACATAAAAAGGTTAAAAGTATATATATATGTATATTGTAACATTGAAACCTTTTACTGCTTCCAGTTTCAGTCCCCCAGATTTTAATCTATCACATTTATGAAGTGATATCGATTTCAATGCTGTATTCAACCCGAGTGAACAAAAGATATAAAACTATCAAAATTGATTAGAAGGGTTATTGTTTTTGCTGGAGATTATTTCAATGTTATTGACCAGCTGTCACAGCGAGAGGCAGGAGTTCGTCTCTTTTACTAACAGAAGAAAGACACTTTTGTATAAGGTATCTATAAAGTTTGGGATTTAATATAATTAATGGGACTGCAAGCTTTAGCTAAACCATTGATGTTTATTCAAAGCAACAAACGGATCACTTGGAAGCTTAATGTATTGGCAATAGAACAGAGGCTCTTTACAACGAGTACCTCCCGCGCTTGTCATTAGCTATTAAAGAATTTCACATGGAATGCCTGTTATTCAAACTAAGAGGAAAAGTTTCGACCCCTGATAACAGCATCAGTTTAAGTAGAAATGCGTGCCCAATGCGTTCTCTTATGTGAAAGTCTCTACGTTTCAGTAAATTCCCTATCAATGATATAATGCTATACACAAGAGATCCTTTGTGACTTTGACTTCTCTCCCTGTAAACACTGGATTAGCAAAGACATGGGATCAGTGGCAGAAGTGTTAAAGAAAAAAGTAGTGCAACTGTGACCAGGGCGGGGAGCAACATGCAACACAGTTTTCAAGGGTTGCAGCCATGCTGCTTGACAGCCAATTGAGTTGAAACAGATTTCGGTTTAGCTGTAACTGCTACTGGGTGGTAAAGTGAAGAAATCTGCTTTAACGTGCCAAAGAACAGTCCAGGAATGGTGGAAAGGGTTGGACAAAGGAGTGGAACTGCTAACAGAAAGACAAGTAGTGGAACTCCTCTCCTGATCATTCATGCTCACTTCGACCACTGCCTGGGACGTACTTGGAAGGGCACCCTGGGTCTTTTCACCATGTTAATAAAGAACAAAACCAGCCCTGAGTCAGCATTTAGTGCTCAATATTGGATGCATGACTTTGACCATCATTATTGTTCTGTAATATGCTGAGGAAAGCAAGTGAACATGTGATCACAAACTGAAAGAAATGCGTGACTCATCCATTTGTGTCACCTCCCATCCCCTTTCATATGTTGGATCAAGATGCACTGTGCATTTACACCCCCTCTGTGAGGTGCACAGAAATAAACATTGGGGGTCATTACGACCTGGGCGCAAAGGGATACCGGGCACCGGTAATGACACCGGTGCCAGTAATCCCTTTGTGCCCTATTCTGAGCTCCATTTGCGGGTCCCTCCCTTAATGCCTGGCTTTACCAGGCGTTAAGGACGGGACTGCAAAGGGATACTGGGGTCAATAACGGTACCGTAATTTACGGTACTGTTATTGATGCCTTCCCCCTTCCCATTGAGCCCTATGGGGCTCAAATGGGAATGGGGAATGGCTTTTCAAATGGGGATTTACCAGTCCCGCCAAGGTCGGACCGGACCGGTCAGTCCCCATACCACCACGTCGGTGGCAGTACTGGTATTGGCGCTAGTCATGGCGCTAATAGCACCATGACTAGCACCAACTTCGGAATGAGGGCCATTGATTTTCCAACACAATTCCCTCATTGTCAATTTGAAAAGTAATACGTTTGGTGGAGAGAATATGATTGTTGCATGTTTTGTCCTCCCACACCCCACCACAACGCTTCATACTTGTATCACCCTTATTCATAGATATATATGTTAAACGTGTAACTGTGAAAACACTGCAGAACCGGCACAGGGGCCGTGCATTCATTGAATGAATATGCTTTATTACAGGTTGCATTTGCGCCAATGCATAGTTTCTGGACGATATCCCAGTGTCTCTGTGACATCATTTTTGCCATTAGCTGCAATACTTGCAGTTGTTGCAACGGGTAAACTAGCAGCGACACATTATTCTACCAGCAATTGTCAAAGATCCTGTTGAATGTGGAGAAACCGATACTAGTAACATGTGTCCCATACCAATGAAGTAGCTGTCAGTGAACCTTTCCCCATATGTCTTGTTGGGAAAACATGTTAGTAACTCATGGGCAAATAGATATAATTTTTGATCATCTCAAAGTCACAATTTATTATGGTTCATCAATCCAAGCGTAGACTGCTTGCACAGTTCACAGAGTGGGCACCCCCTATTCGGCAGGCAAGCAGGAGTCCCAGTCCGAGAGACAGGAGTTGAAAGAAGGCCATAATGTTGGTATACTTGGAATACTTGCCATCGTGTGTGAAACATTTGGATGCATATCAAGCAGTGCATTGAAGATAGTAGGTGAGGTAGTGTGTGGTGGATGAAAAAATGGTAGCTAGATGTTGTGAAATCACATAATGGGAACATGTGTATGATGTCCTAGGTCTTGTTTATTTATGTACGTATTTTTCTTAGCTAATATAGTGGTGCTGTAGGAGAGGAATAACAGTAAGGTGGGCAACTCATGTTTCCAGGAGCTTTACATGGCTGCCAGGGAAACTGCTCTCCTGAAGACCTATGAAGCCTTGCTGACTAACCTCGATTCCAACTCTTCTTCTGTTCTCATCCGTCTTGACCTCTCCTCTGCCATTGATACAGTCAACCATGCCACCCTGATAAATCAGCTACGTGACACCCGTGGCATCACACACATGGTTCTGGATTGGCTGGCTTTCTTTCTCTTTGACCAACCTTCCCACGCTCAATTGGGCCCTTTCCTTTCCACAATCTCACTCTCCACCTGTTGTGTCCCTGAGGGCTCTATCCTCTTGCCCTGGCTCTTCAATTTCTACCTTGCCCCCTGAGCCCATCTAATCTCCTCCTTCTATCCTATTCAGTGTTATGCTGATGACACACAGCTTTCCTTCAAGCTTCCCTCCTCTACCTCCTCTTCTCCCTCTCTCATTCCTGATGGCCTGTTATTCAGGCACTGTGCACTACTAAAGATCTCTGCCTTAGTTCCAGTAAGACAGAGATCCTTCTCATTGGGATCCCTGCTCCCCCCGCACTCTGGCCGCACTCCTTAGGACTCCTCCTCTCACCCTTGTGTGAAACATAAAAAACCTTGGCATCATCTTCGACTCCTCCCTATCCTTCTCTCCTCACATCCTGGACCTGGCCAAGAAGGCCCACTTCCAGCTTCACCTTCTCAGAGGCAGTCTCCCATTAATCACCTTCCCCCAGAAACTCAGCGTCTCCAGAGGTCTGGTTCTCTCCAGGCTTGACAATTGCAACAGCCTCTTCCTCAATCTGCCTACCTCTTCCCTTTGACCCCCTTCAACTAGCACAGAATGGTGCTGCAGACTGATCCTTGGCCTCAAGCCTAGGGCCTGCATCTCTGCAGCCCTAATATATCTCCACTGGCTACCAGTGGCTGCGAGAATCAGATTCGAGATGCTACATCATTCACAACGCTTTCTGGGGCCTGGGACTATGCTATATCCAACTCTCTCTCTCTCTCTAAATACCTCCCCACTAGAGCCACCTGCTCAGCTAGCTCCACATCTCTGCAAATCAGACGTTTCTCCAAGCAGAGACTGAGGGGTAGATTTCTCTCCTCCCCAGATGACTCACTCTGGAATGGCCTACCTGCCACTCTACAGAGCACCAGGCCATCCCTGTAGCCTCCCAGCCCCTTAATTGCACTTAGTTGTTGCCTTCTAACTCTCCCCCTTGACCCACCACATGGACTTCCAGGCCCTCTTCTTTCGCATTGGTCCGTCCACCCAGTCCCTGCACTTCTCAACCTCCCTTCCCTCATGCTCTTCTCGTTACCACACTTGCACAATCTGAATGTCACAAGGCCTACTAGGATTACTACTTTCCCCCTTCCTGCCTCCTGTCCTTCCTTGCTGTGCCTCAAAATACTTGTGTATAAGCGCATTACACATTAACAACAAATGAATAGTGGAATGCCGATTAAACATCAACCTCTTCCTGAGGGGCAAATGGGAACAAAAAAAAGAGGACCATTCTAGAGCCTGCTCCCACCGATAGTGGCAGCTTGAAGGCTACCTCCCTCTGCCGGAGGTCTATATTAACCTGAGGTTGAAAAAACCTATACTGGAAAACCCTGCTATGCCTGACAACCCAGGAAGCAAGACCGTACTCACAACAAACGTAAAAACAACCCTCGGACCAGGAATCACAGGAAAAAAAGTCAGCAACTTGTAGATATAAAGAGAAATTAAAAACTACATGGGCCTCTAGAGCTAAAGTGCACCACTACCAGAACATATGTGTTTGAGTAAAGAGGTGAGAGCTGTGAGAGAGAGGTAGTGAACAGCTTCAGCCGATGCTCTCAGGGCAGGTAAACTGTTACCCCATGCCAAGAAATCTGATTGTGCAGGACTCTAATATAAGTCAAATAACGTAACACATTGGGGGCGGTTCCAAGAGGTAGAATGGAAAAATGCATGCAACCTTGAAAGTTGATTGGCATATGCGCCTAATTGAGAAAGTCCATTGAGCTGGCAAATGGCCTAACTAATGCCAACAAACCCGCTGCAGGCAGACTGTGGCCCTCATTACGACCCTGGCGGAAATCGAAAAACGATGGCGGAAATGCAATACCGCCATCGAATAGCGCTCGGTGCGACTATGACCCGTCACCGCAAAGTACGAAGCCATTAGCGACACTGTAGTGAACGCCAACGCTAACTGCACCAAGCACGCGCGCGCGCGCCATGCCAAACCGCAAACACCACCATGGTGCAACGGTACGCCAATTCCGACCCTAGCGGACATGTACCTAACGCCATCAGGCATGGCGGAATGTACCATTCCGCCATGGCGAGAAGTACGGCATCGCGAATCAACCGTAAACGGCCCCACTGAGTGCCTGTACACCGCTCCCTGCCCACAAAGTACAACTCCCTGTAGGTGCAATGAAGTCACAATGCAACCATTGAAATGTACAAAGCACCCATGCATGCCAACGAACAAAAGCAACACAAGAGGGGCCAATGGGAGCTGCAGGTCACAGATGGCACGAATACAGAAGCCATCCCAATGGACATGACCACAGTCCCCCACCAAGAAACGCACGCAAACACAGGCACCTGTGCCCAGCAACATTCCGAAAATCACATCATTCCACCAGTCCACCTGGCTGACCGGCATCTGTTACACAAAACCCAATCCCCCGCCCCTGAGCATGACAACATTCAAACTGTCATATAGGCAGCCCCCATCCCTGACCTCACGGGCTCAGTAGGCAAACGCGCCCAGTACAGTACCACGCAACTAAACCCCGAAGCTGGAACCCAATGCAGATCTCCTCACAATACATCGCCCCACAAATAGGCACATGCCACATCACTTGCAAAGAAAAAAGCTACACGGGCCCAATCAGAATTGAATTTAATGCACATCAAAGTCACCAAGCCCATACAGCCATCAGGCCATGAACTACAAAACACAAATCACCATTGTGGGCTGCATCCGCAAGAAATGACCAGCCACTACCTGAGTGTCGCCCTGTTCCCCCATGGTACACAGAGCCACATTCACGTACGAAAAGGCAACATGGAAGCGCACAGAACCGCATGGCCGACCCAATGGGGAGGCACTAGTCCAGCTGAAAGGCCGAAATGTTGCTCCGAGCCACCAGTACTGCGTAAGGGCATGTGGGCCACTGGCGATCGTCCCATAAGATCGTAATGCTGCTCCACCGATTAACACGAAGCAGCAGGTGTCGGGAGTAAAATCCATCTGCAGGAGTGGCATACAGATGGCAGTGGCAAAAGGGGAGGAGATACCTGTCAACCAAAAGAAAAGAAAAAGAACAGAATGGCCATCAGAACTACATTCGAACAACTCACTTCAATGATCACACGAAATCCACAGCCATATGCATGCTAGCCCACTCAAAAGGATCATCACCACCCCAAAGCCACTTGCGACTCATAACCATCTATACCTAGGTGTAAACACCATCACGAACGAGTCTACCTATGCATGCGTCTGCCAAAACAGAATCCATCAGATGGGAATGTTAACGTGCATGGACACAAGTGTCTGAGGGCGCGTCGAGACAGGGAGGGCTCAACAAGGCCAGATAGACGATGGTCCCACTATGGCAGCCCTGCATCACATAGCGTAGGGGAGGCGGATAGATCCCAAGAAGCCCTGTACATGGCAAACTCTGTATCAAATCACCTGCCCATGCATCCATTCATCATTCCCTCATCCCGGGATCAAAACGCCTGAATAATTACTCACATGACATTAGAAACATCCATTGAGTCTGTGCGTAATGCAGCCTGCTAAATCCACAGTGCCCCAGCCCGTAAATCCAGTGATGTGAAGTAACATGTATTTGGGAATGGCCGGCCTCATCGCCCACGTAGCCATTGCGCATCCCAAACTATTCATATCAATCATTGCTCCCTCGCCATGGGCCTTGTCTCAAGGACATAGAACAATAGAACGTTATATTTGCAGTCAGACCTGTGGGCATCTCCTCGCCGCTAGCTGGAAACCGAAAGCGCCGCCCTTCGAATTCCTCATTTGCAACATCACGTCGAGAAGGCATCTGTGGCCGTTTGAGATCACTAATTATTCCATCGAGTGCGGCTGTGTGTGAAAATGGCAACTGCCTTCACCCACAAATGGGAAGCCATGCCCGTCGTTGCAACTCGGTACAGTGATGCATGAGGGCCCACCGTTACTCGAGTACTACGTTCCACTGACCCTTCACAAGTCCGTTCGCGACTGCACAGATAGTATGGGAAACAATGGGACCACAGCAGAATGAACATATCAACCAATCTTACACGCCCATCGGGTACAAATACATGATTGCAATAGCAAGATACCATTACCCGATTTGCAGCGTTGTGCGCGGGACGTGCTCGGCCAAAGGGGAGAGCAGTTTGCACAGGTGGAATCAATCACCACAGGTGGAGGCCATACAGCCTGGAAACACATAAATTGCACACCCAGTCTCCTCCCACAACCACAGCGAAATGCTACCGGCAGGACTCGCGATGTTGGCCCTGGGGGACCTGATAGCACTGCAAGTGCTCCGACTCCAAGAAGAAGACGAACAACAACTACAACCAGCCGCACGGAGGAGACGCAGGAGGAGGAGGAGGCCAAGGCAGGGCCAGCAAGGCCCAGCAGCACAGCCACTACCACCACGCAGGCAGCCCGCAATCCCACGCCTCCGAGCACATCCGTTCAACCTCACTGATGAGCAGATCCACACCCTCTACCGTCTGGACCGGGACACCATAGCCGCCATTGTGGACATGACACAGGCTGACCTAGTCAGCATGATAGATAGCCCAACCGCCATCCCACCCCTACTGAAGGTGGTGTCTGTACTCCACTTCCTGGCCACAGGCACCTACCAGCACACAGTCGGACAGTTGCATGGCATTTCTCAGCCACTGTTCTCACGGACACTATTCCAAGTGCTCGATGCCCTCCTGCAGCACGCAGACGACTACATCTCTCTACCACGCTCGGAGCAGGAAATAACCAACACAAAAGTGGGATTCCATGCACTTGCCGGCATACCGGGTTGCATTGGTGCCATCGACTGCACCCATGTTGAATTGGTCGTCCCACATGCCATGGAGGCCCAGTACCGCAACCGAAAACAATTTCATTCCCTGAATGTACAAATGGTGTGTGACTCCAACAGGATCTTTACGCATTGTTGTGCCCGATTCCCTGGATCAACCCATGATTCCATGGTCTTGAGGAACTCTACAATACCACGCTACATGGAGCGACACGCAGGGAACAGATCCTGGCTACTCGGTGAGTCTCATTACATGCATGATGATGTGGGGTATGTGATTTGGCAATGTACTGGCAGGAAGGGGGGGGTGTGCGTACGTATCAATGGCATTCCACATCCTACGTTTCTCGTCCACATACAGGTGATGCTGGATATCCACTGAAGAGATGGCTCCTCACACCAGTCCGGAACCCACGGGACCAGCATGAGGAGGACTACAACCATGCCCACTCACGTACCCGTGTAGTCATTGAGCAGGCATTCGGCCTACTGAAGGGCCGTTTCCGCTGCCTCAGCAGGTCTGGCGGGGCACTCCTGTACCGGCCTGAGAAGGTTGCAAAGATGGTGATGGCATGTGTCATGCTCCACAACATGTGCGTACGTAGAAATGTGCCCATGCCCCCTGACGCAGAACTGCAAGCACCTGATGATGGTCATGATGAGGGTGGGGATGTGGCAGCACCTCATGGAGTCTGCGAGGCACCGGAGGCCCGTGACATTCGTCAGCATCTCATTGATGTATGCTTCTAGCACTCATGCCTGGTGGCTGATACATGGACACGGGACACGTGGCACTGTGTGTGTCTGGAACATGCACAATATGGACTGTACGCCTATGATGGCCTAGTACACAAAGATCAATGTCCACACATCTCATTGGTTGATCGTGCACTGTTTATGGCATATGTGATATTATGTTGAACACCCTATCGACCCGCCACCCAAGTGAGCCCAACACACCCCCTCCACCCTCCTACCTCCCCCCCGAACACCAGTGTACAAAGATGCTCATTGTCAGTGGGCTGTCGCTATTGCAAGCCCCCTCTGCGGGTATCAGGGGCACCCCTGCCTGTGGAGCGCAGGTTCCTTCCAGATCTACGTTGGGGGCTGCCCTGGACGGAACTTGCAACGGATGATGTGTCTGCCTGCTCACGTCCATGCATGTCCCTAAGGGTTTGCGAGAGCTCAGTGAGCACACGGCGCACTGCGGCAAGTTCGGCACATACGTCTTTGGACGTCGCATGCAGTTCCCCCCTCAGGCTCTCGGTGCTTCTCTCAATTTGTGACCTTAGCGTCTCTGTGCCTCTCTCCATTTCTGCCCTAAGTGTCTCAGTTGATGTTTCTATGTCTGCCTTGGTGCCCCCACATTCATCGGCATGGTCCTTGAGGAGTGTGGCCAGTTGCTGCTGTTGTTCGATCAACTGGTCGAGGGACTGTTGCCTCTGCTGGGCCATGGCCATTTGCGGGGGTGTCGCAGAGGGGCTGTTGACCTCATGTTGCCTTGCCACAGGGCTTGGGGGGGATGGCCAGTCGTCGTCTTGTGGGTGCCCCTGCGTGGTATCCTCATGTTGTACGGGATGGGACAGACAGGGGGATTGGGACAGGTCATGGATGGATCTGACTTCGGCATCCCCGTTTTCTGTGTCGGAGCATGCTGCCATCAATGGGGTGTCGCATATGGTGCTGCTGCCACCTGAGGCAGTGCCTTCTGTGGCATCCATTGGGGGGACCTGTGGTGGTGGTGTTGTGGGCATGCTGGCTGCTGGGGTGCCTGTTGATGTTCCCTCCTCTGTGCTGGCACCTGATTTGTGCTGCTGCCGTGTCTTGATGCGTGCAGCTGAGGTGGAGGGTCTCTGGCCGTTGGTCTTGGCCCTCTTTGCAGGTGTGCTGGTAGGGGTGTCCTGTGGCTCGTCGTTTGGATCGGACCCTGTGGTGGAGTAAAGGAGGGCGAGGGTTATTGATGGGTCTGTGGGAATTGGAATGGCATTGTATCACATGCATTGGGGTGGTACCTGAGGGTGATTTGGGTCGGGGCCTTGGAGGTGCTTTGATTTGTGTGTGGAGTGAGGGTGCAGTTGTTTGGCAGCCTGCAGTTAGGGTGTGCCTGCTGCACGTGTAGTGCGTGTTTTAGGGGTTTTTATTTATTTATGTATTTATTGTGGGTTTTAACGTGCGCTATCAGGCCGATGTGTGTGGACGTTCTCCTGGACATGTGTTTCTGTTGCACTATGTGGACGCATGGTACTTCACATGGATGGACTGTGTGGATTTGGCATTGTTTTATCTGGCCCACCTACCTGAATCTTCGGATGTCTGCACTCCTTTCTCCATCCCTCCGACTCCCTCTATGCTCTCCATTCCGATGGTGGAGGCACAGATTTCTTCCCAGGGGGTCAACTTGATGGGTGATTCAGGACCTCCCCCGGTGGCTGTGGCAATGTTGCGGTTGGCAGAGAGTATGCTGCGGACGCGTATCCGCAGGTCGTCCCATCGCTTGCGGCATTGCTGTGGGGTGCGGGGTGCGGTCCCCACCGCACTTACCCGCTGTGCCACCAGAGCCCATATGGCCTTCTTGTTTGCAAGTGCCGTCCTGGTCATTTGCGTGGAGAAGACGACGGCAGCATTCTCCTGGAGGGTCTCTGTTAGCACGGTGAGTTCCTCACGGGAGAAGTGGACCTGCCGCTTGCGGTCGCACGCTTTCTTCGCTACTTTTCCCATTTTTCTTGGTTTCGCTAGGGTGGTTGACGGGTTGGGGTGTGTTTCAGGGTAGTGATTTTAGTGGTTGTGTGGTTTTAGTGTATTTATAGGTGTACGCCGGGATGTTTCCCGTTCCGGGCCCATGTTTTAACTTCCGTTTCCGTATATTTCCGGCCACCGTACTTTCCGGTAGGCGCACACTGCGGTGACCGCTAAGAGGGGTGGCGGTATTGCACCTGGGGCGCCGTACGTCGGCGGTGTGGGCCGTTTTGGGGTCATTTCCGCCATCGCGGACTTTGCACTTCCGCCATGCCGTGGTGCTCGTGCCCGATGGGTTGGAATGGGCCGCACTTTGCTCCTTCGTGCAATGGCGGAAACGCTATTTACGCTGTGGCGGTCCGGTCAGTCGCTTTCCGCCAGGGTCGTAATGAGGGCCTGTATCTTTTAGCTCTGCGTTTCTCAACAAAGGCCCTGCATAAACTGCAGACAAAACAATTCAGAATCATAAAATGATAGGAATGCACTCTCATTGTATAACACGAATGTTCTCTGTAGTTTGCCACATTCACAAACCTTTCAATTAAGCAAAGAGATAAGCGAAGTAGTTGCACATCAAAATGGGGGCCCCCAATAGCACTCACGATATATCATCCCAAAGGACTATGAGTATTTAGGAGGATACATCTGGGCATGTCGTTAAGGGAAACTGAACACCCAGAAATACTCGCACAGAGATTTTGATAATGTCTTTCATATCAAACAGATAGAATGGCTAAGAATGAAGTTGATAGATGTTTGGTGCATGTAACATCCAACTGATAGGGGCTTAACTCATTGCATGATATTCACTCACAGATAGACTACTGCCAACTGCTTTTGCGTCTCCATGGATGCTTTGCAGAATACACAGAATGCATGCATCAGAAATATGAATCCTCCAGAGCACATACATGTACAGAAAGGACAGACAATGAAACTGAGATCTAGAAAATGTACATCTCTTGTGGTGTGTCAATACAGCAGCTCTGAAAATGAAGTACTTACCCAAAATCGTATGGACAGAAATGAAATATTGAAAGGATATTTTCAAATAAACCTCAACATTAATTTGTTAATTTAATAATCCATTCATTAGTTTATTCAAACCCCAACAGTGTGGGCGATGAATAGGTCAAAGGGCAGTCCATGATGGCATATCTAAATCATATCATTATTAGTCAAGCAGCAAACATTGTGAAAGGAAGGCATGTGTCTCTTAGGAAACATATGTTGTCTGAATTGGAAATGTCTATATGCAAGCATGGAAATCAATATAATGCGCAAAGAAAGAGCTGAACTTATCTGATCTTCATACATGAAATGCACAGCAGAGACAAGCGTGGCCCTCTTTCTGCCAATAGTTTTAAAAATATGGTGGAGTAAATCGCACAACAGCGAGACCGTCATGGGACACAGTTCTTGGAAAGAAGGCGGGGGGCTCCCCTCTTTGCACGCTTTTATTCTGACCTATGGAAGACTGAAGAGACAGATGAGTAATATGCCATAGAATAACTCGAGGTACTACGATTCTAAAAGTATTAACCTCGGAACATGAGGCAATGGATGCAAATATCAGACCTCGACGCGCAATGGGCCATAAAAAAAACAAGGCAGACAGTAAAAACCACAGGTCTTGATGGACATTATTTAATGAGCTTTATGAGCATTTCAAAAGGGTTCTGACAATCGTGCTTGATAATTTGCTCATTACACAACTAGAGGCTTCTGGAAAAGCACTGTAATTGTGCATTCAAGTAATTAATCATAACTGTGACCCAAAGCCAGGGATAGAAATTGAGCATTACAGGCATTACAGAGAGCAACATTCTTACAAAGGAAGGCATAGTGCCCAAATCTCTAAATTGTGGGTTAGTAGATTTTGAGGGAGGAAGATGCAACACCATACAATACACTAGGCAGCAATTTTGACCTACTGCAATCACACAAGAATTCCAGAAGCCATCTTGACAATCAGTGGCGTGAAAGCCTTCAGCAGTTTGAGCTGGGCCTTTCTTCTCACTGTGTGTAAAGAAAGAGTAACTTTATTCATACAGTTCTAAACATCTTGCAGACTCTCTACACAAGATCCAAGTTCACAATTAGTCAAAATCGTGCTACCAAAAGAAATTCAAATTGGCAGCGGAGCAATTCAGCGATGCACACATGCCCCTATTCCCATTGGCCTGGTATGATATTGGCCAAGAATGTTGTATCAGCTTAAATATTTAAAGTGATCAGAATTCACCACATGGAAGGTAAACGCCTTGTTAAATAAGAACAGCATTCTGTTGTCGAGGCAAAATCCAGAAAACACATATGTTCATGTGAATCAGCACATATTGCACTGCATCACTGTGCATGATAAATTGGTAAAAAGCCACTGATAATGACCTGGTTACAAGGCACAGGTAACCAATGCCCCATTGCTATTTGACAGTATTCTCACAATATTGGGCACGTGTATTTGATCATTTGCATGATACACTATCATAGTGCATGTCATGAACATCCAAGTGTTTTGACCTTTTAATTTACCAACACCGACAAAATATGAGTGACATTTTTTAACTGATCCAGCACCAACGCAAACAGGGTTTTCATCAAAGTGGGCTCCAAGCGGGTGTTGGGCTGCCCTGACTCGCTGCTGGACTTGCTGCCTTCCAGTGGACTTATGTTTGTTCTACATTGATTTCTTCAAGAGCGCCGTGCGCAAGAGGAAGTTCTTGGACGGTGAAATGCCGCATTGGACATTCCATCAAGTAAATGGACTTTCATTAATTTCTTTGAAAAGCCTTTCTTGTTTTAGCTTGTATACTGTTGCCGCGGCCTTGCCGCGGCTCCCTCATTAGGTCTCATCTACCTCTGCTACTCTTGTGCTCAAAGAGGTAACTTCCTTCTCTCTTTTTCTTTTTTCTGTTTTGCAGTCACTCCCTGACTGTCCCCGCCCACCTGCCACCCCCTTTACAGCCTGAACTTCCTATATAGCCCTCGCGCACGCGCATTGCGCGCGCGCATCGAAGTGGGCTCCAAGTGGCTGTTGGGTTGCCTGGACTCGCTGCTGGACTTGCTGCCTTCCAGTGGACTTATGTTTGTGCTACATTGATTTCTTCAAGAGTGCCGTGCGCAAGAGGAAGTTCTTGGATGGCAAAATGCCGCATTGGACATTCCATCAAGTAAATGGACTTTCATTAATTTCTTTGAAAAGCCTTTCTTGTTTTAGCTTGTATACTGTTGCCGCGGCTTTGCCGCGGCTCCCTCATTAGGTCTCATCTACCTCTGCTGCTCTTGTGCTCAAAGAGGTAACTGCCTTCTCTCTTTTTTTTTTTCTGTTTTGCAGTCACTCCCTGACTGGCCCCGCCCACCTGCCTCCCCCTTTACAGCCTGAACTTCCTATATAGCCCTCGCGCACGCGCATCACGCGCGTGCATCGAAGTGGGCTCCAAGTGGCTGTTGGGCTGTTAGGCAGTGAGGCTGGGAGCACGGGTCATGTAAGTTGTTATCACTCATTAAATTCAGTGTCTTAACTTGCACGTTTGGGTTCAATGGTTTCAAGTCTGCGCAGTGGGCGCCCCTTGAAATCGTCTGCCAGTAGAATTACGAAAAAAAGCCGAAGAAATAAAAAAATGTCACTGCCTAAAGACTTGGGGAAGAGCGACGCTCCGGGGTTGTGTGAAACCGCTGGTGTAGTGGCGCATTGGGGTCCAATTACTGATCAGGACTTAATAAAACATGAGGTGGCATTCTCCTACGCACGTGCACAGGCACTCGCAGCGGTAGTAAATAGGTCTCTCCCCTCTGAGTCTAATTTGCCCCCTAGGAAGCCTACACCTAAACCAGGCCGTAAAAGCTTCCTGAGCATGCGGATGGATACCGTACCTATGCAGCTAGATCGTCCTACCGAAGAAACCCCCTCCTCCCCCTCTGATACTTCCATATTAGCCCCGGTGGTACTTGCTGCCCTTGAAAAATGGGTAAGGTTATCAGTGGGGCCCTCGACACCAGTTACCTTTCTGGGGTGTAAAAAAGCTGATGTGCATATTCACTGTAAAGATGCTCTATACATGGAGGACTTAAACATCTCTACAGCACCTCTATCCAATGTACCCGAGTCTACCAACTTTCCTGTGTCTAGTTCGTGGCCATCGTCTCCTACCCGGCCATCTTCCCCCATCCGGTTTCCACCTGGTACTAATAACGGATCCTTTGCATTCGCCCCCTAAAAAAGATTTAAATCACCCACTGGGTTTTGATATTCTGGAACCTACAGGGGACATGCAATCTCTTGAAGCATCCTATCCGGTTCTAACAAGACTACTGGACATGAGTACACGCACTACGAATTAAGAGATTGCAAAACAGCATTGACAGAAATTTTACTAAAAAATAACAAATTAAAGGCTTCATATTTGCAGATAGCCTTAGACAGGTGTCAGACGGCCATAAACCATCGAAAAGGGAAATCTCTTCAAAAAGCTCTGTGACTAATCAAACAGATGACGTAGATGTCCCAGTGAATGAATCTAGCATCACAAATGCTCCCACAGTTACTTATGCATTCCCTCAATCTTTTGTGCAAACACTGATTGCCCCTAGACCTGCTACTACATGCCAAATTCTTACGCATGCTCAATTATGTAGGGAAGTTGCATCGCACGCTGAAAAGTTAGAACAGCTGCTATTCTTTCTCCAACCTAGCCAGGAGGTGGAAAAAGTGGGTCTTTCTTTAACCTGCATGGAAGGGGGTCAGGTTCTTTATCCAGATAGCCCCTCAGCACTAACTAAACTATTTGAGACCACCTCCCAATCTGACTCTGCGCTTGTCAATATTCCATCTGCTCCTGAGACCAGGCAATCTGCTGATGATGAAACTCTCCTGCAACTTGCAGAGCGGTCCTTTATCTCTAGGAAGGAAAAAAGATTATTCTTCCATGCCTTGAAAAGGAAAGCTGATCGAAAAAAGGCATCCAAAGCTTCCCAAGAGCTTCCCAAGAGGAACAGATCCCCCATGTAAAAGTAAATGGAAAAAATAAAATAAAAATTGGGAGTAATAGTGCAGCCAGGTCCCTGCCCAAATCTGCAGTACTGAAAATACCTGCAAATCACTTGGACCCCGATGAAACAATTGCCAACAAAATCCCAAAGACACGGCCCCTGCAAATGACGCACTCTCTCATTGAGGAGCTAGGACCATCCTCATCTCAGACGCAACTACCTAACTTTTTTAAACCTATAGATAACAAAATCACTAAAAGAGGTAGGGTATTTGCGACTCCATCCTGAATTAGTGAGATGGCGATGGGCATGGAGACCGCTGCTGTCACGGTCGCAGGAAACGATGAACGCCAGCAATCCTTTCACTCCGGCAATGATCGGGAGACTGTTAAGAAGTCTTTACTTCTGCAGGACATGAAGGGAGGAGGTGAGAAGCAAAAGCAGCACGACTCATCTCCAGGTCGGCCTGTGGGGGACTCTGAAGTATTGGGAGAAGTACAGAAACAGTCCACCACTATCATAGGTTGGGAGATTATATCATTTAAGAATGGCACAAAGCGACTTAATCGTTCAGCTCTGATGCAAGCCTTCATCCGCATCCCCGGGCTGCGTACGTTGCACACAAATGATATTGAATGGATAACATTGCCTCCAATTCAAAACCATCGTATGGTGTGCAAGGTGCAATCGGCCATTATCACCAACCTCCTCCTGTAATACATGGAGGAGCTACGTTTTATTGGACTAATGCCGTATCCGTTCGATTCAATCGATGATGCTATCTCCTTCAATGAAACGCCTCTGGCGCCGCCCCCTGCGCAACTGCAAAATTCGTCCCCTGGTGATTCTCAGAGTGGGGTGAATGCAGAGGTAATTGCACAACTAGTAAGCTTATCTAACACCAGCAAGGACTGGTCATGGTTAGCCGCCTTGCAAAATGCTCGAAACCCAGCTATGAATAATACTCCTCATTAAGTAGCCTGCTCCCCAATCTATCTTGTCCTGGAATTCATGTGGGTTTACCAATCTAAAGTCATGGTTTAGTAACCCCTTATCTAGGAATGGAGTGTGATATCATGTTATGCCAGGAAACTATGTGTGCCCACAAACTTTTGCTGCTACACTGTTCTCCAAACAAAGGCGAAACGAGGCATATGTGGTCGGCCGTATGGGGGTCTGGCGATATGCATAAACACCAATCTAAATGCAATGGTGCTAGATGTTACTACTAGTTATGCTTAAGGGTTCTCGGTCAACTCCTCTTCTTTTGGTATCCCTATATCACAATCCAGCAATGCTCAACCAAAAAGGTGCATTCCAGGAGCTCAACACGCTATTTGATGAAATTCTCACTCTGCATCCCACATGTGGCATTGTATTAGGAGGGGATTTCAACGCCTTTTGTATGAAAACTAGACTTAACCCTGCAGCTTGTGGGGGCACTCATCAAACATGGCATAGAGGTAAATTGTGGCAATAGTATTTAGAATCTTGGGAACTTGACATCCTCCCATTTTGCACTAGTGATGGGTGCCATACCTGGAGAAGAGGGGATAGATCGACTTGCATTGACTACTTTGCCATATCGCGAGGGTTGCAGTCGCACTCCAAGAACATCGAAATATATATTCCTGGGTATAGTGACCATTACATGATCCACTTGAATCTCCAAATGGAAGTTGTGCACTTCCCATGGACCATCAACAAGGATTTCTGGATGGGGATCGGCCTGGCCTGACAATACGATGGGCCACCAAACTTTGTGACAGGGCAAATGATATGATCTCTGCACGTCTGAATTTATATCACAATTCTGTTGTCCATCGTAACTCGCCTAACCGAGAGATTAACGCTATAGCGAGAATAACAACTGAAGTATTACAATCCTTGCGGGCGTATACACCGCACTCCGAATCGAGATCTACCCCGCAAAATTCTAATTTCATTCTTGAAGCTAAAAGATCTAAGAGGGTGGCTTTGTGACATACTCTTAAAACCGCACCCTCATGGGGGGGATTACTTGATACAGAAAAAAAGTGCATTGAACAGATATCGGAATAGATGCAGAGATCATAGGCATTTTATTCATAACCAGGACAACCAGAAAATGTTTAGTACACTTTGCCACAGGGATAGACGATCCAGTTGGGCTTTGCTCAGGGCGGGAACTTCGGTACTCACCTCAGACAAGTCCTCATCGATTTCTGCACAAGTCTGGAGGACTTATTTCGAAAGAAAATGTGCCCTCCCTTCAGCCTTTGTAGAAATCGAATATGAATGGACCTGTTTATCCCCTGCTTCTTTTCCCCTATGGGATATCTGTACTATTGCAGCAACGATAACTTCCCTAAAATATTCAAAAGCAGCAGGCCCAGATGGGATCCCACCCTGTGTTCTTAAACGTCATCCAGATATGTGGGCTAAGATCCTTAAAAAACTTTTTGATAATATGCTGACAACTGCTGACACCCCCCCTTCATGGCTAAATTCCATCCTTTTACCAATATACAAAAAAGGAGTAAGGTCTCAACCATGTAGTTTTCGTCCGATAGCGCTAATTGATACTGCTGCTAAAGTGTTTGCGACCTTGCTCTTGGGGGAATTACAAGCGGTTATTGGAGAGCTTAAGATCTTGTCCAAGTACCAAATTGGATTCCGCGCAAGGATGGGTACTGCTACAATTATGGCGCATCTCCTAGCCAAGCATAAAAATAGGGACTCTGGCCCACTATACATGGCTTCGATAGACCTTACCTCCGCCTTTGATTCTGTCATACGCTCACTTTTGTGGAAAAAAATGGCTGCCATGAACATACCTGAGTATATTATACAACTGATATCCAAGCTCCCCACGAACACCACCTATTTGGTAAGGGTGAAAAATGAAGGTGCAACAACACATCCAATAAAGATCGGCATGGGTGTTAAGCAAGGATGCAATTTAGCAGCTATGCTTTTCAATCTCTATTTATGTGGCATTAGCGACATTTGGAATAACCTGATTTCTTATCCAGCAAGGCTTGGCCATCTCAAAATACAATGGCTAGCCTTTGCGGATGATATTGTATTATTTGATCGTACGCCCAAAGGTATGCAAACTAAATTAGATCTATTTGCATCTTACTGCTCTACCCACAACCCAAAATGTAACGTGGAAAAATCTAATATAGTAGTATTTAGGAATCGCAAGAGGAAGAACACCACACGCAATTGGAGGATTGGAAACTTTCCTATAACCACAGTCCCTGAAATTCGATATCTTGGTTATACTATAACTGACTCCAACTCCTTAGCAATGTGGAGAGAGGAACTACATAAGAAAGCGGCTCCCCTCTCCACACAAATGCGGATAGTATATCTAAAGTTTTGTAAATTCTCATTGCTGCCACTACTGCAATTTTACATCCTAAAAGTGGAGTCTGTCATCCTTTTTGCTTTAGACATGTGCCTAGCGAATATCAATAGCTATCTTGATCAATTACAAGGTTGTATGTGGAAGGGAGCTTTGAGGTTGGCCAAATCCACACCAAATATTGTAATAGGGCAGGAACTTGGTATCACTGCTCTATCTGCACACCGTAACTGGCGTTTGTTGGCTAACTTCGCCAGAATGTTATATCCACCTGCTGATTGTTTGTATGAAGATCTGGGTCAACTAATGGTCGCGTCTGAATTTAGACCGGTTTATGTGAAACATCGTATTATAGAGAATGACGGGTGTAAAACGGTAACTGGAATGGATGTACTAAATGCCTATAAGGAAGCAGCTCGCTTCTGCTCCTCTAGACTTCCGCACAAACCTTATATAATTCAGTTTCCCTGTAATAAAGCTAGGGAAATGTATTTGCATTTTAAATTGAACCAATCCCTTACCTTAGAACGAATTAGTGGCTGGAGCATGTATTGGAAGGTTGAAGCAGAGTCAGGATGCAGGCTCTCTAATGATGGTTCTATTAAAGAAACCCTGAAACACCTAGTTATATTCTGCATTAACAATTGCAACTGATTGTGTATTAACTGAGGCAACCAGGGAATGGCTTTGGTTAGCCTGTACGTGGGGGACCCAAACAAGCTTCATATTAGCCCTGTGTAGACTTTTAATGACCATAAATAATGAACTTGAGAAGAGGTTTCAAATGTACAAGGGGTTTGCTAGCTGCTGATGTTAGGAACACCGCATTTCTATACCTTCTGTTTTGTAAAGCCTATTGATCTCTTGCTATAATCTTCCATGACAGTTGTTAGCGTTTCGGCTTTCCTCATACACAAGCTTATTTAGAAGCTAGAATCGCATTATAATATCTGGAACCTGCATGGTATTTGCGAATTTATCCTTAAGTGTTGCAATGAAGCCTGAGTACTGGTGTTTTCTGACCAGTTGGACTTTCTTAACATTATGTAAATAAGAAGATGCTAAAACTAGGTCCACATGATGGATAGTAAATGAATTACCTTGATTGTTACTTATATGTATATAAATTTTTCCTAGAATGCAAAGGCAACTGTACACAGGAAAGGAAATTATTTAGATGGAAACTGCTTAATTGTTATAAAAAAATGTTTTAACTGTATAACAAGAAGAAAATATATTTTATAAAAGTTGTAAAAGTTTGTTGATCAAACTAATAAAACAATGGTTTGATATAAAAAAAACAGGGTTTTCAACCAATTTCTTACCTTCACATTTGGGAATCTGTGAGATTGTCCAAATGAAACCCTGTACTCAGCAGCAGGAGTGACACAGTTCATTGTTTAGATCCAGAACACTGCAGTGGTCCACCTTTCCTATAAATTCACATCATCCAATTCTGTACATTCCAAGCGTATGCAAAAGCAGGGGAGTGATGCAAGAGCAGATCCAAGAGGGGCCACAGCATAGCTAACTATCGCCCAATTTCCATTACTCCTTTTCTTGCAAACGCCTGGAAAAGTTGCCCATCTCTCAGCTTAACCTTCATTCCAATTCTGTTGGCTGTCTCCATGACCACCAGTGGCTTCAGAGCTGCCAGAAGCACGGAAACTGCTCTCCTGAACATCTGTGAAGATCTGCTCTCCAACCTTGACTCTAACATTCCCTCTGTCCTCATCCTCCTCGATCTCTCTTCTGCCTTCGACACGGTCAACCATACCATCCTGCTCAACCGTCTCCATGAAAACCTGGGTATCACTGATCATGCTCTGGCCTGGCTGACCTCTTTCCTCTCAGATCGACCCTCCCAGGTCCAACTTGGGTCCTTCCTTTCATCTATCTTCCTCTCTACCTGTGGTGTTCCCCAGGGTTCTAACCTCTCGCCCTGGCTTTTCAACCAATACCTGGGAACTCTTGCCCACTGCATTGCCATTTTGTGCTCAAATTTCCAGTGCTACGCTGACGACACTCAACTCATTTTCAGGCTGCCCTCTACCACCTCCTGTCCCTCTCTCATCTCTGATTGCCTAACTGCCATTCAAGATTGGTGTGCTGCCAATGATCTTTGTCTGAATAAATGCCAGCAAGACGGAGATCCTCCTCATCAGCACACCTTCTCCATCCTTTCCCCTCACTCTCTGGCCGACCTCCCTTGGCCTTCCTCCTACCCCCACCTGCGAGGCTAAGAACCTCAGGCACATCTTTGATTCCACGCTTTCCTTCTCCGCCCACATCTCTGAGGTCTCTAAAAAGTCAAATGTCGGACTGCACCTCCTCAGAGGTGCTCTGCCTTTCCTCTTCTTCCCCCAGAAGCTGACGGTTTCCCAAGCTCTGGTTATCTCTAGCTTGGACTATTGTAACAGCCTCTTTTTAAATCTAGCCACCTTTACTCTCCGCCCTCTGCAACTAATCCAGAACAGGACTTAGAGACTTGTCCTTGGCCTCAAGCCCTGGGATCGTATCTCTCCAGCTCTGAAATCTCTCCACTGGCTCCCAGTGGATGCACAGATTAAATTGAAAACCCTCTGCATTGTCCACAAGGCTTTCTGGGGCCTGGGTCCAAAATACATTCAGCTATCCCTCCGCAAATACCTCACCTCTCGAGCTCTTCGTTTCTCTACCTCCAATTCCCTCAGGGTCAGCTGTTTTTCTAAGAAACGGGCTGGGGGTAGATCTCTGTCTTCGGCTGGGGCCTCTCTCTGGAACAGCCTCCCTGCCACTCTAAAACTTGAAGAGAACCATCTCCGGTTCCAGAAGCACCTCTTTTCTTCTGCCTTCGCTCCCCCTCTCCCCTACTGATCTGTTCTCTCTTGGCACTGTGCACCTGGCCACCCTCTGTCCTTCGGGCCCAGGTACCTGCTCATCCTGCCACCCTCCCCACTGCCTCCGGCCCACCCCCTGCACTGGGGCCTGTATCTGTACCCATACAGCCCCCCCATTTTCTTCCTGCACTTACCAGACCTACCCTGACTGCTGCCTTAAACCTAGCACTTGCAAATTGCTGGCTGCATTACCACTGTTTGTTGCCTTTATTATTTATTTATTGTTATTTATCTGTTTCTCCTCTGCTTTGCACTTTCCACTTCTCCCCCCTTCCATGCACTTTTCCTCTCTCACCTCCCATGCACTTGCGTGTTCTCAATGTCACTGGGCCTAGTAAGATCGCTGTTTTGTTCTCCCCTGTTCCCCTCCCTTGCCTTGTCGTGCTCTGAAACACTTGTGTACGTGCGCGATAGAATTAAAATATCAATCAATCAATCATACCCAACATCATAGAGCACAGAAGCACCTGAATATTTTGCCAATGATCACACGCAGTATCAAGAACAAGCGCTATCAATAGAACAGACGCAACAAGGGATACCACTCCAAACACAACAAGCACCAATGCAAACAGAGCAAACACAAATGCACAAGCACTAGCACAACAGAATGCAGTGACACCATTGAGCATTAACATATTGCCACTGGCAGATACACCTATAATAGGGGGTGTGGCAGTAGTGTGAGAGAACCCTTCCACTGGCACAGGACTGGATGTGTATCCGCAATAAGACAGCCTACAGAAAGACCATAGGTGACAAAACATTTTCCTTCTTAGTGGATACAGGGACGATTTCATCTTGTGTTAAAGAGGGATGTTTCCCAATGTCAGGCATTGACATGAATGCAAACAGATTTTCTGGGGTGAAAGCTATGTTTCCTTTTACAGATGCTTTAATCCTCACCATAGGAGAACACTACATATCTGTGACATTATTATATCCCCCCAAAACACCAGTGAACATATTGGGGAGAGACTTAATGAGCAAATTAACAGAACAATATCATTTACTGACCAGGGCATAATATATTCTAATCCAGGAATTCATTTTGTGAATGCACAAGAATTCATAACAGCATTTTATGGTCAGGAAGCACAAAGAGGTTTGCCATTAAACCTGGAAGCATTACTTCACGGATACACATATTGTTAGCATGGCTTCCAAGAATACAGGACAGACAATTGTGGTTACCCACAGCATTTCTGTTTCGACCAGAGGTGCCCAGTGAAGTGGAGGAAGTGCAGATAACTAAAGTTAAGTTAGAAGCAGCAGTAGTGAGTGAAGACCGTCATTTTACACAGAGTTGATGAGGAGGGTTAAACTGGAGGACATTGATAGCTCTTGGTGAAGGACATCATTTGACTGACTTAATAGATGAAAGCTTGATTTGCGAAGATGGCTCAGATGACAAAGTGATGTTTAATATAAGTCTTATATATCAGTTAAAAATTGAAAATAGGAATATACTGCAGAGAGGGTCACTAGTAAAGAAAGTACCATCCTTTCTACAGGAAGATTTGGCATGTGTGCCAAGCACATTGTGGACCAGCAGTGCTATGACGTTGGTCTATTGAAAGAGTGGGGACAGTCAAAATTAAATTGAAGCAAGGAGCTATTTTACCATGAGTAAGACAATAACCCATTTCAAAAGAAGTTGAAAAAGGTACCTATGAGACTATTACCACCTTAGTTCTGCAAGGGATATTAGTGCCTTCAGAATCCCGATGTAACATGGCTGTGCACCTAGTGAAAAAAGCAACATGGGTACCGAGGAGATTTATCCAGGAATTATGCCCCTGAATAATATTGTTGAAGCAGAATTAATATTGGTTCCAAACCCAGCCACAATATTATGTAACATCCCATTCAAAGATACATATTTTACAGTGATTGATTTAAAGAATGCTTTCTTTTCCATCATCTTGCATGAATAATTGCAGTATTTTACCTCATTCACTTACCATGGGTTTAAATTAAAACATACTTCGTTACCCAGGGTAACTGTGAATCCCCATCAGTCATTAACCGAGTGCTGCAGATGGACAATGTACAGCTTGACAGCACAGTAATTCAATATGTACATGGAATTTTAGTATGCAGCAACATGAAGGAAAAGTACAGGAGAGACTCAGTCACGCAGATAACAGCACTGGCAGAGAAAGGATACAAAGCTGCCAAGAAGAAAATTCAATATTGCCAGGAATAAGTTCTATCAAAAGAAGGAAGGGCGGTTACACCTGAAAGAGCAGAAATAATAATGAAGACACCAAAGCCAGAGACAGTGAAAGGGTTACAGCAATTTCTAGGCCTTTCCAATTAATGCAGGGTGTGGGTTTTTGACTACAGCACATATGTAAGGCCACTTTTAAAAGGACTGAAGGAGGCTCAGAAAGATACTAGTGATGCAGCCTGGGCAGGTGAGATGATAGATGCCGTTGATGAATTGAAGCTAGCAATTAACTTAATTCCCATGCAAGGTTTCCCCGATTACAATTAAGAATTCTTTTGTTTTCTCTATAAAAACATAGACAAGTCAGTCCAACATGCTTTCGACAACGCTTACCTAAAACAAAAGGTGAGACTTCTATAGTAAAAGGAAAACAACCTATAGCAATTTTATTTTTCTTGAACTTGTCCTTTTTTATGAACACTTATCCCTTTTTAGGAGCCTGGAATATTTGCATTACCCTATTACTATTGAATGTACAAGCTTATATAGCATTGGAAAGGAATTTGTCTTCAATATTGACATTGGTTTTCTTGTGAACACTTGTTTTTAAAAATATGAAACAATTGATTCTCCTAATACAAGAATGTATATGTTGAATACTATCAAATATTTTGTTTTAGCACCAAGAAGAGAATTTTTTTAAACGTGTTGTAGCTGCTATATAATATTTTTTCTTGCAGCAAGAGAAATTAACAGAACAGTAAACATGTGCATGAGTACTACAACAATGAAAGGTACAATAGCACCAGTAGAATTTCCTGTAGTAGACACACAGATGAGGAGACAAAAGAGAAGGGTTCTAGATGACTCTAGGGACCTGAGCAAATATATCACTGATTGTGCCCATGTTGCTAATAATGTGTGGTACCAGCACATGAGTAAAGTAGAGAGAGAGGTGTCTGATGAGAGATTTTATGTGTGTTCTGTCAATCCCTATGCCATGAGCACTTCCAAAAAAATGTGTGGCCACATAAATACCTGCACTTAGAGCACACTGCCTAACACACTTAGCGCTTTGCACAACTAGGGGGCAATTCCAAGGAAGATGGGCCACTTTGTGATGGATGAAAAAAAATAAGTTTCCTTATGAGAATAGTTAGAAAAAACAAAAGGGTTTGGTGGATGATTTTGGAAGAAAGAAAATAAGGTGATGCAATATACATTAGAAGGCCCAAACAGAGGAGAGGTTAAAATTACAGAATGTAAGTTATTACAGTGCATACATGCTGCAGGGAAAGAGATACCTGGGTGCTGGGAATAACCCCAGTTACCAATATATGGACAGGTATTTACCTTAGAATGGTGGGTCGGAGGAATGATGGATTGCAAAGCACAATCACTCCTGACAGCACCACTAGAGGTGGTGCAAATTGCAAATGACATATGCCTCAAAGAATGGACTGAGTATTCCAAATTGCTCACATGGTGAAGATGGTGCAGGCCCCCTACCCATAATACCTGTGAAGAATGCCACATTATGTATCAGGAATGCTGGCTCAGTGAATGTATGGGAAATTGACACCTCTTCAATGTGCAAGTCATGAGAATAGGCACTGCCGTATTAATGAACCCCTATTGGGCCTGTCGTAAAAAGGCTTCTAAGCAGCTCTCTTCAAATTGGGCAGGCTTGTGCTCCCTGGTGGTAATAGATACACCAGCCTTGGTAGTACCCCATAGTGGTGATTTCTCCAAAATGAAAACACACATAAGACACGCATTAAGAGGAAGAACTATAACTCAATGAAAGTTGAATGGAAAATTAATACGACACCACACCAGATGAGCATAAATTGTTCGGCAGAATGGAGATGTTCTTTACGTCCTGCTTTACTGCTAAGTTGCAGGCCAACACAAATGCAAAATTGCTACAAATAATCTGCTGGGATCTGTTGCAGACAATAAGCACAATAGTAAAAGATTTTACTTCCATAAAAGAAGAGCTGAAGGCAATAAGACTCATGACCCTCCAGAACAGACATGTTCTTGTTCTAATAACGGCCAAGGAGGGGGCCTGGGTGCAAAATTGGGGCCTTCTTGCTGGACATACTTATCCACCCATGATTAGGAGAATGGAACCTTCACAGATTCCATAGCCAACTTGACAGAAATACACACAGGAAGGGTGGAGGAGGTGGACAATATTGCTGATTATTAATGATCTGTTCTCATGAATACCCTTCTGGTTGACTAACACATTCAAAGTACTGATTTAATACTAGTACAGTTTTCCTTCGGTGTTCTAAGAATTGAAATAAACCACTGCAAAAACACTGCCAAAGAGGCAGTAGGAAGAAAAATAGTAATAAACCTGGATGCTCACATACACGAATTCACCCAGATGACCTGCCCCAAGCAATGGAAAACCCCTCCAAGTCAAAATGTGTTTGTTCTCAGGACCCTCACAATTACACTGAGCACTGGGTATGTGTGATTCCAATGGGGAATGCTGCTATATGATCTGGAGTGTGGACACAACTATTAGACATGCAGGCTGATTGATGGGGGTGACTAAGATATGTGGGTGAGAGCAGAAGGAATAGTGTGGTCACAGACTCGATCATAAGGGGGAATGTTCAGAGACAGATGAACATGTCATCAATAGCTTCTGTCTCTCCCCCAGCTCAGTACTGCAAAGGTGTGAAAGGTTACTCACTAAGAAAACCATACTGCCCTTATTCCAGGCAGATACGAGAGGAGATGAACACAATCTAATATGAATATGGCAAAAGTAACCAGACTAATGTCGTGGCAATACATGTACATGCATTAGACATGAAGCAAATGTGTACTTAACATGAAGAACATGAACGCTAGGTAACATATGCATTTATACATGAAGAAAAATAACATAGCATCCATAAGACATGAAGAATATTAACATAGGAAATATATAAGCTGAATGCAACATGAATGACACACGATTATAGCTCACTAACATAGAAACACATCAGTAATGGGCAACCATTTTTTCCAAACATTTCCCTATCACACATGACCCATAATTGACCCATAATTGACGAATACTGTCTATTCATTAGCAACTAACACAGATAGGACATCTGCCTTACTTCTTACACGGATCCCTAGACATGAGATGCCACACAAGAGATCACCCTGGCTCATGGCCTAGAAATGAGGGATGATATCTTCTTTAATTGAAAGGAAAGCAGTCTATGGACCTCACTCCCCCTACTGCTGGCTCATGTCTTGACGGCTTGTCAGTTGTCCAAGGTTGGTTAGTAAGAAGCCAACCAATCAAAATCTCCAATGTTGTGTCGCCCATGTACAGTGCCAGCGAATTACATATTGAAGAGAGGATGTGTTTTTACTATTGTCAATTTAGATGTGGTCACAAGACGAGCCAGTAAACAAGTGTTACCCAATTACAAATGTAACCCCTATAGAATGTAAATGTAGTCGCCACTATTAATGAATTCCCATAGCTTTTGGTAACCAAGATTACATTATGCTATGACAAATGTTCAAAATATAAACCATTAATTTTTATAAGCATGTCGAAAGAGCCATGACTATCATGCCTGTATGCTGTCCCTGCTTTATTTTGATGATAACAAAGCTGGGTTTTGCCTTGCACTTAGTCAATTTCCGTTATTGAGTCCGGTTTGAACTGGCTCAAGAACCTATTTATAATTATAAAACTTCCCAGGCCGTCTTAACAACTACAAGGTATCATGCGTAAACAAAACATAGGCACACATATGACAAAAATATTTGAGATGCAAAAGGTCACCTCAGAAGTGACATGCATGTACTGTTGGTATTTGTCTGACAGTTGTGATTGTTGTAGAGCAGTCAAATAAACTAAAGCCCGTTACTGACAATGGCTGAGAGCACATCGTCATATTAGAATTGTTCAGCAATGGAAATAATTAATTCTTGTAACTAGACAAATTATAGGTTTAAGAAGCTAGTTAATACTAAACCTTTTGAAGACTGCTTATTGGGAGGTGCCTCTAAAGCAGACTTGGAGGCCCATTTAAGGAGTACCATTAGGCGGTCATGTGATGCACACTCAGTCAAGCCTGATAATATTGACAAGTAACTCTACACTGGAGGAGAAGAGACTGTATTTGGCATCATTAAATCACTTAATCACTGTTAGCCAGGAGAGGCTGGAGCTGGAAACCACACTGGTCCTGGAACGCCGAGAAAATGAGAGTCAGACTGCTATTTAAAAGGACTTTAAAGTATGCATACACAAAAACTCATGTGAAGTGAAGTATTTCTATCACTGGTGCTCTATTGACTGGTTCTTTTCTTATATCATTTTCACACATCTTTGCATTCTGCTGTGGCACAAAGCCATGCCCACTCTGCTCTCACGGTCACAATAAAAGTGTGGGGACACTCGCCACCCGGAGTGTCCCACGAGTGCCTGTTAGCCTGTTAGCAGGCTAGCAGGCGAGAAGGCGACTTCCTAATTTATCGCAGTGTGTGGATTAGACACAGGCCTCTGATTGATTTGGAAAGTTGGATCCTACTGTGTGCCTGGTTTATCTTGCAGGTGCGACCTTGGCGTTGGCTTGCAGCGTGCGAGATTGCAACATCGTGTCCTTGGTGGTGTGCTTTTGCCGGGCTCATTCTGCAGGGTCAGCAACCCAGTTCTTGCTCATTCAATGTTCATGGAAGCTTTTGCTTGCGGCCTATTTGGGCCTGGTGCATAGGTGGAGCCATTTGATGCAGGGCTGTTTAGGTTACGGTATCATATTGCCCTATCCTCATCGTGTCTCCGTTATGTTCTCCATTATAGTACATGGCTCTTAGAAGAATAGTGAGCAAGCCTTTTTTATATAAGTACATGATGCGTCTTACGTTTCTGCATTTTGAGAGCCTATGTGGAAAAAAATAAAGATGTACGTCCGTGAGTATGTCTGTCGCCTACGTCATAGCACTGAGTATGTTCTTCGTGTGGATTGGTGTGGGAGTGTCCGGTGTGCATGTTTGCACAGGTGTGCTGATCGTTGGCTAGGTCGTCATGGCATCTCTAACGACGTGTAGGTTTAGTCGAGTTGATCCGTGCCGCAGGTGTCGGCATGGGCAGGGCGGGCTGCTGGGCAGGTAGGTGGGCACATCCGTATGTTCCTGTACCAGGGTATTTGGTCGTCTGGTAGGTAGGCAAACTCCTCTCGTGGCGGGTGTCTGGGCTGTGATCCTCTAGGCCAAGCGCGAGAGGGGAAAGGCGGGAGCCTGGTCTTCCATTCTCCCACTTCAGTCCCCCCTCTGGTCGACTTGTCGACCACAAACATATCCTTTTCTTTATCTCCTCTTACTCTCCATATTTTGGTTATTCCTCCCAAATGTCCATAGTGGTTAACATGGTCTTCAAATGACCAATACATATATTCACAGGTTCCTCCAGGTGTGCAGTATACCCATTTCCCTATGTAGCTCCTTGGGTTTCTTGGGTTCTCGAGCTTCACAGATGGTGGGTCCAGGTGGTTGGTGATGATCTGGTTGCGCAACTTCTCTCTCTCTTTTATGATTGTGCCTGTGTGTTGGCCGTCATCTGTTGGCATCAAGAGGTGCATACCAACCATTTCGATCATTTCGTCTGTGGTACATGCCTTCCGGGCTTTCCAAAATCTTATTATGATCAGTGCAGCTGCAGCCAAAATAGTGCATCCAACTATAATCTTCAGTCCATCTGACAGCCAAGATGGCATCCATGACCTTAATATTGAAAACCAGCTCTCATCCTTTTTCACACCGTTACTTTCATCCATCATTTTTGAGTGCATCTGGGCCAATTGTGATACAGCTTCCGTGAGTGTACCATTGTCAGCATCGTTAGCAGGAATGAATGTGCAGCATGATTGTCCTATCTTTGCGCATACTCCTCCTTCCATTGCTGTGAGGAGGTCCAGTACATATCTGTTCTGTAGTGCAACCATTCTTACTGCTCGCAATTCCTCTTTTATTGCGTTGAATCCATTTACTGTAGAGTTGATTGTCATCATTAGTTCCCACCTAGTTATCTGGAACCATTTTGCGTTTGCGTAGGCCTGTAGTCCAGGATGTATTATTGAGGAGAAGAGCATAGCTGTTCTGCTGAATAGTCTGTGTTCCGGCGGGATTGAGGTCAGTGCTGTTTCCGATCTTCCCCACAGGTAATTTCCTGTCAGAGGTTCTCCTTGTCTTTTTCTTCTGTTGAGCACAGTACTGTTGCCGTTGCGTCTGTTCTCTGGCCCTTTCCGAGGCTGTGCAGATCTGTTCTTTCTTTTGTTCCCTTCATCCATCTTGGGGAAATTCGCCATATTCACATGCTTCTGGGGTACCACTAGTGATGGTACATTAACATGTACTATAGTGCATACACCATTCCACAGAGGGGGCAGTGTGTGATACGCCTTGTCTCCACAGGCCCAGTAATGGTCCATTACTACTGCTGTTCCCGCTCCCCCCTCAGGTAACTCCATCACGCTTTCACAGTTGGTGTTGTATCCTACATCCACCTCTCCTTTATGTTGGTAGCATATCTTAGGCGCAGTTAGCGGCAGTATCGTTATTGGGTCTTCATCCTTCTCCATCCACGTGAGCATGGGTACGTACTTGATCCAAGTCATCCAACATCTATGGTTATGTCCATCAATAGTTGAAATGTTTTCTCTTGTGACCATGTTACTGCCAGCCACTCCTATGTCCCATTTGTTGTCCATGTACACCTTCCCTGTTATTGTTATCAGTGGTCTTTCCCAACATCCGTTTTTACCAGGCACTTCAGTGGCGTACCAATCACATGGTAGGTACTGCAGTGTTACCTTCTTTGTTTCTCCTTTTTCAGGGCCACTTGTTATGTATTTGAATCCTTCAGCATGTAAACTGCTCTTGTGGTAACTCAAATAACTCTTGAGGAAGTTGTTTTCATATGGGTATGTATCTCGTGTTTTCCACACCAGGTGCACCACTGTCCCTTGAAATCTTCCTTTCGTCTGGAACAGTGCCAGGTATATTATACATTGTGCTATTTTTCCATCTATCTCTGTGGCAAGAAATGTCCGAGAAGCGCTCATGGCGTATGGGATCAATGAGCAAACGTAGCAGCTGTCTCCTGTTGTCTGCTTGCCTATTTTGGTCATGTGTTGGTACCACATGTTGTTTGAGATGTGTGCTGAATCTTGTACGTAGTTGTCAATGCCTTTATTATCTGAGTATGTGCTGCGTTTAACTCTATTTTCCTTGTGTGATATTTTACTAGTACCACCTGACATAACACCTGTTGCAGCTGGGGGTGGGGGTATATTAGTTTTGGGTACAGCAATAATATCAATAGCATAGCTGTACTGCCATACAGAGGCAGCCAAGAACCCAGTGATCATCAAAAACCCTATCAATTTTATTACAAATGCTAATTTCACCGGCATTTTGCTCTTACCTTGCTACAGTCCGGCAGCTTATTCTTGCGACGTTACAGTTGCCCGCCTGAAAATTCTTAATATGCTCGTTATTAAGGTTAGTTATTGTTGTTAAGCTCTCCCTATCAAGTAGTCATTCAGTGCCCAGGCGAAGAGCTGTTCCCACGCCAATCTAAGTGATCTATCTCTTAGGGCAGGCAAGTATGGTTGAAGGTGGGGCATAGAATGTTCTACGGCCAAGAGGAATGCTGTGTAGAAGACACGTACCCTCCTTCCTTGCAGGTACGTTGGCCGTTTTATTTCATATACAAATTGGTGTGACAATTCTTCCAGGTAATTATCGTCTGAGGGTACCATCTACTCCTGGGCAGTGAATTAGTTAGTCATCTACTTTCTTAATAGTACAATAATACGCGTTACCTGCATGTGCGAGAGAAAAGAAAGAGAACCTTCAGGTGTTTACATGTGTATATGTGCAAAACAATGTCCTTCAGTTCAGTTGTTACTACAGTGGGTAGGGGGTCAATGGGCAGAGGAGAGGGTTTGGGGTTCAACTGGCGGAAGTCTCTTTACCCTTTGATCGTGTAACCATGGGGTCGGCGGTATCGGGTTCCCCCCTTTCTTTTCTAATAGTTGTCTCTGGGGAATCTGGGGGGTGGTAGGGTATGGGGACACATGCTGTTAGTAGTGGTAGAAGTCTCTTCCTCCGTTGGTGACGCTGTCATTGTTATTCCAGTGGCCCTGTCGGTGGCGCTGGGGCGGGTCTGGAGTTTGTAGATCTTAACGTCGTGTAGGTGGTTCCAGGCACGTTTGTCCTGTAGATTTACCGCTCTCGTTGATACATCCTCAACTAGATGGGGGCCAGTGAATCGTGGACTGTGCCACTTTCTGTTAAAATTGCGAAGTAGTACGTGGTCACCTTTAGCAATTTTGCACAATCTTTCCTTTTCCAATTCTTTATCCACGTTCTCTTGTTGATCGCTGTTAGACCCGCCCCGCGTGCGCTCGAGCTGTTGAGACACAAACGCTACACTAGTAATCAAAGAAGACCCATATTGGTACATTTCATCACCAAGGACACTCGCAGTGCTCTTGTGGTCAGTAAATGCTCTTGATGTTGGTGTTAGGGGAAGGCACATTTGACGTCCAGTAACCACCTCGTGAGGGGTGAGGTGGTGGTCGGACCCTGGTCTATTCCTTAGCTCAAATAGTGCTAATGGAAGGCAATACAACCAACTCTTCTTTGTTGTTTGCTGTATCTTTGCAATTGCCTCCTTTAGTAGGCCGTTCAGGCGTTCACATATACCGTTGGCCTGTGGGTGGTATGCACATGCAAATTTATGTTTGATGTTCAGCAAGGATGTGATGTGCTGGAACATTTCGTTTGCAAAATGTGGGCCATTGTCTGACCTCAGTACCTTGCACACTCCCCACCGGGGGAAGACCTCCCTCACTAGGAATTTAGCTGCTCTAAATGCATCTGGGTGTGAACAGGGCCCTGCTTCAATCCACCTCGAAAATGGGCATACTACTACAATCATATACCTATTTCCTTGACATACGTTGATCATATCAACATAGTCAATGTGGAGATGCCGGAAAGGTCCCTCTGGCCGCGGTATAGTACCTCTTATCACCTTCAGAGTGTGACCGGCTGTAAACTGTTGACATGTAAGACAATTGCTGATAAAATTTGACACATGAGAATTTAACTCAGGGCAGAACCAGTCTTCCCTAATTCGTGCTGCAATTACTTCCTTGCCAGTTGTGGGCTGGGTAATGTAGTTGGTTCAGGGCGGTGTTCAAAAGTGCCAATGGTATTACAACCTTTCCAGTGTCACCCTGGCGCCATAGTGCGTCGGTTGGTGACATTGTGCATCCTCTTTTTACCCATATTTCTTTTTCGGCCATTGGTGCAGCCGCTTGTAGCTCCATAATCTGTGTGGCTGGAAGATGGGTGTACCCTTCTCTTATCAACATCTCCTTAGCCATCCCCCTCCCTCTCCCTCTCTGTGACTCTTGGGGGTTCCATATCTCACCAAAATATGCAGCATACTTCGCATGTGCGTCTGCTGCTGCATTCCCCTTTGAGATGTGGTCTTCACCATTGGTATGTGCGGTGCATTTTACTAAAGCTAATTCTTGGGGGTCATTTATTGCTTCAATTAGTTCAGCCAATAGGAGGGCATGTTGCACTGGAGTGCCATCAGCTCTCCTAAACACTCTTCTTCTCCATTTCGACAGCCCTGAGTGGACAGTGGATGTAACATATGCGCTGTCGGAATATATGGTCACTCGTTTGTCAAAGCTTTCCTTCAACGCCAAGATCAGTGCAACTAATTCCACTGCTTGGGCGGAATAATGCTGTGGTAATTGTACACATTTCATTGCCACACACACCGGTACCTCCATCATTTTTACCACTGCTGCCCCAGTCCTAACACCATCCCTTTGGTCGATAGTTGATGACCCATCAATGAACAAGAGCTCACCTCCCTCTAGTGCGTTTTCTTCAACCTTTCTAGTACACCAGTACATTTCAGTTATTTGCGTACAATCGTGGGCATAATCTCCCTCCTCAATTACTTCTGCTAGGAACCTTGCAGGGTTGACCGTACTACATCTAACAATTGATAGTTCAGCTCTGGATAAGATGATCTCATAACCTGATGCTCTTTGCGTGGTTAGGGTGGACTTAGGTTTATTCAATATCGCAAATAGTGCATGTTCCACAAACAGTGTAGTTGGGCACCCCATGGTGATTGCTGATGCTTTCTCTACCGCAAAAGCAGCTGCGGCGAGACCTTGTTCGCAGGGGAAATGACCTAACATCACAGGATCTAAGTGGCCACTGTAAAATGCTACTGGTTTGTAGCCCATGCTTGTTTTTTGAGCCAACACTGCTTTCATTACTGCTGAGTCGCAATGTGAAAATATAAAAAATTGTCGCTCATAGTCTGGGGATGCCAGTACTGGAGCATTTGATATCGCATCTTTCAATTCATCAAAAGCCTCTTTCATTTCCATCGTCCACCCCAGCTTTTTCTCCCCTTTGTTAGCTTCATTTAACCCCTCAAGCACGGGCCCTATGAATGAACTGTAATCAAATACCCATGCTCTGCAGTAGTTGCACAAACCCAGGAACTGCTGCAGTTCTCTCACTGTTTGTGTCACTGGTGTGTGTGAAATGGCCTGTGCTCTTTGTGGTGCAATCTTTCTTCCATGTTGGGATATGAGCTGACCAATGTAAAGTACCTGCTCTTGACAGTACTGTAACTTTTCCATGTCTACCTTGTAACCTTTCTCAGCCAAAATTGTCAGCATCTTTAATGAGTCCTCTCTGCATGTTCTTTCGTTTGTACTGCAAATTACTATGTCGTCGACATACTGCAACACCGTGCTTTCCACCTCAATGTTACCCAAATCCATCTGTATTACTCTGTTGAAAATTGAGGGTGATTCGCAATACCCTTGTGGCAGTCTGGTGTGTTTCCACTTTGTGTTTCTGTAGGTGAAGCTTGTCAAATCTTGTGAGTCTGGGTGCAATGGTATTGAGAAGAATGCATTTTTAAGGTCAATCACTGTAAATCGTGATGCTTCTGCTGGAATGCCACACAATATTGTGGCCGGGTTTGCGGCTATGGGGTATTCTGCTTCTACTATGTTATTCAAGGGCCTGAGATCCTGTATGAAGCGCCAAGACCCTCCTTTGGCCTTGCGCACTGGGTATACAGCCGTGTTACATGGTGATTCTGAGGGGACCAATATGCCATTATTTATAAGGGCCGTTATAGTTTCATATATGCCCTCATCTGCCTCTTTTCATAGTGGGTACTGTTTCACTCTGGGGAGTATTGCACCTTTTTTCAGCTTTATCCTTACTCCCCCTATACTTTTTATGCACCCCACGTCATAGGGACTAGTAGTCCACAATGTTGTGGGTACCTTTGTCATATCCTCCTTAAAGAAGGGAACTGGGGTGGATGTGGGTGCCTCAAGTGCCATTGCAATTTTCTGTGCTACTTGTTTGTACGCCACTCTTAACCATATTTCCACACTCATCATAAACACCATTTCACCTTCCTCCTTTTCTTCTGAGAACAGCTCCTCATCTGACACCTGGGTGAGTCTACATCCTTCTGCTAGTGCTATTACTGCCCTCCATGCTCTTCCTTCTCTGTCTTGGGCATGTACAGCAATGTAATCAGCTGTTGCTATAATGCTCTCAATGTCCACTTGAACCACCTTTCCTTCTGGTTCATTGACTGGTGTTTTTGGTCTGAACATGTAAGCTGCTGGCCTCCTCCATATTTTTCCCTCTATTCCTGGCATCCATGCAAATGCCATGTCTGTCCCGTACTGGAAGAGTTCGCCATCTACTGGCTCCGCCCTAATCGCTGTCTGTCCACAGTATGCTTGCATAATCTGTCGGGCTGTGAGCATGTTAATCCCTGGAGTAGAGCAAATTATGCCGTCCTCAGTAAAGGAGATTGTCATATTCAACCTGTTCATTATGTCTCTCCCCAGTATATTTACTGGTGAGGCACTATAATATAGAAGTGGAACTGACAAGTCATACTCTCCTATAGATAAGGGAATGTTATCAGTAAAAGGAACCAACCCTCTAGCCCCAGAGAATGCTTGGGTGTTCATGGCTTCGCCTGACATCTTAAATTTACCTTCCCTTATGCAAGACCGGGTCGCCCCGGTGTCAACAAGGAATGATAATTTTTTGTCACCTATCGTTACCTCTATGCGTGGTTCCTCCGCACTATTAGGTGTTACTGACAGGATGGGACACACCAAGGCCGTCTGTGGGCTGTCCTATTGAGGGTACAACGATTGACCATTTCCTGTGTAAGGGTTGTGTCCCAAGACTGTCACCCTACCCAGTTGTGTTTGTTGTACTTGGGGTTGTTGTGCTATCGCTACCTGCTGTTGTGGCAGTGAATATGTCTGTGGCTGTTGTTGTGCTATTAGTTGTTGTTGCTCATTTCCCTGTTGCAACGTCTGCTGTTGTTGTATACCCTGCTGTTCCTGTGAGGGCCTTGGTTGTCCCTGCTCACTCTATGATGGTAGTCCTGGTCTTACTCTACACGTGTGTGACATGTGTCCTACTAATCCACAACTCCAACACACCGGTGGTTCCCTACTCTGCCATGGAAAGCTCCCTGTGTTGTCCTGGTATACTGGTTGCCCTGTAGGGTAGGAATATCTAAGTCCTCCCACCTGCTGTTGGGTATTATATCCGCATCCTCTCCCTCTCATAATCCCTCCTCTTCCCCTGTTGTAATTATAATACCCAGCTCCTGGCATTGAGTATCCTCCTCCCATGGTGGTCGTGTATGGTTGGAGTGGCGGCACCTGTTGTGCTATAGTCTGTGAAGGTGGTGTTTGGGAGGGATCTTGTGTAGCCACTACTTGTGTGGGGCTTTGGGTCATTGTTGTAGGCGTAGTTATCAGTGCCCCTTCCATTGTGTATTTGGTAAGTTTTTTCTGTACTAGTTTGGCCTCTTCTGTTTTCATGTCCTCTTCCTTTTGTTTCATTTTTCCTTGCCATGTCCTGCAATGATGTACTATTGTCAGTTGTATTTCTGGCCATGCTTTTGCTTCCATTCCCACTACTTTCTTTAGTTGTTTCTGAACTCCTTCTGGGAGCCCTTGTACTAGTATATGATAAAATATTGCTGCTGTTTTGTCCCATTGTTCTCTAGTTTCCATGCGCCACTTCTCTTGGATTTCCTGGATATATTCAACAGCATCTTCGTTCTCACACATCTTGCGTGAGGTAATTGCTCCTATGTCTGATGTGTCTGGGTACTGTACCCTCAGTGCCTGCCACAGTGCATGTCTGCAGTTTGCGAATGGTGCCCCATTGTGCAATGTGTTTACTATTGTTACCCCAGGGAATCCCGCTCTCTTCCAAATGTCACCCGCTGCATCCCCTAATATCGATATTAGAAGGCCCTTTACATCTCCCACTGCCAGTTTCTGTCCTGCGGTGTGTTTTTCCATTTCATATATCCACTTACCCGCACCTCCACTTAATGATGGGAGCCTGCATTTTATATTTTCTTTGTCTGTATGCTTCCAAGGGACATACTGTGGCCTAACCCCTCCCCTCTCCAGAAGTGGCATTATGTTATGTCTCGTTTTACCCTTTGTATTCCATAAAATCGAGTCCTCACACCCTTCCTCTTCTTCCCTCTCTTCTAGACAGTCAATTTTGTCCGTATTTCCCTTGCTCGTAACTCTTTCTTCTCCATCCTTTTCCCTTCTACCATCATTTCCTGTATTTAATGTGGGCGTGTACATTCGTCCTTCCTGCCTGCGTCTAGGGAGGTCCCTAAGCCGACATGCATAGGGTGTCACTTCGTCAGTGAAGGGCGCAAGTTTTATTGTACGTAACGGGCGTGCGGTGGTTGAGCATGTGGGGTGGGATGGGAGAGGGCATGGTGGGGACGGTGCGACCTTGTGTGTCTGTCTTTCCGCTATTCCTTGCTCTCCCTCCTCACTTCTCTCCAGTTCATCCTTTCTCCTACGGATCCATGGTGAGTCTGTGTTGGTCCGGGTGATGTATAGTTTATCTAGGCTTTCCCTTTCACTGTTTCTTCCTTCCTTCTCCACTCCTTCTTCTTCCTCACTACAAAATTCAGTCATAAACGGCACCCCCCACTCGGTCTTTTTCCCCTTTATTGTTACTGTTTGTAAGTCTATTAGGTCCAGTTCTCCTTTTTCTCCTTTATCAACCGCTCCCGTTTGCGCTGATGTTGTTGCTACTTCTTTCTCTCTATATACATCCCCCCATACTTCACTCTCCCTTCTCCTATCTTCTCTTCCTCCTTCATTTCTCTCCTCCATCTCCCTACCATTTTCCTCCCTTTTCCTTTTTAATTCCTCCATTACTTCACTACTCATCTGTTCCAGTATTCTTTCATCCTCTTTCTTCCTTTCCCGTTTCACCCCTTCCCTTTCTAATATACTCTCTATCACCCTCCCTTCTTTGTATTTCTTAGTCGTTTCTGATAGTAATCTCCTCTTCCACATTGCCATGTCTTTTTCTTTCTCTTCTTCTTCCCTTTTCTTTTCTCGCAGCACTGCTCTTGATACCCTTTCTGCTGCTGCTTTTACCCTTTCAGCTTCTCTCTTTTGCTCCTCAGTTCGTTCCCTTATTTTTTCCAATTCGTTCTTACCTTCTTTCCTTTTCCTCGCTCTCTCCCTTTCCTCCCTCTCGAGCTGTTTGATCAGTTCATTCTGCTCATCCCTTATCTCTGCTAGTCGTTCCTCCAAAATCTCTTCCTTTTGCCGTAACAGCTCTTCCCCCCTCATTTCACTCTCCCTGGTATTATCCTCGTCTGTTTTCCTTATTACCTCCTTCTCTTCTCCTGTTAATGAACCTCGTAATTTTAATAGTATCTGTGCAGCTACCCACTCATCATTTCCTATTTCCACAGTTTGTTCTTCTCCAGTCCTCCCCTCCCCTGCTGGCATCTTCCTCTGAGCCACATATGGTGGAGGGCTGTATGCCGGTTCGAGTACCCCTCAGCCGCCCTTAACTGGCCTCTTCCTATTTCTCCTAACTCCCTTACAGGGTACAACCCCCCTCCCTCTGTTTTCACTCCCTTTGCTAGGGATATATCGTTGCTCGGTTCCTTTTTTATTTCATTTGATGTATTATTCTTTTCTCCTCCCTCTTGTCCGTTCCCTGTGTTCCTTGGGTCTTCACTCCCCTTTTCCCCATCCTCTCCTTCCTCCTTAATCTCTTTTTCTTCCGGTATTTCCCCTACAGTGAACATTCCATTTGGTCCTGGTCGGGACCCTTGGAACATCCTCCATAAGTTAAATACCTCCACGTGGTTTGCCAACTTCTTCCCTTTGTATGTATTATGCAGATGGTTTAATAGTGAATGTTGGGTATATGGATCGAAGCTACCATTAGGCGGCCACGGTGTTATCATTTTGTTGTCCGTCCCCTGGGTCCATTCTAGGCTATACTTAATCAGTTTCTCCCTATGGGGTGACAGTGTGGTACATATGTGTTGTAGTGGGGTAGTGAGTGTGTTCCCCCACCCTCCCGATCCTGTCCCGTATGACATAGTAGTGCTCCACTTGTTACCCTTCCTCTATTTGGTAGCGGTTGTCTCCCTAGCAGTTTACAATATACAACCTTATATCGTTACCTGGCCCCGTAAGTTTGGGGACTTGCGATAGTCCGCTAAGGAAAATTATAAGAACATAGCATTTACATTTGTATATTTTCTTCCTTCTTTCTTCCTTTACACTACACCCTTACGGCCCCCTGCGGCCGAGGCGCACGTAGCCCCCTGCGGCTGCGTACCCCTTATGGCGTGCTTATACAGCCGTCTTATTTTCGCTTGCTCCTCCTCCCCCTTCTACACTTGCCGTGGCCGGCGCTCTCCGTGCGCAGCCACGTCCACCGTTTCACCTTTCCCCGATCAACTCATTACCGTTTATCTCCGTTTCCACTCCCTTACCACAGTTCTTTTCCCCACCACTTTCAGAAAGAAAGATGCCTTGTGCTCGGGATATCCTATGAGAGCCCTACTGGTGACGTCACCGATCTCTTCGAGCTACTGGTAAGCTCTTCATATATTCTCTAAGTTCAAAATACACTTGCAATCTACCCCCGTTAACCTCACAGCTGTCTTCCTGTCACTCCTGGAACAAGGTAATCAATAATATAATCGGACTGCACACGCTGCGTCGCCTCGCGTGTGATACGCCCCTCGACAAGAGGGCTTAACCAGCCAATTATCTTCCGTATTGGGCAACTAACTAGCTACCGCCTACAGGGAAACGTCATCTACCTATCGAGTTTCTTGCTCGAACAATAAGGATCCTCATCTACTCATTGATCAATAAATGCCAAGTCGTAGGAAACCACACACACACACACCCTTACACGCAGTCGTGACCTAGGCCAATCAGTGTCTACGAGCGGCCTTTCATGCTCCGCCCCCCTCTCTCGCGTAACGTAGCTGACTGCTCTCGCACTCGTTTGGCTACCATTCATTTCATTGCCAACACTAAACTGTCAAAACCTTCGCCGCGCACCTGTGAAACACCTCCCACCTCCCGTATTTAATTCCTCCCCCCTCCCTCACAATTTCACATTGCTTGTTGTGCGTGGCATGCTCACCAAGTTCTCTTGATGCGGGGCCGCTCGACTGTGTGCACCCCTCCACGCGGCTCGCCACCTCCCCTCGTCTGGACCACATCTGGACACTCGCCAACCGCGGGCGGGATACTTCTCAATCGGCTCCCGAAGGCCAATATCCGGTTTGCGCTGTCCGGTCTTCTCGCAGTTCCGCGATGGTCCTCTAGTCCTCAGAAGGGGGCAACGGCAGAGGGGGCCGTGCCGCTGGGCCTCCTCGCAACACTAGCACCTGGAAAAAGTAAAAATAAAAAAGCAGATCTTAAACAGATCTCAGCAGTGCCTCCAACTTGTCGGGGGGAAAATTCTGCCGGGGTCAGCCGGGCCGTCCGCAGACCTCCGGGCAGGGAGGCCCCAACTCCTCCCGTATATCCCAAAAGAGATAGAGTATGAGACACACGCAAGAAGCAAGGTGACTCTGCTGTTTATTAGACAAACGGCAGGAATGGGTCAAGGAGCGTACGCGTCCGTCCTGACACACACAATCGTGGGGCTCGCAGGCCCTTTTTACCTTAGTATGACGCGCTACTTGCGTCATCTTACAAAGTTTAGTAAAAAACTTATTTCCACTCTGGATTGGTTACTCGAGTGATAGGGTTAGTATAGCGCACATATAGAGAACAGTGTTAGTGGCTGAAGGTTAGTCAGGTGGTATACCTGGGCTGTCCCTTCAATTTGATACATGAAAATTGTTACATGAAGACCTCTGAGGATTGGTCAATGTTAATGGCGTCAGTCAGTGATAAGAGCCCCATGTTCTGATTGGTTCGCTCGCGAGCCTCCCAGTCTGGGACTATCGATGTTCCCAGCTCGCGGTGCACCTGTCATTTGCAACAATGTTTTAATATGGGTAGGTGTGAACAATGTGAGGGTTTATTCATCTGTTGGGAGGTCGACTACTCCCACTGCTGCAGATGTCCAATGAGTCTTTTAATTGTATCTGCCTGTGTGTTGAAACGTGGGATTCATGCGTCTCCTTCCTCCTGGGCTTGGCATCTTGTCAGGCTTGGCTTTGTCACGTCAGGTGGGACCGTGTTTGAGGCAAAATTCAACATAATTAATATTGTTTTTCCTACTGTGTGCCTGGTTTATCTTGCAGGTGCGACCTTGGCGTTGGCTTGCAGCGTGCGAGATTGCAACATCGTGTCCTTGGCGGTGTGCTTTTGCCGGGCTCATTCTGCAGGGTCAGCAACCCAGTTCTTGCTCATTCAATGTTCATGGAAGCTTTTGCTTGCGGCCTATTTGGGCCTGGTGCATAGGTGGAGCCATTTGATGCAGGGCTGTTTAGGTTACGGTATCATATTGCCCTATCCTCATCGTGTCTCCGTTATGTTCTCCATTATAGTACATGGCTCTTAGAAGAATAGTGAGCAAGCCTTTTTTATATAAGTACATGATGCGTCTTGCGTTTCTGCATTTTGAGAGCCTATGTGGAAAATAATAAAGATGTACGTCCGTGAGTATGTCTGTTGCCTACGTCATAGCACTGAGTATATTCTTCGTGTAGATTGGTGCGGGAGTGTAAGGTGTGTATATTTGCACAGGTGTGCTGACCGTTGGCTAAGTCGTCATGTCATCTCTAACGACGTGTAGGCTTAGTCGAGTTGATCCGTGCCGCAGGTGTCGGCATGGACAGGGCGGGCTGCTGGGCAGGTAGATGGGCACATCCGTATGTTCCTGTACCAGGGTATTTGGTCGTCTGGTAGGTAGGCAAACTCCTCTCGTGGCGGGTGTCTGGGCCGTGATCCTCTAGGCCAAGCGCGAGAGGGGAAAGGCGGGAGCCTGGTCTTCCATTCTCCCACTTCACTGTGTCTCTGGGTGGTGGGAATGTGTCATTTCTCTGTAGTCTCTTTTAGAAGTCTGATATGTGAAGATACTGGCAGTGCTTTGCCAAAAGATGGGTTTTTGCAAGTCTCTCCTACACTTCTTCAATACAATTGTGTCCTTTTAGGCATATGTTGCATGTATTGGGACCCATCTCAAGGTTAGGCCAAGTAAACACCCAAACACTCAGTTATATAAAAAATATATGTAGGCGATAGTGTCCTTGCTTCCAACAGCAGAGTGCATCCGTTCAAACTAGCAGTGGCCACTCAATTACTGTTGGTCACACATTGCACATTTCTTGGGTTACTTTGCTGGAAAACAATCAGATAAGGATTCCTGTAAGACATCATTAATATATACTTGAACATACAGTCAGGGACTCACCTGTCTTGGTGAGCTGCCTTGCCTGCAATGCCATTACAGTGATGTTATATAATTTGGTGGCTTTCTGTGATGTGTCTTTACTGTGTGTGGATGGCATCACACGCATGTAGGTAGGGAAAGGGGCGAGGGCGCGGGAAGGTTGGGGGAAGTGGGTGGAATTTATATAAAGAGATGTTGCATTCGCTAAGCATATGTTAAGTCCTGAGCACAAGCGCAAAGGTCTGCCTAAGACAGAGTCACGTTGAGCTTTCCTTTGAAATGTGCCAATTTTGAAGTAAGGAAAACATTCTAACTTGTATTGCAATTAGTCCACCCTCTAGTCAATTAGTCTGACCATCAGATCATCCCATCTTCTATTTAAAAAGGGGATGATAAACCTTGAGACTAACCCCAATCTTTGTGTACTTTTTATACACTACCCTTGTTCCTTGTGACATCCATTAATTGAGGTCTGGTATCTTCTAATGGTACCTGGATTGAGGTACGTTGCGATAGCTATTTAATGTTGGTGTGGACTTACATATACTATACAGTCCCCTATACAGTCCCCTCTTGAAGAAATGTTTGGATTCCTATCCATACTGAATTTGTTCTCCATATACCTCATTCCATACTTCATCCACTTTTTAACAAATTCCGTTGCCCACCCTTGTTTTTTACTTTGCATGACATGAACTTCCCTCCATAGAGGGAGTTTTGAAACAGTCCACTGGCAATTCCCCCACCCCCTTTTTATTTCTGTCAATTGTCTTCCTTCCAATCATCTCTCTTGCCTGGTAGGCATTGATTTGTTTTCAATACGCTAGCTTGCAATGGTCCTCTGTTCACTATTCCTCTGCACTGAACAGATATTTTCTTCAAATATGTGTGTGTGTGTGTGTGCGTGTGTTTGTGTGTGATGCAACTCACAAATAAATCCCAAAAAAAAGTAATGTAAAAAGCAATCTCAATAACATGGATCCCACATGATGTAAAGATAACGTGTTATTACTGTCATTTATATAATGTGCTACTGCTTCTTAATAAATAAGTACCTAGTGTCATATTATAATATGGTTGATATATGCAAACATTTGAACATTTGTGTTAAAGGGATGACTTTAGTGCTTGTAATATCATAATTGTTGTGAAAGCTGTGCATTTCATATACAAAATTGAGCAATAGCTCCACTAAACATATGCAATGTAGCTTCACAACAGTTCATCACGCGGTCACAAAAATCACATTGCAATGTTCATTCTCCATGAAAAAGAGAACACATTTTCGGGGACTCCTTAAATGGATGCAGAGTGAGACGTTCTTATTATCATCACATACGTTATCCCTTATTTAGCATGAAGTGCCTTAGGAGCGAGTACTATTGATTTATGTCCCCAGATAGTTTGCTGTTTTGATACGTGAAGCAGAGAAAAAGAGATGTTCGATTTTGCAAAATGAGTGTTTTTTTTTTTTTTTTTGCTGCTTCGTTGCCAGTGATAGATTTTCGTTTGCATTTTTAAGGTATTCACATACAAAGAAATGTAACCGCAACAATGTGCTTCAGAAGTAAGGTAAAATGTGAAACAAATTCTGATTGGAACTGAAATTATACTTTTGTGCCACACAACTCTTTATGGGTAATTCTGGTGTGGTAAAATCGAGGAGTTATTGGGTGCAGTACATGTCTGTTATAAACATAATCATCCAGTCTTACTTGATGAAAGGAGGCACAGAAAGGGCTCAATAGAAGTTCTCATTGAAGTCTCAATGGCCTCAGAACACCATAACCGTAGCTAACAACAAACGCAGATTCCTCTTCTACATCATGAAACAATTCACCACTCCTCTCCCTGACCCATCCACACCCCACTCCATCACGAAATCCAGCACCATCAACACCATCTTGATTTAGAAATCACAAGCTCTGTCAACACATTGGCCCTCATTACAACCTAGGCGTTAAGTGGTTAACGGCACTGTAAAAGGTGGCAGCGCCGTTAAACCCTTAACGCCTGATTACGAGGTCCCTTTGTGGGACCCGACCTTAATGGCTGGTTTCACTAGTCGTTAAAGTAGGGTGCCACAAAGGGACCTTGGTGCTAAGTACGGTGCCGCAATTTGCGGCACCATACTTAGCGCCTTCCCCATTCCCATTGAGCCCTATGGGGCACAAATGGGAATGGGCAAGGGCCCATGGTGAATGGGGAATTACCTCCCCGCCAACCTTGGAATGGGGCAGTAATTCCGCCATTCACCATGGCAGACCCCGGATAATAGCCCCATGGTTTAGCGCCGGGGTCGTAATGAGGCCCATTGTCCTTCTCTCTCTGTACAGCCTTCTGGTTCACATCGACCCTACGTGCACCTTTGTCACAGACGTTCAATAGGAACTCATCGACATCCTTCAGCACCGAATGGGAATCAATTAGATTCATTTGGTTCACGTCTTAGCTTGCAGACCATCCAGATGAACCAGTGGAGTACCTCAATGATCCATCCTTCCTCTCACCCATTATTTTCAATATGACCATGGAATCCCTGGGTTCCCTCCTGGCCACCAACACTCCAATGAAACACAGCTATAGCTCAAAATCTCTCCCATTGAGGTCATCCATCATATTGAGGCATGCTTTTCTCTGATCCATCCCTGGATGTCGAGCACCTATCTAAAGCACAACCCATACAAGACAACATTCCTACTGATTACCAATCATACTGAGCACAGAGGGATCCAAGTCCTGATTAGACCAACTGCAAATATCCTATTGGGTTTCAGACCCCAGATAACTTCCTGCAGCAAGTTCCTTAAGGACCCACATAGACACGAAAACATAGCATGGCCCCAACTCTAACTCAAGCGTTACCACCCTGATAGCAACTTCAGAAAATATGTCCAAGACCTGTTCCCCACCCATCTGGACGATGGCAATGTCCTCCTAGATGCCTCCCAACCAATACCCGGGCTTTTCTGAATGGCATACTCCACGCAACAGCATGTCTCAACAAAGGATTCCAGAATTCCAACCCCCTCACTACAACCCGCATTTACCAGTACTGGCTCCACGTTCATCCTTGAATAACCTTACAATCCTGTTGCATAATCTACAAGGCAATCTCCCTTAAATCTGCTAGCAACCTTTCTGAGAAGCACAGCACATCTGGAGGTTAAATGTGCACCAAGAGTCAAAACATGATCAGACTGGAACAATACAAATGAAAGCCTTAGATAACCATCCTTCTTCGCCCACAACCCCAGACTTTGAAACCTCCTCCTAATGAGCATCAGATCTGTCCCCACACTGCTGCACTTCAGTAAGAACTCGAGAGGTTCCTATTTCTGGAAGCATCCCATACAACACATATGATTTCTTCATTATCCCTTCCATGGTCATAACTAGCAAGCAGTCTGTAGCTGCCTTCTGCATGTCAAACATCTGTCCTTGCTACCTCTCCCATTGCTCACATCCCCTGTTTGCCTTGTGGCACTTGTCCCTGCTTAGGGACAAGTGCTCTATGGCTTCCAGAAGCTAGGGTCACAGTAATAATAATAGTAATAATAATAATAAATAATAATAATCTTTTATTTCACTATAGCATAATCCAAGGAGAGAAGAATACTACAACTACAAGGCCATGACAAGTGTCCATACAACTCAGACAAAACAATATATTGGGCCTCATTACAACCCAGGCGGAGGACCATGGTGCTATTAGCACCATGGTCCATGCCGGTGTCCGCCATGGCGGAATGGGGAATTACCACCCCATTCCAAGGTTGCCAGGGCGGTAATTCCCCATGCCACCATGGCCCTTCACCATTCCCATTTTTGCCACATAGGGCTCAATGGGAATGGGAAATGCGCTAAGTATGGCGCCTCAAATTGCGGCACCGTACTTAGCACCAAGGTCCCTTTGCGGGTCCCTACTTTAACGGCTGGTAAAACCAGCCGTTAAGGTCGGGTCCCGCAAAGGGACCTCGTAATTAGGCACTAATAGGTTAACGGCGCCGCAGCCTTTTACGGCGCTGTTAACCCATTATCGCCTGGGTCGTAATGAGGCCCTTTATCTTCATTCAGGCCAAGCTTTACCAGTGTATGTGTTTCAACAGTAAGACAATTGACATTCAACTTACCAAACTCCATACATCCTTTGTGCAAAAGGTTCACACAGCTAGAACATTTCACAGCAAATTTGACTGTGCATTGAAACTACACAGAGGTAACCTTTATAAGACAGAGACAGCTGAAATACAGAGCAAATAACCTTGGTGGTCACTTATTATCCAACACTAATATACCTGATTGAGTTGGTAGAGATCTACAACCAATATTTAGCAAGGATGATGTACTGAGTGAAATTTCAAGTAAATGCTATTGTTTCATACAAGCAACCAAACGATTTAGCATGATCCTTAACCTAAAGTGAGTTTACACTACATCAAGTTTAAATTAAAACAGGGGAATCCATGTGCAATGTTAGGAGATGCAAAATATGCAAACAGATGTCAAGCAATTTGCTCTAACAATTCTGAAGAATTAAACAACAGATTCAAGGTACATACATTTGAAAATCATTCCGTGTTGCACATATCTACCAATGCAGGAAATGCCCAAAGTAAAGTATGTAGGTGAAACATACTGGTAACTATTTGAAAAATTATTCTACTTAGATACAACAAAACAGAAAGAACATAGGGTCACAACTTCGCAGAGAATGGGCATAGGCTGCAAGGCCTATTCTTCCTGGTATTGAAAGGTAAACTCTTGAATACTGCACATAGAAGCTCAAACTAAAGAACAAATCTCAGGTTTGACATAGGATTTATGTCATGGTCAATAGTAAACCCATAATTATCCACACACGCCCATCGACTCATCCAGAAGACAACCTGTCAGTGTCACCTTTCACCAATAGCTGTCAGACATTCCAGGTCAGTGCCCATAATGGATGAGGACACATGCAATCAACAATGGAAATTTTGGGTGTCTAAACTCAATTGTTTTACACCCATTAACAAGGATGAGGCACAGGGAGATGGCAGTAGACATTGCACCATTCACATACATTGTTATTGTATGTTGTATTTGCCACATTGTTTGCAAACCAAAATACCATTATTGAGCATGATACATTGAACTTTCAGGTCATACTTTGCATTTATCAAATTATATGCTAGCCACGCTTTACACATACATAAATGTTAAATCACTGCATAGGCTTGACATTGCATAGGGCTGTAAATATAGGTAACCCCAAACTAAATGCTTTAGTATACACAATGGTGCAAAGCGCCACCGTTTTCTTTGGGTGCATTGAAATAACTGCAGCTATGGGGCTGGCATGGACATGGAGACACATATTTTAGAAAAACTGAAGGTTGCTTATAGCACTGACATTTGAAACATTACTATGAGCATCTTTCATCTCTTTGTGAGGGAAACGTGAAACCACACATCACATTTCCAAAATCTGCCGTTTTAACTCAGTTTAAGATGATTATATTTTTGTCATCACTGGACAGCATCTTAATCTCAATTACACCCATTTCCTTTAACAGATTATTGCATGTGTCAGTTATGTGTGCCTTCCTAACATAATTTCCAGCATTGCTGTTATTGTGAATTATTTTCAATGTGTACTGTTCCTGTATGTGTCTTTCCTGATCTGAGTCACATTCCAGGCACTGCCTATGATTTTCTTTATGTGTGTTTACAAAACACCAATAAAGTTATGGTTGTTTCAAAAAAGCTAGAAAAAAAAACGTTCACCTGAAATGTGAAAGTGGGATAATCCATTTGAGTCAAGTCACATATGCTGCAACCCCACTGGAATTTCATTTCCAATTCACTGCCAAATTAGCAAGGCGTTGTGGGTATGCAAGTTAGCTTAAATGCAAGCCTTTTGTTCCAGGATATTGACTTCGATTTACAGGGTATTGTCTATCTCGGGTTGATGAAGCTATGCTTAGAATAGAACTTAACAGTAGCACTGGTGGTGGCTTACTAGAGGGAATGTGGCATGTGTGACTTGACTCAAAAGAATTATCCTTTTGTGTGTGTGAACACAATGGCCAGCTTGCTTTGTTTTGTTAAGCTCAATTCTGGGGGTGCCTGAACAATTATTTTGCATGGTGGCTATCACATTTGGTGGGCATATAAGGCAGCTTAAGTGGCTGTATGACACACACACCACCAGCTTGATAGCTGAACACTAATAGGGAGGAGGAATGTGTACTAGGCAAGCACTGACACACAAGAAAGCAGTTGAATTTCTTTCAGTGAACTGAACAGAACACATTTTGAGGATGATGGTGGATACATTGTAGTAGGTGTGGCCATTTGATTGGCTCTCTGATCCAAAAAAAAACACCAGTTTAAGCATTAAGCATCAGGAAGGAGGTGGGACTTATGCTGGGCCAGCTTGTTTCAGCGGTACACTCACAAATAAAACAAGCAGTCAAATTGTTTTGAGGGAACATAAACAAATTTGAGGGGACGGGAAAAATTATAGAAAGTGGTGGTGATCATAGGTAGTGAGCATTTCTGGTGGGTTGATTGACTGTGAGACACAACACACTGGGCCTCATTACGACCCTGGCGGAAAGTTACCGCCAGGGCCGTGACTTTACCGCCATGGTGCTAACTACGTTAACACCATGGCGGTAAGGGGATTTACCGCCCCATTCCGACCTTGGCGGGGCGGTAAATCCCCAATCCCCATTTACCCTTCCCCATTCCCATTTTTGCCCCATAGGGCATAATGGGAGTGGGGAAGGCGTTAATTACGCCACCGTAAATTACGGTGGCGTAATTAACACCAAGTTCCCTTACCGCCATGGATTTTTACACCCGCTAGAAGCAGGTGTAAAATCCGCCATGGCGGAAAGGGAACTCGTGATTGGCGGTAAGGGGTCGGCGCAGCTAACGATGGCGCTAACCCCTTACCGCCAGGGTCGTAATGAGGCCCACTGTATGGAAGACAAATGTTCATTGGGCTAGAGAGTTTGAACATGTGCACTCATAAACAAAACAAGCAGTTGAATTGTTTTGGGGAACAAACAATATTTGTGGAGTGTTTGGAGTTGTTTTGTGATATGGTGGCGATTACAGGCATTGGACATTTATGCCAGAATGATGGTTGCCATGCCGGTATGGCAGCTATTTGGAACACTATGACTGGCAATGACTATGACCAGAGGGACATGTGACTGGAGGTTTGTTTTTAAATTAAGTTTTGTTTTCCACTTGGACGCAACCTGCTTGCCAGAAGAAACTGTTTGGCAAATGAGGATCCTGCCCACAAAACAAACCTCTCTGGTGTAATGAAACTAGTGAGGTCATCACTAAAACCCCACTATAGGCATCCTCTCATGCAGCCAGGGAAAGGCAGCTGCTACCTGATCCTGACCCTGGGGTGGTATTATTGTTAAACGAATCTTCACGGGATCGTGGTTTACCTCTTTTTCCTGTAGACCGTGGAGTTGAGGTTGCCAGTCTGTCGAAGTCTTGATAGCCGATGAAAGAGTAACGCGAGGAATTAGCCCAATCCCCTCCTGACGGTATATGACAGGATGGCACTGAACCAACTCCCAACGCCACGGGTGGCACTTCTCAGGATTAGCGTGACGTCGGGACAGTGTTTCCACTGGCTGAGAAGGCTTGATGAAATCACCGATGAAAACGGAGAGGAACTCAGGAACTTCCAAGGCAGTAAGGCACAGGTACCGGCAGGGCACAAGACAGGCAAAGGAAAGCAAACTGCAAGAAGAAGCAGTACTGACAGGGGTCCCCACTACTACTAGGAACCCAGACGAAACCTCCTCCACCCTGAACCAGGGACTGGCTAGTAACGAAAATAAGGGAAGAAAGGGTAGGAGGACGAGTAAGCAAGAAGGAGTAAAGAGAAGAGGCAGGACTGAGCAGGAAAGGTAGACCTGGAAACTGGAGGACTGAAAACCTAGCACCAGGGCTCCAGCAGCGCATACACAGTAACAACCGCGTTGAGACGCGTTGTCCCTGTGTATGCGATGCCTATTTATGGTCCGGGGTCAAAACGAGGCTTGGAACGCATGTTCCGATGCTGCGCATGCGCGGGACGTCGAATACTGACGATCCGCGCATGCGCAGATCCTCGCAAGATGGCGGCGTCCACGGCGCCCATCCGAACCGCGGGTCGGCGTGAAGAGAGTCGCCACCGCGGGTACAGCCTCCATGAAGGAGGAGACTGCTGCGGCCGTGGACCAGGGACCCAGGTAAGTGGCGCCGACGCCCGCGAGCGAGCGCGCGGCGTGACACCATACCCCCTCCCGGACAACCCCGGAGCACCGGGTTTCCAAGGAAAGCGGAGATAGAAATCCCGAACCAGGCGCGGTGCATGCACGAAGGAGCGCGGTTCCCAAGTGCGGTCACAAGCTGGATAACCCTTCCAGCTGACCAGGAACTGCAGAACACCGCGCCAAATTCGTGAATCACAAATCTCCTGCACCTCAAATTCAGGGACCCCCCGAACCAATAGCGGAGCAGGACGGGAACAGGTACGACCCATAACATCGGGCACATAGGGCTTTAAAAGGGAAACATGAAAGACAGGATGGATCCTCCAAGAGCGAGGCAAAGACAAACGAAAGGCAACAGAGGAAATACGCTCAGAGACGCGGAAGGGACCAAAAAAGCGGGGGGCTAGTTTCACAGGTAAGTTGCGTACTGGTAGATTCTTGGAGGATAGCCAAACCATGTCCCCAACATGAAGGACAGGCTCCGGGCTCCGTCTCTTGTCAGCCTGCTCCTTCATATGTGCTTGTGCCGCTGCCAAGGTACTGGCCGCCAGACGATGTTGATCGCGGATCAGGGACACCAGGGCATCTGCGGAAGGAACGGTGCTGGAATACGTTGGATGTACAGGCAGCAGGCGAGGATGAAGACCAGTAGAGCAATAAAAGGGGCTGAGTCCAGTAGCGGAATGAACAGCGTTGTTGTAAGCTGCTTCCGCGGTGTCCAACCATTCCGACCAGTTGTCTTGGGTAGCATTGGCATAACAACGTAGGTATTGCTCAAGGGTCTGATTGGTACGTTCTGTCTGTCCATTAGTCTGCGGATGATAGCCGGAACTCAGGGCTCGCTGAATGTCCAAATGTCGACACAGTTGACCCCAAAAGGAAGAGATGTATCTTCTCCGGAAGACCATGAAGGCGATACACCTCATGTAGAAAACATCGTGCGATCTGAGATGCAGTGGGCAGCTTAGGAAAGGGCAAGAAATGAGCCGTCTTGGTGAAACAATCCACCACCACCATTATACAGGTAAATCCACCGGACAAGGGCAGGTCAACGATGAAATCCGTGGCGATGGTATGCCAAGGGTACGGAGGCGTAGGCGTGGGTTTCAGAAGGCCAATTGGCCTTTTGCGAGGAATCTTGGTCTGGGCACATACAGGACAGGAGTCCACGTATTGCTTTACCAGTGTAGCCCATCCAGGCCACCAGTACTGTCGTGCAACCAGTTCTTGTGTTGTGCGGACTCCACGGTGACCGCAAACGACGGAATCATGGCAATTCTGTAGAATGATTTTCTGGAGTTCCAATGTGGGAACGTACAGACGATCCTTGAAGAACAACAAGCCGTCACGTTCCTTAATGTCGGCACGTTGTAGTATCTGTGCTCTTGTGGGATCCGTACGTGTGGCCTCAACAAACTGTTGGAGCCGGGGAGTCAGCATCAATAGAAAATGTTTGGATGCAATCAAAGGTTCCGGTTCATTGACACCTTCAACGTTGTTTTCCAAAGAACGAGACAAGGCATCAGCCTTCGTGTTCTGGGAACAATGAATGTACGTGACAGTGAAATCAAACTGTGAAAAGAAAAAGGCCCAACGAGCATGACGGGAAGTTCTGCATTGCAAAGAGCGCAGGAACTGTAGATTGCGGTGATCTGTGCGAACCACCACCGAGTACCTCCCACCCAGCAAGTGATGTCTCCATTCCTCGAAGGCAGCTTTTATTGCCAGTAGTTCCTTTTCTATCACTGCATAGTTTCTCTCGCTCACTGACAATTTCCTTGAGTAATATGCCACCGGGTGCTCTGTTCCTGTGACTGCATCTTGCTGTAGTAAGACCGCACCGATTGCGTAGTCAGAAGCGTCTGTCTCAACCACAAATGGTTTTTCATCATCTGGATGTCTAAGAACAGGAGCCGACATGAAAGATTTCTTTAATTCCAGGAATGCCTCCTCGGCCCGCGTGTCCCAGATAAACGGCACCTTGGTACTGGTCAGGCGAGTTAGACTGTTGGCCAGTTTAGAAAAGCGTGGGATGAAACGCCGATAAAAGTTGGCAAAGCCCAAGAACCTTTGAAGCGACTTCACGCCATGTGGTGGTTTCCATTCTTGTATAGCTTGCAGTTTTGCGGGATCCATCTGTACTCCTGTGTTGCTGATCACATAACCCAGAAACTCCATGCTTTCCTTATGAAATTGACATTTTTCGATTTTGGCATACAGGCCGTTGTGTATTAACCTCCGGAGGACTTCCTGAACATGCACTACGTGTGCAGTACGAGAGTCAGAAAAAACCAATATGTCGTCAAGGTAAACCCAGACAGAAATCCCAATAAGGTCAGAAAAGACATCGTCCATGAACCGTTGAAAGACTGCCGGGGCATTGCAGAGTCCAAACGGCATCACCCTGTATTCGAAATGACCAATAGGCGTTTTGAAGGCCGTCTTCCACTCATCTCCATTCTTAATCCGCACCAAGTGATAGGCCCCTCTTAGATCCAGTTTGGTGAAGATCTGTGCTGATTTCAGAGATTCGATGATGTCCCGGATGAGTGGTAACGGGTACCTGTCTTTCCTCGTGATTTCGTTTAATTGACGATAGTCGATACAAGGGCGCAAAGTGCCCTCTTTCTTCTTGACGAAGAATAACGGGAATCCCGCAGGGGATTTGGAGGGTATAATGTAGCCTTTGTTCAGGCAATCCGTAATGTACTCCTGTAGGATGCCTTTCTCGAGTTGAGTCAACGAATAAATCTTGCCGTGGGGAATGATCGCACCAGGCAGAATGTCAATGGAACAATCAAAGTACCGATGAGGTGGTAATGGTATGTCTTCAGGCTTGGAGAACGCCTTGTGGTAGTCAGCATATTCATGAGGTACCGATTGAGTGGCACATAGACGAGTAGACACGTCAGCAGGATTGAGGGACTCCATAACTGCAGGAAAGGTTTCATGGATTACGCAATCACTAGGGCAACGTGTCGAAGTAAACATCAAAGAGCGAGCGGTCCAGTCGACCTGGGGATTGTGATACAACAACCATGGTAACCCCAGAACCACCGGAAATGAGGGGGATTTGATGACGTCCAAGGAGATACGTTCGAGATGCCCTTCTACAGAGAGCCACAAGGGATCAGAGTGTTGGCAAACAGGACCCGAAGACAAAGTAGAACCATCGATCACCTCGACCACTGTAGGTCGTTCCTTGTTATGTAAACGGATCCCCTTGGCAATCGCAAATGAGGCATCGATGTAGTTGCCGGATGCTCCGCAATCCAAAAGGGCCCAGGTCTGCACACATTTTCCAAGCCAGGCAACACCGATTTTCAGGATCAACAAAGGTACTGAGTTCATGGGAGGAAGGACGGAATCAGAAGGGCGGCCCGTTGCTGCCTTCGCCTCAAACAACGGGCCTGTTAGTTTTCCTGTTTCTTCAGCGGGCGCAGCGGACATGTGCCTAAAAAGTGGTCAGAACCACCGCAATACAGGCACAAATTCTTCTGTCGTCTTCTTTTCTTTTCGGTCTCGTACAGCGGACCACGGACGGCACCCAACTGCATGGGTTCTGGACCTACTTCAGTAGAAACAGCTGGTCCGGGGTTCTGTGCAAGAGGAATCGATTGATACCTGGCAGACCTGCGGCGTTCACTCCGTCGTTCGGTCAACCTGTGGTCAATGCGTAAGACTTGTTCCACCAAAGCAGGCAATGTTTCTGGCTCCGGAATGTGCAGTAATTCATCCTTGTACTCCTCTCGTAATCCCCGACGAAACAAGGTTTTTTGAGTAATTTCAGGCCATTGTGAATCAGTTGCTAATTGTCGAAACCGACTGATGTAGCGGATTATGTCATCTGACCCTTGCTTGATCTCCATTAATTGATTCTGAGCCATGGCTGCCAAATTGGGTGGTTTAAAGACGTCCAAAAAGGCTTTCTCAAAGGCAGTGAAATCACCCAACAGAGGACTGTTAGTAGAGACTAGAGGTGCTGCCCAGGCGAGTGCATTGCCGGTCAGATTGCCAAGGATGTACCCGATCTTGGCCTTGTCTTGAGCAAAATGAGTCGATCTGAACTGGAAATGGATCCGACAATGAGTACAGAACTCAGCCACTCGACGCGGATCACCATCATACTTCATCGGAGTCGTGTAAGCCATGGAGTTCTCTGGCGGTGTGACAGGTTGTGCGGGACTAGCCAAACACCGATCCAATGCCTGTCTGAGGGTGTTGTTCTCCTGGCGGAGAGTGGTCATTTCAAGACGCATGGCACGCATTTCTTCACGTAGTTCCTGTATGTCGTCCATGTCGGAACTGGGGTTAAGGCGTCTCAATCTGTTAAACGAATCTTCACGGGATCGTGGTTTACCTCTTTTTCCTGTAGACCGTGGAGTTGAGGTTGCCAGTCTGTCGAAGTCTTGATAGCCGATGAAAGAGTAACGCGAGGAATTAGCCCAATCCCCTCCTGACGGTATATGACAGGATGGCACTGAACCAACTCCCAACGCCACGGGTGGCACTTCTCAGGATTAGCGTGACGTCGGGACAGTGTTTCCACTGGCTGAGAAGGCTTGATGAAATCACCGATGAAAACGGAGAGGAACTCAGGAACTTCCAAGGCAGTAAGGCACAGGTACCGGCAGGGCACAAGACAGGCAAAGGAAAGCAAACTGCAAGAAGAAGCAGTACTGACAGGGGTCCCCACTACTACTAGGAACCCAGACGAAACCTCCTCCACCCTGAACCAGGGACTGGCTAGTAACGAAAATAAGGGAAGAAAGGGTAGGAGGACCAGTAAGCAAGAAGGAGTAAAGAGAAGAGGCAGGACTGAGCAGGAAAGGTAGACCTGGAAACTGGAGGACTGAAAACCTAGCACCAGGGCTCCAGCAGCGCATACACAGTAACAACCGCGTTGAGACGCGTTGTCCCTGTGTATGCGATGCCTATTTATGGTCCGGGGTCAAAACGAGGCTTGGAACGCATGTTCCGATGCTGCGCATGCGCGGGACGTCGAATACTGACGATCCGCGCATGCGCAGATCCTCGCAAGATGGCGGCGTCCACGGCGCCCATCCGAACCGCGGGTCGGCGTGAAGAGAGTCGCCACCGCGGGTACAGCCTCCATGAAGGAGGAGACTGCTGCGGCCGTGGACCAGGGACCCAGGTAAGTGGCGCCGACGCCCGCGAGCGAGCGCGCGGCGTGACACCTATGTGGGAGGATCACATGGGAGGGAACTCACTTCACAAGGAATTGGTGACCTCTTTCCCTCATGATTCCCCTATTCTTCTTTAAGCATTGATGGCATATTGTAAAATAGAAGAAACTAATGTTGTTGCAATTAAACCTGGGTAGATTTTTAAACAGTGCAATTGTCATTTTAAAGCAGATGTGTGCATGATTCTATTCAGTATGGACAGTTGTGAGTGACTGTTTGTAGCATAGCCTGTTGGAGGTACATGAGTCAACGGGAGGAGAGACTCTCTGGACATAGTTCCCTACCGTATATAAGGTAGTGGAAATTATCACAAAAATACCACAATAGCCCATGGTGGCACACAACACTAACACTGAAAATGTGGTATCCCTAAAATGTAGACCTGAGGTCTCTCTAGTGATCAAGAACAAACTAGATAAAAAACAAGGGATGTTGGATATTGGGGCCACAAATAAACCAACCACTATACCAACCAACCACGCAAACTACCGCGCATATCATCTAGATAGGTCTGAATTCTGAAATAATGCAATGTATTATTGTCATGTGTGACCCAATATGAATACGGAGAGTGATTATTGCTAAAGGTATTTTGGCAGTAAGAAAATACTGCAAAGCCACAAATATCCACAAAATACCCAACAGTGTGATATGCTAATAATTGCTTGGCATGCTGAAGAGAACAAATGCCATAGTTTTGCCTTAGAACTTGTGTTTTGTGAGAGAGACATTTGCCTCACCAAGAAGGATTATGTGGAGAACTACAGTTGTTTTGAGTTATGAACCATTTGCCTCGCCAAGAAGGATACTATAGAGAACAAAAGTTGTTTTGATTTCTAAAGAAGTATTTGTGAAAGAGACATTGGTCTTCATTAGGAGTCCGGTGGTAGCCATGCTGGTAAAACGGCACGGCTGCTGCCAGAGTCATTTTATTTCCGGCACCCAGCAATGGGGCCTCACCGGGGCATTACAGCTGCGGCAGTCCCAGTAATTCCCTATTGCCGGGCACTGGAAAAATGGACTCCCCATTCCCATTCGAGTCCAGTTGGATTCAATGGGAAGGACAGATGCACCCGCACCATTCATGAATGGTGTTGGTGCCTCTGTCAAGGTCTGCAAGCAGGTGCCGTACCGTCCGTCAGACCTGGCGGATGGGAGGGCAACCACACACAGAATTCGTAGCTTGCTGGTCCAGTAACAACGGTGCCGGAAGCTTACCGGCACAATTGTTACTGGACTGGTAACCTTTTAATGAGGCCCATTTACTTCATCAAGTGGAAGGATGTAGTGGATGGAAAATACTTTTTGTGGTACACTGAGCAGAACTTTGATGAATCAGAAGAAGGGTATTCCTGATTTGATCCAAGGGAAGGGAGCCCAACTCTGTCACAAAGAGTACTTTAAACCTTTAAGTTTGAACTGATATGTTGTATTGTTGAACTGAAGACAGCCAAACATTTCTTGTATAATGGTATTGTATGTATCGGTGTGAGGGTCAGAGACTTTTTGGATACTATGTCATTATTTGTTTAGTTTTCGTTTGGGCACAGACATCCTTGTTAGGAAAGGGAAAGATAGGCATTTAGCACACCCCTTTTCATTTACTCAATGGCAAACATTTAGAAAATTATACCTTTGTGTCTGTTTCGCATTTCTGACCCGTCACACTGGACCTACAACATCCTGTACTCTGCTTGCATTCATGGAAGCTATCTGAACATGGTGACTGTCTCCCAGGGAAACATGTGACACACTGCTTCCCTTATTCAGTCTTCCTTTGGTGTCTGCAGCAAAGGGCAAAATGCAGCAAAGGGCAGCTCCCTTTTGGTACGTGTTGGGCCTGAAAAGGGCCTAGGTTTGGGATCTCTGCTCAAGCCAGGCTTCACCATGCTCACCCATTACCTGACTTAAGTCTCCACGCATAGGGATCCTTCCACCCATTGAGGATCCATTCACTGCAGAGCGTGTTACCTCAAAGGAGCAAAGAACATTGATGTTGTGGGTTTTCCCATTTGGCTACCTACACCCCCATTGTAGCCCAGAACTTGCACCTGCTATTTCCCAGCAAGCCATCCACCCCATCCCCTTCTGTGTACTCACCTACCCTACATCTCTCTTGGGATGAACCCTTTCTTCATTTTCTTCACTTGCCTATTTCTTCTACCCTCCATCATGCATCTTGATTTCGCTCCATTCCTCCTTCTATTCACTCTTCTGCTTCTGTTCTCTCATAGCCTTCAGCCTCAACTTGGTGTAACGTCTGCATCAGTTTCTGGCCTACCCAACTCCTTCCTTCCCCTGCACCTGCACCTGCACCACTCAAATAAGACACGCCTATACTCTCATGATCTACAACCTCATCGATCCCTCTCACCTACCACACAGCACCAGCTCCATCTCCCACCTACTATCAGTCTTTTAATTGGCCTCTGGAATGCACAATGCCTTCAGCTTCACTTCCTTGGCCTTTTTGCTAATTTTTAATGGGGAAATTACCAGTCCTTCAGACTATTGGTACTGGGAAACTATTTTTCCCTTTTGTGTTTAACTTATACCTGTTTTGGGTACCGTTTTCATATTGCACACAGCTTCTTTCAATGCAGTGCAATCAGAATAATCGTGTATCACCAAATACCTTTACTTATCAGATTTTCGGTTACTTTTTAATGTGACAAAAGACAAGCTGGAGGCAGCAGATACCATGTTTGCTATATTTTTAGTATGGCCATTCACATTTACCGTGTTTGGCTACTAACAGTGCAGCTTTCATGGGTTTGTGCATGCTATTTGTGCATGAACCCAAGAAGTGAGATGGGACTATAAGGTCCCAATCCACAACTAGTGTCAGTGTGTATTGTTTGCATGTATGAGTCAACCCCACAGTGGTGCCTGGTTGAACCACAGCTGGTCGGCATGAGTAGGGCAGGTCATTTCTATTGGAGGGCTGAGTTTGATCATTCACCTGAATTTAGAAAATAAGATGAATCCTGCAGCCATTGCAGGAGCCAAGTATCCTGTGTAGTTGTGCATTCGTCGGAAGACCCATTGACGAATCCTGAAGAAGCCTGGGGACCTTTCCTGCTGCTGTTCCTATGAACCCCTGTTGGACTACCAATCTCAGAAGACCATTGTCTTTGCTTCGACCCTTTGGACACGTCCGGACCAATCAGTCTCGATGTCTTCTCATGATCCTGTTGCCCTTGAGCATTCAGAGGTATCCCTGGACCACCCGGTGGACTGACCATCTCCATTCTGGGCTACCATGCTGTAAGCATGACCATTCCACATTGTTGCCTGGAACTTTAGTGGTTGCTGGCTGGTCGTACAAGTCACCAACATGCCATATGTTCAGCTTCCCAGCATCAAGGGATCCTGTTCTGAAGGGATTCCTTTGTGACTTTAGAGAGGCCTACTGTTGCCCATATGCTGGGACTGTTGCTAGAACAGGATTCCTTTGGTTTGGTAGAGTGTCCTGAAGAGCCCTGCATCAGGGCCAGCTGCATTTCTTCTTCAGAAAGGGTTGCACTCAGCTCCTCAACCCAGCAGAATCATCCTTGCAGCCACAGCTCCTTGGCAGCTTCTACTGGATCCTGCAGCGTAAAAACCTACCTCCAATGACTCCCATCCGACCTGCCAGGTCCTGCAGGTCCTTTGGGAAAATCAGATTAAGGACGGTGAGTAGTCGCAATACTTACTGGTGCCCTTATCTCCTCCATTATAAAGGTTTGTTAACAACTTTGATTTCTTCTATTCTCCCACTTTTCTCATGTTTTAAACGTCTGTTTACAAAGCTGTTGTAAATTATAGAAATAATATTTTTCCTTGTAATGTCTATTGTAACCCATTTCACCACCACAACAACTCTTCCTGCCTTCGCCCCTTCTCCTAAATAAACTTTGTGAACTTTCGGGCACAAGACTCCATTTAACTTAGGGACTGGACTCCTAAAGTCAGTGCTTCTATTGTTGTGCATTGTTTTTCTCCATGCATAATTACTTAACTTCCCTTTCTGGTGTTTAGGTGAATTATATGCATTTGTAACCAAAGGTGACTCTATATATGTTTTATATGTATACTTTTCTGTGATAATATTACTTGCTTGATTTATTTTTCATATTGGGGGTCATTACGAGTCGGGCGATAGGGGACACCAGGCACCGGTATGGAGACCGGTGCTGGTAATCCCTTACCTCCCGATTCCGAGGTCCCTTGGAGGGAACCGTACGGAACGTGTGGTCAGACCACACGTCCCTTACGGGTTCTGCCAAGGGACCAGGGTGCTAATAACGGGCTTGCCATCCGCGAGCCCGTTATTAGCACCCTCCCCATTCCCATTGAGCCCTGTAGGGGCTCAAATGGGAATGGGGAATGGTTTATTCAATGGGGATTTACCGGTCCCGCCATGGTCGGAATGCACCGGTAAGTCCCCATTGAACAAGGACGGACTCGGACACGGTATGGGAGGCAGCAATGGTGCTAATAGCACCATGGCTACCGCCCATCTCATAATGAGGCCCATTGTGTTTGTGAGACTATGATAAAAATGTGTGTACTTACCTTTCTAAGTAGAATAATTGAGCCACTACACCTCCATGCCCACTGCAGATCGCAAGTGAGTGATGGTTGAACTTTCCATTGCCTCCTCCACTAAAAAACTCTAAACCTGAACCGAAACTGTCACTATCCTACTCTGCCTTCTTTGACTAACCTATTCTACCTCTTTTGCATTGCATTTGGGCCCCTTGTTTGAATTTCAAATCTAAGGGCCTCATTACAACCTTGGTGCTAAGTGCACCAACTTTACCACCATGGTGTAAACTCCGTTTACACCATGGTGGATGGCGGATTTACCGCCCCATTCCAAGGTGAGTGGGGCGGTAAATCCCCATTTCCCATTTTCCCTTCCCCATTCCCATTTTTGCCCCATAGGGCATAATGGGAGTGGGGAAGGCGCTAATTACGCCGCCGTAAATTACGGCGGCGTAATTAGCACCATGGCAGGTTAGCGCCATGGATTTTAACGCCTGCTAAAAGCAGGCGTTAAAATCAGAATCAGGCGTTAAGGGTTAACGGTGGCGTTAACCCTTAACGCCTGAGTTGTAATGAGGCCCTAAGTGTGTGTGCTTTGAACATCTTGCACCCAAATTTTGCATTGCATTTTGTGCATTTGTTTGATTTTCAAATCTAGGCGTATGTGTTTTTAACCTCTTGCACCCTATATTTTGCATTTCATTTTGTTCCCTTTTTTTGATTTTCAAATCTAGGCATATGTGCTTTTAACATCTTGCAACCTACTTTTGCATTGCATTTTGTGCTCCTTTTTTGATTTTCAAATCTAGACGTGTGTGTTTTTTAACATCTTGCACTGCGATTTTGCATTGCATGTTGTGCTTCATGTTTGATTTTCAATTTAGGTGTGTGTGTTCTTAACATCTTTCACCCACATTTGCATTGTATTTTGTGCCCTACGTGTCCCTCTTGTAGCTACTAGGCCGCTTGGTAAGTTTGGGATTTGACTGTGAAGTGCAGTCACTCCTCTACACTCAACTATCCTCTGCCACCCTGATGGAACTCACCATCTCTCTTATCTTCTCTAACTGCTACACTATCACCTGCCCTCTCTCTCTCTTGAAGTCTGGAAGAAAAAAGCACAAAAACGACATCCTGAGTACCAACCCTGGCCTACCCACACAGGCACCTATATCAGTGCAACTTCCAGACAGGTTGTCACAGCTATCTTCTTCTCTGTACTCTCCCCAGATCTATGGAATTCTCATCTCATCTCCACTCTGTCTCCTTTTACATCCTCTACCATTAATGGTGGCACCAAGTGGGAAGTCCTCTTGGGGGGCCTCTCATCATCTCTGTGTATCATTAATGTCTACCAAACTGCCACTATCTGGGTACAGGGTCCTTAACCCAACCTCCTTCTCTTTGACCAGCGCATACAAGCCCTCATTAACTTACTTCCCACATTTGCTTTTCCCCCCAGTCACTCGTTCTGCCCCATCCCCTCTGACTGGTGTACCACAGCCCTGTTCCCCTCCTCGAAAAACCTTCAAAGGTGGAGACCTCCTTCATCTAGCCTCATTTAACACTCGCTCAGCAAACAAATTTTCAGCCGACATCTGCCTCCTTCTTGAAGACATCAACCTCAACATCCTCGCTTTCACTGAGACGTGGTTCAATACCAGGTCATTCACTACCTTCGACTCCCTTCTCCCCATTGGCTACAAGAACATATCCAAGCCCCGCCCTAACCGGGCTGGTGGTGGGGTTGCGTTGATTTTCCCTGAGTGAGCCCCTTCCTCACTCATACACACCCAGCCTTACCTTTCCTTTGAAAGCCTGGTTTGCAAGTTGGGCATCTCCCCGCCTCCTCACTGACCATTGCCACAATCAACAGGCCACCTGGCTCTACCACCCTATTCCTCTCCGAATGGCTCGATGTCTGCTCCTCTCACCTCTCAACCACCTCTAAACTCCTCCCCTTGGGCAATTTCAACATCCATCTTGACTACTCTATCATGGCATCTACTCTCTTCCATGACCTCGGCACTTTGCTATCCCTCTCCATTCTTCCTTCTGGTCCAGCCCTCTCGGCTGGACACTCTCAGGATACCCTCATCCACTCTGATCGTTCACTCTCCTCCCCACTGATCACCCATCTCTCCTGGTCAGACCACTCTCTCCTCATGTGGGTCCCTTTAGCCCGCTGACCGCACCTCCTCCAGCCCTGCCAACCTCATTCACCAAAATCCATCTGATGAAACAAGTGTCAGCTGCTGCCTTCGTATCCACCTTCAGTCGCCTCTCTCCCCCAGACAACTCTTCCACAGTCTCCTTCTCACCCCCTCCCCTTCCAAGCCCTTGCAATGCATTGGCCACACTTTACCACTAAAACTCAGGACATCCTGAGCACCCTTGCATCCCTCTCCTCCACACCTCCATTCACTTGCCCTCTATGGCCTCCCACCCTCCTTCTTTCTTTCTCTCCTCCTTCTCCCCTGTCTAACTTGATGAGGTCACCAGATGTGTCCGCTCCATGAAGGTCTCCTCCAAACAGGTATCCCCTTGCTGCTCCAGAACCATTAAGGACAACATTGGCTCTCTTGCCCATGCACTTGCTGATATCTGCAACAACACTTGTGCCACTGGATCTTTCCCCTCCTCCCTAAAGCACTCCCTTCTGCGCCCCCTCCTGAAAAAAACCTTCAGCAGACCCCACGTGTCCAACCAACTAGCGCCCTATTTCTATCACCGCCTTCCTCGGAAAATTCCTAGAGAAGGTGGCCTTCCACCAACTTGCTTCACAAACCAAACTTTTTGGTGGTCTACATGACCATCAATCTGGATTCCGAACATCCAGAAGCACAGAAACTGCTCTTCTGAACACCTGTGAAGAATTGCTTCCATCCCTGGATTCTAACTCTACAACTGTCCTCATTCTACTTGCTCTCTCCTCTGCCTTTAACCTGATTAACCACTCCATCCTCATAAATTGATACCCTGGTTATCTCGGAGAGGAAACTGGACTGGCTGACCTCCTTCCTAAGTGACCGTGCATCCCAGGTTATTCTACGCACCTTCTCCTCCCCTACCTCTTTCTCCACCTGTTGTATACCCCAGCACTCCAACCTCTCCCCCTGGCTCTTTAACAATTACCTTGCTCCACTGGCACTACTTATTTCCACCATCTCTTCTAACTTCAAGTGCTATGCTGTTGCCACACAACTCTTCTTCAAACTTCCTGCTGACCCTCTTACTCTTGCTTAATCCCAGACAACCTATCTGCCATCCAGTCCTGGTGCACATCCAATGATATCTGCCTCAATGCCAGCAATACCGAGATGCTTCCTATTGAAAGCCTTGCTGCTCCCTTCTTCTTACCCTCACTCTGGCAAAATTCTATGGGCCCTCCCACTTCTCCTTCATCTGAAGCAAGAAACCTTGGCGTCGACTTCGACTCCTCTCTCTCCTTCCTCTCTCACATTCAGGACATTGGGCCTCATTAGGACCCTGGCGGATTTCGCGGTGCTAAATGCACCGCGAAGCACGGCGGAAAGCCGTCGATAGCGCCATGGGGGTTGGCGGATTTACCGCCCCATTCCGACCTTGGCGGAGCGGTAAATCCCCAATCCCCATTCTGCCCTTCCCCATTCCCATTCTTGCCCCATAGGGTATAATGGGAGTGGGGAAGGAGTTAATTACGCCACCGTAAAATACGGTGGCGTAATTAACAACGAGGTCCCGTAGCGCCATGGTTTTCTCCGCCTGGTAAAACCAGGCGGAAAACGGCGCCATGGCGCTAAGGGAACTGGTAGTACGGCGGACGGGTCCGCCGCGATTAGCGCTGGCGGAAACCCACTCCGCCAGGGTCCTAATGAGGCCCATTGCCAAGAAGTCTCAATTTCAACTCTTCCTTCTCAAAGGAATTCTCCCTTTTCTCACTTTCCCCAGAAGCTCAATGTTACCAGAGCCCTGGTTCTCTCTAGGATAGACGACTGCAAAAGCCTTCTCTTGTATCTACCTTCTTCCTCTCTATGACCCCTGCAGCTAATCCAGAATAGGGCAGCAAGATTTATCCTCGGCCTAAAGCCCAGGCACAGCATCTCTCCTGCCCTAAAAATTCTTCATTGGCTCCCGCTTACTGCAATTATCAACTTCAAATCCCTCTGCATAATCCATAAGGCTGTCTGGGGCCGGGAACCACGTTATCTGCAACTTTTTCTTACTAAATACTCTCCCTCTAGACCTTTATGTTCCTCTTGTACCAACTCTCTGTATGTCAAGCATTTTGCTAAACAGAGGGTCGATCTCTTTCCTCAGTTGGCTCCCTCTGATGAAACAGCCCCCCCTTCCTCTTGTGCCGGATCGCCTCAAATTCCGGAAGCTCCTCAAGACTTTTCTTTTCACCTCCTCCTTCCCTTCGTCCCTCCTCTGCTAACCCCACAGTTGCTGTGACCAGGACCCCCTTTTTTCCTTCAGGGCTCTGGCCTCCCACACCCAATCGCTTTCAGCCTTTGCCCATCCACAGCACTTGTCTGGCACCCACGGGTCTATGCCAATGTATTTATTTCTACATTTATAAAGCTCACATAGCCCATAGGCATCTAGTCACTAGAACTTAAGAGAGTGGTTACATATGGATGCACTACATCAATACAGTTGCATTTGCAATAATACATATATTCATTCACTACATACATAGAGATATACACATCAGGTGCAATATATATGGTATTAATAGTTACAGCATGAGAACATATCAGTCATAGCCTATGATACTGAAGGTCCTAATGTCTGTTGTTTGGGATCTAAACTGAAGAGTCACGTTTTTAGACTTTTACGGAATGACCAAAAGGATGTGTCATTTCTCATTTGTATGGGGAGAGTGTTCCACAGTTTGGCTGCTACTCCAGGGAAGCTAGAACCGCCTGCTTTCTGTCGTCTGTATCTTAGTATAACAATGAGGTTAGAGTATGAAGCGTTTTTATTTTGTTGACAACATTGATAGTATTACCATCTATGTTGAAAGATTTGTATTGTTGTGAAAGGTTACTTACCTTAGATTTGTCTCCGATTAGAATTAGCTTGGTCTTGTCATCATTGAGGCATAATTCATTTTGTGCCATCCAAGCCTGGATGGCGAGATACATTTTGTTGAGATTGTTTGTATCCGTGTTATGTAGGCCTGCACTTACGTATTTATTGCAGCTGATCGCTCCCTAGCACTTCCCACACTGGGCACTTTCATTTTCTTCTCACTCGGGAGAACAGACACTCCAGCAATTACCCGCCACTCACTCTCCCCCTGTCCTCCCCCTGCACTTGCACGTTGTGAATGCTCACAAGGCCTGGTAGGTCTGTCTCCATCCTCCAGTGTATTCATTGTTTGCGACCCCATGTTGCCCTGTGGGTGCTTTGAAATACAATATACTTGTTGTATAAGTGCCTAATAAATGCACAATAAATAAATAAAATACATAAATACATTTCACCGTGTGGCTCAGTGTGGACCCCTAACCCCACTCACCTCTCCTGGCACTTAGCCTTGACCATTCTCCATGCTTACCTTGATTGGGTTTGGCTAAACTCCACTATGTCCACTATGACTGGGGTGGCCTCCTGAAATCTGTCCAGCAGGCCAGATTTGAGAAATCTATCTTAACACCCCTTTTATGGAATTAGTAACCATCCTTAGCAGTGCCAACCCATCTGACGCTCCTATCAACTCTGTGGTTCCCCAATTGGTCAAAGACATGGGGGATCATTACAACCCAGGCGTTAAGGGGTTAACGGCGCCGTAAAAGGTGTCGGCGCCGTTAAACCCTTAACGCCTGATTACGAGGTCCCTTTGCGGGTTGCACTTTAACACCTGCTTTTAGCAGGCGTTAAAAAACCAACCCGCAAAGAGACCTAGGAGCTAATTACGGCACCGTAATTTACTGTGCCGTAATTAGCGCCTTCCCCATTCCCATTGAGCCCTATGGGCCAAAAATGGGAATGGGGAAGGGGCCATGGTGAATGGGGAATTACCGCCCCCGCCAACCTTGGAATGGGGCGGTAATTCCGCCATTCACCATGGCGGACCCCGGCATAGACCATGGTGCTAATAGCACCATGGTTTAGCGCCAGGGTCGTAAGTGCCCGATTTATAGAAAAAGTTAAAAGACCCTGCAAAAATACTGTGCGCGTAAAAAAACTCTGTGCCCACTTGTGTGAGAAAGTATCTTTGCTCATTCTGCATATTCATGGATTCCAAAGTGCAAAGTAACCAGATGCACAAAGAAAACTGAGTTGCAACTGAAATGCGCACAACACGCCCTCATGCAAACAAAAACTTTGGCAAAGAACAACCTTTACCTACCTCCGCATTTACCTTTGCCCCACCATCCAGCTGTGTGTGCTGTCCCCCGTAAATCAAGACTGCACCCCAGCACAACTGCACAAGGTCCCCGTAAGTCACAGCTGCACCCCTGGGAAACCGCATACATGGTTCTCCATAAGAGTTAGGCAAGTGTGTATGCAGTACCCTTTGGGTGCACTACAACAACCCTGTGCTGGGAAAAAGGAACCCAACCATTAGTATAAGTCTCTACTACACAGTTTGGCAGTGTGGCTGAGCAGCCAGGCTTATCTCAAGAGGGGTCAATCTGAGCTGTAGGGGAGTTACACAGTGACAAGTATTCAAGTAAACTCTTGAACACAAGGTCAATGATTCATTTATTTACCAGTCATTTTAGAATAAGCCTTCTTCAGAAGGGAGCAATATAAAAGTAACACACATATACACTCAAAACTGTACACTCTTAGTTTCTAAATCAGTAAAGACCCTTTTGGGATGGTCCATAGTCACAACATACACCCTCAGGTGACTTCAATATCTAGGGTGCTGGGGACATTAATATCTCACTGTTTGCAGTTAGCATACTCTTAGAAATTGCTAAAAGGAAAAGGTTATTAGAACAAACAAGAGACCAAAAATATTCTTAAGCAGGCAAAATACTTTTGGATCCCTAAGTAGGATCGAAATATAACAGGTTAAGCCAAAGTCAATGGGCAAAAGTCTTATATAGGATGAAGCACATCTGGTAGGTAAGTAGAAAAGTTGTTGCACAATGTTTTAGAAGTCTTTGATGAAAAGAAGAATCAAATGTAGGGCCACAAGATTAGACCTGTGGTTAGTAGAAGATGCAAGCAACTCTACAATGAGGGGTAAGGTCCCTCAAACTTTACAGTATCTTTGTATTGAAGAAAAAGTGCAGCAAATGACTTCTGTTCCTGTGCAGCTCTGCAGGTCTCACTGTTCCTGGGCCTCAGTTGTGGGGACAAGAGGGAGGAATTCTGGGTACACCTGCTCTGCAAAGGGACATTTACCTCTCGCAACCGGCAATCTCTCAAACAAGTGGCACTTCTGTGTTTCAGCTCCTCGGGACCACCACAAATAAAATCTCCCATTTATTCCAGGCAAATCGAACAATGGGACCAAACCTGGTTTTGCGCACAGAGTAAATTGCAAGAAGGACCTTTCCACAAAGAAATGGCGAAAAAAGAAGACCGGGGCCATTTTGAGAAAAATGGCACCCTTGGGTGCTTTACTGCAGGTGCGAACGCAGCCTGCTGTAACTGCACACCACAGTAGTTAAAATGAAACCACTGCCACCAGCCATTCAGTGAGAAAAGGGTAACAGAAACATGTTACATGAGAAGCACCCTATTGTAAGATAGTGTGTGCTGGGTCTAGAAAGTTACAATGGTAAGTAAAGTCAATTTCACTTTACTGCTCTGAGAAACAGGAGTTTAGCCAAGAGAAGGTATTCAAACCTTTGGGAAATTCGAAAGACTTCCCTGGGCCACTGCACTGAAGGTGCTGTATGATACAATGTAAACGATGATGCCTATGGAGCTTGTCAGACTCCACAAGCAAAGGAAACACAGAGTTCAAAATTACATTAAGATACATGAAAGAGTGGAATAAAAGGGTTGCACTCTCTCCAGGTTAAAAAAATCAAGTCCTCAAAATCCAGCAAATTTGCTCGGAGTCTCTAAGGTGGAGGGAATTAGCACATTTCTGAGAATTCTCCCTAACACTGTCTTCAGCCAGTAGTTGAAAGTTTCCACTTGCCATATGTACTTCTCCCTCAGGGATGAAGGCTAAGGAGGCAGTGTGGACCCCTGAAGGTTTACCCTTGCATGTGGGATCCCCTTTCACATGGTCAGTTGACCCACAAACATAACATTTTCCAAATGTTTTGACAAATGGGGGCTTCTGCTGACCCCCCCTGGTTTGGCACCAGAGGATTAACTAGACTGACCTGGTTTCCCAAATGGCTTACCCTTCTTATGTGTGTTGCCCTCTTTTGGATGGGAGGTTTTAGAATTGTCTTTGTCATCTTTCTTGTGCTGCTTCCCCTCATTCTTTTTGTGAGTGGCCCCAGAATCATTGTGAGTAGCCCTGTTGGAAACCCACAAGTCAGCAGCTTTTGCTAGCTTCTTAGGATCAACCTCTTTTGAGTCAGCCAGGTGCTGTCTCAGCTCAGGAGAGCAGGCATCAAAAATGGATTCCAACAAAAACAGATTTCTCATTCCTTCAAAAGTACTTATTCTGTAACCGTTAAGCCAACCATCTTAGTTCTTCAAGCATTCACACACCCAGGTAGCCCAACGGGTACAATCCGTCTTTTTGAGGGTCCTAAACCACTTAAGGTACTGGGAAGGATTTTTCCCAGAACTAGCTATCAAAGCTAGCTTCACATGTTCATACTCCAATCTTTCAAGTTCCCCCACCTACGTTACAGCATCTGTTGCAACCTGGGGGATCCGAGACAAAAGCCAAGGAATCAAGTGATTCCATGTAAAACCCTGAATCCCATAGATATTTTCAAAAGCACCCAACCAATCAAAAATTTCAAGTTTCACATCATACACACTCACTGATTATTTAGGCATGCAAGGTCTCTTCGGACTGGAAAACCTAGAAGACTCTGGGATAGAAACATTTTCAAGAGACAATTTCTTTATTTCAAGATCATGTTCCATTTCCATTTCCAGTTTGATGTCCGGATGTTTGGTTTCAGCTTGGATTTGTAATCTTTTGAACTCTAAATCAAGTCTAATTTTTTCAAGAGACACACATTCTGGACTCAGTGGTGGAACTTGTGGGGTTCCTGTGGCTACAGGTTGAGGCAAAATGGCCTGTTGGGGTAAAGAGGGACTCTCTTCCTGAGACTCCTTTGACTCTTCTGACTCTTCAACAATATTAGAGTTAGACTCTGAATTATCATCCTCATTATCATTTTCCACATTTCCTGGGTTAGTAGGTGTGACAGGCCGACTACCCAGACTTTGATTATTCAACAATCATACAATCAGTTCATTTTTCTTTCCTTTAACAGGGAGATTCCTGACTTTACATATTTCTTTCAGTTGCTCTACTGTTAAAATGATCAGGGCATCCTGTCTGAAGGTATCAATATCTGGCCTGTTACAATTTCTTTTCTAGTGGAGCTTAGCCTTGTGAAGATTTTTAGTTGAACAAAAGCAAAGCAAATTCTTAGTGTACCAACTCAAATAACACAAAAGAATACTACAAGTACAGTGTAATTGTAAATGGTCAGGAGACCCCTGCCATAAGAGACACTGGGGCCAGCATCACAGTGGTGGATGAAGCCTTTTTCAAACCTGAGGATGTTGCTAAGGCACCCAAAGGCCCCACTAAGCTTGCTGGAGGCCCTATCCAGATGGTTCCAATAATACCAGCTCTCATCCAGTGCAAAAATATGACTGTAAGTGTACAAAGTGAAGTGCCTGGGAGAGTCCTTCTGGGGAATGACTTAAAAACTCTTGTAGTTGTATCAAGCACCCCCCAGTAGAAGGAAGCAGGAGCAGACTAGGAAGGCCAGAGAGCTCACCTTAAATGACTCTCAGTGGGTTGTTACAGAAGACCCTATAACACCCAGCCCACAGGAAAAACAAACTTCTATTTCCAGGAAGAAAGAGACAAAGGGGAAACCTACGGTCTCAGGAAACAAGAAAGATAGCACTCCTGTGCATCAAACCAGGATATCCCACAGAGGACAATCCAAAGTCACACATGTGACTACTCCACCAGGTGAGGCTGAGTGTGAGGTCCAAACAGAAGAGGTTGAACCAGCTACTGATGACACAGAGATGGAAGAAGACCTTCCCCCTGTTGGAGATCTGTATCCTAAAGACCATCCTGAGATGCAGTCTTTACTGTCAGAAGGTGGCCCCTGTAGGACAGACTTCAGAAGAGGTCAAAGAGAGTGTCCTACTCTTGAAGGGCTTCGAAAACAGGCAGCTTCCCAGCTGGATGGACAAGAGCCAGGGAAGCACAGGTTGTACTGAGAGAAGGGCCTCCTCTACAGTGAACTTACCGGGTCTACCCCAGGAGACTGCAGAAGACGTGTTGTGCCCCAGGAGGTGAAACCTCAGTTTCTACAGTTAGCCCTTGAGATTCCTTTGGCTGGTCACTTAAGTTTTAAGAAGACCAAGGAAAGGAAGTATCTTTATTTCTACTGGCCTAAGATGGGGTCTGATGTAGATCAATTCTGTAGAAGCTGTAACACTTGTCAGACTTCTGGCAAGTGTTGAGCCAAGAATGCAGCATCTTCGGTGCTCTCCCAGTGGTGGGAGTCCCTTTTGAGAATGTGGGAATCAACATTGTTGGTCCCTTAGACCCTCCAACATCTTCAGGCAACCAATTTATATTGGTTATTGTAGACCATTCTGCCAGGTATCCTACAGCAATACCTATGAGGACTGTTACTACTAAGGCAGTGGCTAAGGCCCTACTTGGTATTTTTACCAGAATAGGTTTTCCTACAGAGGTTATCTTTGACAGGGATTACACTTTATGTGCCACTAAATGCAAGCCATGTGCGAAAACTGTGCAGTTGTGGAAATCGAAATAATATTGTACCTTCTATCGCATTGTTTGAATGTATGTTGGCCTACGCCAAGTTGTCTAAAAACATTGTGTACATAGATTCCGCGGCAAGATCTTGACCTTAATGATTTGTGTAAATCGCCATCTTGGATTTAGCCGCCATTTTAGGTTCTCTTGTAGTATGGAAGTCACCCTGAACAACAAAATGGAGGCCGAATGACATTTCGAGTGGGATTCTGGCCGTTGTGACCTCCGCACACGTGAATAAATAATATGTCCGCAGGCCACTTGTTAGGGTCGCGAACTGAGACCTTGTCCTATCCCTGACCTATGTGTAAATGAACAACTGTATCGCGGAACTGATCAAAAATGCATACATTATGGGATTGACCTGGCAACGAACCCTAGGCCTGGTCCCAAGAATGGTTAACCCGCGAGGGGGTTGGCCAAAGCTGGATAAAAAGTATAAAAACCCAAGTATCCCGATGTTCGGTCTCTCACACTAACACGGCGAACTACCGTTGATGGTTCGTCCTGTTACTCTGAGGGCCGAATAGCTATCCGTATGATAATTGACTTTTGGTAATTGTTGTATCTTTGAATAAAGCGCTTTGTATGTCCTTTGTAACCTGTGTTGGTGTGTTTCCTTTGGGGTTCCCGGCCTCATATCAATTTTTCTGTTTCCAGAGTTGGCGCCCGAATAGGGACCCTCAAGATTGATGCCGGATCATTGAAGGTTGACGCAGACTATCGAACCGGGATCGGACGGTGTGATTCTGCGGGCCCGACCGATCGAGACGCGATACCTCGGCAGCGTTGCACGATCCGATCCTTGGACGATAGTCGTGTGGTCTGACACGTCATCTTGACGAGGGTCCAATTTTGAAGCGGGCGGATTTGCCGAAACCACCAAACACAAGGTAAAATTCGTTAGGTAAGTTCTTTGTAAACCGTACGGTCCTCCTTAGGTTTGGTCAGGTGCAGTCGTGACCCGGCTCTTAATTTGACCCTGACACATTGAATTTGGCGTATTGTATCTGCAGACACAATTATTGGACCAGGTAACACCAATTTTTTGAGCAATGCCTGGGAAATTGTCTAGCTGTTTTAGGGCTCTGTTCCGCAGCGATCGACAATCTTTGGAATTTAGCCGTACGGCACCACAGGAGGGGTCGCCAGCGTGTACTATGTACTGTAAATATGGCATTGGAAGTATCGTATTTAATGATATTTGGCACAGACAGACCAGACATGCCTCCGAATTTCAGTGGCCAATCAATGGTAGTTTTGAGATCCCCCGTATTAAATACCTAGAATCGATCTTGTTAAAGAAAAAGGCTAGACCAGCAGCCTTTGATGTGTTACAAAATTGGAAGAAAGAAGCATTGCAGCAGCTTAAAAGTAGGGATAAACATACACGTCGTCATAAAACAAACGCTGAGAAAGCATTATTATATGATAAAGAAAAGCGGTCAGAATTAGTTAAAAATATGGATAGAGCCTTTTCACTCGGAGTCCAAAGAATTTACCCCTCTAAAGATTTCCATGTTTCTGAGGAATTTATTGAGAAATTATTAAATGAACGCAGGCCCGATGCCTTAGCGCCACCTCCGTATGCTCCTATTTTGGGCGCTTTGCCTATTCCTGTTGTCGCGCCTGTTGTTATTCCTGTTCCACCTGTACAGCCTATTGTTCCTAGTCCTTTGGTTGTTGTTCCTCCGCCTATCGCACCACCCCTTCCCCCTGCACCGATAGTTGCACCTTTATTAAATTTACCTATACCTCCACTCCCGAGTGGCCCTGTATTGATTGAAGTTGATCCAGGTGCAGGGTCGAAAGTTGTGACTCGTAGTACTGTTTCTGCAGATAGGAAACAGGAATTGTTTGCATGGGCTAAGCATTGCATGGAGAAAGGTGATCAAGCTAATGTGTTTTCTACATTATCTAATTTGAATAGTTTTCCCGAGAAAAATGTCTTCATCAAAGGTTTGGGGGCTCATTTGTGTGTGATGTGGGGTAGGTTACAAAATTCGGATCTTCCACAAGGGGTGAGAGATCTGAATACTTTGGCACTTTCGAGGGACACAGAGCAGAAAGTATATGGGCATGTTGAAAGATTGTTTGAGTTTAGGAAAGACTTTGAAAAATCACGAGATGAGGATGATGGGGACGATAGAATATATGTACAGAAACGGTTCCTTCCGTGCCGAAGAACAGCACCTGAGGAATTACGAATTTGTACCAAAGATGCGGTTCGATGGATCTCGGATTCATCGATACCGCCAGACGAAGTGTACGACACGTATAGTCAGTATACAGTAGAGATGCAAAGAAAAGTAATTCAGGTAATGGTACAGCACCTGCAAGAGGAATGTGTAAGGAAGGGGGTTAGTTGCCCCATAGAATTATTGGGGATTTGTAAAAGGGCTTTTTCGCCCGACACTTCTACAGCTGCCCTAGCGCTCCACCTGGCTCTATTGCTTAGTAAGCGGCCGGAGGTACCTATATCTCAGTTGCCTATGAGAGAGGTTCCTCCGACCTTTGTCCCAAAAGTTGAGATCCCCGCCAACGCGGCGACTGGTGCCCCCGCGGTGCATATCCCTGCACGTTATGTATCGCAATTTGTTCACGTCCCGTTTTCACGACAGGAAGTGAACACAATTAGACAATCAGTTCCCGATATTAGGAAAAACCCGACGGGGTTTTACAAAGAAATAGAGTCCTGTAGGGTATTTTGTGGAGATTTGGGGCCTGACGGTATTTTATTACCGCCGAAAAATAACTTAGCAATAATCACTCTTTGTATTCAGATTTGGCCATGTGCAACAATAATACAATGGACATGCATTATTTCAGCACCCAGACCTGCATATTTGGTATACGTGGTTGGTGGTATTTTGGTGAGCATAATTCCCTTGTTTTATTTGTGGCCCCAATGTCCAGAATCCCTTATCTTTGCTTAGATTTTTCGTGTGATCACTAGAGAGACCTCAGACCTGCATTCTAGGAATACCACATTTCCAGTGATAGTGTTGGTGTGCCACCATGGGCGAACTCACTGACTTATTTACGACAGAGAGCTATATGTGGTAGTCTTGTGGTAATTTCCACTACCTTATATACGGTAGGGAGCTATGTTCAGAGAGTCTCTCTTCCCGTTGGCTCATGTACCTCCAACAAGTTATGCTACAGTCACTCACAATTATTCATACTGATTCTGACATGCACACATCTGTCTTAAAATGACCATTGCGCTGTTTAAAAATCTCCCCACATCATCGGCATTGTAATGGTAAATAGAAAATAAAACACCCGTCTGTTTTCAAATATTTTCTGTATTATAAAAGCTGCATTTAGACACGATCTCATTCTTTACAGAAATAAATAAAATGGTACAGTCAAAGCATTGTCTATGACACACTGCAAAGAGCGTGGCGGAGAACAGAATTCAAATTGCAACATTGGTATTTGATTAAGACACGCACAGGAATCCTATACTGACTGCATATTACCGTACACACTCAGCTCCCACACTTCTCATTACCTTATCTTTTTAGTTGTTCTCTTTGTGAATGTGGCTCTCTTGGATTAACTCCAGCAAAAAGGAACGCTTGCCTTCTCAAGCCGGGGTCATTGCCTGGAATTCTCAGCTTTTTCAGATAGGAATGCCTCAGCCAGTGGAAAGGTTTTTCTTTCAGCTCTCCCCAATCTCGACTGCAGCAGGACACAGGAATCTGCATTCAGTCAGGACCCCACAGCCAGGTCTTCTCCCCAGTAGTGCAGAAAGATGTCTGCCTGTCTTTTTCCCTGATACTGCCCACTAAAACTTTCCTCTCAGCCCTCTGTATGACGTGTCCCAATGAAATCCATCATCTCTCATCCTCCTACTCTTCAACAATAGCTTCGCTTATACATTTGCAATTGTTGCAAATCTGACTTCCTCCTTCCTGCAGTTACTGTGCACAAAAACACGGAGAATCAGGCAGAGAAGAGAAGAGAAAAAATCTGCACACACATTTAAATGGTTTTCAGAGTATGCCTAATTCTGCAGTGGAGAACACATTTTATTAGTGGGTTATATTAAAATAAGGTTTTATTAGTCAGGTTAATGGTTAATAGGTTAGCTGTTAATTTTCAAATGTGTCTCTAGCAATATAGGCATTTCAGGTGAAAAATAGTGTGCATTTTTAAATGAACACGTGTGCTTTTAACTGTAAAAATAGATTTGCATCTTATATGTTAAAATCGTTTTTGACTGAATAGTCTGTCTTTCCTTGTTAATCTGGCAACCCATATAGCAATGCACCGCACCCTTGTGGTGGTGGTGCTGCAAAAAAAAATTTTGCTACTTGTGCAGTATTGCTGTACTCTGTACTGTAACACGCCAAATATCCTTACATATACCCTCCTTTTGTTTTTAGAACTTGGCTATAATCCAAGCCAATTCCTAAAAACAACTTGTTCTATTTTTTTTTACAATATAGCAATCCAACAAAATGAATATTCATGTGCATCAATGAAAATTTGCAATCAACATTTCATCTGAGTCCATCAGTTCATAAAATGTTCCACATTTGCCTTCTCAGTGGAAGTGGCATTACTTTAAGTTTAAATTTTCCAAGTCAATTAAAAACAATGAAATAAAACAACTAACTAAAACAAATAAGTAATATAACAAGTTAAAATAAATAATTAAAATAATAAATACGTGGAACTTCATATGCCGGAACTTTTGTTTTGTCTCTTTTGGTATGTCCCGACCAGCGATGTTATTCGGTTCATTCGAGTACTCTTTCATCTTGGCAATCTTGAATCCACAGTAGTCATCTCTTTTGGCATTCCGGTTATTTTGTCTTCACCTCCACCTGGAGGCAGGCATCTTTTGGTCTTCATCCAGGGGACTCCAGGACTCCATCGTCTCCCGTGGCCTCTGATCCCGGAACCTCCGACCAAATAATGTTAATTGTCTAAATCAAAATAGAAAATAAACAGATTAAGTACATAGCACAATACTAACTTCATCCTTTTGCCAAAAATAAAACATGCTTGGTAAAAATATTTCTTTTCTTTTTTTTTTTTTCTGAAATTAAACACAAGTTAAAAGAAAACAAACACATATAAAACAGTATTCAATATTTAATACACTTTCTCTCTGCACACCAACCATGAGCTTCCATTATATGTGCATTTATTTATTTATTTATTTATTTATTTATTTTATATTATATATTTTACATATACTACAGTGTTTATGTGCCATCATAACAATCAACTTTTTTTAACTTCTTTGTCACTGCCTCCTGATTACACCCATTTATTTTCTCAAGGGACTCTATCCGTTTCTACATGCTCAAGCTGCCTGATCTCATGTCTGGGATGGCATGGTTTGATTTGATTTACATGGACAAACTGCTCTATTGCTGTTTCACCTTCATTTTTCAAAATTTTATACACTACAGGAGAGACTTTATCTATAATTCGAAATGGCCCCTGCCAGGCTGCTAGAAATTTAGAATTTTTCTGTTTACTTTTTCCAAAATGAAACTTGTACACCTGATCCCCTACATTGTATTCCTTTACTGATGTCTTTTTGTCATAATATGACTTAGCACTGTCAGCAGCCCTTTCCAGATTTCTCTGCACAAAAGCAAATGCATGTTGCAAATGCCTCCTCAGTTCATCAATATATTCATGAACCGTGGATGCACTCACTAGAGTTTGCTCATGTGTTCTGTATAGTAGGTGTTGTGGTAACACCATTTTCCTACCTGTTAAGACCTCATGGGGGCTAACACCTGTTGCTTTGGCAGGAGTCGACCTGATTGCCATCAGAACCAACGGTAAACGCAAATCCCAGCTGGAACCTGCTTCTGCCACAAATTTCTTTAAAATATCCACAACAGACCTATTGCTTCTTTCAACTGTACCTGAAGACGCCGCCCGATATGCGATATGTAGTTTCCTTTTCACACCTAGTATTTGCCATACCTTGCTCATTAGAGTACTTGTGAAATGACTTCCTCTGTCTGACTCAATTCTTTGCGGCAACCCAAACCTTGAGAACACATGGTTCACCAGCAATGTGGCTGCTGTTTGCGCACTACAATCTGGTGCAGGAATGCACTCAATCCACTTTGACATCAAACATACCACACTCAAAATATAACGGTGTCCCCTGCTCGACCTTTTTAAAGGACCTACATAGTCTATTTGCAAATCTGACCATGGGAGAGTTAGGCCTCTTTTCATCAATGGTGCTCTGTGCATTGGTGAAGCAGGTTTAAATTGGGCGCATACTAGACATCCTCTAGTATATAATTCCACATCTTGGGACATATGAGGCCAGTAAGCATAATCTCTTAGTATTTCTAATGTTTTTTGTGAACCTCTATGGCCTGCAGTTATGGCATCGTGTGCATGGTGTAGCATTAGTCCTCTGAATGAAAGGGGTACTACCCACTGTATTTGCCCTGTTATGGACTCTCTAATCATGAGTCCATCCTGTAATCTAATTCGTGTTTTGTTCTTTAATAACACCCTCAACTCTTCTTTTCCCATACAATCATTTTCTGTTAAAGGATTTTGTTCAGGATCTATCAAATGATTATAATAGATTCCCAAAATTTGATCATTCTTTTGTGCCTCAATCAAATCTTGGTCTGGCGTGTCATGACTCCACTGCACCACCGGTTGATCTACCTCCTTTGGTGCTTTAGAACGTGTGACTGCATCAATTTGTATTTCACCCATTAAATAATCAATAGGTAGCAATTCTCCCATCACAGCCCCAATCTTAGCCAGATGGTCTGCCTTATCATTTCCCTCCTTATCCTCTCCTGGTGTTTTTGAATGCCCACGAATTTTTCTCCAGTATATTGTTAAATTATTTTCTGACACCAATTTGTCTATGGCTTGTATCATTTTTCCATGTTTAAGTGGCTTTTTGTTGTATGTAACCATGCCTCTTGCTTTCCAACCAGGCAAATACTCCACAAAGCTATTCCGTGCATAGTCAGAATCAGTCACCAGGACAATTTCACTGAACTTTTTATCAACTGCAGTAGCAATTGCTTTATAGATGGCTGCCAATTCCGCCACCTGACTGCTCCTATCTCCAATCCTCATCCCTATACTAGGAACGCCTTCACATTTCAACCAGACATTTCCTATTCCTGCCACTAATTGTTTATTATTGTCATTTTCAATGTGAAAAGCACAACCGTCCACATATACAGTTGGCAAATCCTTGCATGTTTTTTCATCAAAAGCTTTGTGTGGTGATTGTTCAAATTCCTGTAAACCAGCTTCCACATCCATTTCATTTGTTATTTGTTCAGCTGCACAGTCATGTAAGTCAGCTAACCCTTGAGCAATTGGGCTCTTTTTATTTTGTCCATATCTTACTTCTACGGGAAAACCTTGTAATGCCAGCGTCCATGAAGTGATTCTGGATTGCGCTAGATTGCCTGATCTAATTCTTTTACTCTCTAAAAATTGCAAAGGTTGATGATTTGTTTCAATAATCACCTTTTCTCCCTGAACAATGGGGCGAAAATGTTGTAGCGCCCACACAGTGGTTAATAGGGCCTTTTCACATTCATTAAATTTCATTTCAACTTGGGAAAATGCCTTACTTGCATATGCAATGGTTTTGTGATTCAAATCGTGTTTTTGTGATAACACTGCTGACATACAATGTTCAGAAAAGCCTATTTCTATAAAGAAATCCCTGTCCTTTATGGGGTATGCTAAACATGGTGCCTTTACAATACATTCCTTCAATCTAGCCACTGCATCAGACTGCTCTCTTTCCCATCTCCAGGGAGTATTTAGTTTAAGCAGTTTAGTCAATGGTTGAGTGATTTCTGCATAATTCTCAATGAACTTTCTGTTATAGCCTGTCATCCCTAATAAACTTTTTACTCCTTTCACATTTTTAGGATCTTTTAATCTTTGTATGGCCTCTATTTTCTTCCTTTGTGGATTTAGCCCATGTTCAGTCACTTCATGCCCTAGAAAGTTCACTTTTTTCTTGCACCATTGTGCTTTTTGCAAAGATACTTTGGCGCCTGCTTTCTGCAATTGGCCAAGCACATGTCTTATTTCATCAAAATGACTTTTAAGGTTTTCATTTTTTATCAGGACATCATCCACATAAACTATTGTTCCTCTTTCCGCTGCATCTGGCATGGCCTTTCTCAAAAATATGCCAAATTCACTCCCACTATTGATGTACCCGAACGGAGCTCTAAGCCAGGCATATTGAGTCCTGTCAAATGTAAAGGAAAATAGGTGTTGTATCTCCTCTGCCAATGGCACACACCAATATCCAGATGTGAGATCTAACGTGGTAAATACATTTGAACCATGTATCTGAGCTAGGCCCTGATCAATGAATGGTAGTGGCCATCTAGATACTGGTACTCTTTTATTTAACTCTCTTAAGTCTGCACACAGCCGCCATTGACCATTTGGCTTTAACACACCTAAAATAGGCGTATTGGATGTGCTATGAATGGGCCTAATTATTCCCCGTGATTCCAAATTTTTAATAATCTCTGCCAATGATTCTAAACATGCCAGCGGTAGTCTATACTGGCGTACAAACACTGGATTTCTGCTACAACCTTCTGGTAGTGTGGCCACATGTAAATCAGTTAAACCACAATCATAAGCATCTTTTGCAAATACATCCTTAAACTCCATAAATATTTCCCTCAGGTCGTTTCGATCCCCATCGCTGTCACATGCATCCGCTAAGGAGATCTGCTCTTCTACCATTCTGGAAAATTCTGGAAACTCTTCTGGTAAAGGAATCTCAGCGCTTTCCTCTAACTGTGTGGCTGTGTCTTTTTGTAGAGCTGCCACTTTCAAATATTTTGGCATATCAGCTTCCACTTCAATGGGCTGATTTCCTGTTTCATTTTCATTTAAATTAAATATTATGCAATCCTCTTGATGGCAGCACACTGTCTCATTTGAATCATAAGGATAAACAGAATGAATTTTAAATATTCCTTTGGGCTGAGAGTCCAGGTGTCCTGGCAACTCGCCCTTGGCATCTACATATTTTTCAGGAATATTCCCAATCACCATGTTATTTAAATCTGCCGTATAATGTGATTTTTGTATGGCCATTCCTAATGGTGAGTTTTCCTCTAAATGAATATCCTGACAACCTTTATTATTTACCATGATTTTTACAGATCCCTCACCAATGTCTACCAATGGAATGTATTCATAATCCAGGCCTTGCTGTTTTATGGATTCATTCAGGCATACAAATGCATCAGAGCCTTTCATCTGCTGTCCATTTTTGCATTTCAGTGTTATTGCAAACTGTTTTGTAAATGCAGGAACAATAGTATTTTTCCTCATTTGTAATTCGACTGCATAAGGAACTAGTTGTGCACAATGATAAGCCCTTCTTTTGTCTTCAAATTCAGGTGCCGGACCACCTAGGCGTGACCATATTTTTTGATTAAGGAAATCTAACACCATACACATTCTGTGCATGATGTCATTGCCCATGTAAAATTCATTTTGTGCTCCACTCACTATCCATACATTATGGTAAATTATTTTCTGCCCAATGCTAATTTTAAGCATGCATCTGCCTGCAATTCGGTTTTCAAAGTCTGGACTGTCCAACCCAGAAACATATTGGTTTTTAATCCTAAATTTCGGGATTTCTTCCCTCTCCATAATTTTTTGCAACAATTTCTCATTAATGAAACTCCTTTCATGTTCAAGCGCTAAAGTGGCTTTTATTGTTTTAAGATAATCATTTATACCAACGTGAACCCATGGTTGCTCATCTTCCATGTGTATTTCTGCCAGAGTGGTAATGTGTTTTTCTGAATCTGTTTTAGGAACAATATTCTGTTTGCATGTATTCTCTTTTAAGTAAAAACGTAATGTGTGCTCATCTATAGCAGTCTGCCAATCTTTCCTTGGGTCCAAGTATATTTGTACAGGTAGTTTTTCATTGTCGCTCTGATCTTTGTCTTGACACATTAATATAACAGTGACACTAGGTATGCAGCTATTCTGGAGATATACCTCCACAGCATCATTTGTTTTGGCAACGGTGTGACATTCCTTTATATTGCTGTTTTGTGATTTTAGTTTCTTAGGCCTCAATGGTTTTTTGGTTAAGGACCACAGCACTCCATTCACCCCATCTATGAGAGGAGACAATCTTTTCAGGCAATCTGTCCCCATCAGAAATGGAATTTCACAAATAGATGTGATCAATACCTCTTGTTTCATTCTGTGCTTTCCTATTTTTATGTCAACCTCAGTTACACCTATGATGGGCACCTCCTCCCCATTAAAGTTATGCACTGGGCCTTGATTTGCCTTCACTGTGATCTGACTCTGTGGAGGCCTCCCTTCATTGATACTCTTTACCAGCTCCTTGGACATAATTGTGGCCTGTGCGCCAGTGTCAATCATAGCGAAGGTGTGGCATTTTTCTTCTACAGTGATGGGTGCATAATATCTGTCCTCAACTTCCTCTAATACACATAAGAAATGTGAATTCTTACTGATTTCAGGGCTCACCTTTCTCAGGTCTTTTTCACTTTTGGCTAAGCACATTGGTAAATGAAAAGACATTTTTTCCTCCTTTTTACCCATTTCTGTGCGAGATATTTTATTCATTTCTCCATGTTCAGAGGTTTTTTTGAGTGTGGCCACCGTTCGCCCATCCATCTGGGTAACATCAGAGACCACATTACAACCTTCCAACTGAACATGTGTAACAACATCATTCAGCAACTTGTCATTTTTTAATTCTGTGCATTTGTGATCATTTAGTGTAATACCAGCCCTTTCAGCCTCTTCAAAAATATGTGGCTCAAAGAATTTTTCAGGTGATTGACTTGTACCCTCCTTGTGAGTATTTCCTTTTTCTGTCTGTGTTTGGTCATTGTTTTGCTTGCCCAGGGAAGGAGCTATGGCATCCCCACTTACTCCCTGTTCACTGGTATTCCCCATGCATGAGTCATTTTTCTTAAATCTGTCCCTTTGTTCTTTTGGAATTCCTAATGTTTCTTTTTCATTTGTGCAAATCTTTACTGTTTTATTTAGCTCTAAGTTAAACCGTACCTCTTTTTTAGAAGTATTTGCACTTTCTATCACAATTTCATTTACTGGTACTTTCATTTTTAATCCATTAGTCACCTCAGAGTTGTCATGCAAAATTATATCAGAGCAATCTGTCATTTTGGCACTGCGATTATCATGAGTACTTAGTCACTTTTCGGAAGCCCCCCGGTCATTGCTATGGCCATCAGCCCCCTCTTTGGAAGGTTGTTTTTGCGCTGTATAGAGCTTTCCTATTTGCTCAGCTAACATTTTCACTTGGGCCTCAAGGCACTGGAACCTTTCCATCTCTCTAGGATCCTCTTTCTGTGGCCTAGGTCGATATTGGTTGTTTTCCCCCTGATTGGATCTATTCTGATACCTCTCAGGTGATTGATACCGGTTTGGATGGTTTCCGAACTCTTGATTCATTTGTGGAGGGGAGCGGGTTGCACCCATCCTTTGATTATAGTCCCCTGGTGGGGAATCATTGTACTGGCGTGGACTGTAGTTCACGTTTTGCCTCATGTCCTGTCTCTCAGATTGTGGGTACTGGCCCCTATGTTGATTTCCATTATCAGTAAATCGATCCACATATCGGGGCCTATCCTGATTACCATATATCATGGTGTTGGGATCAAACCTACTCTGTGTCCCCAATGACTGGTAGGGACCATCATTTCTTTGATCTTGATTTTGTCTCTGGTTATTGTTCATACCTGCCATATCAGGCCGATATCTTACCCGGGGTCTATCCCCTAAATATCTAGGGCTGATGTAGCTCTCTCTATTACTAGGATCATGTGTTTGGAACATTGGTACAGGAAATGGCGATCTTTGTTGATTACCCCTTTGTTCATGTGTCACATTATTTTTACCTTGGCTTTGAGCAGACTCAAGGGACATTTTGGCTGACCTGATTTCCATTACTGTGGCTGAGGGTTCTTTAGATTTAGGCCTAGTATCTTTCATTTTATCACTTTCTCTACCCTGACAATAGAGTACCTCATATAGCTTGGTGCTTTGATGTACAATCCATTCAAGGGACTTGTCACGGTCAAATTCACGGACCAATTGGGATATGATGTCTTTCTGTAGCCCATAGAAGTATGCGGTTTTAAACTCATTGGAATTTGAGTCAAAAGATACATCAAAGCGAGAGAATGCTCTTTTTAAGTCTTGTAAAAATTGGCGAGGGGATGTATTAGGTCCAGCAGTAATAGTGTACGCGACTTTCTTTGCCTCCTGCAATGACTGAAAAGGAGAAAAATGACACCTAATTTCTTTTTCAAACTCCAGCCATGTCATATTCTGCTGTTCATTTAATCCCATTATGATGCTGGCCGTCGGGGCATCTAAAGTTAAATGAAAATATTGTCTGTACTGTTCCTTAGGTATCTGGAGTGCTTTAAAAATGTCATGTACCGCTTCTAAGTGATCCTCAATGCAGCATTCACCTCCCTTTTTAAATGGTTTGATCAGGGCTTTAATGGATTTCATTATTTTTATGGGGCTACTTGTTGCAATGCATGGAATTGCACTATTTTGTGATTCAATCCTGTTTTCAGGTGTATGAGATTGGTGGCTGCCCCCAATGGGAGTATCAAATCCCCCAAGGGCGCTGCAACCAAGTTCAGTCACCGGCCCTGTCACTGGGGCACTAGCTCTTTGGGCAGAGCTAGAATTCACCTCCACTCCATTGAATGTGGTACCCTGCCGCCTCTCCTGGGACCTGGGAATGCACATTTGCTGTTCTAAGTCCTTACACTTTTTAAGGAGTCTGTTGGCTTCATCATGCAAATAATTATTTTCATCACTCATTTTATTAATCGCCTCCTGCATATCGCACATTTGCATTTGGCATTCATTGAACTCTTTATTTCTCTTGTCTCTTTCTTGGATCATTTTAATCATTTCTTGTTCTACACTCTGGAGATCACCTTCTTTTTCGCAATGTTCTTTTTGTAAAATCTGCATTTCTGAAACAACCTCATCTTTATCCTGCCTAATGTGATCCACTAAGGCTTTTAAGTGTGTCAATTCTTGCTCACTATCTTCAAATTGTTTCTTGCTTTTGGATAACTGAGTATCAAAGTCTCTGCATTTTAATTGCATGTCTTTTTGGCATACATCCAATTCTGCTCTCAACATTTCCTGATTTTTACTTGCCCCATCTAATTCAGTCTTTAACCTGTTAATTAGCTGAGTATCATTCTCTTGCATTCGCAGGGACTTGTTTAAAATAAACCATATTTTGCCGCATAGCCGTATTAAACAGTCTTTCTCTGCACTTTTATCGGCTGCATTCAATAATCTTGTAAGGCAGACCTGAATTATGCTGCCTTCTGCAAAAATATTGTCTAGTTTTTCTTTCTGCACCTCACCCTGAATGCGGTTACTCCATTCTAACGTGCTATTCGAAGACCAATTCCCATGTGCAAATAACTTTGCCTCTAAATATTGCACTAGATCTGAGAATGTGGTTTCCCTTTGTGACATTCTGAAATTCGTTTTTAGTGGCACACTGCTATTATAAAATGGGTTCCCTTTAATGTGCAAATGGCAGTGTGAGACACGCTTGCCACGCCCAGTAGGTACTCTGTGATCACTTTCCCGGCCTGCAACGCACCATAAATATGTAGGGTATTTTGTGGAGATTTGGGTATTTTATTACCGCCGAAAAATAACTTAGCAATAATCACTCTTTGTATTCAGATTTGGCCATGTGCAACAATAATACAATGGACATGCATTATTTCAGCACCCAGACCTGCATATTTGGTATACGTGGTTGGTGGTATTTTGGTGAGCATAATTCCCTTGTTTTATTTGTGGCCCCAATGTCCAGAATCCCTTATCTTTGCTTAGATTTTTCGTGTGATCACTAGAGAGACCTCAGACCTGCATTCTAGGAATACCACATTTCCAGTGATAGTGTTGGTGTGCCACCATGGGCGAACTCACTGACTTATTTACGACAGAGAGCTATATGTGGTAGTCTTGTGGTAATTTCCACTACCTTATATACGGTAGGGAGCTATGTTCAGAGAGTCTCTCTTCCCGTTGGCTCATGTACCTCCAACAAGTTATGCTACAGTCACTCACAATTATTCATACTGATTCTGACATGCACACATCTGTCTTAAAATGACCATTGCGCTGTTTAAAAATCTCCCCACATCATCGGCATTGTAATGGTAAATAGAAAATAAAACACCCGTCTGTTTTCAAATATTTTCTGTATTATAAAAGCTGCATTTAGACACGATCTCATTCTTTACAGAAATAAATAAAATGGTACAGTCAAAGCATTGTCTATGACACACTGCAAAGAGCGTGGCGGAGAACAGAATTCAAATTGCAACATTGGTATTTGATTAAGACACGCACAGGAATCCTATACTGACTGCATATTACCGTACACACTCAGCTCCCACACTTCTCATTACCTTATCTTTTTAGTTGTTCTCTTTGTGAATGTGGCTCTCTTGGATTAACTCCAGCAAAAAGGAACGCTTGCCTTCTCAAGCCGGGGTCATTGCCTGGAATTCTCAGCTTTTTCAGATAGGAATGCCTCAGCCAGTGGAAAGGTTTTTCTTTCAGCTCTCCCCAATCTCGACTGCAGCAGGACACAGGAATCTGCATTCAGTCAGGACCCCACAGCCAGGTCTTCTCCCCAGTAGTGCAGAAAGATGTCTGCCTGTCTTTTTCCCTGATACTGCCCACTAAAACTTTCCTCTCAGCCCTCTGTATGACGTGTCCCAATGAAATCCATCATCTCTCATCCTCCTACTCTTCAACAATAGCTTCGCTTATACATTTGCAATTGTTGCAAATCTGACTTCCTCCTTCCTGCAGTTACTGTGCACAAAAACACGGAGAATCAGGCAGAGAAGAGAAGAGAAAAAATCTGCACACACATTTAAATGGTTTTCAGAGTATGCCTAATTCTGCAGTGGAGAACACATTTTATTAGTGGGTTATATTAAAATAAGGTTTTATTAGTCAGGTTAATGGTTAATAGGTTAGCTGTTAATTTTCAAATGTGTCTCTAGCAATATAGGCATTTCAGGTGAAAAATAGTGTGCATTTTTAAATGAACACATGTGCTTTTAACTGTAAAAATAGATTTGCATCTTATATGTTAAAATCGTTTTTGACTGAATAGTCTGTCTTTCCTTGTTAATCTGGCAACCCATATAGCAATGCACCGCACCCTTGTGGTGGTGGTGCTGCAAAAAAAAATGTTGCTACTTGTGCAGTATTGCTGTACTCTGTACTGTAACACGCCAAATATCCTTACATATACCCTCCTTTTGTTTTTAGAACTTGGCTATAATCCAAGCCAATTCCTAAAAACAACTTGTTCTATTTTTTTTTACAATATAGCAATCCAACAAAATGAATATTCATGTGCATCAATGAAAATTTGCAATCAACTTTTCATCTGAGTCCATCAGTTCATAAAATGTTCCACATTTGCCTTCTCAGTGGAAGTGGCATTACTTTAAGTTTAAATTTTCCAAGTCAATTAAAAACAATGAAATAAAACAACTAACTAAAACAAATAAGTAATATAACAAGTTAAAATAAATAATTAAAATAATAAATACGTGGAACTTCATATGCCGGAACTTTTGTTTTGTCTCTTTTGGTATGTCCCGACCAGCGATGTTATTCGGTTCATTTGAGTACTCTTTCATCTTGGCAATCTTGAATCCACAGTAGTCATCTCTTTTGGCATTCCGGTTATTTTGTCTTCACCTCCACCTGGAGGCAGGCATCTTTTGGTCTTCATCCAGGGGACTCCAGGACTCCATCGTCTCCCGTGGCCTCTGATCCCGGAACCTCCGACCAAATAATGTTAATTGTCTAAATCAAAATAGAAAATAAACAGATTAAGTACATAGCACAATACTAACTTCATCCTTTTGCCAAAAATAAAACATGCTTGGTAAAAATATTTCTTTTCTTTTTTTTTTTTTCTGAAATTAAACACAAGTTAAAAGAAAACAAACACATATAAAACAGCATTCAATATTTAATACACTTTCTCTCTGAACACCAACCATGAGCTTCCATTATATGTGCATTTATTTATTTATTTATTTATTTATTTATTTTATATTATATATTTTACATATACTACAGTGTTTATGTGCCATCATAACAATCAACTTTTTTTTTTTTGAAAATCAATTTTATTAAGTTTCTTTGGTGCATAACGAGGTTACATTCTTGCATTGCATTTATTAATGTGAGTTAACATAAAGAGAAAACCAGACGAAACACACCCCATGCCCCCCCCCTCCCTCTCCCTCCCCCCACCCCCCTTCAGTTCGCGCTTACATAGCCTTGATAAACACTTGCACAACGGGCTCTCTTAATGATGGAGGCGTCAATACAATATGCGTGTGGCACGCCAAAGTCATATAGGCCCAACGAGTTCAGTTCTCAGCCGGGTCCTTGGCCCATGGTCCCACATCCGTGGGGAGGAGGGGAATCCCTCAGCTCAGTCCTCAGGACCTAGACCACTCGGCCGTACTTATCAAAGAAGGGGAGCCAAATTTCCTCGATACTGGACTTAGACTCATCGAGCAGGTGTGTGAGGAACTCCATGTCGTAGATGGCCCTTACTTTGGTCACCCAGGTTTTTTCCCCTGGCATTCTCGGGTGTTTCCATTTCTGCGCCAGACAACATCTAGCTGCTACCAGCATCACCTGGAGCATGTGATCATGAGTGTTACCCCGGTCCTCTTCGTTATTAATCCCGAAGAGGAAGAGCCACGGGCAGGATACTCGTTCTATCCCATCTACCCCTTTGATCCAGGTCCGCACCTTGTCCCAGTATTTCTGGACCACTGGGCATCCCCACCACATGTGGACATAGTCACCTCTCTCTGTCCTACATTTCCAACAGTGTGGGTCATATCCTGGACGCATTTTGGCTATTCTTTGCGGGGGGTAGTGCCATCTATGTAATATCTTGAGGGCCTGATGGCGATATTGGAGGGAGGATGTGGATCGATTGGCCCGTCTACACATCTCTGTCCATCTCTCGTCATCAATTTCCTCGCCCAGGTCCCTACCCCATTGTATGCGTGCTGGTGGCGGGTCTCGGGGGATGGAGAACAGAAAGAGCTTGTATAGGCGGGAGATTATCCCCTTGGAGCCCCTTGCGGTCAGAAGGAGTTTTTCAAAGTCTGTGAGTTCCCTCCTGAGGGTATCACCCCAAGATGGTTCCGTGAGGGCACCCTTAAGCTGAAGATATCGGAACGGGGAAAGCGTGCCTATTCCCAGGGCTTCCTCTAGGTCCTTCAAGGGGAGGAAGGAGCCCCCCACCCACAACTGGCCGGTCCTACCAAGGCCCGCCTCGAACCATGTCTGGTAGGCTGCTGGTTCCGCTATTTTGGCCAGGAAAGGAGGGGCCCAGATGCAGCTCAAGGGGGAGGGCCATGTCGTGAGCCATCTATAGTAACCTCCCTCTCTCCACAGGGACCACAGTACTCTTAGAATCGGGTGGTTCAAGACTGATCTGGGGATCGTTCTCCTTGGGACCCAGAGCCATTCCTCTAGTGTGACGGGCGCCAGGGGCCTATTGTCCATGGCTACCCACTGTTTTTTCGGTCCCGGTGAGAAGTGATCGACCAGGATCCTCAACTGGGAAGCCCTATAGTACGTCTCGAGATCAGGGTAGCCCACCCTTCCATCTTCCTTGGTCCTAGTCAGAACCTCGTATGAAATCCTGTGTTTTTTGCCCTGCCAGAGGAATCTAAGGAGGATGCGTTTTGTTTCGTCAAAAAAGGCCTTGGGGACTTGGACCGGGAGCATTTGAAAGAGAAACAGAAATTTTGGGAGGATGACCATTTTTATAAGGTTAAGGCGTGCCATCCATGAGAGACCCGTTCCCGCCCACCTTTCTATGTCTCTCCTGATTGCTGACCAGAGGGGGGGGAAGTTGGCCCCATACAGGTCCTCAAGGTTACGTGTGATTTGGACTCCCAAATAGCGGAACCCCTCATCGCTCCGCTTGAAGGGGAGACCCTCCACAAAGGCCACCTCCGTGTCTGGCAGGTTCCCACCCATGAATGCGACCGATTTGTCCAAATTAACCTTATACCCCGATAGTTCTCCATATCTTGCGAGGCCCTGCAGCACCCGAGGGATTGTTTGGGACGGTCTGGTGACATAGAGCAGGGCGTCATCCGCAAAGAGGCAGATCTTGCAGTGCATATCCCCCATCTGTACACCACTGATATCCGCGTCATTGCGGATCGAGATTGCCCACGGTTCCATCACCAATGCGTAGATTAACGGAGACAGGGGGCATCCCTGCCTCGTGCCACGTTCAAGGGGGAATTCCCTAGACTCAATCCCGTTAGCCACCACTCTGGCCGAGGGGGAGGAGTAGAGCGCGGATATCCATCCCAGCCACCTTGGACCCATCCCCACCGACAAGAGGACCTCCCTCATGAAAGCCCAGCTGACCCTGTCAAAGGCCTTCTCCGCGTCAAGAGCCAGTAGGAGAGCGCCTTCATTCCTGGCCTCGGTTGTGGCCAATACATGGAGGGTCTTCCTTAAATTATCGGAACCCTGTCTATTGAGGACGAATCCCGCCTGGTCAGGATGTATCAGGCGTGGGAGGGAGTTTTCCAATCTGGAGGCCAGGATCCTAGCAAAGATCTTGGCATCTAAGTTGAGAAGTGAAATGGGTCTGTAAGACCCACAAGCTGCCCGGTCTTTACCAGGTTTAGGTATGACGGTGATGAGGGCCTGTAGGAAAGTCGGGGGGATCGTGTCGTTGCCTCTAATTTGGTTGAACAATTTGGTCAGGGGCTTCACTAAGGTGGACTGGGTCTGTTTATAGAAATCCGCTGTGTAGCCGTCAAGGCCCGGAGCCTTTCCGGCCTTCAGTCTCTTGATGGCTCCCTCCACCTCCTCTTCTGAAATTTCCCCCTCGAGGGCCTCCAAGTCCTGGTCGGTCAGTTTGGGGAGGGGGTGTTCTGCCAGGTAGGAGGCAATGTCCTCCTGAGATTCACCCGCTTGCCTAGAATAGAGTTTGCTGTAGTACTCAGCAAAGCATTCCGTCACTTCATGCCGGTTCCCATGAACCCTGCCCTCTTCGTCGGTCAACAGGGTAATCCCTCTCTCCACTCTACACCCCCTCGACCTCTGGGCCAGCAGAGTGCCTACCCTGTCGCCCTGTTTGTAGTATCTCTGTTTGGTATATCGCATCCTCTTAACCACCTCCCCTATGAGAACCGTATGGAGCTCCTGTCTTTTGCCCTGCATCTCGTCCAATAGTGCCCTCCGGTCCACTCCCGGGACTCCCAGTCTGGCCCGCAAGATCTGCAGCTCCCCTCGGAGTCTGCTCTCGATCAGGCCCCTCTCTCTTTTACGCCTCGAGCCCTCCGCTATGAGGAGGCCTCTGAAGGTGGCCTTCCCCGCTTCCCATACCATGGACATGTCCGTCTCCCCCGTGTCATTTGTCTCGAAGTAGGCCAGCATTTCCTGCTTCATGAACTCACGGAACGCTGGATCCCTAAGGAGCGTGTCGTTGCACCGCCATCGAGCCGATCTCGGGGCGATGGGCAGGGACCAGTTAGCTATAAGTAGTTCGTGGTCCGACCACGTTATGGTCTCGACTTTTGGTTGGGTCACCGCCCCATCTCCCTCCTCTGAGGCCAACAGAAGGTCGATTCTGGTGTAGGTGCAGTGCGGGGGAGAAAAGAATGTGTAACCACCCTGGGCCGGGTACGCCTTGCGCCAAACATCTACCCAGTAGTGATCCTTCAAGAGGTTCTGCAAAGCCAGGTTATCCCTCGTGATCCCCTTGGGTACCCCACCTCTGGCGGACCACCAGTCCAGTTGGGGGTCGGCTATGAGATTAAAATCACCCCCGAGAATCATGGCCCCCTCGGCCCATTCATCCATGACACCAAAGATCCGTGTGAGGAACTCCACCTGGCCCGTGTTGGGCGCGTATACGGTGGCGAGAGTAACTCGCTGCCCCTCGCAAAGCCCCTTGACACCCAGAAATCGACCCCCAAACCCCCTCTTGGTTTCCACCCCCGTTAGTTGGAGAGCCCTTCCCAGGAGAATGCCCACCCCCTCCTTCTTCGAGGTCGGGTGTGAAGCCCAATAGTTGCTGCCGATGTCTTTCCCCTTAATTCTGGATTCCCTCCCGCGCTTATAATGTGTTTCCTGTAGAAATAGGACCGTCAGGTGTTGTTTTCGGAACATGTTGCCCGTGAGGGATCTTTTATTTTGAGAGTTTAGACCCTTGACATTTAACGTGCCCACCTTCCCTTCAATCATTGTCATCATACCGTGTGCGTATTCTGAACCCCTCGTGGTGATTGAATTTTAGTGCCCCTTGCCAAGCGTATTCTTGCGGTCTGAACTGAATTTCCCCCTGAGTCCCCCAAACTACCCCGTTATCCCCCCCATCCCCTCCCCCCTTGCAACTGACCCCCCTCCCCGTGTCTTCCCTCCCCCCTCCCCACCCTTGAACCTTGAGGCGTCCGTCCACTCTCCCCAACATGTGTTGGGGCCGGTCAACGAACCACCAAGGACTCCAACCCCAGCCCCGGGGTTTTCGTGTATCTGGAGAGTCCCAGATCGCAAGTCCGATTCAGGTCGGCCCCTGCAGGCCTTCGGTGCACTTAACCGAGACAAAAACCAGAGACCCCGCCCGGGCCCTCAACCCACAACCAGAAACCCAAACGCGGGGCAACGCAAATAAACAGTTAACTTTTTAACATAATGGTCTGCCGACCCAAAGTCCGGTGGGCCAAACGCGGCACCGCCGCGGTGCCCGTTCAAGGCAGTTCGTGGGCCCAGGGCCTCCTGCGTCCATACCCTGAATCGTCTCTCACCTCATGATTATCTCTCCTTCCAATCGAACGTCATTTTCATGAGTCAGTGTGATTTTCCGGGTTCATTGACGGGTGTCTGGTTTTCCGAAACTTTCGGGCCCCCTTGACCTTAGATTTCCCACAGTGATTTCCTGGGCCGTCGGGACCCCTAGGGGGGTCCCGTGGTCCTCCCTCCTGGGCGCCCGAATGGCCCACCTGGCCGTTCACCAGATCGTCCGTGGCTCTTCGTATGTCCTCCTCCGACACCAGGTGGTGTTTCTCGCCTAGCCACTCAAACTCCAAATAGAAGGGGTGACCCCACCGATATCGGACTCCTTTTCCCTGCAACCATCTTGTGAGTGTGCCGCATTTCCTCCTCATTGACAGGGTTAGGGCCGAGAGGTCTTGGAAGATGGATACCTTCGAATCACCGTACTGTATGGTGCCAAGATGTCTCGCCTGTTCCAGGATTCTGATCTTGTCCCTGTAGTAGTGCAGCCGAACCAGAACCGAGCGTGGGCCTCTACATCCCCCCCCCGCTCGGTGCACCCTGTCGAAGTTGATCGCCCCCACGTCTTCCGTTCCCAGGGCGATCCTCACGATATCGTGCACTTTGCCTTCAAGTCCTTGAACGGATTCGCCCTCAGATTCCATCAGGCCAAAGATTCGAAGGTTGTTCCTCCTCTCCCTATTTTCCATGTCGTCAACCTTGAACCGAAGCTCTTCCTCGCGCCTTTCCATGTCTCGGAGTCTCATGTCCATTTGGGTTTCGAGGAGTGTCGCCGAAAGTTGGTTATTCTCGACGCCCTCCACGCGGTCTTCTAAGGTGGTGACCTTGGTGGTGAGGTCGGCCAGTTTGGCCCCCATGTCTGTCCTCATACCTCGTATCTCCTCCAGAATCGTTTGGATGTTGTTCTGGATAGCCCCCAGATCCGGGGGTGGGACGGTGGGGCTACCGGCGGCCATGGTCCTTTCTTTGGGAACAAACTGGTATTTCAGCAAGTTCTCTCTCCAGTTCATGAGGGGTTCGTGTCGGCCAGTTTACGACGGGCGCCGCCTTTCTCCGGGTCAGGCCGGGCCTCGGGCACCAGAGGCGCCGGGCGTGCGCTCCCTGTGTAGATGGACGGTTTTCTTCAAGTCGGAGGATGCCCAGGGGAGGAAGCGCCGCGGGCCCACCCTCTCGGGCCTATTCGTGGGCGGCGCGGCTCGTGCTGTCTCCTGCGCCACTCCGCGCCAGGTCGTGGGGGAGGGGCAGCCGATATCGCCTTGGTCCGTGTAACTCCGCACAGGAGCGTCGGATCGGAACCAAAGTTGGACCCAGGTGGGGGCCACAGGCTTCAACGTCTTTTGGGGGGGGTCGCGTAGTATATGGGACCCTCGTTTCGCCGATAAATCGTGATTCACCCGGGGCTGGGTGCGGAGCTCGACGTTCAGGCGTCCATCCTGCCCGCGCCCCCTGGTGGCCTCACAATCAACTTTTTTTAACTTCTTTGTCACTGCCTCCTGATTACACCCATTTATTTTCTCAAGGGACTCTATCCGTTTCTACATGCTCAAGCTGCCTGATCTCATGTCTGGGATGGCATGGTTTGATTTGATTTACATGGACAAACTGCTCTATTGCTGTTTCACCTTCATTTTTCAAAATTTTATACACTACAGGAGAGACTTTATCTATAATTCGAAATGGCCCCTGCCAGGCTGCTAGAAATTTAGAATTTTTCTGTTTACTTTTTCCAAAATGAAACTTGTACACCTGATCCCCTACATTGTATTCCTTTACTGATGTCTTTTTGTCATAATATGACTTAGCACTGTCAGCAGCCCTTTCCAGATTTCTCTGCACAAAAGCAAATGCATGTTGCAAATGCCTCCTCAGTTCATCAATATATTCATGAACCGTGGATGCACTCACTAGAGTTTGCTCATGTGTTCTGTATAGTAGGTGTTGTGGTAACACCATTTTCCTACCTGTTAAGACCTCATGGGGGCTAACACCTGTTGCTTTGGCAGGAGTCGACCTGATTGCCATCAGAACCAACGGTAAACGCAAATCCCAGCTGGAACCTGCTTCTGCCACAAATTTCTTTAAAATATCCACAACAGACCTATTGCTTCTTTCAACTGTACCTGAAGACGCCGCCCGATATGCGATATGTAGTTTCCTTTTCACACCTAGTATTTGCCATACCTTGCTCATTAGAGTACTTGTGAAATGACTTCCTCTGTCTGACTCAATTCTTTGCGGCAACCCAAACCTTGAGAACACATGGTTCACCAGCAATGTGGCTGCTGTTTGCGCACTACAATCTGGTGCAGGAATGCACTCAATCCACTTTGACATCAAACATACCACACTCAAAATATAACGGTGTCCCCTGCTCGACCTTTTTAAAGGACCTACATAGTCTATTTGCAAATCTGACCATGGGAGAGTTAGGCCTCTTTTCATCAATGGTGCTCTGTGCATTGGTGAAGCAGGTTTAAATTGGGCGCATACTAGACATCCTCTAGTATATAATTCCACATCTTGGGACATATGAGGCCAGTAAGCATAATCTCTTAGTATTTCTAATGTTTTTTGTGAACCTCTATGGCCTGCAGTTATGGCATCGTGTGCATGGTGTAGCATTAGTCCTCTGAATGAAAGGGGTACTACCCACTGTATTTGCCCTGTTATGGACTCTCTAATCATGAGTCCATCCTGTAATCTAATTCGTGTTTTGTTCTTTAATAACACCCTCAACTCTTCTTTTCCCATACAATCATTTTCTGTTAAAGGATTTTGTTCAGGATCTATCAAATGATTATAATAGATTCCCAAAATTTGATCATTCTTTTGTGCCTCAATCAAATCTTGGTCTGGCGTGTCATGACTCCACTGCACCACCGGTTGATCTACCTCCTTTGGTGCTTTAGAACGTGTGACTGCATCAATTTGTATTTCACCCATTAAATAATCAATAGGTAGCAATTCTCCCATCACAGCCCCAATCTTAGCCAGATGGTCTGCCTTATCATTTCCCTCCTTATCCTCTCCTGGTGTTTTTAAATGCCCACGAATTTTTCTCCAGTATATTGTTAAATTATTTTCTGACACCAATTTGTCTATGGCTTGTATCATTTTTCCATGTTTAAGTGGCTTTTTGTTGTATGTAACCATGCCTCTTGCTTTCCAACCAGGCAAATACTCCACAAAGCTATTCCGTGCATAGTCAGAATCAGTCACCAGGACAATTTCACTGAACTTTTTATCAACTGCAGTAGCAATTGCTTTATAGATGGCTGCCAATTCCGCCACCTGACTGCTCCTATCTCCAATCCTCATCCCTATACTAGGAACACCTTCACATTTCAACCAGACATTTCCTATTCCTGCCACTAATTGTTTATTATTGTCATTTTCAATGTGAAAAGCACAACCGTCCACATATACAGTTGGCAAATCCTTGCATGTTTTTTCATCAAAAGCTTTGTGTGGTGATTGTTCAAATTCCTGTAAACTAGCTTCCACATCCATTTCATTTGTTATTTGTTCAGCTGCACAGTCATGTAAGTCAGCTAACCCTTGAGCAATTGGGCTCTTTTTATTTTGTCCATATCTTACTTCTACGGGAAAACCTTGTAATGCCAGCGTCCATGAAGTGATTCTGGATTGCGCTAGATTGCCTGATCTAATTCTTTTACTCTCTAAAAATTGCAAAGGTTGATGATTTGTTTCAATAATCACCTTTTCTCCCTGAACAATGGGGCGAAAATGTTGTAGCGCCCACACAGTGGTTAATAGGGCCTTTTCACATTCATTAAATTTCATTTCAACTTGGGAAAATGCCTTACTTGCATATGCAATGGTTTTGTGATTCAAATCGTGTTTTTGTGATAGCACTGCTGACATACAATGTTCAGAAAAGCCTATTTCTATAAAGAAATCCCTGTCCTTTATGGGGTATGCTAAACATGGTGCCTTTACAAGACATTCCTTCAATCTAGCCACTGCATCAGACTGCTCTCTTTCCCATCTCCAGGGAGTATTTAGTTTAAGCAGTTTAGTCAATGGTTGAGTGATTTCTGCATAATTCTCAATGAACTTTCTGTTATAGCCTGTCATCCCTAATAAACTTTTTACTCCTTTCACATTTTTAGGATCTTTTAATCTTTGTATGGCCTCTATTTTCTTCCTTTGTTGATTTAGCCCATGTTCAGTCACTTCATGCCCTGCAAAGATACTTTGGCGCCTGCTTTCTGCAATTGGCCAAGCACATGTCTTATTTCATCAAAATGACTTTTAAGGTTTTCATTTTTTATCAGGACATCATCCACATAAACTATTGTTCCTCTTTCCGCTGCATCTGGCATGGCCTTTCTCAAAAATATGCCAAATTCACTCCCACTATTGATGTACCCGAACGGAGCTCTAAGCCAGGCATATTGAGTCCTGTCAAATGTAAAGGAAAATAGGTGTTGTATCTCCTCTGCCAATGGCACACACCAATATCCAGATGTGAGATCTAACGTGGTAAATACATTTGAACCATGTATCTGAGCTAGGCCCTGATCAATGAATGGTAGTGGCCATCTAGATACTGGTACTCTTTTATTTAACTCTCTTAAGTCTGCACACAGCCGCCATTGACCATTTGGCTTTAACACACCTAAAATAGGCGTATTGGATGTGCTATGAATGGGCCTAATTATTCCCCGTGATTCCAAATTTTTAATAATCTCTGCCAATGATTCTAAACATGCCAGCGGTAGTCTATACTGGCGTACAAACACTGGATTTCTGCTACAACCTTCTGGTAGTGTGGCCACATGTAAATCAGTTAAACCACAATCATAAGCATCTTTTGCAAATACATCCTTAAACTCCATAAATATTTCCCTCAGGTCGTTTCGATCCCCATCGCTGTCACATGCATCCGCTAAGGAGATCTGCTCTTCTACCATTCTGGAAAATTCTGGAAACTCTTCTGGTAAAGGAATCTCAGCGCTTTCCTCTAACTGTGTGGCTGTGTCTTTTTGTAGAGCTGCCACTTTCAAATATTTTGGCATATCAGCTTCCACTTCAATGGGCTGATTTCCTGTTTCATTTTCATTTAAATTAAATATTATGCAATCCTCTTGATGGCAGCACACTGTCTCATTTGAATCATAAGGATAAACAGAATGAATTTTAAATATTCCTTTGGGCTGAGAGTCCAGGTGTCCTGGCAACTCGCCCTTGGCATCTACATATTTTTCAGGAATATTCCCAATCACCATGTTATTTAAATCTGCCGTATAATGTGATTTTTGTATGGCCATTCCTAATGGTGAGTTTTCCTCTAAATGAATATCCTGACAACCTTTATTATTTACCATGATTTTTACAGATCCCTCACCAATGTCTACCAATGGAATGTATTCATAATCCAGGCCTTGCTGTTTTATGGATTCATTCAGGCATACACATGCATCAGAGCCTTTCATCTGCTGTCCATTTTTGCATTTCAGTGTTATTGCAAACTGTTTTGTAAATGCAGGAACAATAGTATTTTTCCTCATTTGTAATTCGACTGCATAAGGAACTAGTTGTGCACAATGATAAGCCCTTCTTTTGTCTTCAAATTCAGGTGCCGGACCACCTAGGCGTGACCATATTTTTTGATTAAGGAAATCTAACACCATACACATTCTGTGCATGATGTCATTGCCCATGTAAAATTCATTTTGTGCTCCACTCACTATCCATACATTATGGTAAATTATTTTCTGCCCAATGCTAATTTTAAGCATGCATCTGCCTGCAATTCGGTTTTCAAAGTCTGGACTGTCCAACCCAGAAACATATTGGTTTTTAATCCTAAATTTCGGGATTTCTTCCCTCTCCATAATTTTTTGCAACAATTTCTCATTAATGAAACTCCTTTCATGTTCAAGCGCTAAAGTGGCTTTTATTGTTTTAAGATAATCATTTATACCAACGTGAACCCATGGTTGCTCATCTTCCATGTGTATTTCTGCCAGAGTGGTAATGTGTTTTTCTGAATCTGTTTTAGGAACAATATTCTGTTTGCATGTATTCTCTTTTAAGTAAAAACGTAATGTGTGCTCATCTATAGCAGTCTGCCAATCTTTCCTTGGGTCCAAGTATATTTGTACAGGTAGTTTTTCATTGTCGCTCTGATCTTTGTCTTGACACATTAATATAACAGTGACACTAGGTATGCAGCTATTCTGGAGATATACCTCCACAGCATCATTTGTTTTGGCAACAGTGTGACATTCCTTTATATTGCTGTTTTGTGATTTTAGTTTCTTAGGCCTCAATGTTTTTTTGGTTAAGGACCACAGCACTCCATTCACCCCATCTATGAGAGGAGACAATCTTTTCAGGCAATCTGTCCCCATCAGAAATGGAATTTCACAAATAGATGTGATCAATACCTCTTGTTTCATTCTGTGCTTTCCTATTTTTATGTCAACCTCAGTTACACCTATGATGGGCACCTCCTCCCCATTAAAGTTATGCACTGGGCCTTGATTTGCCTTCACTGTGATCTGACTCTGTGGAGGCCTCCCTTCATTGATACTCTTTACCAGCTCCTTGGACATAATTGTGGCCTGTGCGCCAGTGTCAATCATAGCGAAGGTGTGGCATTTTTCTTCTACAGTGATGGGTGCATAATATCTGTCCTCAACTTCCTCTAATACACATAAGAAATGTGAATTCTTACTGATTTCAGGGCTCACCTTTCTCAGGTCTTTTTCACTTTTGGCTAAGCACATTGGTAAATGAAAAGACATTTTTTCCTCCTTTTTACCCATTTCTGTGCGAGATATTTTATTCATTTCTCCATGTTCAGAGGTTTTTTTGAGTGTGGCCACCGTTCGCCCATCCATCTGGGTAACATCAGAGACCACATTACAACCTTCCAACTGAACATGTGTAACAACATCATTCAGCAACTTGTCATTTTTTAATTCTGTGCATTTGTGATCATTTAGTGTAATACCAGCCCTTTCAGCCTCTTCAAAAATATGTGGCTCAAAGAATTTTTCAGGTGATTGACTTGTACCCTCCTTGTGAGTATTTCCTTTTTCTGTCTGTGTTTGGTCATTGTTTTGCTTGCCCAGGGAAGGAGCTATGGCATCCCCACTTACTCCCTGTTCACTGGTATTCCCCATGCATGAGTCATTTTTCTTAAATCTGTCCCTTTGTTCTTTTGGAATTCCTAATGTTTCTTTTTCATTTGTGCAAATCTTTACTGTTTTATTTAGCTCTAAGTTAAACCGTACCTCTTTTTTAGAAGTATTTGCACTTTCTATCACAATTTCATTTACTGGTACTTTCATTTTTAATCCATTAGTCACCTCAGAGTTGTCATGCAAAATTATATCAGAGCAATCTGTCATTTTGGCACTGCGATTATCATGAGTACTTAGTCACTTTTCGGAAGCCCCCCGGTCATTGCTATGGCCATCAGCCCCCTCTTTGGAAGGTTGTTTTTGCGCTGTATAGAGCTTTCCTATTTGCTCAGCTAACATTTTCACTTGGGCCTCAAGGCACTGGAACCTTTCCATCTCTCTAGGATCCTCTTTCTGTGGCCTAGGTCGATATTGGTTGTTTTCCCCCTGATTGGATCTATTCTGATACCTCTCAGGTGATTGATACCGGTTGGGATGGTTTCCGAACTCTTGATTCATTTGTGGAGGGGAGCGGGTTGCACCCATCCTTTGATTATAGTCCCCTGGTGGGGAATCATTGTACTGGCGTGGACTGTAGTTCACGTTTTGCCTCATGTCCTGTCTCTCAGATTGTGGGTACTGGCCCCTATGTTGATTTCCATTATCAGTAAATCGATCCACATATCGGGGCCTATCCTGATTACCATATATCATGGTGTTGGGATCAAACCTACTCTGTGTCCCCAATGACTGGTAGGGACCATCATTTCTTTGATCTTGATTTTGTCTCTGGTTATTGTTCATACCTGCCATATCAGGCCGATATCTTACCCGGGGTCTATCCCCTAAATATCTAGGGCTGATGTAGCTCTCTCTATTACTAGGATCATGTGTTTGGAACATTGGTACAGGAAATGGCGATCTTTGTTGATTACCCCTTTGTTCATGTGTCACATTATTTTTACCTTGGCTTTGAGCAGACTCAAGGGACATTTTGGCTGACCTGATTTCCATTACTGTGGCTGAGGGTTCTTTAGATTTAGGCCTAGTATCTTTCATTTTATCACTTTCTCTACCCTGACAATAGAGTACCTCATATAGCTTGGTGCTTTGATGTACAATCCATTCAAGGGACTTGTCACGGTCAAATTCACGGACCAATTGGGATATGATGTCTTTCTGTAGCCCATAGAAGTATGCGGTTTTAAACTCATTGGAATTTGAGTCAAAAGATACATCAAAGCGAGAGAATGCTCTTTTTAAGTCTTGTAAAAAATTGGCGAGGGGATGTATTAGGTCCAGCAGTAATAGTGTACGCGACTTTCTTTGCCTCCTGCAATGACTGAAAAGGAGAAAAATGACGCCTAATTTCTTTTTCAAACTCCAGCCATGTCATATTCTGCTGTTCATTTAATCCCCTTATGATGCTGGCCGTCGGGGCATCTAAAGTTAAATGAAAATATTGTCTGTACTGTTCCTTAGGTATCTGGAGTGCTTTAAAAATGTCATGTACCGCTTCTAAGTGATCCTCAATGCAGCATTCACCTCCCTTTTTAAATGGTTTGATCAGGGCTTTAATGGATTTCATTATTTTTATGGGGCTACTTGTTGCAATGCATGGAATTGCACTATTTTGTGATTCAATCCTGTTTTCAGGTGTATGAGATTGGTGGCTGCCCCCAATGGGAGTATCAAATCCCCCAAGGGCGCTGCAACCAAGTTCAGTCACCGGCCCTGTCACTGGGGCACTAGCTCTTTGGGCAGAGCTAGAATTCACCTCCACTCCATTGAATGTGGTACCCTGCCGCCTCTCCTGGGACCTGGGAATGCACATTTGCTGTTCTAAGTCCTTACACTTTTTAAGGAGTCTGTTGGCTTCATCATGCAAATAATTATTTTCATCACTCATTTTATTAATCGCCTCCTGCATATCGCACATTTGCATTTGGCATTCATTGAACTCTTTATTTCTCTTGTCTCTTTCTTGGATCATTTTAATCATTTCTTGTTCTACACTCTGGAGATCACCTTCTTTTTCGCAATGTTCTTTTTGTAAAATCTGCATTTCTGAAACAACCTCATCTTTATCCTGCCTCATGTGATCCACTAAGGCTTTTAAGTGTGTCAATTCTTGCTCACTATCTTCAAATTGTTTCTTGCTTTTGGATAACTGAGTATCAAAGTCTCTGCATTTTAATTGCATGTCTTTTTGGCATACATCCAATTCTGCTCTCAACATTTCCTGATTTTTACTTGCCCCATCTAATTCAGTCTTTAACCTGTTAATTAGCTGAGTATCATTCTCTTGCATTCGCAGGGACTTGTTTAAAATAAACCATATTTTGCCGCATAGCCGTATTAAACAGTCTTTCTCTGCACTTTTATCGGCTGCATTCAATAATCTTGTAAGGCAGACCTGAATTATGCTGCCTTCTGCAAAAATATTGTCTAGTTTTTCTTTCTGCACCTCACCCTGAATGCGGTTACTCCATTCTAACGTGCTATTCGAAGACCAATTCCCATGTGCAAATAACTTTGCCTCTAAATATTGCACTAGATCTGAGAATGTGGTTTCCCTTTGTGACATTCTGAAATTCGTTTTTAGTGGCACACTGCTATTATAAAATGGGTTCCCTTTAATGTGCAAATGGCAGTGTGAGACACGCTTGCCACGCCCAGTAGGTACTCTGTGATCACTTTCCCGGCCTGCAACGCACCATAAATATGTAGGGTATTTTGTGGAGATTTGGGGCCTGACGGTATTTTATTACCGCCGAAAAATAACTTAGCAATAATCACTCTTTGTATTCAGATTTGGCCATGTGCAACAATAATACAATGGACATGCATTATTTCAGCACCCAGACCTGCATATTTGGTATACGTGGTTGGTGGTATTTTGGTGAGCATAATTCCCTTGTTTTATTTGTGGCCCCAATGTCCAGAATCCCTTATCTTTGCTTAGATTTTTCGTGTGATCACTAGAGAGACCTCAGACCTGCATTCTAGGAATACCACATTTCCAGTGATAGTGTTGGTGTGCCACCATGGGCGAACTCACTGACTTATTTACGACAGAGAGCTATATGTGGTAGTCTTGTGGTAATTTCCACTACCTTATATACGGTAGGGAGCTATGTTCAGAGAGTCTCTCTTCCCGTTGGCTCATGTACCTCCAACAAGTTATGCTACAGTCACTCACAATTATTCATACTGATTCTGACATGCACACATCTGTCTTAAAATGACCATTGCGCTGTTTAAAAATCTCCCCACATCATCGGCATTGTAATGGTAAATAGAAAATAAAACACCCGTCTGTTTTCAAATATTTTCTGTATTATAAAAGCTGCATTTAGACACGATCTCATTCTTTACAGAAATAAATAAAATGGTACAGTCAAAGCATTGTCTATGACACACTGCAAAGAGCGTGGCGGAGAACAGAATTCAAATTGCAACATTGGTATTTGATTAAGACACGCACAGGAATCCTATACTGACTGCATATTACCGTACACACTCAGCTCCCACACTTCTCATTACCTTATCTTTTTAGTTGTTCTCTTTGTGAATGTGGCTCTCTTGGATTAACTCCAGCAAAAAGGAACGCTTGCCTTCTCAAGCCGGGGTCATTGCCTGGAATTCTCAGCTTTTTCAGATAGGAATGCCTCAGCCAGTGGAAAGGTTTTTCTTTCAGCTCTCCCCAATCTCGACTGCAGCAGGACACAGGAATCTGCATTCAGTCAGGACCCCACAGCCAGGTCTTCTCCCCAGTAGTGCAGAAAGATGTCTGCCTTTCTTTTTCCCTGATACTGCCCACTAAAACTTTCCTCTCAGCCCTCTGTATGACGTGTCCCAATGAAATCCATCATCTCTCATCCTCCTACTCTTCAACAATAGCTTCGCTTATACATTTGCAATTGTTGCAAATCTGACTTCCTCCTTCCTGCAGTTACTGTGCACAAAAACACGGAGAATCAGGCAGAGAAGAGAAGAGAAAAAGTCTGCACACACATTTAAATGGTTTTCAGAGTATGCCTAATTCTGCAGTGGAGAACACATTTCATTAGTGGGTTATATTAAAATAAGGTTTTATTAGTCAGGTTAATGGTTAATAGGTTAGCTGTTAATTTTCAAATGTGTCTCTAGCAATATAGGCATTTCAGGTGAAAAATAGTGTGCATTTTTAAATGAACACGTGTGCTTTTAACTGTAAAAATAGATTTGCATCTTATATGTTAAAATCGTTTTTGACTGAATAGTCTGTCTTTCCTTGTTAATCTGGCAACCCATATAGCAATGCACCGCACCCTTGTGGTGGTGGTGCTGCAAAAAAAAATTTTGCTACTTGTGCAGTATTGCTGTACTCTGTACTGTAACACGCCAAATATCCTTACAGTCCGTTCTACAGTCCTCTGTGTTCACCTTGAGTGACATTGACTTGTTATTTCCTGTACTCCTACCCGTAAATGTATGGAAGCAGGTTCGGACAATAGATGATGTGCCAGGGTTGGGAGATACGTGGGCAAATATGATCAGAATTGATGGAGAAAGACCAGCTGGTGAGAAACCGCCACAGGTAATACTTACTTTACCTGATAGGATTGTCGCTAAACTAAAAACTATAATTCCAGAGAAAAGGATTATTTGGGACAAGCTTACGGCCTGTGTCCAAGGGAAAACTGAAGGCGCCACCAAATTTTTTAATAGATTCGAGCAGGTATTTTCTGACTTCAGTGGACAGGATTTAGGTACAGAGTCGGGAAAAAGGTTGTTTGTTTACAAATTTGTACGTGGATTGTTACCTGACATCCAGTCACAAATTATGTCCTCAGAGAGCGCTTGGCAGGCAAAATCTCAATCTGAGGTTTTGCACATGTCTCAGTATTGTGAGAACCGTGTTAATAATGAAAAAGAGAAAATCGAAAAGGGAAAGGGTGATTTGAAAACCAATGTATTATTGCAGCAAATTGTTAGAAACCCCAGAGGAGGTATGACACAGACTAGAGGTCAGTACGTTCCGAAAGGGAATGCTCCTCTGAGTACTGTGAATGTTAATCAATGTGCTTATTGCCGCCAGGAAGGTCATTGGCGAGCACAGTGTCCCGTCCTTCGCCAGAGGTCAAACAGTACGTTTGGGGGTATGGGTAGACGACCTAGGGGCCGCCCTGGAGCAGGGGGCCCTGACAGAGGTCAACTTTTACAAGATTCTCAGCAACCTTTTTCACGGGAAAATCAGACCTCGAGTATGGACTAGAGAAACATATTTGATCACCCTTCTGCTGCCTACCTTTCTGAAGAGCTTCCCTCTGACGAGGCTACGTATTATTAGGATTGCCCGAAGCAGGGTTTGGAACCTTTGCCTATTCCCGTTAATCAAAAAGGCCCCTACGTTGAATTATTAGTAGGGAATAGGAAACACCAGTTTTTGATTGACACTGGAGCACAGAAGTGCTCCATTGATCATTCTCGGGTTCCCAACATCCCACTGTCAGGGCAAACAAATGTTTCCGTAGGGTTTTCTGGCGTACCAACTGTCTGTCCGGTTTCTGCGCCGGTATCCGTTTCTTTGGGTCCCTTTACGGACCATTGTCCCTTTCTTCTTACTTCGAACTGTGGAGAGAATTTGCTGGGGTTGAATTTGTTAAAGAAATTGAATGCGGTAATTCATTGTTCTTCGGATGGAGTACGGCTAACGGTTTCACCACAGCAACTTCCTAATTCTCAGTTCTTGATTCGACCTTTACCTCCCGAGTTTAGCATTGTTCCGGAATGTTTGTGGGCGGTGGACGACAATGATGTCAGAGTGTTACATATTGAGCCCGTTAAAATAGTCCTGAAACATGGGGTGAAACTGCCACGCATTCCGCAGTATAAAATGTCAGCTGAAGGCGAACGTGCTTTGAAATGCATTGTCTCCGATTTTGTACATCGTGGGGTGATCGAAGAGATTACAGGTAGTTTGTGTAACAGTCCGATCTTACCCGTATATAAGAAAGGCGACAATGCAATTCCATACCGGTTTATAATCGATCTTCGTGCTATTAACCGAGCGGTCGCCCCACAATTTCCAATTGTGCCTGATGTGACGACGATATTAACAATGATCCCTGCTACGGCTACGCACTTTAGTGTTGTGGATCTGAAAAACGCCTTCTTTAGTATCCCGATACATAAAGAAAGCAGATATCTGTTTGCGTTCACCTTGGGGGGACGCTCATTTACATTTACAAGGGCACCTCAAGGGTATACTGAAAGTCCTAGTATTTATAGTAAAGCCTTGAAAGAGCAGCTTGACACCCTTGAATTGCCACCTACTTGCACGCTGCTTCAATACGTTGACGATTTGCTTTTGGCTGCAGTTTCTGAGAATGCCTGTAAAGAAGTCACTATACTGTTGCTTGTTCATCTAGCTAAAAATGGTCACAAAGCTTTGCTTAAAAAATTTCAATATTGTTGTCAGGAGGTTGCCTATTTAGGCTACCTCCTGTCAAAGGAGGGGAGAAGGTTGACACCTGAAAGAATAAAACACATTTCTGGCATGTCTGTTCCAAATATGCAGAAGGAAGTCAGAGCCCTGATAGGTATGGCTTCCTACTGTAGGTTGTGGATCCCGAATTTCGCACTAGTGGTAAAACCGATGTTGGCTTTGACGAAGAAGGGCATTTCTCTGCCACTGCCATGGGAATTGGAACATCAACGATCATTTGAGCTTCTCAAAACCGGTTCTGGGTACTCCAAATTATGACAAGGCCTTTGTGTTGTTTGTGCATGAATGTGATAGATGTGCTTTGGCTGTGTTAACACAGGAACACGGAGGGAAGAATAGGCCGTGCGGCTACTACTCCTCCGCTCTTGATCCTGTCGCATGCGCTTTGCCAAGATGTTTGCGCGCTGTTGCTGCTGCTGCCGCGTCTGTAAACCAGAGTGAGGGAATGGTCTTAGGCCATGATGTGATTTTGATGGTACCTCACTCTGTTGATATTTTATTGAACAAAACCCAAACGCAACACCTCACCTCAGCACGGTTAACAAGGTATGAACTAATTCTGTTTGCCCCTCATATTCAAATTAAGAGGTGTTGTGTTCTTAATCCGGCTGAACTCTTACCTTTCCCGCAAAATACTGTTTGCAGTGACGAAGAATCACATGACTGCCTGTATACCACCGAACAAGAAACGAAAGGCAGGATAGATCTCACAGATACTCCTTTGGATAATGCAGAAGGGGAGCTGTTTTGCGATGGCTCCTGCTTCAAACTTTCGAATGGTACATCTACAGCTGCTTATGCAGTTACTACATTGAACAAAATTGTCGAAGCTAAGAGAATTTCGCATAACTCCGCGCAGGCCGCAGAGATTATAGCATTGACCCAAGCTTGTGAACTTTCCCAAGGGCGAAGAGTAAATAATATACTGATAGCCAGTACGCATTTGGGGTGGCTCACAACTTCGGAAAACTTTGGTCGGAAACAGGGTTCCTGACCTCACATGGGACCAAGATTCAGCATGGCCCTTTGATAGTGCAATTACTTTCGGCGCTCTGACTCCCTAAACGGTTAGCGATCGTGAAATGTGCAGCACATCACAAGGTCATAGATGATGTGGGCAAAGGGAACGTTTTTGCGGATTTGATAGCCAGACAAACGGCCACAGACCTTAGCACGGACATGTATACCTCAAGGGAAATGAGAGATGTTTGAATAATGGATGAAGGTATTGGGTCTGTGCGAGATATTCAGACTGATGCCATGATGGAAGAATCTAGAAAGTGGGCTGAAGGAATGGGGAAACTGGATGACGAAGGGTGTTGGGTGGATACATCCGAAGGGAAATGGTTGCTTCCTGATTCATATATATTGGCAATGGTCACGATGGCACACGGTCCTACGCATGTTTGTGCCCAGCAGATCACGAGAATGTTAGAACAGGTTTGGGTAAATGACAAGATTCTGGACACTGCAAAGAGACATGTCCAGAACTGTATGATCTGCCTACAGCACAATGTGGGTAAGGGGACAGTGACTCCAAGGGGAAGTTTTGGGCCCCCTTCTGTCCCCTTTGAGGTTATACATTTTGATTTTATTGAAATGGAGCGATGTAATAATCTAAAATATGTTCTTGTAATTATTTGTGCCTTCAGTAAATGGGTCGAGGCTTTCCCCGTCAAAGATGCTACCGCCATGACCACTGCAAAGATTATGGTAAAAGAATTCTTTCCTCGATTTGGGCTCCCGAGGATAATCTGGTCGGACAATGGTCCTCACTTTATCGCAGCAGTAATTTTACAAATTTGTACAGCCCTAGGTATTGAGAAACGATTTCATTCAGCTAGGCATCCTCAAAGTGCTGGGTTGGTAGAAAGACACAACGGTATTTTAAAGAATAAACTTGACAAAAACATGTGCTGATACCAAACTAAAATGGCCAGATGCTTTGCCTATTGTGTTATTAGCTATGCGTACCACACCTCAGACTAGAACTGGGCTTTCTCCATTTGAAGTAGTAATGGGGAGACCTGCTAACATTTGGGGTCTCCCAAAACCTAAAGCCCTGAGGGAGGTGGAAAATGTATTGCTTGTGGACTACTGTAACCAGTTAACTAAAAATCTGTATTTCATCTACCACCTGGTGCATGCTGCTTTACCTGTACGGTTCACTGGCCCAGGACACGATATACAGCCTGGAAGTTGGATCCTCATGAAGGCCTATGAGAAGTCTTCCTGTCTCGCTCCTCGCTAGCAGGGACCCCACCAGGTATTGTTGGTCACCAGGACAGCAGTGCGGGTGGCTGGAAAGAAGAACTGGATTCACGCGACGCACGTCAAGAAACTTCCTCACCCGACGCCACGCGCTACAGAAGAAGCAGAATCCCTCGCTGATGCTACAGTCTTTTGATCCTGGAGTAGCAAACAGCGCTGCGAGTGCGTCGAAGAAGTTCTCTGAGCCTGAGGAGCTTGGGGAACAGTCCATTTCGTTTCCGCACTCTCTTGATAAATCACTTCCGGAAAACACTGTTTCGAGCTCTGCGACTTCCGTCGCCACCGACACGTCGCTTCCCTCAGGAAGTGACGATACTTTGCTTCTGGACCACACAAATTTGGGTACCATCAGGTACAATCTTCGACCACGGAAATAGAACTACGGCACGAGTGTCGTGCATCTGGAAAAGGAAGTGATCGGAAAATTGTTTTGTTTTGTTCAACAAAAAGGTATTCTGCTGGCTAGGGTTGGGAAGGACTAAGAAATTACGCGACTGTAGTGTCGCCAGCAACGAACATTGGGGCCGTCGATCGAGAAACTACGATGCCTGCCACCTTCACCGCTGCTCCCCGCACTGGACTTTTAGATAAGGGGGTGACCAAATCGAACAATGAACAATGTGCTTGGGCCCCGAAAACGTACTGTTGTGTTTTAATTATGATTATTGTTATTTTTGCAACTGCTGCTGTAGGACTTTGGTATTTCGAAGAAATCTATCCTTTGAAACCTTTATTACCAACTGAAATCGTACCAACTGTTTTGACTCCCTCTGTGCACCTTCACACTCTGTCCCCTAGAGACTCCCAACATAGACAAAAGTATTATAATAACACTCTGATGATAGTAATGAATGCTACTCATGCCATTTTTAATAAGAGCAATTGTTGGATTTGTACTCATTTACTGCAACATGGGAACAAGGGACTGGGATGGTATATACATCCTTTACCTTTAACGACTTCTTGCTATGCCTCTCTTAGAGCACTATTCTTTGGCCGATGGAATGATAGCATCTCAGGGAATTTTGATGGAACTAATTTAAATGATTTCGAGAAACGTGAATTGACTCCCCTGGGATGCTCGCTTTTCGCAAATAGAAGTAAACCTAACGTTGCTTCTATTAGGCCGTCTGACAAACTATCTGTTCCTTTTCAAACTCTGATTTCCTTTAAAATGGCTCCGATAGGCAATAAGGACACTGTACCTCCTTCTTATTCTGTAAATCATAGTCCTGACTCGGTTCCCTTCTGTGTACAGAGAAATGGCATTAGGCCAAGGGGAGATTTTGAAACTTGTAAAAATATTGTAAATTTGACTGGGGAAAACAGGCCTCTGTATGTAGGAGGGCCTGTTTATTTTGTTTGTGGTAGTTTAGCATTTCCCTGGTTGCCCAAGGATTGGCAGGGAACCTGTTATTTAGGAATATTGTTACCCGGGGTATTTGTAGCAAGTACGTTAGAGATTTCTAAGGCTCGCCCGCGGCGAGACAACAACGGAGATACCCCTGGACAATTATTGGGGGACATAGCTAAATCGGTTGTGCCCTCTTGGGGACAAATAGCAAACTCAGAGAACATTAGGGGATTAGCAAGGGTACTGGAGAGAACGATCAACCGGACCACAGACATACTCTACAATATGACCTTAGAGCAAAAGGCAATAAGATTGGTAGCACTTCAAAATCGGATGGCATTAGATGTCATTTTGGCAGAACGAGGTGGAGTATGCAAATTAGTAGGGTCTGCTTGTTGTGTTTTCGCACCAGACTCCTCGCCAACAATTTTTAAAGCAATTCAGAACCTACATACTCTCAGTTCTGAAGTCCATATCCCCGTAGGAGACTGGAGCCTTAGTACTTGGTTTTGGGATTCTTTGCGATCTTGGGGTTGGAAGGTGCTTTCCGTTATTCTGGTTATTTTAGGGATTCTGTTATTCCTTTGTTGTTGTTTTCAATGCCTCCCAAGTATATGTGGAATGATAGGGGGGTGTTGTGCTCAAGCAGTGAGCGCAATAGGGCATAAAATATATACCCCAGGTACAGCATCTAAAGAATTCATGGTACGAGAGACTTTTATGAACGACCTTATGGCTATAGACATTACAGACAATGATGCGGAATCTATGGATGATAATGCATGGAGTTATTTTCAAAAGTATTAGGGATGATGTTTAGCACTTGGCATAGGCCAAAAGGAGGGTCTGTGGAAATCGAAATAATATTGTACCTCCTATCGCATTGTTTGAATGTTTGTTGGCCTACGCCAAGTTGTCTTAAAACATTGTGTACATAGATTCCACGGCAAGGTCTTGACCTTAATGATTTGTGTAAATCGCCATCTTGGATTTAGCCGCCATTTTAGGTTCTCTTGTAGTATGGAAGTCACCCTGAACAACAAAATGGAGGCCGAATGACATTTCGAGTGGGATTCTGGCCGTTGTGACCTCCGCACACGTGAATAAATAATATGTCCGCAGGCCACTTGTTAGGGTCGCAAACTGAGACCTTGTCCTATCCCTGACCTATGTGTAAATGAACAACTGTATCAGCGGAACTAATCAAAAATGCATACATTATGGGATTGACCTGGCAAAGAAACCTAGGCCTGGTCCCAAGAATGGTTAACCCGCGAGGGGGTTGGCCAAAGCTGGATAAAAAGTATAAAAACCCAAGTATCCCGATGTTCGGTCTCTCACACTAACACGGCGAACTACCGTTGATGGTTCGTCCTTTTACTCTGAGGGCCTAATAGCTATCCGTATGTCAATTGACTTTTGGTAATTGTTGTATCTTTGAATAAAGCGCTTTGTATGTCCTTTGTAACCTGTGTTGGTGTGTTTCCTTTGGGGTTCCCGGCCTCATATCAATTTTTCTGTTTCCACATAGTGACCTACAACTTCTCAACAACCTACCATCCCCAAACCAATGGATTGGTGGATAGGTTTAACGGAGCTATGAAGAGCATGATAGGTGCTTTAGAAGAACTACTTAGAAGAAAGTTTGATCTTCTACTGCCATGCCTTCTCTTTGCTTATAGGGATGTCCCTAGGAAGGGGTTGGATTCAGTCCCTTTGAGCTTCTCTATGGTCATCCGGTTAGTGGGCCATTGGCCCCAAACAATCAGGAGTTGGAGAGTGCTCCTTCCCACAAGCCAGTGAAATGCGTTGGTCTCTGAAGGAGAATGACACACATGATGACAGAAGCTTCAGATAACTTGAAAGCAGGTCAGGCTCTGGTGTAGCATTGGCCTGACCAGAATTCCAACATAGTTGAGTTTACTCAGGACCAGCTAGAGTTATGGTACCTACAAGGCAGAGGGCCTTGAAGAAGGCTTATTCTAACTGACTGGTAAATAAATTAATATTTTTTTATTCAAGAAACCTTGTCTTGTATGTACGACTTTATTTGAATACTTGTCCCAGGTGAAAATGCATGCAATCCCCCATAAGTCACAGCTGAACCCCTGGGAAACTGTGTGTGTGGTCCTGCCATATGTTAAAGATGCACCCCGGCGAAACTGTGGACCATCATCCCTACACTTAAGACACCCAAACTGCTGGCCTATACCCCTAAGGCATAGCAGCCCTCTCAAGTCCTGAGAGCACCCACCAGCCCCCTGACCTCCACCATTACCGCCAGGCATCTCTGTGACAGTACACCCCACCCACGCCATTGACCTCCACCACTATCTTCAGGCAGCCTCCTCAACTCCTGAAACTACCTACCAGCCCCCCTGACCTCCACCACTATCCCCAGGGAGCCTCCTCAAGTCCCGACACCACCCACCAGCCCCCTGACCTCCACCACTACACCAGTCAGCCCCCTGACAGTACACCCCCCTCCCCACATACCCCTGACCTCCACCACCACCATCCCAACAAGCCCCCTGACAGCACGTCCACCTCCCCACATTCCACTGACCACTACCACTTTCCCAGACAGCCTCTCAAGTCCTGACACCAACCACCAGCACCCTGACCTCTGCTACTAACCCAGTCAGCCCCCTGACAGTCTGTCACCCTACCAATTGAATGTGGAGCTGCAACTTACCTCAACCTCTCTGGTCTGCCTTCATACCTGCCACATATCCTTCAGCAATATCATCAACTGGTAGCATTGTTGTTGAATCCAGGACTGGAGCATCAATTGTTACTCCCTGGTAGACCCGAATCTGCAGCACCTAAAATGGATAGCACATTGCTGCACCACCTGCACTGTGTTTAACCCATGTGACATGCAAATGAGTAATCAATTAATTCTGACATGTCAGAACATCAACAAAAGGAAGCAGGTAGGTTACGATCCAAAACTCAGTATAAATTCCGGCAGAAATAGATTACACATCCAGGTGGAGAACCTGTCAGATTTGATTGAGAACCTATCAAAAACCATCAAGTTGACAATGGTGGTAGATGGTATCCAACGAGTAAACTACGCCCCGTTACTTCAAGAGTTTGTGGAACAAGGAGGGGGAAACAGACAAACTAGAATTGGCCATAGACACACTGATGATAAACAAATTGTAGCTCAGAAAAAAAGCTTGAGGAAAGCTATTGGACAACTAAAATTCCAAAAGAGGGCAAATAACTCTTGAGAGATCCATAAACTCAAACAACGCTACCACAACTGGCTGAAGCTGCATAAAAAAAGTATGTTAAACCAAGATACCCAATGCATGCTAGCAAATATTAAAACAAAGAACACGGTGGCTATATGGTAAAGTATATATGAACTGGACACGCCTCAAGGCGCATTGTTGGCCAATTGAATCTCGGCTGCGATCTGCTGTGCGCATTATACTAAATTACAGGATGAAGAGGTTGGGGAGGCACAAAGATTTAAACAACTGCCAATGCAATCCTTCGGTGTAACCTCAGGGGACTATTCATTAGACATTAAGATCATGACAATCGAAGATATCATTAAGAGACTAAAATATTCGAGAGCTCCTGGCCCAGATGGGTTGACAAATGTGTTATTGAAACAGAGTTCTAAGCTATGGGCATCCTTTCCCCATCATCTATATAAAGGAATCCTGGAATTTGAGAAGGAACCAGCATCTTGGAAATCGGCGGTAGTTGTCCCAATTTTTTTAAAAATGGCTAAGAACAGACCAAGACAACTACCGCCCAATTGTGCTACTAGATGTGGCAGGTAAAATCATTGGGACCATTATATTAAAGGCTTTGGCCAGATGGAGTAACTATACGGGCCATCAGGATCAATGGCAGTCTGGCTTTGTCAAGTAACATCTTTCTAATAAATCTTTTGAAAGCCAAAACCACATGTAACAAAGGCCAGAAAGTATACTTGAGGTTAATTGACTTATACAAAGCATTTGACTCAATCAAAAGAGTCAAGTTACTGACTAAACTTGAATAGTGGCAATGCCCGGGAGTGTTCTTGGATAACATCAAAGACTTCCATTGTGACACATCAATTAAGATAAAGTTAGACCAAGCAAGCCAGCTATCTGATGCAATCTCAACAAATGTTGGCCTGAAACAAGGCTGCCCACTTGTACCTGAACTCTTCAAATGGTTACTGTCGGACATTGAAAAAGCCTTTAGACAGACACATGCATTTCCCCTCAAAATATTAGATACCATCATCGGGAGATTACTTTATGCAGATGAGATTGTAATCATCGATCAGACTCGCATTGGGTTACAGTGGCAGCTTGAAGATCTCCAAATATATTGGAAGCAAGCAACTTGACTATTAATCATGGAAAAACTCGGATTATGGTCTTTGGAGAATCACATAAAGATAGATGCAGGAAGATCCCCGGGTGGTTTTTGAAAAGGCCAAAAGATCAGTGTGGTAAATGCATTTAATTACTTGGGTGTATGCATCAACACCAGCATGCGCGAAGCACAGAGAACAGCTACACTACGCAAGAAAGCAAAAAACTTGGCAGCACAAGGTAAACTGCTCCTAAGAAAATTCTGTCAGTTTTCACAAAATTCCTCTAATTATATTCTACAGAGCTAAAGTAGTTCCGATCTTGACGTATGGTGCTGAGACATATGTTATGTTATCGGATGCTCTATGGCCTTGTCTAGAGGGAATATTTTGGAAATCAGTACTGGAGTTGCCTAAATCCATTCCAATCCACATTGTAAGGAGAGAATTGGCTCTTATTTCACTGAAATCTATTGCAGTGTGGAAATCAATGTTGTTTTATTGGAAATGTCTTGAAGAAACCCCAGAGGGAGCTCATCGACTTCTAAAGAAGGCTATGCATGGTCCAAGGGAACAGATCTTAAAAGAGGTGGATGGAATCTCTAAGAAGATTATGAACAATTTAAATGAGCCAGAGGAAACATTGATGAGAGATCCAGGTTTCATAAAGAAAAAGTTATATATCAATGATTGGATTTAAGACACACGAAACAAAATATAAGTATAAAGATCTAGAAGAATTCTGCTTTGGGGCAAAGAAGCTGAATGTACTACCCTGGTATATACAAATCGTCCCAAACTGGTTTCTCAGAGGACTATATTTGCGGTTTTGATTAAACATCCTTCCTACTCGACAGCTCCTAAGCAAAAGGAAAGAACAATCGATTGAGCTGATTTGCAGACTATGTGAAAAAGCCAATGTGGAAGAATCTCTTTGTCCTCTAATATTAATGTTTCCAGAGTTAAGGGAAGAGGAGACTGCATGATGGGACATATATTGATAAAGCGTGGAAATAGTGGTGGAAGATTTTAATTGAAGGAGAGAAAACACACATCACCTTGGTCCTAACATGGTTTTTGTTGCTAATATTTGAAAATTTGCACAAAGCAACGTTACGTGGAACAAGAATCAACACACAGGCGTTGCACGAAAGTCATGAATTAAGAATAATTTAAGAAAAAACTGACTGTGGGACTTTTCCTATGGAAATGAATGAAAAGAATGTTTTGGGAATTGTATAGTCCTTGTGGGTGGGTGTGGCTTCTTGTATTTTAGATTGGTAATCGATTGTCTAAAGGTTTTCTAAGTGGTAAACCGTTTTGAGCCAAATAAATGTTTTTTTTAAAAAAACTGCAATGTGGCATGTGTATAGTGCCCATGTGCCATTGCAATGACCTCAACGCACTGCAAGTGAATGCCTGTGGAGGACAGATGTACAAAGAACCATAGATTGTGCATATGCACAAATAATGACTGGATGCATTTTAGCCTGTGTTAAAAGTAGCAAGGGTGGTAGGGCTGGCAAAGTCCGAGACAAAAACATAAAATGCATGGGTATGGGTGATGGGAATCCAGTCAGAGAGTGTGTTACAAGGTGAGACAGGAAATGTGTGCCGCATCACTGAAAGAACAATCATGGGACCTATCTGTATTCTAGTGGCAGAGGTGGTGCATGACATGAGAGCAGGCAGTGTGTGACTGCAGATGTGTGTGTGTGTGTGACCATGACATGTGAGTGACACAGCAATCTACCGTCAAATGCACAAGTGATGTGTCCCGGCCACCCATCCCATGTGAGGGCACTTTCCTCCGCAGCACCCACAATGCTAAATACACACACCAGTGAATGAAGCGTGGGCACGTGCACAATCCCAAGCATGTGCCAAGGGAACACCTGAACAACAGTGGACCCAAAATGAAATCAATGCAAAATCAACTCAACCTTCAATAGCAAATGTGCAGAGGCAATAGAGGTGACACCAGATACAGCACACAATGAAAACATGTGGAGCAGGTGGCAATCCATCCAAATGAAAGACTACAAAAGCCATCATAACACATCCACACATCACCACAACCATACCCATGTTTACACCATCACACGCACAACTAAGGCCTCACTCCAACAACACAAATACACTGATGCCTAACATGCAGTGTCCCTGCAGATGCAATGGAATATGAAAATCTTCCAGTGAACCCTTAAGTTGTCTGATGGCCACACTGCAACATGTCATGCATATGCACTCCCCACCCCCATCAAACATCACAGCATCAACATGCCACACACATTGAGGACACAATACACATGAGCAACAATGAACAGATGCACTTTGATAACATTAATGATTCAAATGTGTGGACAGACAAATAGACTGCACGAATTGTGGAATAAACTGATGCAAAACCCATATTAAAATAGAACTATATACACAATAAAATGGAAGGAATGTCAAAATAGTCCTTGGAAATAAAATAAATAAATGTACAAAATGAAACCTAATACTAAAGAACTATTTACACAGGCAGTGGGCTAGTCCTCGCCAATCTCAGACAAATCCCTGGCCAACAAATATCTTCCACCATGAGGCAGGCCTCTGTTGTTGCATGGAGATTTTGGAGGGTGGCCACCATCTGCTGCTCTGTCTCTTATGCCGATCTACAAGTATCCTCCTGGATGGCAGCCTGAATCCTTGCTTGCTGCAGTACCAGCTAGCCCTGGTCAACATCACTGTTGTCTCCTTTACCTCCTGCCTCTCTGCCACCAACTGCCTCTGGTACCTACGAAACATGACAAAGCCGGCATACGTCCATCTGGTCCTCCACCCTCAATGATGCCACATGCTTCCTCAGGATGGAAACTCCTGTGATGTTCTGTATCCTCATGGTTGCCACATGATGCCTCCATGCAGAGTGAAATCTATGTAGGTACACCCTTTGACTTGATGACTATTGTCAGGGGTGTACGGCACCTGCACTACCCTGAGGTGCCTGATGGCCATCCACTACCTGTGTCTGTGCTGGTGCCTTGGTAGGCACAGTGACCACCTAATCTGAGGTAGTAGGGTCTCCCTCCTCAGGCAGGCATGTAAGCTCAACCAGTCGGGCGGCATTGGTGGGACTGGTTCACAGAGGGCTGATTTGGAATGAGGCACGGAAGGGACCCTGGAGGATGACTGGTGCACAGAGGAGGAAGTGGAGGAGGGGGTCACTACAGGGATCAGCCACAGGGCACACCCGAGAAGAGTGCTGTTGCCAGCATGGCGATGAGGCATCAAAACTCATTATGATGAAATACCAGCTGACTTTGAGTAGCCTGTACTTCATTGCGTATGACTGCGGGCTGCCTCATGAGACCAGCCAGCAGCGGCAGCACATGATTGCGGATGAAAGCATCGTGGAGATGCTGGTCTGGGTGGAGGCATCCTGGAAGTTGGGCACTGATGCAGCACATTACCCAGGGATGGGATTTTGTGCAGGTACCTCCATGGTGCCCTGCACAGCCTCATGTAACTGGGACAGGGTTGCAGCATGAACACCCTCATTGATGCCCTCACCTGAACCAATGGGATGGCGTGCAATGGTATCTTCCTCCACCTCCATAAACATGCATGACTCAAGGGTGTCTTTCACTGTGGATGGCCCCTGTGTGGCATCACCCTGTCACACCACAGCAGAGGTGTACCCTGCCTCATTCACCGACTGCGAGTTACCCCCAGTAGCCATGCCCAATGCTCCAGGCACTCCCTCATCCACATCACTCTCTGAAGAGAAGATGTCATGTGGGAGTGGCTGGGTCTGCGCCTTGGTCTGGAGGCCCGGTCCCTGCAGCCATGCTCCACAGCACTGCTTGCGCCCTCTTCGCCAGCTGCAGCAACTGTCAGAAAGGAGACAAAGAACAATGATAGTAGTCAACAGTGACAAAGCAAGTGTGGCATTAATAACATTTACAGTAATATAAAGTCACCATGGGTCAACCAGCAACACCCACACACACACATGCACACACACACACTTTCACCCATGCAATTCCCATGATAAATGACACACAAGTGTAGATTCAATGGTGAGTCTCAGTCATGAAACATTCACATGTCAACACAGCACATAGACAGCTGTCCACAAACATGACTTGGCACAATAGCAATGTGACCCAAATGTAACCTGCTTCAATGACATAGGTGGGCGGGGAGACAATTGGTAGGTTTGCCAACCAAGGAATGCATGGATGCACAGATGGACTGGGGTACTACTGGGAAGACATTGGTGGAAAGACACCCAGTTGAATGCTGGATTACACTTGACACTCTTGATTGTACTACCCACAGCATGACCATGTAAACACCCGCTTGGGCATCTGTCCACACAATTACATGACACAGCATGCGTCCCTGAGAGCATGTCCTGTAAGCAAGCAACACATAGATGCACAAATTGCAGAGGTACAAGCGAGTATGCAAATATGCATGGCTTGATCACACGTCAATTCAGACTTCACATACAGTGGGATGACAGTCACATCAACGTCCCTAATAGGTCAATGCACCAACATGACATTCATCAACATCCATATACACGTGTCACCTCTAGATGGTGAAGGTGGATGGCTACACTTTGAAATTAACTACACAATAACAAGTCCTTCATGCATGCCCCTCACATGGGTGCAACACTGTAATCTAGCATTCTTACTGTCCAAGCACATGTATTCATCAACTGACATTGCATGTGCATGAGTGGCGCAAGTCACTAGCTATGAACACTGCACATACTAGCGCATGTGCAATCAAAAGTTGTCTCACATCACACATGGCAAGCATTTTCTGTGCGCTGCATGCCAATGTGGTTACCTGAAACACACATGCTGAATACAGAAGTGAGTAACTGCAATCAGCATGCCCATGCACAACACACATGCACTGCAGAGCAGTGCACCACATGGCTACTCACCAGCAGCATCCAGACGTTGTTGCCAGTCACAGATCTGGGGATGGAACTCTGGGTATAACCTCTTTTGGAGCTGCATAGTGACTGATGAAAGCTTGAAGCAGCCTGCACAGCGTACATCCATGGTGGCACCGGTCTTGATGGCTGCTATTGCCTTGGAGTCGTTCTGGGATTGAGATCCTCACACTGCTTATGCACGGTTTGAGGTCCTCCCATTGTTTATGCACAGTCTTCGGTCAATGGTCTACCACCCCCTCTGCATTGATGGCAGCCGTGATGAACACCCAGATCTGTTTGTGTACTTTCTTCCCCAGCTGCATTGCTGAGTTGAAGAGGGCATCATGATTCTAAAGGACCCCATTCACCAGGATGGCAAATTCATTGGAGGTGAAGTTGGCAGCCCTCTGCCGTGGGGGTGAACCTTGGCGATGAAGAGGATGGAACAAACATGGCAACCGTCGAGGCATATGTGGGTGGGCGAAATGGGCTGTGGAGCAGTGCTGGTGTAATGGAGAGGTGGTGGTTGCACAGGGTCAGTAATGTGAGGCAGACAACTTTTTGAAGGTTTTTCAAAAGATGCCATTTTATTAACTCAAAAGGTTGGATGAACGCCTAACTATCCCTACCTTGGCAAGGATTTCCCTGCCTTAAACAAACTAAAGGAAACTCTCTAACAAAAGGTTTCTGTCCCTCACACTTGCACATACAATAACTCAACAAGGTAATGTATGGCAGTTCAAAAGCAACAAATATAACAGTTAATTTCACAATATGATAACTTTCTCTACTTATACTTTGGGTGAATTCTGTTTCCCCAGATTCAAACAGGATTCAGTCAACAGTTCCAAAAGAATAAGGAAATCCTGTCTTACAACAAACATTCAGACACATTTCTTTGAAATTGCAACTTGATAACAAAAGTCTAAAACTTCAGAATTGTTCAACAAAGGATTGTTCTCTTCTACATGTAAAAGTAAGAATTCAAACGACCTTATTTGCATAAACCAAGAAAACGTCATTAGTTCAGCAGCATACACATTGACTTTGTCAGGGTTGTTCAATAACAACATGTTTGTTTAGAAGCAAGTACATACTTTGCAGCAGTTTATGTAACATGTTCTTCAGCACTGAAAGTTTGCCAGAATGATTTATTGACACTACTTCATATCACTTCACCAACTTCCACCTTGTTTAATTTCATGCCAGGCCTACTACTTCAGTTACATCAGGTTTACTCCCATGCCAGGCCTACTAATGTTTTCTCTGCTTTCTGCCAAATCGGTATTCATGATTACCTTTTTTGTGTTTTCCTCTCTACGTGATTGTCTTCTGATGTTAAAGTACCTGTTCTGAGCATGCGATCAATCATGGAGTGCTCCAGTGTAACAATAGCTTGGTGAACTCACTGGGTATGGCGTGCATGTCTGTTTCCCTTTCTGCTCTCAGGTCTTCTGCCTCTGCTGTTCCTCGCGGTCAAGCACTCTGCTGCTTCCAGTCTACCGCTGCCCGCGCCACCCGCACACAGAGCTGCCTCTGATGCAAAGGCTCTATGGTGCTCGCCTGCCACTAGAGACAGCCTTGTTAAAGGGAAAGCGTGTTCAACTTTTGCTTCCTGCTGTGCAGCTTCTGCAGTCCAGGTCCCAAGGGGACACTCTTCCTTCTTCGAAGCGTCCCACTGCGTGCACAAACTCTTAAGGCTTCTGGAGGTGAAGACACTCTCAGGACCAGATACTGTTTGGTACTCGACAGTCATCCGGCGTCTTCTCTCTCCTTCAATTTCTGCTTCTGCTGCAATGTGGAGAATTCACTACTCCTCCACGTATGACTACTGCTCTGCTCCTCCTTCTTCTGCTTATTTTTCATGACCTGCACCTGAGGAGCCTTTAAGCCTCCCAGTCTCCCTCAGGTTTTGGTCATTTCCATTAAAAAGCTGCACTTGGCAGTTTTGTTCCTCTTCACCCCACTTCTTTGTCCCAGTACTTATGGGAATGTAGGACTTGGAGTCCATTATGCGGGCCAGGAGGATAGCTAAGAGGCAACGCTTTTGTCTTGGAAGCAACACTACAAATATCAACACAGGTTTGCTTCCCAGGATTCCACTTAGAAATTGGCTCTGTTATTAAGCGGATTATAAAAGAACAATTATGATTATCATTATAAAAATCTGTTTTTCTAACTTCTGTTTTGCACTAAGCCATTGGAATGTTGGGGTCTCGGGGCAAGTTGAACAAAGGGGCTTCCCAAACCTCTTGACCTACCTCCCCCCATGTGATCTTCCTGCAGAACACCATACTCAGGGTCTCGTTCAGAAAGCGTCTGCCTTTCCCTGGCCACATGAGAATCATCTCTGATTCATCACAGAGTCCAAGACTGCAGATGAGGTGGTTACAGGGCCAGACACAGGAGTATAGGCATTCATGGGTCAGCAGGCATTTCAAAGCAGTGCAGGTGGCCAACAAGGACTCACTCTCAGCAGGCAGCAGCAAATGGCAAGGTGGGGGGCAGTACAGGGCAGGAGGTGGCAGTAGAAATGGCACTGCAGGCAGGAGAAGGGTTGTTGTTATGTCTCGCATCTCAGGCAGCTGAATACATAGTAAAGGCCTTTAGCGTGTAAAGTATGTGCTATCAAATGCGCGCAACACGCCTATGTGACCTACATGGCTTACACTGTATAGGGCAATGACAGTGATATTTATGAGGTGCGACGCGCATCACTGGTTGTGCCTATGAAGGTACACAGACAGACGTTTTGGGGCTTTGCCTATGTGCTTACAAGCATGTCTTTTTTTACAATTGTGAGCCTACAGTGTCTCGCATATGCAATATGTTTTTTTCGGGGTGCCTCTGCATATCGCATACCACTTTTATCTCCTTTTGGAAGCTTTCCGGATATCACACATGCAATCTTTGGCTCTTGGGGTGCCACTGCGTATCGTGTGCCACTTTTTAACATTTTTGAAAGCTTTCCGGCTATCACGTATGCAAGATTTGTGATTGGGGTGTGTTAGGCAAGATTGTATGCAGTACCTTTTGGGAGACTTCACCAGCTTTGTCCTCTTGGAAATAGTGAATCCAATCTTTGGTATAAGCATGTACTACATAAATTGGTAAAGTGACTGAGCAGCCAAGCGTATCTTAAGAGCGGTCAATGTGAGCTGTAGGGTTGTAACACAGAGTTTCACAATGATAAGTATTCAAATAAACACTTACACTCAAGGTTTCTTGATTAAACATTTTTTTTTTATTAATTTAACAATCAGTTGAATAAGCCTTTCTTAGAAGGGAGCAATATATGTAAGACAGAAATATACTTCAAAAACACACACTCTCAGTTTCAATAAATCAGTAGATACCCATTTGGGATGGAACACAGATATTTCCTACACCCTGAGATGACTTAAATAACTAAGACACTGTGGACATTAATATATCACTGGTACATTTAGAGCAGTACTGAGTTTGGTGTCAAAAGGAAAAGGTATTGGGAATAAAACAATGTTTAACAAATATTCCTAAGCAGGTAAGTACTTTTGAACCCCCCACTGCAAAGTAAATTAACCCTTTCCCAGTTACACAAGTTATGGAATGTGTGACTTCTGTTGAGGGATAGTTAAAACACAAAGTCAGAGGTTACAAGAGCCATTCAATGTCAATTGAGCAAGGTCTAGGTGAGCTGTGCACTCCTTGAAGGTAAGTAAAAAGTCTTGCACATTGTTTTAGAAGTCTTGGTAGAAAATAAAATTACTGTTGGGCCACAAGCTGGGAGGGGTGTGATGGGAAAAGCTGAAAGCAAATCTGCAAGAGCAACCAAGACAAGTCTCAACTGAGAGCTAGCAAGTCTAGAGAACAAGAGGTAAGTACCCCTTAGTTTACAGTACTTTAGGTCTGAAGAAATTGGCTTCAGCTGGCTTCTGTTCCAGTCGTACCCTGGCAGATCCTGTTGTTCTTGGGCCTCAGTCGTGGGGACAAGAGAGAGTACGCCTGCTCAAATGGGCAATGGGCAAACTTCAAATAAGCAGAACTTTATGTTTTTATCTTCTCACGGTTCTTGGATACCTTGTGGACTTTCCTTGCATCTGGGGTCCAGCACTGGTTGCTGCGGCAGATTATCTCATCATGCACCAACACTCCTCTGGATATGTAGTGAGAACTTTCCATCACACCAGAAATCTCCATATGCACCTTGTCCTCACTTATCCAGCTTTCTTTGTAATCAGTTTTGCTGTGGTAATGAAGCAATATCATACATGCAGTGGGCTTCCTTTGTAGGGGTGTTCATTGCCATTGCATTCTCCACAGTACATATTCTGTAAAATGTATAAGTTATCTATCCTGTTAGCAGCTAGATTTACTGGTGCAAGCTCGAGCCAACTATATCCATCATGGTGGCTTTGGGTCTCCATCTTCTCTGGATCTCTCATTCAATTGCTGTAGACAGAGGCAATGGTGTCCATTTTACATGAAATCCACGCGGTCATTACACACCATTGCACTAGGACAGGCAAATTACCTACCAAACCTGTACAACAATACATTTTCAAGAAACATAGTGACAGTTATTTGAAGTGAGCTATCATTGAAAATGTTGCTTTCCCAAGTTGGAAGTGTAATCCTGTGTGAGTGCTGCAAAGGAACAATTCTCTTTTTTGGATTCAAATACTCTATCACATTAAATAAGGTTTGAATGTATGGGAAGACATGCAATTAATGCCATTAGATAAGTGCATTACCTTGAGGTGCATATTTGTTTGTGGGCTCATATAAAATTATCCTTACTAAACCGATTGCTAATCATCAGAATGTTAACACTATTGTGAAAATAACAACTGATCTGAATAATCCAAATGTTCTGTTTGAATCAATTTTTAGATGCAGCCCACAGATTCTAATTTGAGTCATCACTCATGATCATGCAACATAATCAGTGCTGCTGCTGTTCACCCATATTGCTTTGAAATTAGTATAAATATCTAGGACGTCCCTGGGTAATTTGTCTACAGACGAGATGAGCATGCCATTGTACTACCAACTCCAATTTTTGTGGGCCTTTCTTGGCTCATTATTTGTGTATTCATGATACTCAACAGTGGTAAATTCTTATTTTGCCAGTACTAATGATAATTAAATTGGATTCAATTACTTTGGCCATTGTGAACCTGAAGAAGATGGGACTGGCAGTACATTGACATTGAGCATAGTCCTAATTCACATTGAGGCTACATGACAGCATGTCCACATGACAATTATCTGTTTTAATACAGCAAATCTGTTAAATAGTTGGTATTCAAGTGGGATTGTGTAGCTAATCGTGATTACCAACTGTTGTAAGGACATTGAAGCATGGGTCTTCATTATCATTTCCAAGTACATTTTTAGTCAATCGTCTATCAACGCCTATGCCCAATAAAGTTCTGACTTTAATGTGTACCAGAGATAGCAATGCACCAGGTAGTGCTTTCCATTATTCCTGTGATGGTACAAGTCTACATATATACACGTCTAATGTTTTTGATAATGGATCTTATGTCTAACTAGTAATACTGAAATCATTAATGTAATACATTACATAAACCCATTTGTATAAAAAAAAGCAATGGAACACTATTCAAAGTCAAACTTGTTTAGAAAGCGTTATACAATATACATTAACATATGCAAACGTAAAACAGTGTTTACAACAATGTGTCAGTATCTCGACAACATGCTTATGAATGAAAGCAATAATTCTAAACAATAAAATGATGTACAACAAAGCAATATTAGCACACAGTTCTTTGTGGCAATCGAGTCAAAACGTTTTTTAATATGTATCCTGTATTGACCATAGACACTATTGCCTCACCATTGTCTCCGGTGTGCCTCCTTTTTCAGCGACTCCGAGCGATCACATTTCCTATGATAATAACATGCAGTGTTTACCAAAAACTGTAATGATCATTAACTGACCTTATTGTATCACTTAGAGGTACACGCAAAACCTGAACTGATAGATGGCCACTTCTTTCTCATGAATGTTCTACACTCCTTCCCCCATGTATTTGCAGATTGAATTGAAGATGGCATTTCAAGCAATGTCTTATTGCTTTCTAATTTAAAATGTTCCAAAATAAGTGACTTCATTAAATATATTTCAAAATGAACAGAGAAATGCATTTAACAATAATTCAAAGAACATCCTCCAAAACAACTTTGTCTTTAAATCAACTGTCAATGTGTTTGTTCCTTGGTACAGTTTTTATTTTTTTAATTTCCATTATTCACTATCATTCCTAGTTTATTTCATTTATGTATTTATGTATGTATTTATGTATTTGAAAAAAAGAGGAGGAGAGGGGCGCACTCCAGTTCCCTGCACAGTAAACCTTCTCAGCCACAGGTGTTTCTCCTCCGACCGGTTTCTGTGCCAATACACGTCATCAGGGAGGCTGTCTTAACTTGCAGCTCACAGCAAGTGCAGGTGTTAACACTTAGTGAGGATTCTGCTGCAAGGACTTCTGGTAGCTGTAGTCATCAGGTTTGCAAGGAACAGACTCACACCCAATCCCACAGTGGGGAAAGGGGGGGAGTAGCCTACAGTGAGGCACTCCAAAGTTGGGCATAAATTACCCCGGTGCAGCACCCTATTAGATTTCTGAAGATTCCACCCTTCAGAAAACTTACAAATGTGGTGAAAAAAAGAGGAGGAGAGGGGCGCACTCCAGTTCCCTGCACAGTAAACCTTCTCAGCCACAGGTGTTTCTCCTCCGACCGGTTTCTGTGCCAATACACGTCATCAGGGAGGCTGTCTTAACTTGCAGCTCACAGCAAGTGCAGGTGTTAACACTTAGTGAGGATTCTGCTGCAAGGACTTCTGGTAGCTGTAGTCATCAGGTTTGCAAGGAACAGACTCACACCCAATCCCACAGTGGGGAAAGGGGGGGAGTAGCCTACAGTGAGGCACTCCAAAGTTGGGCATAAATTACCCCGGTGCAGCACCCTATTAGATTTCTGAAGATTCCACCCTTCAGAAAACTTACAAATGTGGTGAAAAAAAGAGGAGGAGAGGGGCGCACTCCAGTTCCCTGCACAGTAAACCTTCTCAGCCACAGGTGTTTCTCCTCCGACCGGTTTCTGTGCCAATACACGTCATCAGGGAGGCTGTCTTAACTTGCAGCTCACAGCAAGTGCAGGTGTTAACACTTAGTGAGGATTCTGCTGCAAGGACTTCTGGTAGCTGTAGTCATCAGGTTTGCAAGGAACAGACTCACACCCAATCCCACAGTGGGGAAAGGGGGGGGGAGTAGCCTACAGTGAGGCACTCCAAAGTTGGGCATAAATTACCCCGGTGCAGCACCCTATTAGATTTCTGAAGATTCCACCCTTCAGAAAACTTACAAATGTGGTGAAAAAAAGAGGAGGAGAGGGGCGCACTCCAGTTCCCTGCTCAGTAAACCTTCTCAGCCACAGGTGTTTCTCCTCCGACCGGTTTCTGTGCCAATACACGTCATCAGGGAGGCTGTCTTAACTTGCAGCTCACAGCAAGTGCAGGTGTTAACACTTAGTGAGGATTCTGCTGCAAGGACTTCTGGTAGCTGTAGTCATCAGGTTTGCAAGGAACAGACTCACACCCAATCCCACAGTGGGGAAAGGGGGGGAGTAGCCTACAGTGAGGCACTCCAAAGTTGGGCATAAATTACCCCGGTGCAGCACCCTATTAGATTTCTGAAGATTCCACCCTTCAGAAAACTTACAAATGTGGTGAAAAAAAGAGGAGGAGAGGGGCGCACTCCAGTTCCCTGCACAGTAAACCTTCTCAGCCACAGGTGTTTCTCCTCCGACCGGTTTCTGTGCCAATACACGTCATCAGGGAGGCTGTCTTAACTTGCAGCTCACAGCAAGTGCAGGTGTTAACACTTAGTGAGGATTCTGCTGCAAGGACTTCTGGTAGCTGTAGTCATCAGGTTTGCAAGGAACAGACTCACACCCAATCCCACAGTGGGGAAAGGGGGGGAGTAGCCTACAGTGAGGCACTCCAAAGTTGGGCATAAATTACCCCGGTGCAGCACCCTATTAGATTTCTGAAGATTCCACCCTTCAGAAAACTTACAAATGTGGTGAAAAAAAGAGGAGGAGAGGGGCGCACTCCAGTTCCCTGCTCAGTAAACCTTCTCAGCCACAGGTGTTTCTCCTCCGACCGGTTTCTGTGCCAATACACGTCATCAGGGAGGCTGTCTTAACTTGCAGCTCACAGCAAGTGCAGGTGTTAACACTTAGTGAGGATTCTGCTGCAAGGACTTCTGGTAGCTGTAGTCATCAGGTTTGCAAGGAACAGACTCACACCCAATCCCACAGTGGGGAAAGGGGGGGAGTAGCCTACAGTGAGGCACTCCAAAGTTGGGCATAAATTACCCCGGTGCAGCACCCTATTAGATTTCTGAAGATTCCACCCTTCAGAAAACTTACAAATGTGGTGAAAAAAAGAGGAGGAGAGGGGCGCACTCCAGTTCCCTGCACAGTAAACCTTCTCAGCCACAGGTGTTTCTCCTCCGACCGGTTTCTGTGCCAATACACGTCATCAGGGAGGCTGTCTTAACTTGCAGCTCACAGCAAGTGCAGGTGTTAACACTTAGTGAGGATTCTGCTGCAAGGACTTCTGGTAGCTGTAGTCATCAGGTTTGCAAGGAACAGACTCACACCCAATCCCACAGTGGGGAAAGGGGGGGAGTAGCCTACAGTGAGGCACTCCAAAGTTGGGCATAAATTACCCCGGTGCAGCACCCTATTAGATTTCTGAAGATTCCACCCTTCAGAAAACTTACAAATGTGGTGAAAAAAAGAGGAGGAGAGGGGCGCACTCCAGTTCCCTGCACAGTAAACCTTCTCAGCCACAGGTGTTTCTCCTCCGACCGGTTTCTGTGCCAATACACGTCATCAGGGAGGCTGTCTTAACTTGCAGCTCACAGCAAGTGCAGGTGTTAACACTTAGTGAGGATTCTGCTGCAAGGACTTCTGGTAGCTGTAGTCATCAGGTTTGCAAGGAACAGACTCACACCCAATCCCACAGTGGGGAAAGGGGGGGAGTAGCCTACAGTGAGGCACTCCAAGGTTGGGCATAAATTACCCCGGTGCAGCACCCTATTAGATTTCTGAAGATTCCACCCTTCAGAAAACTTACAAATGTGGTGAAAAAAAGAGGAGGAGAGGGGCGCACTCCAGTTCCCTGCACAGTAAACCTTCTCAGCCACAGGTGTTTCTCCTCCGACCGGTTTCTGTGCCAATACACGTCATCAGGGAGGCTGTCTTAACTTGCAGCTCACAGCAAGTGCAGGTGTTAACACTTAGTGAGGATTCTGCTGCAAGGACTTCTGGTAGCTGTAGTCATCAGGTTTGCAAGGAACAGACTCACACCCAATCCCACAGTGGGGAAAGGGGGGGAGTAGCCTACAGTGAGGCACTCCAAAGTTGGGCATAAATTACCCCGGTGCAGCACCCTATTAGATTTCTGAAGATCTGGAAGTGTGCCCCTCTCCTCTTTTTTTCAACACATTTGTAAGTTTTCTGAAGGGTGGAATCTTCAGAAATCTAATAGGGTGCTGCACCGGGGTAATTTATGCCCAACTTTGGAGTGCCTCACTGTAGGCTACTCCCCCCCTTTCCCCACTGTGGGATTGGGTGTGAGTCTGTTCCTTGCTAACCTGATGACTACAGCTACCAGAAGTCCTTGCAGCAGAATCCTCACTAAGTGGTAACACCTGCACTTGCTGTGAGCTGCAAGTTAAGACAGCCTCCCTGATGACTTGTATTGGCACAGAAACCGGTCGGAGGAGAACACCTGTGGCTGGGAAGGTTTACTGTGCAGGGAACTGGAGTGCGCCCCTCTCCTCTTTTTTTCAACACATTTGTAAGTTTTCTGAAGGGTGGAATCTTCAGAAATCTAATAGGGTGCTGCACCGGGGTAATTTATGCCCAACTTTGGAGTGCCTCACTGTAGGCTACTCGCCCCCTTTCCCCACTGTGGGATTGGGTGTGAGTCTGTTCCTTGCTAACCTGATGACTACAGCTACCAGAAGTCCTTGCAGCAGAATCCTCACTAAGTGGTAACACCTGCACTTGCTGTGAGCTGCAAGTTAAGACAGCCTCCCTGATGACGTGTATTGGCACAGAAACCGGTCGGAGGAGAACACCTGTGGCTGGGAAGGTTTACTGTGCAGGGAACTGGAGTGCGCCCCTCTCCTCTTTTTTTCAACACATTTGTAAGTTTTCTGAAGGGTGGAATCTTCAGAAATCTAATAGGGTGCTGCACCGGGGTAATTTATGCCCAACTTTGGAGTGCCTCACTGTAGGCTACTCCCCCCCTTTCCCCACTGTGGGATTGGGTGTGAGTCTGTTCCTTGCTAACCTGATGACTACAGCTACCAGAAGTCCTTGCAGCAGAATCCTCACTAAGTGGTAACACCTGCACTTGCTGTGAGCTGCAAGTTAAGACAGCCTCCCTGATGACGTGTATTGGCACAGAAACCGGTCGGAGGAGAACACCTGTGGCTGGGAAGGTTTACTGTGCAGGGAACTGGAGTGCGCCCCTCTCCTCTTTTTTCAACACATTTGTAAGTTTTCTGAAGGGTGGAATCTTCAGAAATCTAATAGGGTGCTGCACCGGGGTAATTTATGCCCAACTTTGGAGTGCCTCACTGTAGGCTACTCCCCCCCCCTTTCCCCACTGTGGGATTGGGTGTGAGTCTGTTCCTTGCTAACCTGATGACTACAGCTACCAGAAGTCCTTGCAGCAGAATCCTCACTAAGTGGTAACACCTGCACTTGCTGTGAGCTGCAAGTTAAGACAGCCTCCCTGATGACGTGTATTGGCACAGAAACCGGTCGGAGGAGAACACCTGTGGCTGGGAAGGTTTACTGTGCAGGGAACTGGAGTGCGCCCCTCTCCTCTTTTTTTCAACACATTTGTAAGTTTTCTGAAGGGTGGAATCTTCAGAAATCTAATAGGGTGCTGCACCGGGGTAATTTATGCCCAACTTTGGAGTGCCTCACTGTAGGCTACTCCCCCCCTTTCCCCACTGTGGGATTGGGTGTGAGTCTGTTCCTTGCTAACCTGATGACTACAGCTACCAGAAGTCCTTGCAGCAGAATCCTCACTAAGTGGTAACACCTGCACTTGCTGTGAGCTGCAAGTTAAGACAGCCTCCCTGATGACGTGTATTGGCACAGAAACCGGTCGGAGGAGAACACCTGTGGCTGGGAAGGTTTACTGTGCAGGGAACTGGAGTGCACCCCTCTCCTCTTTTTTTCAACACATTTGTAAGTTTTCTGAAGGGTGGAATCTTCAGAAATCTAATAGGGTGCTGCACCAGGGTAATTTATGCCCAACTTTGGAGTGCCTCACTGTAGGCTACTCCCCCCCTTTCCCCACTGTGGGATTGGGTGTGAGTCTGTTCCTTGCTAACCTGATGACTACAGCTACCAGAAGTCCTTGCAGCAGAATCCTCACTAAGTGGTAACACCTGCACTTGCTGTGAGCTGCAAGTTAAGACAGCCTCCCTGATGACGTGTATTGGCACAGAAACCGGTCGGAGGAGAACACCTGTGGCTGGGAAGGTTTACTGTGCAGGGAACTGGAGTGCGCCCCTCTCCTCTTTTTTTCAACACATTTGTAAGTTTTCTGAAGGGTGGAATCTTCAGAAATCTAATAGGGTGCTGCACCGGGGTAATTTATGCCCAACTTTGGAGTGCCTCACTGTAGGCTACTCCCCCCCTTTCCCCACTGTGGGATTGGGTGTGAGTCTGTTCCTTGCTAACCTGATGACTACAGCTACCAGAAGTCCTTGCAGCAGAATCCTCACTAAGTGGTAACACCTGCACTTGCTGTGAGCTGCAAGTTAAGACAGCCTCCCTGATGACGTGTATTGGCACAGAAACCGGTCGGAGGAGAACACCTGTGGCTGGGAAGGTTTACTGTGCAGGGAACTGGAGTGCGCCCCTCTCCTCTTTTTTTCAACACATTTGTAAGTTTTCTGAAGGGTGGAATCTTCAGAAATCTAATAGGGTGCTGCACCGGGGTAATTTATGCCCAACTTTGGAGTGCCTCACTGTAGGCTACTCCCCCCCCTTTCCCCACTGTGGGATTGGGTGTGAGTCTGTTCCTTGCTAACCTGATGACTACAGCTACCAGAAGTCCTTGCAGCAGAATCCTCACTAAGTGGTAACACCTGCACTTGCTGTGAGCTGCAAGTTAAGACAGCCTCCCTGATGACGTGTATTGGCACAGAAACCGGTCGGAGGAGAACACCTGTGGCTGGGAAGGTTTACTGTGCAGGGAACTGGAGTGCGCCCCTCTCCTCTTTTTTTCAACGTATTTATGCATGTTTTTATTTATTTATTTATTTGATTGTTCGCTTGTTAGGCGCTTACACAACAAGTACACATTGTTTCAAAGCCCCCACAGGGCAAATGGAGGGAACAAGGGAGTGATACATATTGAATACACAACATAGAAGGGGAAAGGAAAAAGGACAAACCTACTGTGCATTGTGAGTATTCAGAATGTCCAAGTAAAGCAAGGAAGAGGGCAGAGGAGGTAGGTGCTGGAGTGTCCATGCTCGTGAGTGAGCAACAGGTGAAGTGCATGGTGGGGTAAGTGCTACACGGCCTAGAGCCGTGTTGTGTTTGAGTGTGAGCCTCCATGGCAGAGCAAGTGCCAAGGCAAGTGCTGAGAGTAGACAGAAGCTGGGGCGATTGGGTGTGGGAGCTCATGGGCCCCGAAGATGCATAAGGGCCCAGGACACCAATCACAGCAACTGTGAGATAAGCAGAGGAGAGAAGGTGGGAAAGAGGAGGTAAAGAGGAAAGTCTTAAGACACTTCCAGAATTTATGGAAGCCCTGCTGAAGGCCCAGAGGGAGTGGAAGACTGTTCCATAGTAGGGAGCCAGCTGAGGAAAGCAATCAACCTCTTGCCCTCTGTTTAACAAAGCACCTTAAACACAAAGGGGGGGTCATTCCGACCCTGGCAGTAAGGGGTTAACGGCTCCGGTAAAGGTGCCGCAGCCGTCAACCCCTTACCGCCTCATTACGAGTTCAGCTTGCGGGACCCGCTAAGGATGCCTGGTTTTAACAGGCGGCCTTAGCGGGTCCCGCGAGCAGCCCATCATGCTAACAACGGGCCAGTTATTAACGGGCCGGTTGTTAGCATGCTCCTCATTCCCATTGAGCCCTATGGGGGCTCAAATGGGAATGGGGATGGGTTCCTTGAATGAGGAATTACTGGGCCCTCCAAGGTCAGAATGACCCAGTACTTCCTCATTCAAGGAACCCAGACCCGGTACCTTGTAAGGGGGTTGCCATGCCACTAATAGCGGCATGGTTACCTCCTACCTCGTAATGACCCCCAAAGAGTTGGCACCAGAGGAACGTAGAGGTTGTGAGGGAGAGTATTTAATGAGATAAAGTTGAAGATATTGAGGTCCCTGGGCCCAGACAGCCTTGTGTATGATGCAGAGGGATTTGGATTTAATCCATGCAGCAACCAGGAGCCAGTGAAAACTTTTTAAGTCAGGAGAGATGCAGTCCCTGTGTTTAAGGCCAAGAACCAGGGCTCAGGTAACATTGAGGCTCTGGGGGAAAGTGAGAAAAGGGCGATTTCCTTTGTGAAGGAAGAGTTGAAAGTGGGAATTCTTGACAGTGTCCTTAGTGAGAGGGAGGTAGGAGAGAGAGGAGTTTAAGATGACTCCAAGGTTTCTGGCTTCAGAAAAAGGAGCACGGGGAGAGCCGATGGAGAAAGGCCAGAGTGAAGGGGAGAAAGAGGGAGCAGGGGAACCAATGGGAATGATCTCAGTTTTACAGGTGTTGAGGCAGACAATGTTGGAGGTGCACCAGGACTGTATGGTAGATAGGCAGTCAGGGATGATGGAAGGTGGAAGGGGGTCAGCAGGAAGTTATAGAAAGAGTTGCTTGTCGTCTGCATAACACTGGAATATGGTGGAAAAGGAGGAGATGAGGCATGCCAGCAGAGCATCGTAGATGTTAAAGAGCCAAGGGTAGAGAAAGGAACCTTGGGGGACACCAAAGGTGGATAATGAAGTAGAAGAGGAGACGGTGCCCAAGATGACTCGGGACGAGTGGTCAGTTAGAAAGGATGTCAGCCAGTGCAGTGCCCGATCAGAGATAACAAGGGTTTCATGGAGTCTTTGTATGAGACTGGTATGGTTGACCATGTCAAATGCAGAGGAGAGATCAAGTAGGATGAGGACAGCTGGGAAGTTGGAATCCAGGGATGCGAGCAATACTTCACGGGTATTCATAAGAGCAGTTTCCATGCCTCTGATGCTCGGAATCAAGATTAATGGTCGTGGAGACCACCAACACATTTGGTATGTGAGTTGAGTTTGAGCAAGGTCAGCTTTCCCAGCAGTTTCCCCAGAAAGGGGGTGATGGAAATAGGGTGGTAGTTTGCAGGACAGGTAGGGTCTGCTGAAGGTTTTTTTCTGGAGGGGGTGCACAAGGGAGTGCTTGTGGGGAGAGAGGAAAGATCCAGCGGCAAAAGAGTGATTTCAGAAATCAGCAAGTGAGGGGGCAAGAGAGCCAGTGCTGTCCTTGATGGTTCTGGATGAGCAAGGTGAAACCTGATTAGAAGATAAAACAATAGTTCATAGATGCTCCTCTGCGAGGACAAACATGGCTAAATTACCTGTTCTTTGGGAAGGTACCTACTCGAGAGTCTGCAGCCACACTCTAGCTCACTGTACCTTTGTGACTGTTTAGAAGTTACCTTCATGGAGCAGACAACTCTGGGAACTTCTACATGTGTGATGGGGGAAGCTTTCAAAGGAAGAGTAGGGCTGGGTGTGTAAAATGGAAGAAGGAACCCACTCAAGGAAGCTAAAGGCAGCCCACCGCCAGTTCAGTGGGGTCTATGCTTGAATAAGATCTTGAAGCCATCGGGAGAAGGGAGTCAAAAGTAGTGACTGAGCTGGCTTTGAACCATGTCTTGGTAAGAGCGAGAATGTCGAGGTCAATGTCTTCAAGAAGGAGGCAGATTTCGTCCGAGCATTTGTTGGCTCAGCGGGCGTTAAGAGTAACCAGGTCAAGGAGATCTCTGCCTTTGAAGGTTTTCTGAGGGGGGTACAAGGGCGTGGTACACCAGTCAGAGGAGGGAGAGAGAGAGTAGTAGGGGTAGATGTAGGAGAAGGAAGGAAGTTAATGAGAGATGGCAGGATCATTGACAGGATGTTAATTGGGAGGAGGTTCCAGAGTCTTGGAGCATAGACAGACAAGGCTTGTCTTACGGTTCTTTCCTTCCTGCACTGCTGTAATTCAAGTCTGCACATTTCCTTTCTTCTGGTTGATTGCAGGGATCCAGAGATGCTGAGTTTCTCAGTCAGGTAGCTTGGGGACTTCAGGATGACAGCATTGTAAATGATGCAACATAATTTGAAGATGATAAATGCTTGCAGTGGGAGCCAGGTCTTTTCGATGAGGGTCGGTGTGATGTAGTTGAATGTGCAGAGTCCTTTAAGGAGTCTTAGTAAAGCATGCAGGACACATTTCAGGGGTGCCAGGGTAGTCGCCGGAAGGCCTAGCAAAAAAGCATTGCCACTTGGAGGAGCCATGTTTTGGTAATAGCCAGTTGGTCTAGGTTCAAGGTTAGGGGGTGTGTGTGGGTGGTCTCTTGGGGCTAGGCATTTTGATTTTTATCCCATGGTGTTTGCCAGTTATATTGATGCTGGCTGTCTCTTTATTGTTTTTGTTAAGAAGAGAGACAGTCTGGGGTAGAGGGCACTTGGAATTATGGCTGGCAGGCTTCTTGTGGCTTGAATGTGCATTCCTCTATATATTGGTTATGCAAGTTTGTAGATGTTTTTCTGGAGCGGGACCTTAAATTGAGATTCCCATTTCTCCTCGCTGTGGGCTCTGGGAGGGGATATCTCTGGTGGTTCTTGTGCCAAACCTAGACATCCTTACTTGGAAAGGTAGTTGTGTAGTGACAGCCCTTGATTTTGGAGTGGGGGACTTGTGCGAGACAATGTGGAGTCATTGAACCAACATGGTTGCTTCAAGGCCTCTCGTGTGGGCTGCTGTGATGTTTGGCAGGATTTTTGTGAATTCTGGTGAGTGTTGTTGACTGTTCGGGATTTCGCAGAGGTTTGGGAGTGCAGTGGGCCTGGTTTAGATGCAGTGGTAATCACCATGCAGGAAGCAATGCCGGCACTGGGATGTGGTGCTTTGCATGGTGTGCAGTGAGGATCCTGTGCCTGATGGGCAGTTGGAAGCTCGTGGAGTGGGTGCGACCAAGGAAGCACGGTGCTGGGGTGAATATGGAGGGTGTCAGGATTTGAGTTTTTGCTGTATTGTGGACTGAAGATGACTTCAAAGGGGGAGGACAGGGATAGGGCAAGTGCTGGACGGATGGCACGGGCAGCGGGTTGCCCTTAACAATACTATATTTTCACCGACAACATGACAGTCGGCAGTACACAGGGTCAACTCGGGCTTACCTTCCATGTTATGGTTAGTGAATACAGCGGGGTCAGTCACAGATTTTGTCATAAGACATGGGTCTAGCCGCATCAATACATTGCAACGTATGATTGAATTGTTCATTGACGAGGATAGGAATTACATGTAGATGCGCAGCCGCAGCACGTGAATGGATTTGCTGGTGCATCAGGTGCGAAGCTGAGTAGCCACGTTGAAGTAGCTTGATGTAATACTGGGTGATTTTACACACGCATATTTCATCACATGACAGGGGCATAGCAGCGTCAATACATCGCAACTTGTGATTGGTCCATTTATTGACACCGCCAGGAGTCATGTGTAGGCATGCAACCACAGTGCATTATATGCTTGGCTGGCGCCAGAGGTTTGAATACAGCTAACTGCGTCGATGAAGCTCGACGTCCCGTTAGGACATTTCGCATAAGTAGATTTTGTCATATGTCATGAGCTTAGCCGCATCAATATACTGCAGTGTTTGGTTGGACCGTTTGCTGACACAAATAAGCATAGGGAGTGCAGCATGTGATCTGATTCGCTGTAGAAAATAGGCACGATGCTGCGTAGCCACAAGAACACAGCTTTCAAAGTGATTGGTCCTTCCCGCGACATTGCTACCACCATGTGCGGGCTCGTCTCCTCGTTCACTGAGGCGATTGGTCAATAATTTAGGTGCAAACACATCATTGCGCTAGGGTGTACCCGTGTGTGCGGAAAACACATTCTGCATCACTATGTTCTGTAACAGCAGTTAAACCCCTCTCCCAAGCACCTCTTTCCTTTTTCTGTCATTGTTTTTTGTCGCTCGGTGGGTGAACTTTTTTGTAAGCCTTCAGGAAGTTTTTTAAGCAGAACCTTGATGTATCCATTCGTTTTGTCCCTTTCTTCTTCCTATACCTTTGTCCGTTATCTTGTGCTTTTTAGTTGGTAATTTGTTGTTATTTTAGCTTGTTATTTCTTTTATTTTAAAAGTTTTTTGATATTAAATGGTCTTTTTTGTGTTGTGTATTTTTATAGTATTTATTTTTCCTCCACCGTCCTGCATTTCAAAATTACTACGACCAGCAATGATGATGTGGTGGTGTGGGTGGCTTCACCTTGCCCACCACGGAAGAAGCAATATGCAACAACAAAAAAAAAGAAATTCTGACAGTTGCCAATATTTCTGCGTAAAGGACCAACACAGCAAAATGTATATGACCTCCTCAATCTCCTTTGAGGAGGTCATATACATTTTCTGTGGTAAGGTTTTGCAGAGGGGACATTCACACAAGCCGTTGCAAAGCTTGGGAACATCCATGTTAATTCAACATCATGTCCACGTTCATTGGGGTGAAGTGGATGATTCATATTCGAAAGCTAATGTGAAATATAGGGTCAAAGCACATGGAGCAAGATCATCACAGCAGTATTTACAATCTGCACCACAGGCTTCCAAAATGATTACCAGCTATTTTCCACCAACTAACACCCAACTCAGTCCATCCTGCCTGCACCTGATCTTTCCAATTTTTCAGTGATGTGAAAAACCTGTCACAGCTTGATCAAGGTGGCAGGTGGCACCATAGACGCTTTGGGTATGGCGCTTTCAGAACATACAACCAATTGCCAATGCTAGGTATGTGTCCATTTTTTTAGCCTACGCTTTAGAACAGAAAAACACATGTACTAAATATAAATATGTATTGTTATATGTATGAATCCTAGTGTTTTCCCTTCCTAGTTCCTACCTTTCCTTATCCCCCAAAACCGTCCTTTTCAGAGCCAACATTTCAGTTATATGTCAATGTTGGCGCTCTGGTAATAACGGTACCGGTAAGGCAATAACGGCATCCATTACCAGGCCATTATATTAGGACCCTAGATGCCGGTACTACCGGCATCGAGAGGGACCCGCTGTGGCCGTGCACCACCATATCGGCGTGCGCGCGAGGAAGAGGACATTACGAGTCGCACGGACAAGCACATACCGGCATCCAGATGCCGGTAAGAAGGGACACCATGATGCCGGCAACACTGGCATCGTGGATCACCCGTAAATGGCAAACTGCTGTGTTCTCAACTGCCACAGGTGCGCACAATCAACACAGGTGGAGGAAATGGAGCCTAGCCCTGCACAAAAAGAGCACACCTACACACCACACACCACACCCCTTCCAAGACCAAAATGATTCCACTTGCAAATGAGATACTGGAGCTGGAGGCCATGCCTGCACTGCTACTCCTTGAGCAGGCAGTACAGCAGGGATTGCAGCGGAGATGCAGGAGGAGAAGGACGGTGAGACCACCCCAGCAAATCCCACCAGTGCAGGCAGTGGTTCCCCGCAGGCAGCCACCAATCCCTCACATAAGGGCCAGTCCATTCAACTTAACCCCAGCACAGATCCACACCCTGTACCGCCTGGACAGGGACACCATCACCACCACAGTGGAACTAATACATGAACACTGGGTCAGCCTGATCAACATCCGCACCGCCATCCCCCCTTGCTGAAGGTGGTGTCTGTGCTCCACTTCCTGGCCACAGGCACCTACCATCACACAGTGGGGCAGCTGCTAGGCATCTCACAATCATGTTTCTCCGGTGTGCTAAACCAAGTGTTGGATGCACTCCTAAAGCACGCAAGGGCCCACATATCCCTACCACGGACAGAACAGGAGATGAATGACACCAAAATAGCATTTCATGCACTGGCAGGCATGCCTAATGTCATTGGTGCCCTAGACTGCACCCACGTGGAGCTGGTAGTCCTGCATGTTGTGGAGGTGGTGTAGCGCAATTGGAAGCTATACCACACCATCAATGTGCAGTTGGTGTGTGACGCCAGCAAGATGAGAACACATTGCTGTGCCAGATACCCAGAATCCATGCATGATGCAATGGTGCTGCGGAACTCCTCGCTACCCCGCTATATGGAATGAGATGCTGCACGGCGTGCCTGGCTGCTGGGTCAGTCTGCCCTCTGGGCCATGGAGTATATCGTGGGGGGAGGGCATGCATATGCAACCTGTCTGCACTCCGGGCCATGAGAGCGTATCGTGGGGGGGACATACATATGCAACCTGTCTGCCCTCTAGGCCATGTGAGTGTCCTCAATTGAGTGTCTGGACACTGTCCATGCTGGCAAACAACGTGCCCATAATCATTCAAATAAGATGCATGACACAGAAAATGGAGGCTGACATATTTGGCCCGCACACCAATGTGGAAATGTTAGACTCACAATCAGCGCACACTCCTGAATCTGTCCACTGGACATCACCTGCCCATACCCACAGCACCACAATGCACCATCATGCAGTCACAAAGCTGAATACACATGACCGCATCAAAGCACCATGCAGGTCATGCTTCCATGAGTGTGCAGTATGATTTCCCCCTCAGGGAAATCCCCTGTCACTGCCCCTCCCCAACAATAACACTGCATAACACCATGGCAACATGTGCAGATGGATACAGATGGGAAAACACATGTGACAAGGAGCCATTAATTATTGAACAACACCTACATGGGTGTGAATGGTGGGTGAATAACCCACAGCACATGAGTACCAGCATGCAAGTCGCTACCCTGTAACATCCTAGCAACACATCCCTACACTGGGGGACCCTACCAACAATCATATTGTGCCATTGTGACTGGTGTGAAGACGTCGAGGGACACGTGCATGGCGTCAACAATTATCCATAAGCATGATAGACTAAACAAGCTGTGTCACATTGTGCATTAGCCTAATGCATCAAACATTGCCCAACATGCATTTGGTCTCATCCCCTGCCACACAACCCTCACATGTGACTACATCATGAACCTTGTCACTCCATCTCGGTGGTTGGTGATTCCAATGTCAAGGCCCCTAAGTTGTGTATGTCAACCAAGACCAGCATCATGGAGTGCCAAGTTGTGTACAGGGAAGATAGTTGTGCAGAGGTGAAGTCAATAGACTACAGCTTTCAATGTTTCCCATTATATATTAAAACAGTGATGGACCCCTAGGCATGGCTTTTAACCATGCACATTAGTATTTTGCAACACTAACTGACCATTAGCTATGGTGTTTAATGATAGCCAGTGACCACAGCCTTCATCATGGAAAATAATCATGTTTTGTCGAATGCCATTTTTGATGTAATCTGTAATATACAATGTAATTAGTGTTGTCACCAGTGATGTCATCAGTGATGCAATTTGTGAGGTTATCAGTGTTCTCCTACAACATGTAACTAGTGATGTCATCAATGATGTGATCTGTGATGTCATAATGTGGTCATAGGCTGCACAAAAGGGGGCGCAAAGTTAAGGTAGCTTCAGCTGAATTTCAGGGGTTTTGGTGCGTTAAGTTCTCGACTTAACATCCATGCAACTAAAGTTTGTTCCTTGAATATATGTATATGTAGCCTGAAATATGATGAACATACTCTTTACTAATATTATATATGTGCTGTGAAGTTTGTTCATGAGTTTCCATGAAAGTTACTGGTGCCTAATTAATTTTATTCTATATGTGATGGTGTATTGTATGGTTCCTACCTTAGCACTTGGATCTCTTTCTATTAGGTTTTCTCCTACAGAGGGCTACTTGACTGATCTGTCATAATGGGCATGTGTTACGCAGATTACACTGAACTCTCTTTCAGGCTATTTCAGGCTTCGCTCAGCCTCCTCTCCTCTTTCGCTCATTCCTGACTATCTATCCATGATTCAGGATTGGTGCACTTACAATGATCTCTGCCTTAATGCCAGTAAGACTGAAATCCTTCTCTTTGGGACCCCTGCTCACACTTTCCCTCTCTCTCTCTGGCCACCCTCCTTGGGCCCACTTCATTTGCCTTACTGTGAGGTAAAAAACCTTCTCTCCGCACATCACAGAAGTTACCAAGAAGGCCCACTACCAGCTGCACCTCTTCAGAGATATTCTTCTTTTTCTCACTTTCCCCCAGAAGCTCACTGGCTCCAGTGTCTGGGTTCTCTCTAGGCTGGACTACTGTAACAGCCTCTTTCTCAATCTGCCTTCCGCTACTCTCTACCCTGTCCAACTAATCCAGAACAGGATTGCAAGACTTATCTTTGGCTTCAAGCCCAGGGACCATATCTCTCCAGCCCTGAAATCTCTTACACTGGCTCCCGTTGGCTGCAAGGATCAAGTTCAAGACCTTCTGCATCATCCACAAGGACATCTGGGGCCAGGCCCTGCAATACACTGAACTCTCATTCCAAAATACTTTCCTTCCTGAGCCCTCCGCTCAGCTATTTCCAACTCACTATGGGTCAAATGCTTCTCCAGGCAGAGAGTAGGCGCAGATTTCTCTCCTCTTCAGGTGCCTCCGTCTGGAATGTTCTCCCTGATCATCTCAAACTTGAGCCGGACCATCTGAAGTTCCGGAAGCAGCTCGAAACCTTCCTTTTCTCCTCTGCTTTCTCTCTCTACCTCCCCTGCTGGCTTACATGTCTACTGCGCCGACTGTTTGCCTTAATGCCCTCAGAGCCTGACTGGGTACCAGGCTACTCCATGATTAGTATCCACTGTTCTCTGTCTCTGGGCCTACCACACACTTAGGAGATTTAACTGTAACCTCTACAGTCCCCTGCCTCCTTGTACTACACAGAGCCGTGCTGCCCTGGATGAACTTACTAAGAGCAATTGCTGCCCTGATGGCACTTCACACCTCCCTCTCCTTGGAACTTCCCCATCTCCCTTCCCGCTGCTCTTTGCACTGTTGAACTTGCACGCTCTGAATAACACAAGGATTCGTAAGATTGTTTGTCTTGTCCTCCCTCTGTCTTTCCTACCCTGTCTTGTTGCTACTTGAAACACTTGTGTATTGGCACGTTACAAATGACATACCATATCATATCATATAATGCTCTTCACTGCTCATGGTTTGATTTCTACCAACATGTGACCTTCATTATGATACGTTTAGGTGCACTGACTAGGAAACTACATTTTTATATGTCCTTTGTCCATAGGCTTGGGAACTTGACTAAGCTGTTGTGTATTGACCAATCTGTGTGTAGTGTAAGTATTTTAGCTCTGGTGTCTGAAACATCTTTTGTTGCTTTTTCATGACCTCACAACCACAATTCAGGCCTGAGAAAATGTGTGCTCCCCTTGCCTTAGCTGATCACTTTGTGGCATTCTGTCTTGCTGTGGATAGTTGCAGCCTTTGATGTTGCCAAGAATATGCCAACTTCAGGCTTACATCAATCCTTGCACTGGCTAGCGGTGGAAGATCTCATAAAATGTAAAATTGGATGCCTGGTGTACAAATGTTTGAATGGGTTGGCTCCAGTCTATCTAACTAATAAACTGAAATATTATCACCCAACCAGGGCACTAAGGTCGGAGGATCAATGTCTACTTATTATCCTTAGGACCAAGTGTGTTTCTCGAGGAGACTGTAGCTGTTTCAGTTGCCGGACCGAGACTCTGGAACAGTCTTCCACTTACCTTAAGAAGGGCAGTCACTCTACAAATCTTCAGGGCAGGCTTAAAAACGTACCTGTTTAAGTAGGTTCTGGTTATGCCATGATCCACTTGGCTCTTTTTGGGTAGCAATAGCTAATCATTCTAATTATTCTGTTGTTCTTGTTTCTCATTTCGGGATTTCAACTGCTCCAGGATACGATTCAGTTTGTTGTTTGTGCATTATAAATACTTCAAAATCAAAGCAATCAAATCAGCCTGATATGTGTGTGCTTCGCTGCAAGGATCTGGCTGATATTTCCCATTACATGAAAAAGGTGTTTTAAGCTTTAGAGCTGGTTGAGTGTGTCTTGAGGCCTACTTGTGTTAGTTATTCAATCAGTCTTGAAATGTCACTTGTCAATTGCTATTGTTAAAAGTACCTCTTCTGATTCCCTTACTAATGTTAGATGTTTCTAGGCCTGCTAAGGATATGTAAGTAAACTCAGATACATGATCTGTGCACTATGGCTTACTTGCCTCTTAGGGATTTGGCCTACTTAAGCATGGTTACTAGGGCATTTGTGGGCCTACACAATGAATTGCACATATGTGTTTCTGTTTTCTTTATAATGTGTAGCTTTTCACCAATACCTTCAAAGCTTTCATTTGCATGTCTGTCAAGGGTGTTGGATGTACTCCCCAGCATTCCCCCCTTTCGTCCCATCAAAGACAAATCTCTTCATGTTTTCTTTATTTTTTTTATATTGTTCTTGTTGCCAGTCATATATAGTTTTGGGCACCCATATCATATATGTATTTCTTAAATCCCCCTCCCACCTAGCATAATCCCATGGGTTACATCCTAAACAATTGCAGTCTCCATCTGCAGTGGGGTCTTCGGAGCACTCACAATAATTTTTGTGGATCAGGGGGTAGTGACCAAAGGGTACCATCTGAGACTATGCAGTGATCCATTGGGTACATTCGAATTTCTCCTACCTTTGGTTCTGGATCAATTTGGCAGCTTTCATCTTTCCAAGGCATAGTTTCATTACCTGTCATAACTCCAAGGAGGTTAGATGTATTTCCATGATACACACAACAGGTTATTATTATTTGTTAGAGACACCAGATTATTATCAGAAGTATAAGGATAGGAAACACAACTTAACAGAAGTTAATAAGCCACTGGGGCATCCATGAGGTAAGGACAGACAACCAAGTTTCATCTTTAGCAATCCCCCCTGCTGCTTTAACATCTGCTTTCAATGTGACCATTTATTTGATTGTGAAAGTCACAGATACCACCTTCCATTGCTCTGAGCACCATTCCATTTTGGAGTGCCCTAAATCTTAGGGCACAAAGCTTCTCCCTTATTGCATTGAGTCTATGTTCAGTGGCATTCGATAGTTGCATCAGGTTCCAACAGAGCATTTGGAACCACTTTGAATTGGTTGCAGTTTGTATTCCAGGAGCCAACAACGTAAAAACTTCTTAGTACTGAAGAAGAGTCTATATTGTAATGATATCTACTCCAGGGCCTCCTCTGCTTCCTTTGAAAGTAGTTAGATTGCGTATTGCTTGTTGCTGTTTCTGAGTACATTTTTCTTGTAGTTGTCAGGGTATTGCATGGGACTGGTGTTGTTTCCTTAGCAATTCTACATGCCTTTCAGGGATTACCAACACAGGGGCATGCAAAGTCACTAGGGGGTAAAGTCTATTCCAGGAGGGTGTCAAATAAAAATATGCCTTGGCGCCACACTGCCACAGGAAGTCCATGATGGTGTCTGTTCCTTTGTTTAGTGCTGGCATCACACATGTTTGATTGCAGTTGTTATTGGATCCAACTGGCATGCTTCCTTTGCCCCTGAAACAACAAGAAAATCAAATGATTTTCTGTACTTTAAAAGGTTGTTCATGTTGATGTAGACAGGTCAATTTATTTACATGCAATGCCCATATATTTCTACAGCTTTCATCGGTTTTCATGAATTTCTTCTTCTGCTTATCCCATTAGTCCCTCTGCATTAAACACTGCTTGCTCCTTGACCCATTTCCTGTTCCAAAATGTTGCTTCTTCTATGAACATCTATGGTTTTGCAGGACACTGTTTTTCGTCATATTTCCCTGTCCTCTCACATTCACTTTGGATCTCTTCTCCATTTTTATTTCACACATTATCAAAGGTGCCAAGCACTGTTCCTCTAAAGTTGGCACTTCCTTGGATAATTACAGTCTGCTGGTGCCAACTGATTATGGGATGAGCCCACATATGTAATAAGACTCATTTTTCTCGGCACTACTAATGGCTTTCATTAGATCATACCACACATTTGTACCATCTGAATGATGTACGTCTCATGTGAATGATGTACGTCTAGCACGTTATTATTTGCCTCTGCATTCAATTGTCTTTTCTTTCAGGTCACAATGTTACCTCTAAGAGTGACTACATTTTCTACTTTCATATCATTATACATATTAACTCTAATACCTACTTTTATTAATTGCATTAGTGCAAAATAAAGAAGAAAAGAGAAAAACAGACCATAATGGGCCTTATTATACGTTTGCTGGTCCGGTAACAACAGCACCGGTAAGCTTGCCGGTACTGTAGTTACAGCACCGGTAAACTACGAGTCTGCTTGTGGGTGCCTTCACGCCCGGCATGTCTGACCTGGCAGGCGTACCAGCACCCGCGAACAGAGCTTGTCGGATGCACCGGCACCATTCACGTATGGTGCCGGTGCATCTGACCTCCCCATTCCCATTGAGCCCTATGGGGCTTAAATGGGAATGAGGAGCATTTTATTCTGGTGCCTGCAAATGGGCAATTACCGGGTCCCACGGGCCGTAATGACCCCGTAATTGCCCATTTGCGAGCGGCACCAAAAAAATGATACCGGCAGCAGCTGTGCCGGTTTTACCGGCATGGCTACGGCCGGTGTCATAATCAGGCCCAATATTTCCATATAAGCATATTTTTTACATTCCTATGATTGTTCATTTTGACTTCATAAGTACTGGCTGCTGCACTTACTCTGCTATGCCCAAAAGGTTTCATTCTTCTAATGTACTTCCTCATAGTCTTTTAAAATTACTCAACTTTGGCTGCTGACTCTTGTTCAAGGTTCAACGACTGTTTCTCTTCAATGCTGTGGTGCTGCGGGGGTGTATTTTCACAGATCAGTCAGTTGCACCCAGGCATAGCGATCTTTTAGTTTTGCTAGAGTTGGTGTGGCTCTCTCCACTTTGTAGGGTCCTGTGAACTTTGGCTGATTCCAATGCTGTGTCTGCGGTCTGTCGTAGACTCTGTCGCCGGGTTGACATTGACAAGGTTCTTCTGTTGCTTTGTCTTTGTTTGTCTGTTGGGGCCAGATGGCGCACTTTGATGTACATCTCAGAAGATATAAGCTTTGCATAGGTTGAAATATTCTTGAGATATACACTCAATTCTTCCCCAACAAATCTGCATTTCTATCTACATCAGACACTGTTCAAGTGGGCACAGCTGGTGTATGCATCCTCCTTCCTGTTACCACTTCATTGGGGTGAAAGGTGATGGTCCTTGCTTGGCTGGTTGCGCAGATTAAACATGGCTAATATCTGGTAAAAGATACAGCTTTCTTAAGCGTATCACAAAGCTTGGCTAACTGTATTTCAAGCAAACTATTGAATTGCTCCACCACCCCATTTGCCTACAGATGGTAGGCTGTACACAGTCTGTGTCTGAGGCCTAGCATAACCTCATTAAAAATGTGTTTACAATGTGGGGCCCGTTGGATCTCAGTACTTCACAATTTCCCCATCTGGGGAACACCTCCCTTATGAGGAATCTGGCTGCAGATTTGGCATCTGCATTTGGCATACTGGTTGGCCTCCTTCCCTGGTCCCAGGACATCTAGAGTGCCCATGCCTGAATCCCAGGCTAATCCCATAGTTCTGTCCTGCAGTGCACCACAGAGATCATGTCTCTCGACCCTGTTGTTCAATATTTTTATAAGACCCTTCATTGGTCTTTTGGATGATCTGGGTGTCCAATTTGCCAATTATGCAGATGACAATCAGATTATCTTTGAAATATCTGGAGTGTACTCTAAGGATACAAATACAGTAAATCTAGTTTACCTTAAAATTCAGATCTGGATTGCGGAAAATTCTATCTCCCTTAATGACTCTCAGACCAAGCTTCTTATCATAATGTCAGATCCTCGCCTGAAGAAGCTCCATAACCAATGCTCTCACTTTGATATTGCGGACACTATCATTGCTGTCTGCAAATCAGTAAAAACACTTTGGGTGTGTCTTGATAGTGAATTATCTATCACAGCTACATTCATCATGTGGTCACGTCATCAAGCTGCTTCATCAGATTAGGCCTTATCTTTCTATTGCCAATAGAGCGCTCTTGGCATCATCGTTTGTGAACTCACGGTTAGACTATTGTAACAGTCTACTACTAGGCACTTCACAAGTTCAAACTCCACCGCCTTCAGAACACTCAAAATGGGGCTGTGAGAGCAGTCTTCAGGCTTTCTAGGAGTGACAACGTAACTGTTTTTAGGAGGAAACTGCACTGGCTTCCAGGCAGGCAGAGAATAAGGAATAAGATATTGGGCCTCATTACGACCCTGGCGGAACGGGTTAAACGGCGCCGTAAAAGGCTGCGGCGCCATTCAACCTGTTCCGCCACATTACAAGGTCCCCTCGCGGGACACGTTAAGCATGCCTGGGAAAACCAGGCGTGCATACCGGGACCCGCGAGGGGAAGAGGGAGCAAACAACGGGCCATCTCGTAATGGCCCGTTGTTAACTCCCTCTCCCATTCCCATTCAGCCCTATGGGGGCTGAAATGGGAATGGGGATGAACCGTGTCCGTGTCCTCGATTGAGGAATTACCGGGCCATCCGAACTCGGAATGGTCCGGTAAGTCCTCATTCCGAGGACACGGACACGGATGCGGTTTTGCAGGCACCCATGCCGCAAATTGCGGCATGGCTACCGGCATAACTTGTAATGAGGCCCATTGTCTCTTGCCTTACTTCACAATTTCCCCATCTGGGGAACACCTCCCTTATGAGGAATCTGGCTGCAGATTTGGCATCTGCATTTGGCAGACTGGTTGACCTCCTTCCCTCGTCCCAGGACATCTAGAGTGCCCATGCCTGAATCCCAGGCTAATCCCATAGTTCTGTTCTGCGGTGCACCACAGAGATCATGTCTCTCGACCCTGTTGTTCAATATTTTTATAAGACCCTTCATTGGTCTTTTGGATGATCTGGGTGTCCAATTTGCCAATTATGCAGATGACAATTAGATCATCTTTGAAATATCTGGAGTGTACTCTAAGGACACAAATACAGTAAATCTAGTTTACCTTAAAATTCAGATCTGGATTGCGGAAAATTCTCTCTCCCTTAATGACTCTCAGACCAAGCTTCTTATCATGGTGTCAGATCCTCGCCTGAAGAAGCTCCATAACCAATGCTCTCACTTTGATTATGCGGACACTATCATTGCTGTCTGCAAATCAGTAAAAACACATTGGGTGTGTCTTGATGGTGAATTATCTATCACAGCTACATTCATCATGTGGTCATGTCATCAAGCTGCTTCATCAGATTAGGCCTTATCTTTCTATTGCCAATAGAGCGCTCTTGGCATCATCGCTTGTGAACTCACGGTTAGACTATTGTAACAGTCTACTACTAGGCACTTCACAAGTCAAACTCCACCGCCTTCAGAACACTCAAAATGGGGCTGTAAGAGCAGTCTTCAGGCTTTCTAGGAGTGACAACATAACTGTTTTTAGGAGGAAACTGCACTGGCTTCCAGGCAGGCAGAGAATAAGGAATACGATATTGGGCCTCATTACGACCCTGGCGGAACGGGTTAAACGACGCCGTAAAAGGCTGCGGCGCCGTTCAACCCGTTCCGCCACATTACGAGGTACCCACGCGGGACACGTTAAGCACGCCTGGGAAAACCAGGCGTGCATACCGGGTCCCGCGATGGGAAGATGGAGCAAACAACGGGCCATTTCGTAATGGCCCGTTGTTTACTCCCTCTCCCATTCCCATTCAGCCCTATGGGGGCTGAAATGGGAATGGGGATGAACCGTGTCCGTGTCCTCGATTGAGGAATTACCGGGCCATCCGAACTCGGAATGGTCCGGTAAGTCCTCATTCCGAGGACACGGATACGGATGCGTTTTTGCCGGCAGCCATGCCGCAAATTGCGGCATGGCTACCGGCATAACTTGTAATGAGGCCCATTGTCTCTTGCCTTTAAATGCCAGAATAAGCAAGCACCTCTCTGTATATTCAGTAGACTATCATTGAAACTCTCCTGTCATGCGTTGCACCCCTCTGATGTCTCTCAGCTAACTCACCACACTTTCACTTGAAAGAATTTGGAGACACTACCTTTGACTTCCAGGTTACGTGGGAATAAAACACCTTTCCATCTGCCATTAAAACATCTCACTCTTTAACAATTTTTACGAAATGTTTAACAACTCTTCTCTTTAATCTGGCTGACTAACTTCTTCCTGTTGATTGATCTCTCTGTGCTCTCGCTGCCTTTCTTTTCTCTCGCTTGCTGCGCTCTGAGGCCTTCTGACGTGTAGCACCCTACACAAAAACTAAAACAAATCAAGAAATAAAGAAATGCACGCAGGCTCCTGCCTCTATCCACTGAGTATATTGGCATATGACTACTAATACATACCTGTATGTGCTGCGCCTTTTTACCATGTATTTATCAAAATAATCTACGTGGACCTCTTTGAAGGGCCGTTTTGGGTGGGGCAGTGTTGCTTTCAGTATCTTCAGTGTGTACCCAGGATGAAAATGGTGGCATATGGTGCAGTTTGCCACACATTTTCCGACTTGTTTGGCCAGATCAGGCACAAATCAGTATTCACTGATGTCAGCAGCAATGTGCTGCTTTGGTGCATGTGTGGGAAAGTGAAGCTGCTCCAAGGCAACAATTAATAATTCTATGGACAGTATGACTGTTCTCTTTTGTCTCCATACAATGTCAGTGGAAGAGAGGGCACATCCCATTATTACCTATAATGCTTTTTCTTCTAGTGCGGCTCTTTCTTGGAATTTAATGATATGCTCTTTTGATAAGGCACTGTAAACCTCTGATAATCATTCTTGTTGTACTCCTCTAGTAAGGGCATTTATTTATTTATTTATTTATTTATTTATTTATTTATTTATTTATTTATTTATTCACATTTGTTAAGAGTGCATCAGCCCGGAGGCGTCTTGGCGCTGGTTACAGACATTTATACTTGGTTACAGGATTGATGAACATTTGCAGTCATATATACAAAACAAGTAGTACTGCATACAGGTCAGATGAAGAGGAAGGTTTTGAGTTTTTTGCGGAAGGTGAAGAGAGAGTTTTCAGTTCTTATGTCAATAGGTAGGGTGTTCCAGAGTTTAGGGGCTAAGTAAGGGAAGCCTAATCCTCCCGCTTTGGAACTGTTAATGAGGGGTATGTGTAGAAGGTTGGTGTAGTGAGTTCTGGTCGGTCTGGAGTGAGTGGGTTTGGATAAGGTTTGAGCAAGATAAAACGAAGCAGTGAGGGAGAGGCATTTCTGTGTGAGGCAGAGGATTTTGAAGCTGAATATGTTCTTTAACGGGGAGTCAGTGGGCTGCCTGTCTGGCCAGGGTGATGTGTTCCCTTTTGGGTAGGGTTAATGCTGCTCTGAGCGCATTGTTTTTCATGATTTGGAGTCTATTTAGATTATGATTGGAGGTACCTGCTAGGAGGGTATTTCAGTAGTCCAGTTTGGCCCCAATGGTAGCTCTAGCAATGGAGAGGCAGTTGGGCTTGGATACGTAAGGTTTTACTGAGTTTATGAGTTTAATAGTGTGTGCTGAGGCAGAGGTGATGGCGCTGACCTGCCTGGACATGGATAGTGTGGAATCTAGGTAGACGCCTAATGTCTTTACTGATGTAGAGACAGGGATGATGGTGTTATCAATGGTGAAGTTGGAGTACATATTGGCTAGCTTGGCTAGTGTTGTTCTTAGGCCAAAAATGATGCTTTCGGTCTTATCTCCATTGAGACACAGGCCATTGGCTGCCATCCAGGCCTGGATGGTGGTGTGGATTGAGTGAAGTGCTTGGGCATCTGTAGTGTAGGAGCTAGTCGGTGGTAGGATTACTTGAGTATCATCAGCGTAGTTGGTATACATGATGCCCAGGGTGTCAAGCTTGTCAAAGAGAGGCTTTGTGAACAAGTTGTATAGAATAGGTGCAGTGCATTAGCCCTGCAGGACTCCACAGTGGATGGTGGTGGGGGCAGCATGGGCTGTGTCTGAAAATACTTTCATTGCCCTGCCCTCTAGGAAGGATGTAATCCAGTGCGTGGCTTCTTTGGAAAAGTTGGCTGAGTGGGTAAGGTGTGATGTGAGATTTTTGCGATCTACAAGGTCGAAGGCAGCTGAGAGGTCTAAGAGTATCAGGAGGGCAGGCTTGCCTTTATCCATGATTTGGGTGATTTGTTTTTTTAGGTCTATCAGCGCTGTTTCCATGCCATGTCCTTTGCGAATCCCTGATTGTCTAGATCCAAGAATTGAGTGGGTTTCAAACAAGTGTTGGATTTGGCAGTGGGTGGCTTTATCCATGATCTTAAGGAGGAATGGCACAGTGGTTATGGTTTGTAGTTGTTAGATTGTGAAGTGTCTAGGGTGTTTTTTTTTTTAGAAGGGCACGTACCCACACTTCTTTGAGGCTGGCAGGGATGATTCCGGTTCTGAAAGAGGCATTGATGAACACTGTTATGAGTGGGACAAGGAGGTCTACGCAATCCTTGATAAGTTTAGGGGGACAAATGTCTCCTTTACACATAGAGGGTTTAAGGTTTTTGAGGATATTGGTGACTTCCAGTTCTGAGATGTCTTTGAATGAGAAGAGAGGTTTGGAGTTGGTTGAGGGGGGAGAGGGGTCAGATTGTTTGGGTGCGAGAGTGTCAGCTAGGGCTTTGTGATGATCCATGATTTTGTTTTGAAGGAGATCTATCATGTTCAGCATGGTGGCTTGAATACTGGCGCACCAGGCTTCGTCTTTATTGATCTTATCTGGTGTCGTGGGGTGAAAATAGCAAAGATTTGTTTAGATTGAGATTTAGCATTGGTGGTATGGACATTAAAGGAGTTGGCTTTAGCGTTGGTGATGGTATCTTTGTATAGATAGGAGATTTGGGAAAAGTTGTTTTTAGTATCCTCGCTCAGGTGTGCTAGCCAGTTTTTTAGAGCTTCTCTTTTACGGGAGCGTAGGGATTGTAGTTCATCAGTGAACCACGAGTTGTGTAGAGTTTTTTTTGCCTTTTTTGGGTTCAAGTGGCGCTATGGCATTAATGGCTGTTGATAGAGCATTGTTGTAGATGTCAGTTAAGGTGTTTGGGTTGTTGGAGAATGTGGGGCTAGTGCTGGGATGTTAAGGTGTGAGCGGAGGCTGTCTTCTTTGAGATTTTTGGAGCTTCTCACCCGAGTAGGGGGGGCAGGGGTGAAGCTTTTTGTGCTGGAGAATGTGGGTAGGGTGAACTCAATGCAATGGTGATTGGTCCATGGTAGTGCTGAGTTAGTGATGAAGGAGGTGAGGCAATAGTGGTCAGCGACCCAGTCGAGGTTGCAGCATTTGGTATGTGTGGGGCCAGAGACTTTTTGTGTAAAGCCTAGTTCGTTAACTTCCTTGATGAGGGAAGTGGCAGCTTTGTCTTTGGGGTCATTAGAACTGAGGTTAAGGTCACTGAGAAATAGGGTTTTGGTGGAGCTTTTGATGTTGTTGCTTAGTAGATGAAAGAGGTCTCCCTGGAAGTCCGATGGGAGACCAGGTGGATGATAGAGTACATGGATGTTGATGGTTCTGTTGGGGGACAGTGCAGGCTTAGCAGATCGGATGTCTGAGTTGCTGTCACAGGGATGAGTGATGGGTCTGAGGGAGAGTGTATCTTTGGAGATGAGAGCTACCACACCTCCTAAGCGGGCTGGTCTATCTTGCCTTAAGATAGTATACCCTGGTGGGAGTGCAAGAGCAATGGAGGGTCCTGATGCTTCATGAAGCCAAGTTTCCATAATGGCTAACAGGTCGAGGTTAAGGCTGCCTAGGAGATCATACATTTCTAGGGCATACACCGAAAGTGAGCAGAGGTTAAGGAGGGCACATTTGAGGAGAGGAATGGGTGTAGTGTTGGGCTTAGAGCTGATGAGATGTTTGGCTGTTTCTGTGGTAGTGGGGGGTGTGGGTCCACGCGGTGGTGGTGGTGATGGCGTGCAGTTGAATGAGGGTGAGTGTTCGGTGTGTGGGGTGCCATTGATGGTGGAACGTGATCCTAAGCGTAGATTGCAAAGTGCTGTGGCTGTAGGGAAGCCGCTGATGTGAAGTGGTAGGGTGCGGCTTCTGAGTCTGAAGTGTCTGAGGTTAAGTGAGCAAGAGGTGGCAGTGGGTGTGAGGGTGGGAGTCAGTGTGGGAGTGTGAGTGGGCATGATAGGACATAGGACATATACGCTTCCTGTTTTGCTTCTACATCCGCAGCTGCTATTCCGCATGAAATCACGTCTTTCCCTTTGGAGTGCGATGCACACTTCACAATAGCTACATGAAGGGATCCTTTTAATGCTTCTATTAGTCTAGTTAACAAGATTGCATACTGGACTGGTGACCCATCTGCTATTCTGTAACCTCTTCTCTCCCGCTGAATAATCTGAAATATACTGCATATGTCATGTATGCCGAATCGGTAAAGACATCATCGTCTGCTGATGCTTCTAGTGCTTCTATGAATGCTATAAGTTCCACTGCTTGTGCTGAATAGTGGGAGGGTAATCTGTTTTGTGTTACTATTTGGAATTCGTATTCTTGGTCCTTCACATATTTTATTACTGATGGCCCTGTGTGTCTCTAGCCACACTCCTGATCTATGATTGATGATCCATCTACATAGAGCACTTCTCCTGTGTGCTAGTAGAAGAAATGACATCCGTTTGAACAGTGAATGCGCCCTCCAATAATGTTTTTTCAAAAGGTATGTTGTATGGAGAGACAGAATAGTGCTGCAACCTGGACTTTCTCAGAGGCTGGCTTGGGCTTTGTCAACATGCAGAAAAAAAGTTTAGGAAGTGCTTGGGTTACGCTTTTTCTTAAATAAACACAGTGCAAATCTTAAGTGTTACAATGGGGGTCATTCCGAGTAGGGAGCTAAGGGTTAACGGTCACCGTTAACAAGACCGGTGCCGTTAAACCCTTACCGCCCTATTCCGAGTTCCCTTTGCGGGTTGGTACTTAACGACTGCTTTTTGCAGGCGTTAAAAAACCAACCCGCAAAGGGACCTAGGAGCTAATTACGGCACCGTAATTTACAGTGCCATAATTAGCGCCTTCCCCATTCCCATTGAGCCCTATGGGGCAAAAACGGGAATGGTGAAGGGTCCTTGGTGAATGGGGAATTACCGGCCCTGCCAACCTTGGAATGGGGCGGTAATTCCGCCATTCACCATGGCGGAGTCGGAAAAATAACGGCGTCAACCAAGGTGCTAATAGCGCCTTGGTTAACGCCAGGGTCGGAATGAGGCCCAATGTTTTAATAATTTTCAAGGAAAGAAACAGTGATCTGTATCTGATAGCTTTTGGTTAAAAGATTTTCACTGTAGCCTCGCTCTTTGAAATTGATGATTGTTTGAGAAACTCACAACAGAATACAACCAATCAAGCATCAACCTCTTGGATGTTACCATCTATATTCACATCTATATTCACAACAACATGATTCATACAACACTATATACAAAACCAACTGCAGTCAACAATTTACTACATGCATCATGCAATCATCAAAAACATGTCATCCGTAATATCCCTTTTGGAAAAATGTTAAGGATCAAAAGAAATTGCACACAAAATGAAGAATTTATCAAACATGTGTCTCAAACAATCATCAATTTCAAAGAGAGAGGCTACCGTGAAAATCTTGTAACCAAAGCTATCAGATACAGATCACTGTTTCTTTCCTTGAAAATAATTAAAACATTGTAACCCTTAAGATTTGCACTGTGTTTATTTAAGAAAAAGCGCAACCCAAGGACTTTATACACTTTTTTCTGCACTTATCCTGTTCCAAGAGGGGTACTCACACACCGTACTGTATTCATTAGATTCTCCTTCATATATTGCACAGTCATGAACCTCATCTTGTGGTCCTACTGGTTTGGTTTTGAACATTGCTGGGTTGACTGTGTGACATTTCACTATAGTGATGGCTGGGTTTTTGTATTGTTTATTTATAAAGCACTTATACACAACATGAATGCCTCAAAGTGCTCCAAGATGGGAGGGGAACATGGGATATAATCATTCATAAGGCCCTGGAAATTTCAGAATGATATACAATAATAATAATAGTCAGAATTACTTCATACCCACTTGCTCTCTGGTTGTTGAGTGTTGATTTGTTTTTTTTCTGAAATGTAAAACACTGTGTGCTCAACATATAAAGTGAGTGGACCTCCCATAACTATGGTGGCAGACCTTTTTACAGCAATTGCCGCAGCAGCTAATGCTTGCTTGCATGGGATGTGGCCTGCATTACTAGATCTAAAAGACTGCTGTAGTAGGCCAATGGCTTGTGTTTTCGTGATGATCGCAGTGTGAGTGCTGCTGTCCATTTGAGTGTGAGAATAGGAAAACATTTTGTTTTAGTCTGGGGTTGCTAGTACTGGTGCACTGCTGATATTCCAAATCATTCTGCCATTTATTCTGTCCATTCCAGTGCACCTTTCATATTCTGTGTCTCCTTGAGGGCCTGCAATAGTTGTCTGACAAGTTCCGAGTAATCAAATACCCATGTTCTGCAAAGATTACACAGGGTAGGAATGTCTGCCTCTCTCTGACTGTTTGAGGATTCAATGGGTTTCTCACTGCTGTGTTTCTGTCTGGGCTTATCTTTCTTGCTTTTGAGAAAGTGATCTGTCCGTAATGTACTACTTCCTTTTGACAGTACTGTTATTTGTCTTTGTCCACCGTGTAACCTTTGTCTGCAAGTATCATCAGGAGTTGTACTGTGTATTTTCTGCACTGTTCCTCTGTGGTGTTGCACAGTAATAGGCAATCTACATATTGCAGCACACACTAGCCTTGTGGATGTTTCCTAGGTCTATCTGAAGGACCCTGTTGAAAATACTAGTAGATTCAGAGTACCCCTAGGCAACCAAGTGTGTGTGAATCTCTTTCCACAGTATGATTGGGAATCTGGATGTAGTGGTATTGTGAAGAATGCATTCTTAAGGTCAATTACAGTGAAATAGCATCAGAGGTTATCTTGAACAGTATGGATGCAGGGTTTGGCACTAATGGATATTCTGCTTCTGTTATGTCCCGATCACCATCGGTTTCCCAATCATTCTCAATCTCTTCCTGCTCGTCTTCACGCTCAATCACTTCAGATATGTATTCTACTTCCTGTTTCTCTGGCTCATCTGTATCTACTTTCACATCTTTTATCACAGCCATATGCAATTTCAATAGTATTTCTCCTGCTGCCCATGTCTCGGCGTCTATCATAGAGCGCAGCCCTTCCCTTTTTCTTGTCACCCTTTGTAAATCCTCTTCTGTCTTGTGGATCGCTGCTTCATAATTCCTAATGCGCTTTATTTTCTAATTTTACTGTTGCAGGGTCTTGTCTGTTACTCGGTGCACTTGCTCATTTTACTGGATTCATTTCTGAATAAACTGGGGGTTTGTATTGTTTTTTTTTTTTGTATACACTACTGCAGGTTTTAAGGGATAAAATCCAGTTGTGAGTTGGGTGCTTTTCTCTGAGGGTATTTGTGGTGCCGACTGTGCTGGCGTCAGAGCCTTTGTCATTCTTGTAATATATGGATGGGACGGTCCTGCTCTGCCTTCTCTATTTTCCTTTCCTTTATTTCCGCCATCACTTTTTTCATACAATTTCCACAATTCTAATATGCTGTCTCTTTTTCAGATTCTTACCCTTGTAAATAAATGGATATACATGTGCCCAGGGTGGGCAACACACACTGCCCCATGCATTGGGGGGCCATTCCAATGTTTTCTGGTGGCCCTCTCCCCCGCCTCACCCCAACCCAAATGGATGGGGGGGAATCACATGTACTCCTTCTTAGGGGCAGATTCAACTAGCAATCTGCCCCCATGGAGTGCCACATGAGGTGCCCCCCCATCCATTTCGGGTGGGCAGAGAGGGGCACCCACCTTTCAACTAAAAACATCCATGGTGGTTTAGTGGCCCCACACACCCACCCAAAACAAGTTATATATATTTTTATTGTTGTTTTGAATCTTTCTTAGGGGCAGATGGGCATGTGTGTGTGCAAGTCTATGCAAATAGGACAAGCAGACTCGTCCTTAGCACTTTTGCGCTTAATACCCAGAGGTTTCTAAACACGGCCTGTGGATCGAACATGTGTTGTTCTGCATCGTTTCGCTTCCAATGTGAACACGTTGCCCCTGCACTATCTTCCCGAGACACATGCATATACTTTCTTTTCACCTTGCTTACCCTTTTAGTACAGTACTGCATGCTCCTGATCACTATGCATCCTTGAAACTGTATGTGAATATTTTTCAAGAAGAAACATGAATGATACTCTTCGTGGTTATTTGAGCACCAAGCTGGCTTCGTATGATATTAATCCTGCGATATTGGCACGCTCTGGGTTTTTCCAGGCATGTGTATGAAGCACTAGGATGCAGACTCATGTATATGTCTTGGCCATTTCACAATGTATCTGTTCCGATTTCTGAATTAGTATGTGTACCCTCTTAAGAATTCGTTCCAAGTGAGCCAAAATCATTGCATGCAATTCATGTCCTGTCCTGGAACATGTCTTTTGGTTGACCATTTTAGGTCTGTATTAATACAGGCAAATTCATGCATCTTAACTCACCTAAACAAAACGTGGTTGAAAGATGTAATGGAATATCCTCCGATTCATAAAGATGCTATAGCAAGACTTTGCCTGAAAAGATTATGCCTGAAAAGTAAAACTAACAATATTTTGCCACTCCTTATCCAGACATCCGTGTTTAAAAATCTCTCTGGGGGATTTCCATCGGAGGGAAAGTGGTTATCATCTGCGGTGAAACTGGTGGGCCACACTTGGGTGCAATTTCATAATTTCACACTTTGGATAAACTATGTGAGTTCATGCTATGAATAGCACCTTCTGCCATTCCTAACGGAGCAGTGATTTTTATGTTAAATAAACCCTGCTTTCTGTTTCCCTGAATTGTGAATTGCAAAGATACTTAAATAATCTCTAATTGTTACAGTTGATGCCTTTTCTTCTTTCGGGGAACTCTCTTTAATGCACATACCCTTTTTGAGAGTATTTGGTAAATGTGTTTAGCATTGTGAGAGTGCTTTCTTTCTGTTTTCTGCAGTAGAGGAACAAGTATATAAAATAATAGACAGTTGTAGCAATTTGGCATCTAGCCAGCGAAGAAAGGGAGGAAATTAATTGTTGTGAATTGTGAAATTTATTGGACATATGGATACAGTAATGTCCAATAATGTGTGCTATTCATTACATTGACGGAACAGATTTTGAATCCATTCCGAATTTGGCAGTAATTTGGCAGTAAATCTGCCGAACTACCGCCAAGTGAAATAACCGTTACCAGCACCTGGTCCCGTCGATTTAACACAGGATCACAAAAGGTAGTAGGTGTTTTAAGTCCCCATTTGTTGGAGGCCAATGGATTCCATGGCGATTTTTGGCGGAATTACCACTAGTAAAAATTGGTAAAAACTGTGAATCAGGCCCCTTGCAATATACAGGGTAATTCATGGAATAAATGTGCACTGAAAACGGGGCACAAGCGTGAAAAATGCAGCACACGCGTGCAAAACGGGTGCAAGTGCACGTTCACTGATTCATGGCACACATTCCGCGTGGCTTACCCGTGACCTGCGCCGAATCCGCGCGGGCTGTACACGTCATTGTGCCATCAGGAACGCTCTGCGCGAGACGCCCAGAGAAGGCGCACACTGTCCAGCGCACACACCTAAAAAGGGGGCAGAACACGTGGAATGGGGAACAACACACGGAAATGTGGGCGTAACCGGGGATGTTTCGCAGCAAAATCCCTGCAACGCCCACATGCGTGCTAACAACACGTATTCATGGAAACGAACAGGGCTAACCGGCGCACAGCAAAAGACGAGCAAACCCGGAAACACGTACGCCAGGCGAAAGCTGGCATAAGCCCCCCCGCTCAGCAAAAAAGTGCGCGCAAACAACAAACAAATGTATACAGCTATGATGAACAAACCATTCCTCGCAGCAGTGATCGTGGGACACACGCAGGAGGAGTAGGATAGCCAGCCCCCGCATTTTGTTTACCTAGGACCAGCCTTTTTGGGATGCCTGATGACCAGGTCTATGGCAGGTATAGGTTTCCACCTCATATCATCCTATACCTGGTCACTGAGTGGGAGGATGACCTCACATCACCCACCCTGTGCTCCCAAGCACTGATCCCCTTGGATAAGGTGCTCAATGTACTGCATGTTTTGGCCACTGGGTCATTTCAGCAGACAACTGCCATAGTTGGGGGCATCTCACAGTCCACGCAGTCACGCTGCCTACACCAGGTGTTGGCAATCCTGACTGCACACCCCTCAGTCCGCAGGCACATATACATGCCCAGAACACCTGCAGAAAGGCAGGGTGTTGGTCCAGGACTTTTACGGGGTGGCACATTTCGCAAAAGTGCTTGGTGCCATTGATTGCACCCATGTGGCCCTACGTCCATCTAGGGCCACTGAGCACATCTATTGCAATCGCAAGCACTGGTATTCCATCAACGTGCAGGTTGTATGTGATGCCAACGGAATCATCATCTCTGTCTATGCAAACTATCCAGGGTCCACCCATAATAGTTTCATAATCAGAATGTCACCCCTAAACCGAGCCCTGGAAGCTGGGAGGCATGGCAACACATGGCTCATTGGTGAGTACAAATACCTGTGCACATGCATGTCACACACAGACAAATAGACAAACCCAACTAATAACAACCATTATCACCTCACCGGGGGACAGTGTCTACCCTCTGAGCACCTATATGATGACGCCAATACCGAACCCCACCACACCACCCCAGGTAAGATACAACGCAGCCCATATTTCAACCAGGGCCATAGTGGAGCACACATTCAGAGTGCTCAAGTCATGTTTCCGCTCCCTTGACTGCTCTGGTGGACAGCTATCATATACTCCCCCAGTAGTGTGCAGGATAATTGTGGCAGAATGTGTCCTGCACATCGTTGCAACATGGCAGGGCATACCGGTGGACATGGTGGTGCCCCCACATCCCCAACCACATGCACGGCCGCTGCGCATGGAAGGGGAAAGGGCACATGGCGAGGCATCCCGTACCCAGCTTGTGGCACAATTTTTCACCTAATATCCCACCCCTGCGGAGTGCACACAGGCCTGGCACATTCCAGGTGACAATCAATTATGACAAAGGGACAGTCAACTGTCACAACCTTACCACCCTGAGAATGTGTCCTTGGAAGTGCTACATTGTGTGCATCCCTAGTTACTTAAACAAACCCAATCCTGTGTGACCAAAAGGCACACATTCAAGGTTCAGAACCCACTGTCCTCTTGCAAAACAGCACATCCAAATACTGGTATGTCACCTAAACCCTCCCAGGACCCCATGCCACCCGCCCGACACACCATGCCATGGCATGCAATGTGAAAACTCCAAAATGAATACACAGGACAAAACTGTCACAAAGAGCACTTTGACAAATGGAAATAGGCAAGAGACAACTCCCCCTGCCACATCAAAATCAAACTGTACACATGAACACCTATTTACCATCATAACATATCATGAACACCGGACCCGACAGTGACAATGTCAGACAGTTACCAATCACAATAGCATAAGTGTCTCAATGTGACAAAGCCACCACATGGACCCCTGCCATCCTGAGTGTGTGGCTGCAAGCAAAATGTGGCAGGGTACCGCATACATCATGAAGTGCATCAAAAATGGAGACAGACAAAGTAATACATCAAGATGTAACATGTAAATATGCACATTTATCAATATACAAACAAAAATGCATGTCAACCATGCACTGGAGAAACCATCATGAATCCCCACTGGTGGTGTATACACAGTTTGGAATTCAGACTGGCCACAGAAATGATGGAAGCCCAATGCCTCTGTGTAAGTTATTGTCACACGCTGCCATTCTTGCAGGCCCATGGAATGGGGAAGCAGGAGTGGCATATATATCCGGATGCCAAGCCACACAAACCAACACGAGACACGCCTATATGGGCCCAGCCAGAACACCCAGTGGATGCTTTCGGATGCCACAAAGCAACACACTGTTACATGAATGCACAAACGACAAAAAAAGAAAAGAAAAAGAAAAATGTCCATGGTCGACCAGGGGAAATGGGGGGCCACCCAGGAGGGAGGAGGTTCAGGGTGCACCTCAACACCCACATGGGTGGATGTTGAAAATAAAAAAAAACCTCCATGGACTCATGACCTGCACGGCTAGGCCATAGTGGGAGTTCTGTTGTCGCTGTTGTCACCCTTTGGTGGAATATCAGAAGATGTGCGTGTTAAGGGTGCCTGACCTTGCATAGCCCTGGCATGCTCCTCCATGGCAGCAAGCATGCGGGTCTGAAAGGTTTGGTTCTGTAGTATGATGATACTGAGGTCCCCATGCAGCACCTCGTGTGTAGCACAGAGTTCAGCCTGAAAGGTCTCACATATGGATTACTGCCTGCAAGCCCTCACGTGACACACAGACCTCCACATGGCTTGCATGGAGTTCAGCAGAGAGGGTGTGTGTCAGCAGTCCCATCTGCTGTTCCGACTGTGTACTCTGGGCCATCATAAGTGCAGCCAGAGTAGTTCTGAGGGAGGTGTTCTCTTCCCTCAGGGCATCCCTGTGGGCCACTGCCTCAGCAGCAATGGCTGTGCGCAGAGCCCCCAGTTCAGCCATCGGTCCCTGTTGGCGGTCAACGTGTCATGTCTGTGTGAGCGCCATGTGGACCGTGTTGCCTGCTGCTGGAGCTCCACCTGCCTTTCTGGGGGGAGAATGGAATCGGCCACCCTTTCCACTCCCTGAGCCATCATCTCACATGATGCCCCCTGTTGCTGTGCAATGGCATACATGGAATTCTCCCACACAGTATTACCCGGTGGCGCATGGCCACCGTGTTGCCGGACACCACACCTGTCAGGCCCAAGGAGACTTGGTCCTTGCTGTGCTGGCGCTGCCTGTGGCTGCAGGACTACATTCCTCCTTTGATCTGCTGCCCCAGGACCAGGAGCAAATTATGTGGAGTGTGACCCTGCATCCGTAACCGCCATAGGAGGACATGCCACCACTGACTGGCCCCTTGAAGGGTCTAGCCCCGCTGCAGGTGTGTTGGGCAGAACAGCATGCCAGAATCACTCAGCTGCGACAGCACATATGGTTCAACATTCAATTCTACATCAGATACAAAGAGATCCACAGAGGTGGACTTAGGGACACCCCTGGCAAGGATGGTCTGGAGGACCAATGGATGTTCATAGCTACCACACCATGGCCTACACTGGTGCCTGGTTGGGGTACTGAACACTCCACCCCCTCCGCCATTGCCTCATACTCCTCTGCTTCTGTTGCCTCATCACCTACACAAAATGAAAAGAAGACATGAGCACACATGTTAACAGCATGTATGACACACACAGGTATCACAATGTAGACAGCCAACACATGAAGCAGCCATGTTGTGGAAATCGAAATAAATTTGTACCTCCTATCGCATTGTTTGAATGTATGTTGGCCTACGCCAAGTTGTCTAAAAACATCGTGTACATAGATTCTGCGGCAAGGTCTTGACCTTAAATGTATTGTGTAAATCGCCATCATGGATTTAGCCGCCATTTTAGGTTCTCTTGTAGTGTGGAAGTCACCCTGAACAACAAAATGGAGGCCGAATGACATTTCGAGTGGGATTCTGACCGTTGTGACCTCCGCACACATGAATAAATAATATACCCGCAGGCCACTTGTTAGGGTCGCGAACTGAGACCTTGTCCTATCCCTGACCTATGTGTAAATGAACAACTGTATCAGCGGAACTGATCAAAAATGCATATATTATGGGATTGACCTGGCAACGAACCCTAGGTTTGGTTCTGAGAATGGTTAACCCACGAGGGGGGTTGTCCAGAGCTGGATAAAAAGTATAAAAACCCGAGTATCCCAACGTTCGGTCTCTCACACTAACACGGCGAACTACCGTTGATGGTTCGTTCTGTTACTCTGAGGGCCGAATAGCTATCCGTATGTCAATTGACTTTTGGTAATTGTGGTATCTTTGAATAAAGCGCTTTGTATGTCCTTTGTAACCTGTGTTGGTGTGTTTCCTTTTGGGCTTCCCGGCCCCATATCAATTTTTCTGTTTCCACAATGTCACACATGACACAAACCCAGGCATGCATGCAGTGACAATCAAATGGAAGGGGACCCTGAAAGCAGACATGGACGCATGTCAAAGTCAAGCCAACACATGTACTGCATGGTGCATAGCACCTTCATCACACACAAGCCTGGCCTGTCATAGACCTCCAACAAACATGATAGATGCCAACACACAGATGGCACATAGCATAGCCATGTCAGTACTGTCAAACAGACCCAGATGTCCCAGAAATGCACATGGCCCATGAATGAGCACTCATGGCCTCTGCCATCAGCACAGTCCGAGTGAGAGACCCTGCATCAAGGCCATAGGACGTCCCACACAGTCCATGTCTGGCAGAGTTGCAGAGGGAGGAGTGTATATTCACAGAATATCGGGAACAGGCCATTGCATTAGTCTGCCATGGGAATCACCAGTCCCATGGAGACAGTGAGCTGCTGGGGGTAGAGAGGCAAGGAAGGATGCCCCTGAGGAGGATTAGCTTGCAGGGTGACCTCACAGAGATGTCAGTCATGTAATGACAGAGGGCGAGATTTGAGTGGAAGCTCATCGCAGGTTACCCACAATCATATATTGGAGCAAGAACTTGGACAAGAGAGGCTGGCCAGTGATTGACATGGAAGGAGGGGGCAGGTGTGGTGATGAGGATTGCCTCTGTGTATAGCACATGGTTTGTATGCAGTCTGCATCTCAACAAGCAAGTATCAGTTAATCATCGCTTGGGTCACTCATGAATACATAGCCTGACCTGGCATTCAATCACAACACATCACCCAAACAAAATACACATGGCCTGGACACACACGCATGAACACTCACCAGACATTGTCTCATAATCCGGCATGCCTCCCACGCCTTGGATCTGACCCTCATTGATGAAGCCTCCAGCGATCTCCTCATGTAGAGTGAGTTCATCGTCCTCTTTTGGTGACCCACTGCCACTCACCAGAGTAGAGGCGTAATTAGCAGCATGCTTGTTTTTTGCTCGGCGTTGGAGGTCATGCCAATGCTTTGAGCAATCATCAGCTGTGCGCTTCTCACGTCCCAAGGCACTAATACGGTCCACGATGCACTGCCAGTGGGTCCTATCATCAGGTGTAGTTTTACACCATGCCGTCACCAGCATTTCGTGGCTGTGTGCCGCCACACAGCCCACAAGTGCGTCCAGTTCCATTTCATTGAAACTCTTCTTCCTTGATGTACTAGAGGCCTGAGCCGTGTCTGGGATCCTAGCCTGTACCACTGGAGCATGCTTCTTCCTCTTGGGAGGTGGTTCTGACCCTGAGTGGCTTCTGCCACTCCGGTCAGTAGGGGCTGAAGTGCAGGTTGACTGGCCACTGGAAGCAGGCAATGGCACAGCGACCGAAGGTCTGACTGCAGGCATTGACTGCTGGTGCTGTTGCCAGGACCCAGCGCCACAACAGCCTCGGTGGCAAGATCTGGGACCAACACATTCCTGGCCAGTTGACTCAGTGCCGGGATGGTGTCAGGTGCAGCTGCACCTATATCTTCCACACTCTCAATACTGACAGTGCTGCCACAGAACCATGTGACCTGGCGTTTGCAACCTTCACCACACGTGCCTTGGACTTCCTGACATGGAAGTCGGCCTATGAGTCATCCCCTGCCTGTTCCGTGACCAAAATGGGCCGGGATAGCAGACCCTATGCCGGGGTGGTGTCAGCTGCAGCTGCCCCTGCAACTTCCACTCCCTGCCTGCTTGTGACAGCTGATGGAACTGCTTGTCGGGCCTGACGGGTGCTGGGGATGGCAACATTAGCTGCATCTCCCTGGCCCGCTGGAGGGGGGCATAGCTGTCCCTGGATGGGCCTGGACACACTGCCCTCATGGACCACCCTGCCCACGTTGCCCAAATTTCCCACCTTGGCCACCCTGACCACATACCCTACCGCGGCCACCTCTGGGAGGTCACCCGGCTTTGCCTCCCTTACCACTTGGTGGCCTCCCAACCATGGCACTGATGGACTAGTGCGAATGGGAGGTGCAAACAACAATTGTCCTGGGCAATTGGGGTGAAGGGGGCAGGGTATGTGATGGAAAACGTACCCCTGTGCTCCTGCAAGGCTGCCAGTGACCCCTGGGGAAAAATTACGTGTCACGCAATGCTCAGGCACCCCAAAAAAAAATAAAGTGCACGTGACCCCTCAGTAGCCCACAAGTGTAGAATTAACCTCCCGCAGATGCTGTGGCACCCAGAAACACAACATATGCATACGAGTGGAACGCACAGGCTACTATGACCTCGAAAATGGGGTACGCGACACACAGGGGTACCCACAGTGGGAAAAAGGCATGCGCGATTCACCTTCTGCCTTGAAAAATGAAGAATAGCACATGTGCGTGTGCGTGTAGGCAACTCCCCCACCAAAACAAGAAGTACGCACTGGAACCGTAGTGAAGAAATTGTGTGTGAACCCACAGAAGAGCATAATCTCACACGTTGGCTCTCAAGAAAAACACGTACAGTGCACTGGTGTCCTATGCAGACCTTTAACCTGTACTGAAGGGCAACCGCCACACGCTAAGGGCCTTTCCTCTGATTCCACACTAACGCGCTCTTTTTGCACGTGCAGAGTCACTCTGCATCTAGTTGGCCATGCAAAAGCACACGAGAGATCCACACTCCTGCCCATAAGGCCATTTACCTGACCCAGACACCCTGAGCTTCCTCCTACGAGCCATTTGCTGCTGCCAGCCCACTCTGTGTACCTGCTGCCTATGTGCCCTGCAATTTGGTGCCTGCACTGAAACCATTGCCAGATATCTTGTTGCTGAGACCATCTCTCCTGACACAGAAGACTCCCGACTGCTAGTCCGTCATTCCACACCCCAGCCCCAGGACCCAGTTGCCCACCCACACCTGCCTCGGGGGTTGCCATGTCAGACCAAGCAACATCTGGGCCAAGTGGCAATCCCCCACCAGAGAGGCAGAGGGCTGCCAGCTTCTCCTGCAAAGAAGTTGGCATCCTGGTGGAGCAAATCGTTGGACATTATGATGCCCTCTTCCTTGGACCATCTCGCCTCGACAAGGAAGGATGGAGTAAGATCTGGGTGGACATTGTGGGTGCCATCAACGCGGTGGGGGTCGCACCCCGCGACTACAAACATGTCCTGAAGTGCTGGGAAGACTTCAGGTCCAGGACACTCCACAAGGCCATCGGCTCATCGCATCTGGTTATAGAGTGGGGCACCGGGGCCGGTTGCCAACCATCAGATGAGGTCCTGGAGCGCATCAAACCAGCGCTGCACACCCAGGTCTTAGAGATGCAGCTCCGTCTGGAGTCGAGTGGTAAGTGTCCATGTGTTCTTGTTCAGCGTAGTGCATGTTCAGTTGTGGATGGAGTGTGCAACTTGGCCTTATGTGTGCCATGCCTCATGTATGGATGTCTGTGTGCATGTCCATGACAGTGCTGTATGTGAGTCCAATCAAGTGTGTTCCACGTCAATGGTGTCTGTGTTGCAATGCATGATGTGCACCAGCATGTGACGACGCACACATGTTTGCATGCCTGTGTATGGACTTGGCCATGCGAGAGGTATGAGACATGGATACTTATGTCACCTTCATGGACATGCATGGTGTACATGTGCGTGTGTATGAGTGGTGAGTGTGTGACTGGCCAACTCCATGGATGCATGACAAATGTGCATCTCAATGCGTGATTGACTTATGCGGCCCAGTTGTCCACAAGTGCAATGTGACGGGGGGGTCTACATGGCCTGATGCATGACTGTCAGGTGATGTGTGTGCATGTGATGTGCATGTTGCATGATACATGTAAGGTTCAGCCCATCTTCTGATGTGCCCGCAGTGCCTTGTACATGGATGCTAATGTTTGTTGCACATGGCATGCATGTTTGTGCATGTGGTTTGCTTGCACTGACCTGTGTGTTGTGGAGGGGGATGATGCTTGTGACGTTTGACAATTCCACTCATATGCATTTGCTTTGTGTAAAGCACCAAGCACACATTTGTTCGGTACACTGATGCCTCTGTTCAGTGTCTTCCTATCTACAGCGATGATGGAGGAAGAGGGCAGAGACAGCGGGCCCAGTCATCCTTCCAGGTTACAACATCTTCCGGGAGTGAGGGGACTGGTGCTGCGTCCGCAACAGCAGCTGCAGCTGCCGAGGGGAGGCCCAAGAAGGTGAAGTTGGACGTGGGCTCCTTGGCAGTGGGGGGACGGGTGAGCTCCCACAGGGGCAATCCAATGCGGAAGATGGTTCGGAGTCATCCATGTTTGTGGTGGATGAGAGGGAGGAGGAGGCTGCATCAGAACACCACATGGGGCCTGCGGGGGTGATGCCACAGGTGCAATTGGTGCACTCCAGGGGCAGGAGGCAGTGCAGGTCACTGCAGAGAGGCCTGTGCCTAATCCTGTCACTGATCCTGCGCCTGCATCTGTGGGCACCTGCAGGCATGTCTCAGTCCAGGATGAGGCTCAGGAGCAGCAAGATCTGCAGGAACTGTGAGGAACAACTGCCTCAGCTGCAGCTTTTCTTCATTCAAAAGGTACGGTGCAGATGCGGTAGAGAAATCCTCTTTGCCGTGGTGAAAGTTTGTGAAACTTTCCCAACTTTGGAGTCTTGTTCGCTCTTAAACCGACCTATAACTCTTTCTCATGCAAACTACTTCTAAGAACATTGGCAAAGACGTTTACTACCAGAACTGTGCTATCCTATCCAAGACACTGATTCATTGACTTTGGCCCAGGCCTATTGAATTGAACTGCCTATTTTAGTGAACTGAAACTATTTGCCCTGCCTATGAAAGTAATTGTGTTGGATTCTTACAACCTTTGTCTTTCTACCCCTTTTGAAAGTTACTGAATTGCCATTTTGCTCCCACTTCAGAGGAGCCTAACTTGTTTAGAAATGTATTGGTTTGGTACTGTGGTGTATTATAGTGTGATATTGAGCTGCTTATTACTAGTAGAATGTTTTCAAACTGTGTAAATAAATTCATATTGTTTTACCAAGAAACCTTGAGTAAGTGTTTGTTTGATCCACTGTGATTGCAAGTCCTTTGTGTAACACCTTGTACTGCTCACATCCCTCTTCAGATAAGCCTGGCCGCTCAGCCCTGCTACCACAACACTGTGTAGTACAGATTTATACCAAAGGTGAGATTGTGCTTACACCTGTAGTCATAATTGTGTGTAGTGTTCCCAAAGGGTACTGCATGTAATTCTGGCTAACAAGCCCACAGCACAAGGGACCCCCCAACCCCCGTGTCCATACCCCGCAGGCAGCCCACATGGGACCATACTCTGCATGCAGCCCACACCACAAGGGACCGCCCCAACACCCGTGACCATGCCCCCCAGGCAGCTCACACCACAAGGGAGACCCCCATCAACCGTGACCATACCCCACAGGCAGCCCACACCACAAGGGACCCCCAAACACCCGTGCCCATGCCCTGCAGGCAGCCCACACCACACAGGACCCCCCAACACCCGTGTCCATACCCTGTAGGCAGCCCACATGGGACCATACCCTGCAGGAAGCCCACGCCACAAGGGAGACCCCCATCACCTGTGACCATGCCTTGCAGGCAGCCCACACCACATGGAATCCCCCCAACACTCGTCCCAACACGTGTGGCCCTTTCCACGAGATTTGGTTAGCAACAGTGGGGTACTCGATTTGACAGGGGTACGCAAGGCCCTTTTCACGTGATTTGACTGGCGCAGGTGGGGTACACGATTTTGCAGGGTTTCACTAGGCACTTTTCACGCAACTTGGATGGCACGAGTGGGGTACAGGATTTTGCAGGGGTATGCAAGGCCATTTTCATGCTATTTGACTGCTGTGAGCGGGGTGCGCTCTGATTTTTCACACGATTACGGGGGCTATGTGCTGGGCCAAGGATAGCGCGGGCCTTTGCAGCGTATTGTGGATTTCGATGGCTTTCTCCTGTGCAAGGGGTGGTGTTGGGGGCATAACAGGCACTGCTGGATGTTCACTGCGCCACGGCTGGTAATGGCTCGGGAGATCCATGAATACGCGCTGAATGAAAATGCTGCTTTGCGCAGTGGCTGCCGCACACGTGGCACATGCTCCTTCTCTGTGCGTGGCGCTTGTGCTGCTTCTGCGCTTTATTCAATGAATCAGGCCCATAATGTATTCAATTGAATCAGAGAAAAACCTATCACTTAGTTTATCCCTGTTTGCCTATTTTCTATTAAGTCAAATGCTAAAAATTATCGTTTGATGAAGTAGCATTCACACTCAAGATTTTACACTGGGCCAGCCCTTTGTGATGATTTACAGGTTTGTGATGGCTATACAAAGTCAAACATCAATAATTTTGCCATCCACAGGTAAAGAGGCATACATGTATTCTGACAAATTAATACAACACTGTTAATTTAAAGTTTGTTAGTCTTCTGTCTTGATCCACCTATAACTCCCTAATTCAATACATCTGTTGTCTGTGATTCATACGCCCATGTTTGAAGTCCAGGTGAAAGAGGTTAATCAAAGGGTATATTCCCTAGTGTAGTTGTCAAGAAACTCTGTGAGTGAAGTATTGGAGGAAAGATATCTCTAGAGTAGTGCCAGCAATACGTAGTGAAATTCTTGTGATGCAAAAGTGTTGCCATCAGTATTTCATAGACTCATATTCGCTCATGCTTAACAGATTCTAGCTGTGTATCTTTCACTAACATCTTGCACTCTCTTCTAATATAACTCAGTATGTAGTTGAGATGTATTCAATTTAGCATTAGAAATGTTAACCACATGAATTCTGGTGTAAGGCCATGCTATGAACACTTGAAAAGCATTATTATGGGCAGGATCTTCACGTGGGTGCATATTGTTTTCCATAAGCAAATTTGAGATGGGAATCATCCTGATGTTAGATAAATATATACATTTATTCAGAAAAGCATTATGAGGCATACTGGACCTCCTATCAATGTTCAAAATCAGATGGTCAGTTCCTTGCTCGATGATGTATAAGCAGTGATTGTTCATCAACCTGTATGAAGGCATCCAGGATACTAGCAAGCCGTCCCTATAGTCTATCTTCTGAGTGGCACACATCTGCTGCTAAGAGCAGTGTCATCTACTTGGGGAAGATGTCAAGATGAGGGAAAGCATCATTTTAAAAGAGATGCAAAGGAATAACGTCATGCCAGAACTTACTCTGACTGCATCAGGGACAATATCCCCTCGTCGGACATCCTGGGAACTGCAATGTAGTGCTTAGTGAGTCCACAACCCTAGGAGCCAAGACACATTGTAGTTTAAATTGCCCCTTGCATATCAGATAACAGTGTTCTGACCGACCATCCATCATGAGAAAAACCTTCTATTTTCTACTCCAAACCCACCAACCCATTTTGGATGGCTGCTGAACATATATTGTATATTGTTTTCTCTCAAAACGTGATGCAATTTGTATTTCTTTAAGATAACATATTTTTAGGATAGGCTTTGAACATTCAAACATTATGAACGTCCACGTTAGCAGCAATTAACACAATTAATTAACTGACATGCTCAATAGCACCCATACCCCATGTCTGAAATTATACCTTTCCATGTCCTACACATGTAAGGTTTCTAAGTTATTTTTACATGTGTTTTAAATATCTCACAATGCTCATCTTATTACAGTTCCTACACGTGCATGGCATGCAAACACGCTATATAGGACTCTGTTGAACTCCATAAACCATAGACGAAGTGTTGGTTTTGTGGATATTTTGGCATACACATGGAAAGGGTCTCCTGAAGGTTTGATTTAAATCATTGAGAACACTTTACACTAAACTTGAAGGGCAGGCAAACAACTTCAATGGTGGAAATGTAACTGCTGGCTTTGATGCTTCTATCTCTAACCTTGACCTCACATCATAACCCTCGTTACTTACTGTGAATGATGCAAATAAATCCTGCATTGGGCCCTTTACTATGAGAAATACATTATTGCTATTTTCTTTACATAAGGGGGCCACGTGAATAGGCATGAATTGGGGTCCAGTGGGCTAAGGAATAACTATTTACTTAATTATTGTGTAAATCACCAGGGATTTTGGAAGGACTAGCTTAGCAGATATCCTTAGTAGAACGTGCAGCTTGATGAAACTTAGGCCCTCATCAGGAGGTTGGAGGTAACCATGCCGCTTTTAGCCGTCCCTATAGCCTATCTTCTGAGTGACACACATCTGCTGCAAAGAGCAGTGCCATCTACTTGGGGAAGATGTCAAGATGAGGGAAAGCATCATTTTTAAAGGGATGCAAAGGAATAACGTCATGCTAGAAGTTCCTCTGACTGCATCAGGGCTTTTAGCGGCATGGTTGCCTCCTTAGCGCATTCCGGGCCCGAGTTCCTCAAATGAGGACTTACCGGGCCATCGCAACCTTGGCGGACCCGGTAATTCCCCGTCTGAGGAACCCGGACCCGGTCCATCCCCATTCCCATTCGAGCCCCTTCAGGGCTCAATGGGAATGGGGATGGAGCTAACAACAGGCCCGTTAATGACATGCCCGTTGTTAGCTCCCTGGTGTCCTTGTGGGACCCGGAATGGACACCTGGTTTTTCCAGGCGCACATTGCGGGTCCCGCAAAGAGACCTCGTGGTAGGGCGGAATGGGTTTACCGGCACCTTTACCAGTGCCGGTAAACCCATTCCGCCAACCTTGTGATGAGGGCCTTAGATTTAGGGGTCCATTCATGGAATTTATTGTGCAGAAAATAGGGTACTTGCGCCCAATCTGCGCATGCAACCCTGTTTGTCGATTCATGGAATCGAATGCGCAGCACTTTTTGAGGACTTTCATGGATTTTGCACTGGTCTGGCATGCCTGTTAGAGCCGTCAAGTGCCTTACGCGAAGCTCCAAGCAGAGGGTCGGCGTGGCATGTGCAGAGGCCTGGTAAGAGGGTGGACACCGGAAATGGGAACTCACCTGCGAAGAAGTAGTCGTTCTGAGGGTTTGCCTGCAGGCAGTCCCTTGTGCAGCAAGAGATGTATTGAGGGAAGATATTGTGCAACGTCTCTCCAGTCCATCATAGTATCCTCCACCCGAAGGCTAGCATGAGTAAAGTTGTGCGTAGGATTTTCAGTGCGCAGGTGGGATTGCATGTCATGTTTTGGGGGCCGTGTACTCAATCAGGGTTCCGATGTAACAGATGGGTGCATGTTGTAAGCGATATTCAATCAACACTACAGCTAAATCAATGCCTAGTCTGGGATGCTGAGGAAAACCCTTATTGATGTATTTTTATGTCCAGTTCAGTACTCTGGATGACAACCCTTGTATAACACCCCCCTCTTAGAATCCCCCTGACCCCACTAAGCCAAGAAGTAGGTTTGTTTTGCAAATTAAAAGGTTTATTTGAAAATTTAAACAATATATATATATATATATATCACACTTCTATAAATACATTGATAATGGATATTACACTTGTGAATATGAGCAGTAATCAGCAAGAGGTAACTTATGAATAGGAACAGAAGCATAAGGTGGGAAAGAATGCTTTATATGGTTCAAGGAAACGCAATGATGAATGAAATGCAGTACAGAAGATAACTTGATATGGCTTCAACAAAAGACAATGTAATCACTTTTCCTTGACAATTCACTCCCCCCCCCATGCAATGTAAGAAATGGAAGGAGAGCACACAGTCTTCAAGAATCCCAAAAAAAGGCAATACGAAATGCAGTTCCCCCCCAGCAAGCTTAGAGGAAAACAGGTAGAGGTTTGAAACACAGGCCCAAAATACTTTTAAATGTGGTGGCAATGAAGTGAAAAGATGCTAAAATTGATTTTAATTCCCTCTAGAGATTCAGGGTGAGTGAGAGATGCTTGTTGGTATTAGTTCAGGCTCACTTTAGCAATGCTCTATGAGTTATTACCAGGATGCAAACGGACTTTAACAAAGGAAAGAATGGAGCTGCTATTTTGACAAGTGGAGAAATTGAGCCAAAAATCGTAAATCGCGGTAAATTTCGCAAGTGCAGAAAAAGTATAGGGAGTAGGAAGGCGGTTATAGGTTCGTTGGAAAGCCTAGAATCACAGCTTTAAAATGACATTTCGTTCCTAGCCCAAACGGTTCAAGAGATACGGACAATTTAATAAAGGTAGTTTTTCAGAATTAAAGTAAAACTCAAAATGACAGGTGACAGCTTGCAGCTTTAGAATGACAGATGACAGCTTGCAGCTTTAGAATGACAGATGACACGATTTCTAGGAGGCAGTTCTACTTAGGTTAAAATAGCTTGAATTAGATTATTTTAACTAAGAGATTGGTTCTGCACAGTTCTGCTAGGTACTCACAATATAAATTTGAAATAGGCCTTGTCACAGATCTGGTCAACACGTCCGGTGGCGGTTCTGTCTGCTCGGTGGGTCAATCAGGCACCGGTTCTGCTCACAGCCATCCGGATCTCTGGTTCTGCTCACAGCGGTCTGGGTCTGGTCTGCGGTTCCGGCAAAAGTTCTTGGCAGGGAATTCAAACAGCTAGCCCGGCTGTTGAATAGTTTGCAAATGATTTTAAGGATGCTGAGGCCTGCTGAGAAGAGTTCTCAGTTTGTGGGTTTAGGCCCTTGCTTTAAGTTCTGAAGTAAATTTCTGGTCTCTGAAGATTGATGGATGGAAAGTCTGGAGTCTCCCGGCAGAGCGTCCCGCAGAAAATGGAATTGACTCTCTACCTGTCCCAGCAGTCTCTTTTTATGTGTTTTGGAAGTGGGTGTGTGTGGCATAACTGAGCCTGCCCCTCTCTACTTGTCATTGGCCCAATTCTCCCCTCTCCCATGATTGGGGGAATTGGGTTGTGAATAAGCGTGATGAGGTATGTTTATGGGTCAGAGGATCCTCCCCTGGTCAATTTGCCCACAAATCTATATTTGATTCAAATACATATTTCCCAGGTACACAAGTGGTTGACATTACATGTACATATTACACCTTGCTTAAGGTAGTCTCTGTTCCGCCTCTAGCGTTTCTAGGAGCTTGCATTCAAAAATGGCAACTTATTTTTGATTTTAGTGGGTTGTGCAAAATGGGATTTTCATCAAAAATTATACAAAGGTACATTTCCCTTCCACATATATCCCAGTATAACTTTACATGTCTCTGGCTTAAACACATTGTCTACAATATTCATAATTAGTGGGGTTTTGCCCCAGAACATGGTACAAATTGGAGTTTGGACTCAAATCGTGAGGACATTTTTCAAACTAAGACTCTCAAAGTTGTACATTCCTGTCATTTGGTTACAATAAGTTATCACAGTTTCTATAAAATATATATTTGTTGCAATTCAACTCCCCAAAGTGTTTGGGTCCGCCTCCAGAAGTCTGGGTGGGTCAGTGATCACATGTCTCTCCTTGCTGGCAGAGGGCTGTTGACAGGAAACACTCAAAATTAGCATACCCCATTCAACAGAAAGGGGCTATTGTCTCTCTCCTCCAGGCTGAATGGGAAACCCCCTCCCTCTCACTCAGAAGGGCCATGTGATATCCTGCCTCCTGTGGTGAGTCTCTGGGGTGTTAAGAGTTCTCAGCCTCTTGGCCTCTGGGAACAGCAGGAGGCTAACATTTTCAATTAACCAACAAGCTTTGAAGTCCCTGCCCCTCTTGCAACTCCTAAATACAGTTTCCCTGTCAGAGTTTAGACCGCTAGCGCCGCCTTGGGGAATTTGTCGGTACTGCATCCATTTTTGAGTTGTCTTGAATTACTGCATTTCAATAGAGTGGTATTTTGCTTGATAGTATAAGACCCTTGCTTAACATTGTTTTGATGGCATCCTTACAGTAGAGTGGTGATGTGGATGTCCCCACAAGAAGGTTGTATCTTTGGAGTGGTCTCGTGCCAACTGCGCAGTTCTCCTATTCTGGCGTGAATGTGGGCGGCGATAGCTCATCCCCACATCCACCCAGTCTATTGATTTAGTTTGTTCTGGGATAGAATAATGGGCGGCGACAGCTCATCCCCACATCTACCCAGTCTATTGATTCAACATGGGTAAAAACCCTTGACAAAACCCCCCCGCCCGACTACGCTTTGATTCAAGTCGAGGGTAAGTCGGGTGCAAAGGAGGTTTTGAGCCCTTGCGCTGGTATGTTCCCATTATCTTCTTCCAATTCTGTAGATGGCACACTTCAGCATCTTTTCCTCCACCCAGTTGGATCGATCGGTTCTCCTCGCCGGTCCTGATGGGAATATTGAGCAGTACCCCGTGCCCCTCGGGTCTCTGGTCCCGGTCCCCGGTCGTCCTCCTTGGTCAGTCGCCATGGTTTCCTCTCTCCTAGGATGATAAAGCAAAAGCGGCAATACACATTCCTAGACATTTTTCCACCACTAGTAATGGTGTGGCGAACATGTACATTTTATACATCCGAATGCATTTTGCAGTCTGATTTTAAAAACAAAATATAACAGGGAACATTTGCATTACGTTACTATATTTTTGATATGTGGAATATTTTAGAGTTTGAACTGACTTACTCTGGAGCGGCCACCTCTGGTATTGCAGAGGACTCCTCCAGTTGCTGCAGCGTGTGCCTGGGATGGCAACACTTTAGCTGATTTATATGTACCCACTTGTCTTCCCCTTCCGCCAAAATGCCTTTGGGGATGCGGATCTTGTATGCAACAGGAGAGATTTTGTCTATAATTTCAAAGGGTCCCTTCAATGTAGGCAAACATTTTCGCTGTTTGGCCTGGTTCCTTTGACAATTGTATAGATAGACCCGGTCCCCCACAGTATATTCCTTCCTGGTGGTCTTCAGGTCGTAGTGGGTTTTCATGCTATCAGCTGATCTTTCTAGATTCCGCTGTGCATAGGCAAAAGCATGCTGAAGGTGTTTCCTTAAATTCTCCACATACTCATGAGCTGTGGAGGCATTTATCAATGTTTGCTCTTGGGTTCTGTAGAGCAAATGCTGGGGGAGCACCATCTTGCGTCCAGTCATCAACTCAAATGGTGACATTTTAGTTGCAAATGAAGGGGTAGATCTGATGGCCATTAAGACCAGAGGTAATCGGATATCCCACTTGGCCCAGAATCTGCCACAAATTTTTTAATATGCTCACAATGGTTCGGTTGTATCTCTCTACTGCTCCAGAAGAAGCTGGCCTGTAAGCAATATGTAACTTCCTTTTGACCCCCAGTATCTCCCACATCTTTGTCATTACTTCACTGGTGAAGTGGCTACCCCTGTCTGACTCAATCCTTTGAGGTAGACCAAAACGGGAAAAGATGTGGTTAATCATCAGGGCAGCTGCTGTTTCTGCCTTGCAGTTTGGGGCTGGGAGACATTCCACCCACTTGGTAAACAAGCATGTAACGGTCAACCTGTACTTGTTTCCTCTAGACGAGCGAATCACGGGGCCTACAAAATCGATTTGCAAATCTGACCATGGCAGTGTCATCCCCCTCTTTTGGAGAGGCGCACAGTGTGTGAGGGATGATGGCTAAAATTGTGCACACACAAGACACCCCTTCAAGTATTGGTCGAGGTCCTGCCCCATGTGTGGCCAGTATGCAACCTCTCTTAAGATTTCTAGTGTTGTGTGAAACCCCCTATGACCGGCGGTGGCCACATCATGGGCGTGACTTAACATCAGGCTTCGGAATGAGATAGGGACCACCCACTGATCATAGCCAGCTTGGGATTTCCTTACCAACAAACCGTCTTGGATTCGGAACATTTTTGGACATTTCATCAACACTCTTAGGTCCTCTTTCCCAATGTAATCGGTATCCGTCAGGGGAAAGTTCTCAGGGTCCTCAATGTGTTGGTAAAACTTACCAATTATTGGAGCCCCCTTCTGAGCTGTAATCAAATCAGCATCAGAGGTCTCCTTACTCCATTGTGCAGTTGAAAGATCATTGTGAGCATTTGTCTGGGACCTAGTGGTAGCAGTGACCTGGATTTCCCCCAACAGGGACTCTATTTTTATTAGATCCCCTTGGATGGCCCCGGTTTTGGCAAGCTGATCAGCTAAGTCATTTCCAGTTTTGTCTGGTCCCTCTACTTTGGAATGACCCTTGATCTTTTTCCAGTAGATGGTCATCTCATTCGATGTGACCAGATCATCAATATTTTGGATTAACTTCCCATGTTTCAGGGGTTTTTTATTAGCACATAACATGCCTCTGGTTTTCCAATTAACCAGGTGTTCCACGAACCCGTTCCGTACATAATCCGAATCTGTGATTATGACCAGTTCGTGGAGTTGATGTTGGACAGCAGTGAGGATGGCCTGATGCACAGCCATCAATTCTGCCACCTGACTACTTTGGGGACCAATTTTGTACCCAGTGCAGGGTTCAGGGAACTCCTTCACCCATGCATTCCCTACGCCGGCCACCAGTTCTTTCTCCCCGTTGTTGTCAACATGGTAAGAGCATCCATCCACATAGACAGTGGGCATTCCCTCACACTTGTCTTCTTCAAAGACTTTGTGTGGGGAATTAAGGTATGCCTCCATGTTGTCCTCAATTTTTAGACTTCCGTCCTCGAGACAGTTTTCTATGGCACAATCATGCAAGTCAGCCAGACCTTGCGCGAGGGGACTCTTCTTGTTTTGGCCATATCTGACCTCCACAGGAAAGCCTTGCATTGACAGAATCCAGGAAGTAATTCGGGAATTACTCACATTTCCAGCCCGGATTCTGTCACTTTGGAGATATTGCAGAGGCTGGTGTGGAGTCTCCACTATGATGTGTTCCCCCTGGATAAACGGGCGGTAATTCTTCAATGCCCACACCATTGCCAGGAGTGCCTTCTCACAATCGTTGAATTTTTCCTCCACAGAGGATAAAGTTTTGCTCGCATAGGAGATTACTTCATTGACCTTGTCATGCTTTTGGTATAATACTGCCGTCAAGCACGTATTAGAGAAACCTGTCTCCAGGAAGAACTCCTTGTTCTGACAGGGTAAGCTAGGCAAGGCTCTTGTGAGAGGCTTCTTTTGAGTTGTCTTACTGCCTCGGATTGTTCTGGACCCCATTCCCACTCGACCCCCCCCTTCAAGAGATGAATCAGGGGTCTAGTGATCTCTGCGTAGCCTTCAATGAACTTTCTGCTGTAATTAGTCAGTCCAAGGAGGCTCCTTAGTTCCCGCAGAGTTGTGGGATCCTTCAGTTTCTGAAGTGCTTCCACTTTCTTTTCTTGGGGACAGAGACCCTGAGGAGTAATCTCATGCCCCAAGAAATTAACACGGGTTCTACACCACTGTGCTTTCTGAAAGGAAAGTTTTGCTCCGGCGGCCCTCAACTGCGTCAGAACATAACGGATCTCCGCTATGTGTTCCTCCACAGATGAACTTTTGCTGAGGACATCATCTACATAAGCCAGGTTACCCCTCGCACCCAGGTCGGGTATGGCCTTATGTAAGAAAATGTTGAATTCATTGCCGGAGTTGAGGTATCCGAAGGGAGTCCGGGTCAAGGTGTACTGCTGGCCCCCGAAGGTAAAAGCCAGTTTGTATTGGTCCTCCCTACTGACACGCACGGTCCAGTGTCCATTGGTCAGGTCTATTGCAGTGAGTAATTGTGAGCCTTGAATCTGGGCCAGCCCTTGGTCAATGTAGGGCAGAGGCCATCGGGAAGTATGGACCTGTTTGTTGAGCTCGCTTAGGTCAGCGCAGAGTCTCCACTGGCCGTTTGGCTTCAATATTCCCAGCACCGGATTATTGAAAGTGCTGTGGACTGGACGGATTATTCCCCGGGACTCAAGGTTCTTAATTATTTCAATAAGGGACTCCATGGATGCGAGAGGCAAACGATATTGCTTCACAAACACTGGAGTCATTCCAGGGTCCGTGGGAATTGTTGTGGTGTGGATGTCGGTGCGACCACAGTCATATGAGTCTAGCGCAAAGAGATCTTGGAAATCCAAGAAAACTTGTTTTAACTTTTGCTTCTGTTCCAGATTCACACAGGCATCTGCTAGGTTGACTCTCTCTTTCACCATCTGCCTGAAGCCTGGAAAGACTTCTGGTTTGGCTATCTCAGCGGCCTCCTCCAGCTGGGTGGAGAAGTCCCTGTTCAGAGTGCTGATTTGGACTGGAGGCTTCAGGTGGGAAAGGCAGCCCTCATGGACCTGGAAAATCACCTCATCCCTCCTGAAGTCACAAGTCACATCTTCCTTACCATAAGGGCAAGAAGTGTACACCAGGATGTTCCCCCATGCCGGGTGAAAATCCTGTCTGGTGTTGTATTGTCCTCACTGTCACTGTCAAAACAGTCCTTGGGGATCGGTCCTAACAGTTCATTTCCTAAATCAGTGGAGAAATGTCAGTCATCAACCGCCATTCCAGTAATGGTGCCTGCGGCTAGAGTAATACTCTTTAAGACGCTGTTATCCACCTCTATTGGAATGGTGTCATGTTCTATGTTGACTAATGGTGTTGGGTTTACCCCTAACCCTTGCTGTTGGAGAGAAGCATTTAGATGAATATAAGCATCAGGGTTTTTCAATTTTTGTCCTCTTTTAACTTTCACTTCCAGGGAGAATTGTCGGGTCCTTTCTGGGATGGTGACTTCCTCTTTAATCTGAATTTCAACTGCATAAGGTAGCAATTGAGCTGACCTAAATGCTTTTTCTGAATCATCAAAGCCCATGGGATTATCCGCTAATTGAGACCAAGCTTTGAAGTTTATTAGGTCCAAACTAATGGCAAAGCGATTGAGAATGTCACTGCCTAAGTAAAAGTCGGCAATGACGTCTCGCACGACCCAACAATTATGGACTATGCTCTTGTTGCCAATGGAGATTTTGAGCATACACCTTCTTGGCAGGAGATGTTTGGAATTAGGTGCTTCCAGGTCCATTTCCCATTTGTCTATCAGTTTGAATGTGGGAATGGCTGGATCTTTATGGAGTTGGAGGAACATGGCTTCGCTGATGAAGCTCTTACCGTTGTTCACACACACTCGAGCGAGAACAGAGTCCTCCCCATCATTTAACTGAACAGGGATGAACAACTGCTCTCCAATTTGCTGAATATCAGCCAGGCTCTAAGCTGATTTCACATCTTTCTGGACTATCGGAGTGGGAGTTTCTGATTGTGGATTAGTAAAGAATTTCAGGGTGTTTCCTTCCAGTGTGGAATACCACCTTAAACTGGAAGAAGGGTTGATTTTCAGAAATAGAGAGGACCCCCCATCACCAGTCTGTTGTCCTACTGCTATTACTGTCACGCCTGGAATTTGGTTGTTCTGGAAGTGAAATTCTACTTGGTCAGATTTTTGTTCAACCATGTGGCAGGTGCCGTTTAAACTAACATGGTTGGCACTCTGTTTTAATTTTATTGGTCGGCTAGTCTGGGTCCAGAGGACCTTGTTTACGCAATCTATTAGGGGTGACAACCTTCTCAGGAGGTCATTCCCTAGTAAACAAGGGGTGCCCTCTGGAGTCACTACTATGACCGGGTGTTTCACCTTGTGTCGCCCAATTTTGATGTCCAAATCTGCAGTCCCCTTGACAGGGATTTCCTTCCCGTCAAAGTTCTGCAGTTGTCCAGGAAGAGAGGTGAGAGGAATACAGTAATTCTCCCCCCTACCTGCATTTAGTTCATCAAAGGCCCTTTTGGACAGAAGGGTAGCTTGGGATCCAGTGTCCACCAGTGCCAAAATTGTACCCTGCCCCTGTACTTGTACCGGGGCATAGTATCTTCCCTCCTTCTCCTCAAGGGGGCACAGATAATGCACATTTTTGTACAACTGGTGGGCTAATTTTCTGGTTTTAGACATTGCTAGCGCAGAGATTTGGGCAGAATTCTGTGAAGAGCCTGGGGAATCTGAAAGAAAAAGTTGGCAACTGGAAATGGTTTCGGGTTCTGGGCCGCCCCCCCCCCCTTTTTGGAGGCAGTCATCAGGATGGGTTTGACCCATGGGATTTTGGAATTGTCGGTTCTGGGATGAGATGATGGGCGGCGGTAGCTCAGTCTCCACATCTCCCCAGTCTGAATTAGCATCCCTTGGGACCCATTTTTCCTTGGGAGGAGTTCCCCCATCTCTGAAGGAGAAGATCCTTTTCCCAGGATCTTCTGAGGATCCCTCTCCCCCAAATTGGTAGAGCTGTACCTCCTCCACAAAGTGGGTCTGTTTGGGTCCTTTGTTTCTCCTACCCCCCCTCTGCTCCTTGGGAGGCAGGATTTCAGGGGCAGGAGATTTTGTTTCCGGTTCCTGGTTTTCCAGGGGCTGTTTACAAGTTGGGAAAGAAGCTTCCTCCAAGGCTTTACACCCCCCTTCCCCTTGTGCCTCCTCCCTGGGAACCAGTGGGTTATCGGGGTGCTGTCCCCGTCATTGTTCTGGAGCACAAGGTCCAGAGTTTGGGGCATTCTGCGGTGGCATGCTCATCTGAGGGTTCTGTTGAGCCCTCAGTTTGTGACCCAGATCCCGTGCCATATTTTGGACCTGGCGCTCAAGTTGTGAAACCCGCTCAGGCTGATACGGGGCTCTATTTTCTCCCCTGGGCTGATCCCGGGAAGGGTAGCTATCCCTTCTCTGGTAGTACCCCTGGTTGGGAAGATTTTGGTACCCCTCCACCCTTGGCCTCCCCTCTCCCGGATTAGGTTGTCTGGGCTCAGGGAATTGGGGAAAAAAGGATGGATGATTTTGGGGCTGGAAATTGGGTGGATACCTGGGGAAAAAGTTCTGCTCCGGATTTGGTGTATTTCTGCCCTCCTGCGGGAAGTTAGGAGGGAAGTTCCCCGGGTCAGGTGCTTGGCTGGATCCCCCCCCTTGGGCTGGAGGAGTCCACACATAACCCAGGATTGGTCGGTTTCCCTTGTAGCAGGGACTTACATAGTCAGGGGAGCGGGGGACCCCATTTGTGGGACTACCTCCTCGACTCCCTGTCTGTGACTGGCCCGAGGGCCTTCTGGGCTGTGAATTATTTGGTGCAGGCAGGTTTTTAGGCCCCCCCATCTCCAAATCTAGAACGGGGGCAACCTTTACCTCTGCCACCTTGGCAGCAGCAGGGGTGCTGTTGGTTTTGGGGTTTTTCGGCGCATTATTTTTATTTTCGATGGGCTTCTGCACCTCATAGATCCGGGTAGCCTGTTCAATGACCCAGTCTAAAGATCTTTTCTCATGAAAATCTCTCACGAGCTGGGTCATTATGTATTTGGGTAAGGCATGGAAAAACGTATTGATAAATTCTCTGCTATCTGTGCGCACCCTTCTGGTGGTCTGCGCAAAAGCACGCTTTCATTCTTGCACAAACTCTTGTGGGGCCTGATCCTCCCCACATTGCAAATTGCAGGCTGCCTTGCAAGCCTCTTGAGGATTTCTGTGCACAGAAAAATGTTTCAAGATGGCCGCCCTGTATGTGGACCACCTTGAATGGTTTTGATCCTCCAGCCCTGCAAAGAAACTCGAGTATTCTGGTGAGAAGGTCCACTCTACATATTGAATACAGCTTTGGCTGTCCTTCAAATGGAAAGTATCCATCATTTGCTCATAGAGCTCCAAGTGTTCCTAAACAGAATACTTGGCTTTCTTATGATAAGGCGTGATGACAATCCTTATTGCCTTTATTTGTTTCAATGGGTCCTTAAGCAAGGCCCTTTTTGCCTTATTGGCCTTTTTGGTTCGGGTAACCCTGGTCCATTCATCCTCCGACTCAGAAGCGCTGCTCCCAGAGGTGCCCGTCTGATCTTGCAGGTTTTCCAGGATTCTGCGAGCCTGGGAATGGCTGGCAGAATGTGGGGACCTGGTCTCCTGTGTCCTGTGACGCTCAGAGGAGTATTCAGATCCCTCCTTGCTACCAGGATTTGCTGGGTATCCCCCCCACTGACCTAAATGGGCAGAGGTTTTCAGGATGCCCTTAGTGGGCCTACTCTCCTGGGGTTCCCCACTAAATTGCACTGTGCTTGGGTGCCCATACCCGGATGCCCGCCCCTCCATTCCTGGGTGGTGCTGGCCTATGAGCCCCACAGTAATCTGCCATCCCTGTGGCCCCGTGCTCATGTGCGCCAGGGAACATGGGGGTGGCAGAGTCCAGGGACTGGTAGAGGTGAAGGCCTCTGGCACTAGGGCTCCTGAGGTTATGCTCAGGAGTTTCTCTTTCCCAGCGAACCTCATCTCTATCCGCCCCTGCTCCCTGTTGCAATGCAAGAGCCTGCGCTTTCAGTTCCTCAGTTAAGGCCTTATTAGATTCTATCAGTCTCTCCTGCATGGCTACCTGTTGCTGGAGCCTATCATTGTGCTGACAGAGAGCCTCATTTTCTCTCTGTGCCTCCTGATTGGTCCTGGAGTACTGGGCCAGTCTCTGCTGCAGGAGGGTTACCTCCTCAGTCCCATCCCTACTGGCCTGCTCCTTTCTTGCCAAAGCCTCCTCCACCCTCCTGGTGTGATCTAGCAAGCCCTGATGCTCTTTTTGGAGGTCACCCAGCCCCTGGAGGGCCAAGTGATTTTCTTCAATTTTTCTTTTTAAATGGCAGACTTCCTGGCCTAAGGTATCCCTTTCCTGACCAAGAGCCTGCATTTTTGACGCCAGGTCGTCCCCCTGCCTTTGAAAGGCACCAGCTTTCTGGCGTTCTTCATCAAACTCTGCCTGAGTATTCAGGTCTTTCAAAATCGATGTATTTCCTTCCTCTTTCTCTCTGTCTAGTTGGATTTGCAGGGTTGCTACCTGCTCTGTACATGCCCTGTTGAAATTGATCTGTTGCTCCAGCTTTTTCTGGCTCTGCAGTAAGGAGTCCAAACTGTCTTGGTGCTCCTACTGCAAAGCCAGAATTCTGGTATCCTGGTCTGTCTTTTCCTGTCTCAGTATATCCATGTCCTCTTTTATTTTAATGATATACTGCTTACTATCATTTTCTGACTCCTGGCTCCTCTGCAGCCTCTGCTCAGAAGAGACCAGGTCAGATTGGGCCTTTTCTAACACCATCTGTTGCCTATTTGCCAGATCTTGGCCTTCAGCACATTTGTCCTGCATGGCTCCCATATATAGATACAAATATGCCGCTATCCTGGCAATCTTATTGTGTTCATCTTTGGCCTTAGAAGCCATATATAATTCACTCAGGGCCACATGTAATGGACCCTGATATCTCCATATATCTGACCCTGTTTCAGTGACCTGTTGCGCGATTGCCTGCAACCAGACCATTTGGTCCTGATGAGTCCACTCACCTCTCACAAATAACTTATGTAAGAAGTGCTCACTGGCTATTTTCATATCTACCAAGGTCGTCATTCTGGAATTTGAGTTCCTTCCTGACTTACAGAAGTTTGTAGTGTATTTTGCAAAACAGACCGTTTCCTTAGAGCGTTCCTTTGAGGGATGCTTTCACAGTGTAAAACAGCGTGGTGATCTAACCGGATATGTGTATCTGGTCAGTTGGCACACTGTATTAATCTGCACAAGTGGTAATTCTAACCCAGAATATCCCGGCTCCGAGCCCCCACTTTGTAAGCGATATTCAATCAACACTACAGCTAAGTCAAAGCCTAGTCTGGGATACTGAGTAAAACCCTTATTGATGTATTTTTATGTCCAGTTCAGTACTCTGGATGACAACACTTGTATAACACCCCCCTCTTAGAATCCCCCTTACCCCACTGAGCCAAGAAGTAGGTTTGTTTTGCAAATTAAAAGGTTTATTTGAAAATTTAAACAATATATATATATCACACTTCTGTAAATAAATTGATAATGGATATTACACTTGTGAATATGAGCAGTAATCAGCAAGAGGTAACTTATGAATATGAACAGAAGAATAAGGTGGGAAAGAATGCTTTATATGGTTCAAGGAAACGCAATGATGAATGAAATGCAGTGCAGAAGATAACTTGATATGGCTTCAACAAAAGACAATGTAATAACTTTTCCTTGACAATTCACTCCCCCCCCCCTATGCAATGCAAGAAATGGAAGGAGAGCACACAGGCTTCAAGAATCCCAACAAAATGCAATACGAAATGCAGTTCCCCCCCAGCAAGCTTAGAGGAAAACAGGTAGAGGTTTGAAACACAGGCCCAAAATGCTTTTAAATGTGGTGGCAATGAAGCGAAAAGATGCTAAAATTGATTTTAATTCCCTCTAGAGATTCAGGGTGAGTGAGAGATGCTTGTTGGTATTAGTTCAGGCTCACTTTAGCAATGCTCTATGAGTTATTACCAGGTTGCAAAGGGACTTTAACAAAGGAAAGAATGGAGCTGCTATTTTGACAAGTGGAGAAATTGAGCCAAAATCGCAAATCGTGGTAAATTTCGTGAGTGCGTAAATCGTGATTGCGGAAAAAGTATAGGGAGTAGGAAGTCGGTTCTAGGTTTGTTGCAAAGCCTAGAATCACAGCTTTAAAATGATATTTCGTTCCTAGCCCAAACGGTTCAAGAGATACGGATGATTTAATAAAGGTAGTTTTTCGGATTTAAAGTAAAACTCAAAATGACAGGTGACAGCTTGCAACTTTAGAATGACAGATGACAGCTCGCAGCTTTAGAGTGACAGATGACACGATTTCTAGGAGGCAGTTCTACTTATGTTAAAATAGCTTGAATTAGATTATTTTAACTAAGAGATTGGTTCTGCACAGTTCTGCTAGGCACTCACAATATAAATTTGAAATAGGCCTCGTCACGGATCTGGTCAACACGTCCGGCGGCGGTTCTGTCTGCTCGGTGGGTCAATCAGGCACCAGTTCTGCTCACAGCGATCCGGATCTCTGGTTCTGCTCACAGCGGTCTGGGTCTGGTCTGCGGTTCTGGCAAAAGTTCTTGGCACGGAATTCAAACAGCTTGCCCGGCTGTTGAATAGTTTGCAAATGATTTTAAGGATGCTGAGGCCTGCTGAGAAGAGTTCTCAGTTTGTGGGTTTAGGCCCTTGCTTTAAGTTCTGAAGTAAATTTCTGGTCTCTGAAGATTGACGGATGTGAAGTCTGGGGTCTCCCGGCAGAGCGTTCCGCAGAAAATGGAATTGACTCTCTACCTGTCCCAGCAGTCTATTTTTATGTGTTTTGGAAGTGGGTGTGTGCGTGGCATAACTGAGCCTGCCCCTCTCTACTTGTCATTGGCCCAATTCTCCCCTCTCCCATGATTGGGGGAATTGGGTTGTGAGTCAGAGCGATGAGGTCTGTTTATGGGTCAGAGGATCCTCCCCTGGTCAATTTTCCCACAAATCTATATTTGATTCAAATACATATTTCCCAGGTACACAAGTGGTTGACATTACATGTACATATTTCACCTTGCTTAAGGTAGTCTCTGTTCCGCTTCTTGCATTTCTAGGAGCTTGCATTCAAAAATGGCAACTTATTTTCGATTTTAGTGGGTTGTGCAAAATGGGATTTTCATCAAAAATTATACAAAGTTACATTTCCCTTCCACATATATCCCAGTAACTTTCCATGTCTCTAGCTTAAACACATTGTCTACAATATTCATAATTAGCGGGGTTTTGCCCCAGAACATGGTACAAATTGGAGTTTGGACTCAAATCGTGAGGGCATTTTTCAAACTAAGACTCTCAAAGTTGTACATTCCTGTCATTTGGTTACAATAAGTTATCACTGTTTCGATAAAATATATATTTGTTGCAATTCATCTCCCCAAAGTGTTTGGGTCCGCCTCCAGAAGTCTGGGTGGGTCAGTGATCACATGTCTCTCCTTGCTGGCAGAGGGCTGTTGACAGGAAACTTTCAAAATTAACATACCCCATTCAACAGAAAGGGGACATTGTCTCTCTCCTCCAGGCTGAAGGGGAAACCCCCTCCCTCTCACTCAGAAGGGCCATGTGATATCCTGCCTCCTGTGGTGAGTCTCTGGGGTGTTAAGAGTTCTCAGCCTCTTGGCCTCTGGGAACAGCAGGTGGCTAAGATTTTCAATTAACCAACAAGCTTTGAAGTCCCTGCCCCTCTTGCAACTCCTAAATACAGTTTCCCTGTCAGAGTTTAGACCGCTAGCGCCGCCTTGGGGAATTTGTTGGTACTGCATCAATTTTTGAGTTGTCTTGAATTACTGCATTTCAATAGAGTGGTCTTTTGCTTGATAGTATAGGACCCTTGCTTAACATTGTTTTGATGGCATCGTTACAGTAGAGTGGTGATGTGGAACCCCCACAAGAAGGTTGTATCTTTGGAGTGGTCTCGTGCAAACTGCGCAGTTCTCCTATTCTGGCGTGAATGTGGGCGGCGATAGCTCATCCCCACATCCACCCAGTCTATTGATTTAGTTTGTTCTGGGATAGATTAATGGGCGGCGATAGCTCATCCCCACATCTACCCAGTCTATTGATTCAACATGGGTCAAAACCCTTGACAATGTACGCTGGGTAGCGGGATACAGGAACATTTTACGTGGTTTGCATGCACATTTCCTGAGCTATTGCCCAGTTATTATTTTTCATACACATGTTGTTGAAGTGCCGGATACAGTTACGGGGGACCCTGCGCATGTTCCCGAGGCACAGGCCTGCTTACGCGGGAACCCACACACTATTTGAAGGGTGCGTGCATTTTCACATGGGGGACCACTCAAAGGTAGCTGATCTGGCAGTTTCCTGCTTCATATGTGGACGTGTCTAGGGCGTTCCAGCAGTGGCTTGCAAATACCATTACTTTGCGTGAACAATTCCATGAATACACGTTGCGCACATTATTCTTTCAGCGCACCGTCTCGTGCAGTGTCCGTCTCGGCGCGCGGCCCTGGTGCGATTTCTGCATGATATTCCATGAATCGGGCCCACAATCTTCACTTACCCTCATTGAGAATGTAGGCATGCGTTACTCAGGATTTTTGTGTGTTTAAGGTTTACTGCTTTGCCATTTCCTGAACAATCTATGACCACTGGTGCACTCATTTACATGTTTTAAACAGAGAATAACTCAAAGGTTACGGACATTTGAATAAAACATTGGCCAATGCACTCCTGCAAAATTTTCTATGAAACTGTTAATGGCATGTGCCAACAAATCGGTCAGTGTAGCAGGAAGTGCTGGTGGCTGAAGTTGAAAGGATGAGGACTAAGAGTCACAGCTGTACAATTCATCTTGAAAATCCTGAAATGTAAGATTTAGCAATTAAACACAACAATTAAAAAAGTAGTAAAACGACAGGTACAGGGGAATTATGGACCCCATTTAAACACGGTATTGGAGGTGAGCAAGGACCCCTCTATTAACCCAGTGCCTGTATATGTATATTAGTGATCAGGAATATTATTATCCCCTCCCCCAATTTTGCATGGGGCCTCACAGAAGTTGTGCTATGCCATTTGTAGCAAGAGCATGAAAACAAAGTTAAATAAAACACAAACACGCACACAGACACACACTTGCACACGTCATTGCTAAGCAAATCTGAGTACTATGACTTGCAAGAAGGGAATTACAAATACACCCACCACAAGACAGGTAGAGTACGCAGTGTAATAGAGTATGGTGGTCATTACAACCCTGGCGGTAGGGCGTTAATGGGCCCGGTTCAGCTGCCGGCCCCGTTAACCCCCTACCGCCTCATTAAGAGGTCTGCTTGCTGGACCCGCTAAGGACGCCTGGTGAAAGCGGTCCAGCATGCTAACAACGGGCCCGTTCTTAGCATGCTCCCCATTCCCATTGAGCGCTATGGGGGCTCGATTGGGAATGGGGATGCACAGGGTCTGGGTTCCCTGAATGGGGAAAATACCGGGCCCTCCAAGGTCAGAATGGCCCAGTATTTCCCCATTCAGGGAACCCGGACCCGGTACCCGGTATGGGAGTAGCCCTTCCGCTAAAAGCGCCATGGCTACCTCCATACTCGGAATGACCCCCTTTCTCTTGAAAGTGTCCCAGCAAGTGCATGCATGGAAAAGGAAACAGCACTACCATTATTATCTGCCCCCATGTATGCCCCACCTCAGTGCCTTATTAGACACTTCAATGGGCTTTGGGCTTCATTACGACACTGGTGGTAGGGGGTTAACGGCGCCAGTAGAGCTGCTGGCGCCGTTAACCCCCTACCGCCTTATTACGAGGTCTGCTTGCGGGTCCCGCTAAGGACACCTGGTAAAACCAGACGTCCTTAGCGTGTCCCGCGAGCAGCCCAAGATACTAACAATGGGCCCGTCATTAACGGGCCTGCTGTTAGCATCCTTCCCATTCCCATTGAACCCTATGGAGGCTCAAATGGGAATGGGGATGTACCGGGTCTGGGTTCCCTGAATGGGGAAATACCGGGCCCTTCAGGGTCGGAATGGCCCGGTATTTCCGCATTCAGGGAACCCGGACCCGAGTTTGGGAGTAGCCATGCCCGTGTTAAGGTGCATGGCTACACCCAAACTCGTAATGAGGGCTGTTCTGAGCCTCTTTATATCGCAGCGCAAGTAATGCGATTTGCCACATTAACACAACTATCTAAGGAGCCGGAGTGAATGTGCATTCTGTGTTGTGGGAGAACCATATTTTACCCCAATGTCCGGCCGCAGATTACCATTCATTCTTGCAACAGAGTACATTCTGTTTCACTAGAAATACCACACAATGTCGCTTCAGCATGTTTACAGGGCATGAGAACAATGAATACAGATGAATACAGGATGTGGGGTTGCTAATATGCTATCTTTGGCGTGAAGCTGCAACACTGCAGTGATTCCAGCATCAGCCTTCCCTGGGAGACAGAACAATAGTCATAGGCTTGAGAGGATTTATTGTTTCTTTACTCACTTACTATATATTATTTTTAAGCCTTTTTGAAATATTTTCCAACTTTCATCGATACAAAGCACATTTACAATTTACGATTGTGTCTGCTAACATACGTGTCTCTATTCTGAATTCTGCTCATCACATTGTTTCCAAACCCAGGTTGCTGCTATACGAATATGACAATTTGAGAACGAAAACGCAAGGAATCTTTTCATAACCGCGCATTGTCTACTCATTGTATAGGGTATAACGCACGCGCCTATGAAGACATCACAATCCATCTCGGTGATACATCGGCACCTAGTGCGCTTATTTTTTTCCCATTTTAATTTCACATCTGTGGTCATTTTCTAATCCACTGCTTTCATCTCCGCTGGTAATGACTTTGTTCAATAACGGGTAGACACATCTGTCAGAATCTCCCGCTCCAGCCCGACTCTCACGTGCCACTCAACCTGTGCATTCGTGTACCTTCCAACGGCCACAGCTGCTTTTTAATAGGCGGTTCATGGTTTTTATGTCATCTTTCCAATCTGCACCTCATCTATTCAACCTGGTAATTAGTTTTTCAATTAGCAAGCCTGTGTCTTGAATGAATTGCAGTCGGAGCACTTCCGTTGTTTCTCTTGACTTTAACCTTGCCAGGACTGTTTTTCATAAATTCGAAAGAATGCTCCAATGTTTTGAATCGGAACATTTTATTTCGACACTCATTTATGGTAATCGCCATTATTTTGAACATACTGCCCCTATTGTGAGCAGATGTTAAAGGATGAACAGGCAGGTCTTGGCTCCGACCCCCTCTTGCACACTCCTTGTGAAAGTTAAACAGCACAGATGGGAACCACACATACTCGTTTGATACAGAAATAAGTATGCACTCATACGTAACAGCAGGCTACAAACAGCAGCAGATCATTTAAGCCCCACACATTTTTTTTTATATAATAATAATGCGGTTTTGCATTTTATGATTGACATGCTCAATGCAATGCAGAGAGCTTTGCATGGAAATGAATGCATTTGGTTGATGCTGAGAATCGCTCTTCCACTTACCGTTGTCACAGACACTAATTTCCACCATCAGTCAGACCATCATTGGGACAGTGTTCGCAAATGAAAGAAAAACAAAACAATAACAATCAAATGAATACAGGGCAGACTTTTATAGCGATGGTTCTGCGGCGATTGCAATCACGTGATCTATCACTTCAATCATTATGTAATAAAGTTGCAAAGAACTCTTTTCCACGCTGCACTTAATGGCATGACTTTCAATTAATAAGTCAATTGGCTGTGTATTTCTGAAGCTATTCAAAACCTATTAGCATAGTCAGTGACTGTGAATCCGCTAAGTACAAAATGTTTCTAATTTGAACATTGCGGATGATCCTTAGTCAACGACATGCCCAGTGTATCTTTTGGAAGTGTCTGGAGAAGTTCATTTTGGACAGTGTGAGCACTGACAAAACAAAAGTGTAATTTAATGCTTGTGTTTGTATTTGGGCAAATAGAGCAACAATATGGATAGAGACTGTGGGCCCGATTCATGTAAATGTGCGCAGAAATCCTGCAAGGGCCGCGGGTTGATAAGGACACTGCTTGAGGCGCACAGAAAGAAAAATGCACACCCCATGAATTCATGGAATTGACAGCGCAAAGTAAATGTATTTGCAAGTTGAACCCGGAACACCCCTGACACGCCCACACGCAAAGCATCTAGAGTCAGAACAGCTACTTTTGTGTGCTCTCCATGGTGCGAATACACGCACCATTCAAACAATGCGTATGCTCCCCCGTAGGCAGGCCTGCGACTTGGGGACATGTGCAGGGTCCCCCATAACTGTACACAACAATCCAACAACATGCGTATAAAAAATTGTAACTTGACAATAACTCAGAAAATCTGTGTGCGAACTCCCGTAAAATGTTCCTGCACCCCGCTACACTGCTTATGTGCACCCCTAAATTACATCAGAACCCTGATTGTGAAAACTAACCCTGAAATCTGACATGCAACCCACCTAAATGCTGAAAATCCTACGCGCAAATGTACTTATGCCTGCCTTCAGGTGGCAGATTGTATGAAGGACTTGCGTGGCCATTTCCCAGACGAGATGTTGCACGATTGAATCCATGAATATGTTTTGTGCCGCGCAATAGTGGGCGTGCCAGGGACTGCCTGCAGGCCGTCACTCAGAATGCCCACTTTTTCACAAGTTCTGCCCCAATGTTGGTGTTCCGACTCCTTTTCGGCCCTCTGCGCGAGCCATGCCCATGCTCTGCTTGGAGTCTCGTGAATGGCGCTTGATGGCTTGCACAGACATGCCGAGCCGCAATGAACTCCACTCAATTCCAGGAAAAGTACCGTACATTCGGTTCCATGAATCAACAAAGGCGGATTTGCACTGTTTCGGGCCCACGTATCCTATTTTCTGTGCAGATAATTCCATGAATCGGGCCCCAAGGGTTTGAAGTATAATAATAGTCGAGGACTACAATGAAAATGTAAGCTGGCCACATAGAGGAACGTTTCTAGCTTTGGATTTGGAAGTTTCTTGCCCATTGTGGTAGTTTTCTTTTAGGAGGAGATGCTGAGCATCGTAGGAGTTCCCCAGGAATTCACTGAAGAGCAGTGTCTTGAAGCCCTCTCTGGTGAGCAGGTGAGTATCATTAAAAGGTAGGTGGGCATACAGGAGGTAGTTGCCACAAAAGTGATACAGGCTATTGGAAGAGTACCCTAGCAGTTATAGGTAACCAGTGAAGGTCCCTTAGTAAGGGGGAGATGTGCACACACATATTTGATCCTCTGATAATGCATAAGTGGCATGTTGAAAGGGCCCTGGGAGGATTGGTGTGTGGAAGAGATGCCAAAGAGGTTGACATTCTGTTGCTTGAGGTGTCATATTACTAGGGCTTGGGTCAAGGTTCTAAAGTCCTTTGGTGGGTGGAAGGAGCTTATCTTCCAAAAGAGTACTACTTGATACAAACCAGTCTTCTGTATTTTTTGGTAATATGTTGCCAGAAGCAAAGGTCACTGGCAGTAGTGATTTGGCAGTTGGGACAAGATGAGGAGTGAATCCATCAAGGTGCATGCCGTTTGGAAAGCTTTGAATTGTGTCCCCTTGAGCTGGATGGCCTAATTGAACAAATAACATTTTTTGTAGGATTGAGCTTCATGCAGGTGCATGCCCGTCATGCATTTATGGAAGCAAGCGACTCTGAAGCATGCCGTGTATTGAGATTAACTGACCTGGAGGTATAATTGTATATTGTCCACATAATGGTGAAGTAAAATGTTTCATCTATCTGGAAGTGACTCTAGTGACCCACAGAGATTAAAATCACTAGGGAATCTACCAAGGTTGGTGGTATTTGGCCGGTGACCAGCCACTAATAAGAGGCGAAACATTTGGTGGCTGAGAATGTGAACACCATACTGTTGCAGAGAAGGCAACTGCTTTGGTGCGGTCATCCATCTTGGACAATGCAGAGAGGTCAATGAGGTCGAGAAGCAATGTCCTTCTTTTCATGCTGAATTTGTGTCAGAATTCCAATTGGTAGCCGTGCAGTTATGGTGCAGACCATGTTGATTTATCCGATCATGGAGTTGGTTGTTCACTGCACTCTTAATGATTTTGCAGATGAAGAGAAAGCTAGTGGTCAACACGAGTTGGTCAGATCGTCCAGGCCTAGAGTGGTCAGCTTGTGAAGATGTCTTGATTGAGTGAGGCATTCAATAGATAGTTGTAGGAGGGGTTCAAGGGCCATGTCCATATTGTCTCTTATGATGTCTTCAGGTAGAGTGTTGTCCTTGTGCAAGTAGGTTTTACTGACACTAGAATGTCAGCCTGGTACTTAGGAGTGAGAGGCCTGAAGATAAGCTTATTGTTTGTTTTCTGTAGTGGCCTTGTGAGTGAGGAGACTGCAGCTTTAAAGATATTGCTACATTGACTGATCTTGTCTATCATAGCAATGAAGAAGTCATTATTAACAGATGATCTTCCAAAGGCAATACCTTTATTAGGCTAACACATATGTTTGACTGCGAAAATATGAGTTAGTCTAAAACATGGATCATCTCTGCAAGTCCCTGAGTTTATTATTTAATCAGCTGTACGTGACGTCCGCCTATCACAGAATTTCTACCACAAGTAGAAAGTTCAGCATTGGTCCTTTTCCTTCAATGGCCTTTTTCTCTCTTGATCCTATGATCATGCTCCATTGCACTGATGAGCCAGCAACTTACAGACACATATTCCTCAGTTCCAGCACAGATAGGGACCTTCTCAACATGTTGACTTTAATGGTTAGGTCACATTCATACAAAAATACAAAAACCATAGACTGTGCAGCAGAGATTGACACCAGGACGTGTCAGTTCATTCTGCCCTCTTTACGATCATGTGGGTGCAGGGCTACAACCATAGCCATCAGAGATATTTCTGCAGCTCATGGACAGTTACCATCTGCGACAGGTCATCTCAGCATGCGGCTTCGGTACCAACGAGTCCACTGTCAAAGACAATGTGAGATTGTTCTATAGAATGCATAAGTGAAAGAAATTGATGTAAAAATCCAAAAATAATGGATTTAAAAATCTCGCTTGCAGCTGAGATTTACAGGGTGGTCCTGCAGCCTTCTTCAAGACCATGAACAGTGATCAGTGAACACTCATGCCATTTATTTTGGCATACTTAAAAAGATCATTTTTTAACAATACAAGATCAGCACGCGGGCACATTCTTATACAATGACACAAGTGATGAAAATGCATAGCATTCATGAGTTCTTTATACTTTCACCAGGGCTGGTCAATGGGCCAGCTCTCGCTGGATACGAGATCCTGCACCAGATGTGTAGCCGGATCTCGGGGTCTGGCCAGAGTCAGCTGCCCCAAACACCTGCTCTGCACTGGGGAGAAGAAAAAAAAGCGCATGTTGGACAAACTAACCTCTTCTGGTGACCCCATGCATGAGGTCACAAGAGGAAGTTACAGTCCTCAGCCAAGACCCGGTTTATTTATTTATGCAATGTTTGTTGGATACATGGACACAGATTATTGATATGATATGATATGATATGACATTTGTAACACACTTATACACAAGTGTTTCAAGGCGCAACGAGGCAGGGAGGGCGAACAAAGGGAAGACAGACAACGATCCTACTAGGCCAGGTGTCATTTAGATTACGCAAGTGTATGAGTGGAGGGAAGGGACATTTGCAAGGGGAAAGGGAAGGGGGAAAGTGCAGTACAGGGAAGTAGAGTAACAAATAAATAATAGGGCCAGCTTGTGGCAAGTGCAAGGTAAGTGCAGACAAGTGCTGGGAAGGGGGGCTGTAGGGATACAGAGACAGTCCCGCAGTGCAGTGGTTGCCAGGGAGGCAGTGCAAGTGGAGAGTGGCTGGGCCAAGGACCGAGATCAGTGAGAGTGGCCCAGTTGCAGAGTCATTGCAGTTTCAGTCAAGAATTTAGCAGGGGAGAGGGGGAGAGAAAGCAGAAGCAAAGAGGAAGGTTTTGAGGTGCTTCCGGAACCGGAGATGGTTCTCCTCAAGTTTCAGGGAGGCAGGAAGGCTGTTCCAGAGGGAGGCCCCTGCCGAGGAGAGAGAGATCTACCCCCAACTCGTTGCTTGGAGAAGCGGCTGACCCTGAGGGAGTTGGAGATAGATGGAGAGGGTTTTGAACTTAAAACTCGCAGCCCCTGGGAGCCAGTGTAGAGATTTCAGTCCTGGAGAGATACGGTCCCTGGGCCTGAGGCCAAGGACAAGTCTCGCAGTCCTGTTCTGGATAAGTTTCAGAGGGCGGAGAGTAGAGGCAGGCAGATTTAGATAGAGGCTGTTACAGTAGTCCAGCTTCGAGAGAACCAAGGCTCGGGAGACAGTGAGCTTCAGGGGGAAGCAGAGGAAAGGAAGAATACCTCTGAGGAGGTGCAGCTGGTAGTGTGAATTCTTAGAGACGTCAGATATGTGAGGAGAGAAGGAGAGTATGGAGTCGAAGGTGACCCCAAGGTTTTTTGCCTTGCAGGTAGGAGCAGGAAGAGGGCCAAGAGAGGCCGGCCAGACAGCTGCAGGGAAGGAGGGAGTGGGTGTGCCGATGAGTAGAATCTCAGTCTTACTGGCATTAAGGCAGAGGTCATTGGCGGCACACCATTCCTGGATAGCAGACAGACAGTCAGAGATGAGAGAAGGAGAGGAGGAGGTCGAGGGTAGCCTGAAAATGAGCTGGGTATCATATGCATAGCACTGAAAGTTGGGGCAGAGAGCGGTCATGCGGTGGGAAAGGAGTGCCAGATACTGGTTGAACAGCCAGGGAGAGAGGTTAGATCCCTGGGGGACACCACAGGTAGAGAAAAAGATGTCAGAGAGGAAGGACCCCAGTTGGACCTGGGAGGGTCAATTGGAGAGGAAAGAGGTCAGCCAAGCCAGAGCCTGACCAGTGATACCCAGGTTATCACGGTTGAGCAGGATGGCATGGTTGACAGTATCAAAGGCAAAAGAGAGATCGAGCAAAATGAGAACACATGGAGTATTGGAATCAAGGTTCGAGAGCAGGTCCGCACGGATGTTCAGGGGAGCAGTTTCCGTGCTTCTGGCAGCTCTGAAGCCAGACTGATGGTCGTGAAGACTACCAACTGATTCAGCATGGAGATTAAGCTGGGAGATGGCCAGTTTCTCCAGGAGCTTGCCCAGGAATGGAGTGATGGAGATTGGGCGGTAGCTAGCCGGGCAGGAGGGGTCAGAAGAGGGTTTCTTAAGAAGAGGGTGCACAAGGGAGTGCTTAAGGGTGGATGGGAAGACTACAGAAGGCGAAGGAGTGGTTGCAAAAGTCAGCCAGGGCAGGAGCCAGGGAGTCGATGTGGTCCGTGATGGTTTTGGAGGAACAAGGGAGAACCTGTTTTGACGAGACTTTCATAGATCGGACTTGTCTGGAAATCTTGTCAGCGGAGAAAAAGGGTAAGGTAGAGAAGATGGGAGGGGGGATGGCTGCAGAAGGGCCAGAGGAAGAGCAGGGAATAGAGGTAGGGAGGTGAGATGAGGAGAGTGAGGACAGGATGTCCTGAGTTTTAGAGATGAAGTGAGAGGCCAGTGCCATGCAGAGGGCCTTGGAGGGGACAGGAGAGGTAGAGACTACAGCAGGGTTAGCCAGCTCCTTGCAGATTTTAAAGAGTTCGGATGAATTGTTAAATGCCGCAGAGATGCGGGCTTGGATAAGGGCTCTCTTCTTGGTGAGAACGGAGAGCCGGTATTGCCTTTGGAGCAGGCGGCAGGCCAGTTTGTCAGAGGATGAACATGAAGCATGCCATTTTGCATTTATTTATTTATGCAATGTTTGATGGATACCCCTATTAACATCACACACAATGCAGCCACCCAACTGCTTTCAGTGGGGAGCTGCAGGAGCTGTGCTGGGTGTGGTTCAAGTAAAGAAAACGTTGCTTATAGCGAACAGAAATCTCTGTGTTTGAATACTACCCAAGGGGAAGATTTTTTGTATAAAATTGAAGGCAAATTGTGCATTTTAAAGACTATTTACTCAGCAAAACTGGTCAAAACTATTTTCCGCATAGAGAAGTAACTCATCACCTGTCATGATGCCTACCTCCAAGGAGCCAGGTCCCACCCAGCAACCCCAGAGGCAGGCATCATTTCCCCCAGGAGAGTGCCAGCGGGCCCAAGCTGGGGCCCTTTGGACGCAGTCCTGGTGCCTTAGGCGCCAGGCTCATGTTGGACCCCTGTCCTGGCGCCTTAGGTGCCAGGCTCATAAAGCTAGGCATGTGTTCAAGTGTTTTAATGTGCACTTACCTGATGCAGACCATGCTGCTACATCCAGGCCCTCTTAAGGCCTGAATGGAACTACTTTACCTGTGGGACTACTTTCCACCCGGGTGTGGTCGGGGAAGGATACATACCTGATCGGTGGAAGGATACACACTGGGAACTTCTTCCAAAGCTATTTAAGCCACACCCGATCAGCAACTCATGCTTCGCGTTGTTCTGCTCCTCGCAGCTGGACGCTCACCGTGTCAGCTCCTGCATCTGGACTTCAGCCACGCCTGTCAGCATCCTGAATCACCTGCAAAGGAAGGGAACAAGAGAACAGAAGAAGGAAAAGCATCCTGGATCACCTGCAAAGGGAGACAAGAGACCTTACCAGCTGAATCTGCACCACAGAGACATCACCGACGATCCTGAAAGGGAAGACATTCTTTTTTAAAAGCATTTCGTTACGATCGCTGCAGCGCTGCATTTCACTCACCTTTCCTGGGTTCCTCCATCTTCAGCAGCGGTCATCCGGATACACAGCCACTTCCCAGAGCCTAGAGAAAAAGACAAGAATAAGAGGTGAGAGAAGGAAGGGAATAAGACTTACCTGTTGGGTCATTCCCATTTCATTTCGGGTCTTGCCGCTTCCAGGCATTTTCCGGACCCTGGCCCCTATGGGGAAAAAAGACAAAGACATAGAATGAGCGTAAGCAAAGACAGTTCCCGAGCGCTCATCCAGATCTAACCTGCCATTTACTGGAACTGGAACTGCACGTTTCACTTCGGGTCGGTGCCGCCATATCTCCGGCATTCCGAACCCCGGCCCCTAAGGGGAAAAAAGACATGAGCATTAGCGCTTGCTGCGCTTGGACTTTTGAACTTGCAACAGAACTTTTACAAAGCCTTACCTGAATAGTCAAGCTTACCTGAATTCCCACCAATCCTCAATCCAGTGAAGTAACTGGGTTTCAACGCGCCCCTGCATCAGAAGCAGGATGGAGAGCTCATCCTTCCTGACCCTAAGGTGAGACTTCACGGGGAATCGTGGAAGGGTATCGTCAGGGTTGGAAGAGAGTGGGAGGCTCGAGCATAACTCAGTCAGTAGGTAATACTCCCTTTTCACGCACAGGGGAATATTCCTGCGAGCCGGAGAAGCCAGAGTAGAGGGCCCTTCCTGTCCATCTTCAGAGCCCTGCGCTTCACCATTGAAGAAGCATCAGCACTCGAAGCCAGACCTGCGCCTCCGTGGGAATCAGGTGAGCGTTACATCACCAGTGACATGGAAGGGGTTTAAAGTGGAATTTATATATAGTTTGGAAAAGAAGCAGCATGAAAGAAATAGTGCCATTTTAAACTATTATTTTGGACATTTCTTTCGATTGGAGGTCAACTGCTATCTCCGCCCCCCTTTAACCCTGCCTCCTCGGGCACCGTCCCCCCAAACTTTGCCCCCACCTCAGCCTTTGTGGGATCCCCCACCAATATTTTTCCATTTCCACCAATGACTTTCACCACTTCAAGAAATGTTAAGCTCACTTTATTCACAAAGGTGATATGAGCATTTCTTGGTGTCCACACAGCCGTGCAAAAGACGTGCTGGCTAGTCCTCTTCCGCACATAAGCTTTGTGAGCGTGCTCCTGACATTAGTTTAATTGTAATTGGTTATTTATAAAGCGCTTAATACCTAGAGGTTTCTAATCGTGGATCCGGGGATTGAACCTGTGTTGTTCCTAGCCGTCTTGCTTCCAAGGCGAGTGGGATGCCCCTGAGCTCCCGGCCGAATTACAATTACAGTTTAAGACAGGCTCGGTTCAAACCTCTGCGTTCACACTTAAAGAAAAATGTATGACATGGTCAGAAATTACTCTGTCATGATTTGCATATCCCGATGCACTTTTCCCCTACACATGCACGGGTGTATGGCGTATTTCTACGCATTTAAAAGTGCATGCTGTAAGCGGATTCAATTCAACACTACAGCTAAGTCAATGCCTAGTCTGGGATGCTGATGGAAACCCTTATTTATGTATTTTTATGGCAAGTTATAATCTGGATGATGAACCCTTGTATAACACCCCTCTCTGAGAATCCCCCTGAACCCACTGAGCCAAGAAGTAGATTTGTTTTGCAAATTTAAAAGGTTTATTTTGAAAATTAAACAATATATATATATATATATATATATATATTTATATATATATATATATATATCACACTTCTATAAATAATTGATAATGGATAGTACACTTGTGAATATGAGCAGTAATCAGCAATAGGTAATCCTACAGTAGCACAGTTCTTTACAATCAATGAGGAATTAGTATAGGATCGATAAGGTAGCAAAAATATTTTTATGGTTTCAATGGAAAAGCAATGAGGAATAAAATGCAGTACAGAAATACTTGATATGATTTTAACAAAAGATAAGATAATCACTTTTTCTCTGGCAATTCACCCCCTCCCCCCCTATGCAATGTAAGAAATGGAAGGAGATGGAAAGAGGAGCACACAGTTCTCAGGAAAGCAATCAAATACAATACGAAATTCAGTTCCCCCCCAGCAAGCTTAGAGGAAACAGGTAGAAGTTTGAAACACAGGCCCAAAATGCTTTTAAATGTGATGGCAATGGATGGGAAAATGTGCTAACTGATTTTAATTCCCTCTAGAGATTCAGGGTGAGTGAGAGATGCTTGTTGGTATTAGTGCAGGCTCACTTTAGCAATGCTCTATGAGTTATTACCAGGTTGCAAACGGATTTTAACAAAGAAAAGAATGGAGCTGCTATTTTGACAAGTGGAGAAATTGAGCCAAATCGCAAATCGCTGTAAATTTTGCAAGTGTGTAAATCGCAATTGCAGAAAAAAAGTATAGGAAGTCGGTTCTAGTTTTGTTGGAAAGACTAAAATCACAGCTTTAAAATGAAAGTTAAATTTCGTTCCTAGCCCAAACGGTTCAAGAGATACGGACGATTTAATGAAGGTAGATTTTCGGATTTAAAGTAAAACTCAAAATGACAGATGACAGTTTTCAGTTTAAAAGATGACAGAATGACACGATTCTAGGAGGCAGTTCTAATAGGCTAAAATAGTTTGGATTAGATTATTTTAAACTAAGAGATTGGTTTTGGCACAATGAGTACTCACACTATATTTTTGAAATGAATGGGCCTCGTCACAGATCTGGTCAACACATCCTGCAGCGGTTCTCTCTGCTCGGTCAATCAGGCACTGGTTCTGCTCACAGCGATCCGGATCTCTGGTTCTGCTCACAGCGGTCTGGGTCAGCTCTCTGGATACAGCGGCCTGTGGTTCTCTGGATCTCTGGTCTGTTCTCTGGCAATTGTTCTTGGCAAAGAATTCAAACAGCTCGGCCGGCTGTTGAATAGTTTGGTTAGGTTTGCTGGATTCTGAAGGCCTGCTGAGAATACTTTTGCTTGCAGTGGGCCTTCTAGGTTCAAAGTTCTGTAGTCTATGGGTGCCTGGTTCTGGTCTCTGTCTGGATGGGATGTCGGCCGTCAAAATGCTCCGCAGAAATGGAAAATGAATCTCTCTACCTGTCCCAGCAGTCTCTTTTTGTGCGTTTTAAAAAGTGGGTGGAGAGGCTAGCATCACTAAGCCTGCCCCTCTCTTGATTTGATAGGTCAATAGATTCTTTGGTCCCTGATTTGGGAAGGGATAGTGTGTCAGAGTGATGTCATTTTTATGACCTGCAGAAATGACACTCCCCTGGTTAATGTGCACACAAATCTATTCCTGATCCAAATACATATTTCCCAGGTACACAGTTGTTTGACATCACATACACACATCATATATTACTAAAGATAGTCCCTGTCCCGACTCTGGCATTTCTAGGAGCTTGCATTCAAAAATGGCAACTTATTTTCGATTTTATTGGGTTTTGCAACATTGGTTTTTCATCAAAAATTATACAAAGGTACATTTCCCTTCCACATATATCCCAGTAACTTTCCAAGTCTCTAGCTTAAATACAGTGTCTACAATAATCATAATTAGCAGGGTTTTGCCCCAGAACATGGTACAAATCGGAGTTTGGACTCAAATCGTGAGGGCATTTTCCATACTAAGACTCTCAAAGTTGTACATTTCTGTCATTTGGTTACAATAAGTTATCACTGTTTCGATAAAATATATATTTGTTGCAATTCAACTCCCCAAAGTGTTTGGGTCCGCCTCCAGAAGTCTGGGTGGGTCAGTGATCACATGTCTCTCCTTGCTGGCAGAGGGCTGTTGACAGGAAACACTCAAAATTAACATACCCCATTCAACTGAAAGAGCCTTTTGTGTGGGCTCCAGCAGGCTGCCTGGAAGTCTCTCCTCAATCAATCAACAGGGTCATGTGATATCCTGCCTCCTGGTGTGGGAATCTCTGAGGTGTTAAGGTTTCCCAGCCTCTTGGCCTCTGGGAACAGCAGGTGGCTAAGATTTTCAATTAACCAACATGCTTTGAAGTCCCTGTTGACTCAGGTCCCTTTGTCAGCCACTTCTCCTGTCAGAGTTTAGACCGCTAGCGCCACCTTGGGGAATTTGTCGGTACTGCATCCATTTATGAGTTGTCTTGAATTTGACAGGAGATTTTTGCTATTGTTCTGATTGGCATCCTGACATTAGGGTGGATATGTGGAACCCCCCCACAAGAAGGTTGAATCTTTAGAGTGATCTTGTGCCAACTGCACAGTTCTCCTGGATTCTGGAGTGAATGTGGGTGGCGATAGCTCATCCCCACATCCACCCAGTCTATTGATTTAGTTTGTTCTGGGATAGAATAATGGGCGGCGACAGCTCATCCCCACATCTACCTAGTCTAGTGATTCAACATGGGTCAAAACCCTTGACAATGCGATTTGTGAATTTGATGTGCATTGAAATGTGCACAAACACCCTTTATTTGCATAGATGAACAAAGGGGGTGTGAAAGGGCCCCTGAATTTGCATATCTTTGATGCCCACAATCAGATGTGGGGAATTGGGCCCATAGGGCTCAATGGGAATGGGGAAGGCGCTAATTACGGCACCGTAAATTACGGTGCCGTAATTAGCACCAAGGTCCGTTAGCGGGTTGGACTTTAATGGCTGCAAAATGCAGGCGTTAAAGTGTGAATCGGGCGTTAAGGGTTTAACGGCGCCGAAGCCTTTTACGGCGCCATTAACCCCTTAACGCCAGGGTTGTAATGAGGCCCATGGGGCCTCATTACAACCCTGGCGTTGGACCATGGTGCTATTAGCACCATGGTCCATGCCGAATTCCGCCATGGTGGATGGCGGATTTACCGCCCCATTCCAAGGTTGGCGGGACGGTAAATCTCCAATCACCATGGCCCCTTCCCCATTCCCATTTTTGGCCCATAGGGCTCAATGGGAATGGGGAAGGCGCTAATTACGGCACCGTAAATTACGGTGCCGTAATTAGCACCAAGGTCTCCTAGCGGGTTGGACTTTAACATCTGCAAAAAGCAGACGTTAAAGTGTGAATCGGGCGTTAAGGGTTTAACGGCACCGCAGCCTTTTACGGCACCATTAACCCCTTAACGCCAGGGTTGTAATGAGGCCGTATCTATGTTTTATTAGTGTTGATATTTAAATTATTAACCTGAGCATTCATGCCTAGTTATCCCAGCATGTTTTGTAATCCCATCGGCGTTTGCGATAAGAATACCATATCATCCGCGTATAATAAATACAGGATTTGTGTGTTCCAATTTTCAGGGGATCCCCCAAACAATTTGTTAAGGAGTTGCCAATATCTAGGATGTAAAAGTTGAACAAAAAGCAGGCTAAGGCACAGCGTTGCTTCAGGGCCCTATGTGTGGTTATGGTTGGTGACAGCTTACTATCTAAAGAAATGTGTACACGCATTGACGTGTTTGTATGAAGGAGTGTTATTAACGATAACAAAGAGAGGGGACAGTTGTGTTTTTTAAGTTTGGACAAAAGCACGGACCGATCAATTAAGTCGAACACGGCTCTGAAATCAACAAAACCCAAATACAAGGGCTGTCCTTGAGTCAGTTGTTGGGCCTGAATTAGGGAGAGGGCAAAAATGTTAGTGACAGTGCCTAATCACTTGACAAAGCCCGATTGGAAAGGATCTAATAGTGATTTTTCTTCAACCCAGGTATTTAATTCTTTGAGTATTATCCTGCAAACATTTTTTCCAGGAGCGTCTAATAGTGAAATTGAGCGATAACTGTCCGGAGATAGTCAATCACCTTTTTTATAGATCAGGGCCAACTGCTTTTGATTTACTAGAAGTTCTTATAAATTGGAGAATCTCAGTTTTATCAAAAAGACAGTTTGAAAGTGATTGGAGTATTTAATACATCTAATTTCAAGCTGTTTTCTGGGGCTGCATAGAGTTCACTAAGATGTGCGATCCAAAGATGCGTATTAACAGCAGAGGACTGAGTACTAATTTGGTGAAGGCCCTGGGCTTGGTTCATTACTGCGCACATTTTAGAGATGTTTTTACTGGCAAGAGTGCTCAACATGTTTGCTCAATCTCTCTGATAGAGCAATATTCTGTGCCCCTTTACCCAGTTCCTGTAGCTGTAATGTAGCTTTTTCGACAAAACCACTCTGACAGTGGGAGGATGTACAGCAAGTTTTTTCAGTTAAGCACAATATACCGTTTTTTTATCGTATCATATTGTCAAATACATGCAAGTGATTTTGTCGCTTACTTATTACTATATATCATGCCAACACTTTCTAGTGCGTTATCATCACTCGAGTTTGACTTTCTCAGAAGTTCATTAAAGTGTGTTAAAGCATCCTCCGACCATCAGAGGCGGTTTTGCCTGTATTCACCACTAAACATACCTGCTCAGACTCACTCACAGTGGGAACGCATTTCAATTGTACGCCCCATTCTGTTGATAACATGTTATGATCACTAGCATCAGAGATAATGGCATTACATTTTTGCACAGCCGGCCACAACGCCGTGTTCACATAAATGTTTTATCAATGACTGATGACGAAGTACCTTTGTGCCAGTTCGACACTGGTGGCATGTCTGAAGCGAAGGCACCATTAAGGACATGCAGACCTCTGTGTTGAACCAAGCATTTCCATCGCAAGAGTCTCTGACTAATATGCCCACTCATGTTATCCATGTACTTTAAATTTAGATCACCAGCAAGTATTAGGAACCTGGTGTGGTGATCTTCAACCACCATGTCTAATAAATTGTTCAGATCTTTCAAAAAAACGCTCATCGCTTAATCCAGCAGGGTTCCAATACACATTCAAAACAGCATAACCATCAGTGAGTGTCTCAACTCTAACCAACAGCATAAATTCATTTGGAACTGCCCACAATTTGGAGGTGAGACCATGGTTCATTTCAACCGCAGTAATCAGCTCTCACATTGGCCTTCCCACAAGTGACTTAATGGCGGGATTTAGAAATACTTCATAGTCTTTCCAAATTGGGGGTATGGTTAACCAGGTCTCTTGGCGAAGCACTACATCGTAATTATTTAACTGATGTTGATTGTTGTTCACGAGATGCTTGTAACCTCTCGTGTTCCAGCTGACGAGGGAAAGTGAATGAGGACTTGCGGGTGAGCCTAGTTATTTCTGCTGTGTGTTGTGCTGGCAGTTGCATGGCTTATTTGAGGAGGTGTTGTTTCTTGCTTTTTTAGTCACTAAAGGATTTGATTGAAGAGGTTGGGGTTGGTTTTGCTGAGATAAAGCTACTTGTATGGTATGATGGTCAATACTCAAGTCAAAACCCAGTTTGGATAGAGAATCTTTTGCTTGCCAAATTACATTCTGCACCACTCTAGATTGCATCCATAGTTTCACTGCATTTAAATTCCTTTTGTCAGCAAATTCCACTAATGCTAAATCAGCACATATAATCGGCCTTATTACATGGTAGGCGGTAACCATGGCGCTATTAGCACCATGGTTGCCGCCGGTATTTTGCCGTGTCCGCCTTGGTGGATGGCGGAATTACCGCCCTACTCCAAGGTGAGCGGGGGCGGTAATTCCCCATTCACCAAGGCCCTTCCTCATTCCCATTTTTGCCCCCATAGGGCATAATGGGAATGGGGAAGGTGCTAATTACAGTACCGCAAATTGCGGTACCGTAATTAGCACCAAGGTCCCTTTGCGGGTTCATAGCAGGCGTTAAAGTACCAACCCGCAAAGGGACTTCGTAATTAGGTGGTAAGGGATAACGGTCACCGGTAGCATTACCGGTGACCGTTAACCCTTACCGCCTTTCGTGTAATGAGGCCCAATGTCTTCTAACTGTTGAATGTCTGAAAATGTTACCATCACTGCCCTACAATTTAAATCGCGTTGGGTGCAGGGTGGTGGTTTGCATGCTAGGATTAAAGAGTGTGGTGCAGGGTTTCTTTTGATGATAGCAGATTTACCTTTTGTCATATTTTTGCTCTTGGACATTTCAATTTCCATCAATCTTTTTTTTGGGGAGTTGATGGACTGGAGATTCCCCAGTGTGCTCTCAATCAAGCGGATGACAGCCCCAGAAAGATCGTTTTTGGGTGGAGTATCATTCGCTCGAGTGCTTGAAGTACGAACTGGGGGCCACTCGCTCAGGGTGGAGGCCGCAATCCCTGTTTATGCATTTAGGAGAGTGTTGTGGGCTTCTTGGAGTGTCAGGAGTGTTCCCGTTGCACCTGTCTCTAGAGATGGATCCTGACTGTTGGATGATTCACTACATGGAGAACTTGGCGCAGCCGGTTTAGATTGAGTGCACTCACATGATTTTTTGTACAACTCTATTTGGGGTTGAGTGTGTCCAGACATGTAGGCGTCAACTGCCTTTCTAATTTCAGCTCTATGCTGGTTGTCACTTGGCGCCTTCTTTTCTTTGGTTTTTTTAATCGCACATTGATCCTGACTGTCAGGATCTGGGTTGTTACTAGCTGGGGTAGTGCAGGCTATATTCTGTTGCGTTATCACTTTCAGAAGATCATTCAAGGGAGGATAGTTTAGAGCTTGAGCAGGTTGAAAGCTCGGCAGTTCAATTTTTTTCTTGATATGCATTTGCAAAGAGTATTTTTTTTAATGGCCTGAGAAGCAATCACATTATTTTTTTTTTGGTAACGAGATTGCTTTAAGAAACTGTTTTGTTGCCACTCTTCCCGTGTGCTTTGTAGCAGCTTTGTTTTTGGATAGTTTTACATCAGGTTTTTTTATGTACTTGACCCCCTTATTTGGTAACTGTTGCACGCCTGTCGAGCTCAGTACAATCGCTTTTTTATGAAAACTAGAGGCAACAGGGGTGAAAATAGAATAAGGTTTCCCTTGGGGAGTCACAGTAGGCCTAGTATGTAAACTCACATTCGGCTCTTCAGGCAAATGGTTAACATCTAATGATGGATCATATATGATTGAATCAATGCATGGAAGTACAGACGTAATTCCACTGCTCTCTCTGGTCTTTGTGGAGGCAAGAGCAGAGGGCCGCTGTTCATGCTCGTTATCAGTCTGGCATGCTACCGAGGATAAAGAAACTTTGAGTGGCAAAGCAGGGATGCTGGAGGCCAAGTGTTGTAGCACCTCATGCTTTTTCGACTTATCTAACGATAATACTTTCTGCATAGTCTCCTCCTGCATTAGTAATCGTCTGTCAACAGATTGGTATATTTTTCCAAGTGACTGAATGGCGAAATTCATGGCTTGCAAGTGACATCTAATGTCGTTTCAGATTTGTGTGCGCATAATTAAGTGTTTGTACCATGTGTATTAGTCTGTATTCTGCTAGTTTCAGAACGTGAAATGGAGGAGACAGTTTCTATTGTGGTATGAGATACCTCAGTGAGCATCATTGGGGATTGTGATAGGTTTTCTGATAGCATTTTGTTTGAGAAAACGGAATTGTTAAGATCCAGACCAATCACAGCATCGTCCTTTGTGGACGGAGTCGAATAAATGGATTCAATTGGCTGGGTGGTGGCTGGGATGTTATCAAGCATTGCCATATCAGAAATGGAATGATGAGAATCTGTCAGTTTAGCAGGCTGCTCCTGCTCAATTCTCTCTAAACTGACTGGGGCTGTCGGCAGTACTTGGGCTGGCATGTTAGTTAGTACACTATCCGGGGCTCCATATTGAATCATGGGCTGACCCCTTTCTAACCTGGTCTTTGCTCTGTGAGCCGAGAGAGAACCACTACAGAACATTTGTATGTCCATGTTGAGCGAGCCCCCTCTGGTACCTTTACTTCTAACCAGCATGGAGTTCAGTTGTGTTAAAGTTTGAGAAGGCTGAGCTGGATTCTCTTTAAAAGATGAAATGGTGGGACTAGATGGCATGCCTGATTTTAAAGAGAGTACCTTCATAATATTGAAGCACAGATTGCCTACTGCTCTATGTTGCCTACGACTATTTGAAGCGCGCACTGGTGTGAGCGGAAGTCGCCAGGAAGTGTTCCTCGCCCCTCCGCCGCAACGACAAGGCAAAGACGCAAAGTGGTACTTCCTGGTACTTCCCTCGGTGCGCGCGGGAAACAGATTAAATAGGCAACGCCTGCAAAGGGGGCGTGGCTTCAGATCGTAACACTATGTAAACACAAGAAAAATTATAATAATATATTACTCTTCCGGTATAATGGTCCAAAATGAAAATGTCACAGTTAGTTACCGCTGGTCCAAGAAAAAACTTAGCAATTACAGCAAAGGAAGCAAAGTCCACAATCCGACGTGTAGTGCAGTGATCAGCGTGCCGAGGCTAAGAGGTACTTCCTAGTACTTCCCTCAGTGCGCGTGCGGTGCTGCACGCGGGAAGCAGGTTAAATAGTCGATGCCTGTAAAGGGGGCATGGCTTCAGATCGTAACAAGCAAAGGAAGCAAAGTCCACAATTCGACGTGTAGTCCAGTATCAGCGTGCCAAGGCTAAGAGGTACTTCCTGGTACTTCCCTCAGTGCGCGTGCGCTGCTGAGCACGGGAATCAGGTTAAATAGTTGAGGAATCCTCACCCCTCCATTTATCTTTAGTGCTCCTGATCTGCTTATCTCCAAAATGCTGGTTCTCAGCTGGTGCTCAGCTACCTCTTTTCCAGCAACCCAGAAAGGTACATTTGAGAAAGAATTAGGAATTGGCTATTTTGAAAACAAGCCCAGCTGCAGCATGACCACCAGCTATATGACCCTGTTTGGCCTGAAAGGGCCACAACCCCTGCTCCTGCTGTGATTTATGCCACTGACCTGGTTCAAGCCACACCGGTATACAATTGGTCTTATTTCATCAACTCCTCCCTGCATATGCCTGGATTCCCTTTTTAATCCACCAGGCACCTAAATATTGTACTTCTTCAACTGACTGCTTTCTCCCATTTAGGGTCTTTGCATACTATCGGAAACTGCCCCAAGACTCTCCCAACTCCTTCCCTCCCCTTTAGAATCCTATCCTCCATACATCATTCGAACAACACTGTCTGGTCCCTCTCAGTCACATCCAACCCATTCCAATCACATCTACCACACTCTTCTCCCTCAAGGGACACCTGCTCCCACTCTATATCCACATGCTCCCCTACAAAACTCACTCTGCCCAACCTCAATAACATGGGCAGGGCCAATTACTACAGACTGACTTTACTTTCTCTGATCACTCTCTGACTACACAACCTTCTTACCCACAACACTGTCAGCTTGATAAAACCCACATCTTCCACAGTTACATTCACTCAAATCTTGACCCCTCACCCATTGACCACTCACTCATCCACTTCTGCATCCACAACGCTCACCATTTACTCCCCCATCCATTCATCCCTTATTGAACATTCAAGCATGATTCCTATGTCTCATTTATTGTCCGAGTGAGAGCATCCCTTCAGATTCGCTCCATCCCACGTTTCTACTCTATCAAACTTGCCCTTCTATAATTCACCACATCACTTGCAACCACCTTTAACCAACACTGGTTAGCTTTCTGGTTCACTCACTTGCTGCCCTACACTCAGTCATGGATCTCTCCAGTCATTGAACTGCTTTGGACAACCATGAGTCTTCACATTTGCCTTTCAACCAAAGCTCACTCCTCTGCTCTCCATGTTGCATACAGAGACTATCCTTGATCTGATAATGGCTATAGCCTGTGCTAAATGTTTAGCAAATGTGTATCTCATTTCCTCGTTCTACATCATTGCAATCTGTACATAATTGTTTAAGCCATTCTTGACCACCCTACACGAATCCACTCCATACCTCCTCTATTTTTTGCAATGACGATGTCTCCTCTAGTACCTGTCCTGACAAACTTAAACATTGCTTGACATGTGATGCATCACCAAAATTGTCTATTATCCCATTGTTATATACAGTGTATTTAGAGAGTCTGCAATTTGGTAAAACACTTGTCTTTGATTTGACCAGGAGTAGAGGAGGGGGAGGTTTGGATGTGTGGTTGTTAGAGGGGTAAAGTAAAATGAAAAACAGGTTTGTCTGGTGGGTCAAAAACCAACCTGCAGACTTTGAAAATAAAGTCTTTTAATCAACATAGAACCATCATCAGGCGATCTTAGCTGGATTGATTTCTATTTTTCACATAGATGATATGCCTAGAGATAAAGGAACTGCTCCTCTTCAAATTCTCATAATGTGGTAATCTTCTTTTTCTCAAACCATGTACATGGCGCTGTAAAATAAGCAGAATGGTGTCATTGGCAATGCAGGATTCATGACTTGAATGGCTGAGGATAAAGGTTAAGTAAAGAACATTTCCATCCTCACGTTATTGCCTCCATGCCATCCAAAGCTCATAATATTTTATTTAGCAAACAATAGATGGGAACAGATGTGTACTGCACTTCTTGATATTATAATAGCACCCGTATAACATCCTTTTGCAGACGGTCGTTTTGTCGATGGATTGTGTTGCTGGAAAAATTCCATTGAAAAAACTCATCGGAATGTTTAGGGTGGGGATGGGTGAGGGTATAAAAGCAGTGGGGATGCGGTTGGCATAACAACTTGGGAAATGGGTGGTTGAGGGGGACCCTCAAATTAAAAGAAATACATTTTGACAAGTTTTCTCAGGGGTTTTTTGTCTGCAAAAATAATCGGAAAAAATATTCTCTATTTTGTTGATAAGATGTACCTGCATGTAATAAACAATACATACTGTGCTTCTACAAAAGATCAATTTCCATAAGCCAAATTTAAATGTTGAAAAAACAACAACAATTGCCAACGTGTTTCGGAAATAGAGAATATTGTTGAGATGATTATATATTGAGATGAATTGTTATATGTCACCTTTGGATTTGTACAAAACATTTTTGTTTTGAACTTTAGCTACTGCTGTTAATCATGTTTCTTGAATAATATCTCTGTTTCTATTTGGTTATGTTGACTGAGGGAGGGTGATTCACCCAGACAACATTATATTTAAAATCTTGAACTTTAATCCTGGTGAATTTTCTGAACTATATTACTGTTGTTTCCTTTACGTGCATACATTTAACAGTGTGTTGAGTAGAGCCACGCAGCAGGCACCTCTCACCTGCACCGACAAACCTCACTGGACATACAGATCTGTTGGCAACAACGGGCTTGGTATGAAGGTATGTCTGTTATTTAGTCTCTGGAGGCCTTGAGACTACACCCTGTTGCACCAGAAATCATGTTTATGTTGCTAAGTGTATGATATGTATTACCATTAGGTAATTCTATTACTAAGGTGAATTATTAAGAACATGTGTAGTACCCCTCTCCCCATACTTTTTTTTTGTTGCTTCAAATATGCATTCCATGTCAGTTGGTTGTAAAACACCCAGAGGTTTCCCAGAAAACATGTATCACAAAGGCATTATGAGAAGACTTACAAGAAGATTCAAACAAGTTGCCCAAACAAATTTGGACCAGCGGCTCCCTTGATGTCAGGATGAAGGGGATAGGGAAGGTCTGCATAAAAATGAAACACAAAGCAAATCTACCCTGAGTAAAACAGTACCCCATGTCACGAGAAGCAGACAAGGGAATTCATAAAGCACTTTTGGTACTGTGGTGATAAGGCATTATTATGATATCAGAATCCCCATGTGACATCGACAGATATCCTGTAAAGAAAGCAAGAGGAGGGGATTGGTGGATGATTTAGGACCTCTGCCCTTGAAATAAAATTATAGAGGCAGAGTTTCTGTTGGTGCCAAACCAGCTTCCATTTTGTGTAACATTCCCACAGGAGGAACGCATTTTACAGTAATAGATTTAAAGAATGCATTTTTATCGATTCCATTGCACCCAGACTCACAGTATTTCACTGTGTTTTACCTACCGCAGGAACTGGCTCCAACGCACTTGTTCACCATAGGGATACTGCGAATCCCCAAGATTTTACAACAGAGTACTATAAAAGGATTTAGATAACTTTAAGATGCCTAGCACAGTGATTCAATATGTTGATGATCTCTTAATCAGCAGCACCACAGAAGAGCAGTACAGAGAGGATTCAGTTGCACTCCTGACACCAGTAGCTGACAATGGGTACAAGGTAGACAAGAACAAATTGCAATACTGACAAAAAGAAGTTGTGAGAAGTTGTGCAAAGTCAAGAGACATGCTAGTGAGCATCAGGGAACCCAAATCCAAAACTACCAGCACAGAAAGTCAGGGCACCCATCCTTGTCTTGATTGTGGGAATTTCAATAGCTTCACGAAATGCCCCCAACTTTGTCATCCACGCAAATGTGAACACATCAAACCCAGAGATTTTACCACATGCTCTACTGAGAATGTTATATACTGCATTAGGTGCCCCTGCAGAAGCTACTACATTGGAGAAACCAAAAGACTAGCATGAATCAGATGGAACGAGCACAAGTCAGACATACGCACCAAGAACGCAAACTCATGCATAGCACAAATGAGATTCCAGGTCCTAGAAGTGATGAGCACCAAAAGATATCGAGGAAACATTGCTAAGAAAGGAGCGCAGAAAGAAGCATCTGGATGCACAGGCTTGAGTCCTTAGCACCTGGGGGTATAAATGAAGAATTGAACCTACATTGTTTTCGGTAATATGCTTCTTTTATTTAGTGAGACATGTGCTGATTGTCTCTTTCCTCACACAAAAGTATGGCGCATATGTTTGGGGAGTTATTGCTCTGTTCCTGGCACACAGGATCTGTTTAACTTGACACTCCGCCCCCTTACCACCCAGTGGTGAGCAGACCTTGTGCCAACTAGACATCACCTTCACAAACTGCACTCTTAAGTCTACATGATCCTGGTATTTCAGAATTTTACCACATACCACCATTAACTCTAGACTCGACAAGTTAGGCCACCCACCATTGTACCTTCTAGCAGCACTTGAGTCCACAGATGACACACAAACATACCTATCTAACTCTAAAATAAGGCACCTTTTGACTCGTTCAGATACCTTAGTAGTTGATTAGTCATATCGTTGAACTAATCCTACAAGTAATTTGCACAGGCATTCTGACTAGTTCACTCCATCCTTCAATTCTACCATTTCAGTATCCACACTATCTGCATGTACATTGTATTTTCCGGGCAGATTGTTTTTCGTACACAGGACAGGCACTGCTGAGGATACCCCCATCAGGGTCCTTGCAGCTTCTATTTAGTTACCTTCATGATTACATGTGCATATAGGACAAGCACTGCTGAGAACACCCTCTAGGGGGCCTTGCAGCCACTACTGAGTAATCCTCTTGATCAAGTGATCAGGCACACATTAGACTTAAAGTAGGTTACAGGCAATGCACTTCTTTCTAGGCGAGTCGGCTGAAAACTCCTGCACTGCTTTCACAGGTAAGGCTATGTCGGACCCGGGATGATTAGTTTTGAGTGCAGGTTATACTATAGTTATACATTTGTGGTATTGTGTTACCTTACTTTCAAAAGTAGAAGCAGTTGGTCTCGAGATGGACTTTGATTTACTTTTTGCTGTCATTTGCAAGCACACTACAGGGGTGTGTAGCCAGATGTGTAGCTGATGATTGTGACACGTTAAGACACCCTGACCATCACATGAATTCTAAGTGCCTGGTAGATGGAATTTCGCAACTAATTTCCAGTCAGTTGCAGTACCTACATTGTATGGTTAATTTCCTAATTACAGTTTGTTTATTTTTCTCCGTTCTCTTTTCCTTCCCTCTTGCATTGTTTTCATTGCTTTGATTTATTGATGCCCATTACTCAATGATATTGTCTTAATGGACTATGTGATCACTGACATTTTCTGAACATGTTGTCTTTTTTGGCCATTGAATATGTAATTGCAGTGGTGGGATGTAACCACTGAATGCTTTTTGCTACAATTGCACACACTTCTCTAATGATGTATCTTTCTGTTTTTGGCATGGGGATGCCCTTGCTTCACTGATTTTCTGGGGTCCTGATGGCCTTCTTAATGACATGCACAGCTGGTATAAAATGGACCACCGGTCCGGAATGCATAGGCTTTATATATTTTTGGCCACAACATTATTTTGTCTCAACAAGAATCTCTAGTTATTTTTTTTTTTCAACCTACGAATGCTACAAGATCACCGACACCATTAACGTTCATTGCTCTGGCTCTTAGTTAGACTAAGGGTGTGCAACCCACACCAACTAGCTTTCGCTAGCTAAGGTCCACAGTTCTGCCAGCATGTGGTATAACCACATGTGGGCAGTGGGAAGAGAAATGGAAAATGAGTTGTTATATGTGTTACGTCTGCTCCCTCATCCCACATGCAACAGGCACACCCAAACTCTTTATCTCCAGGACATTCCAGCACAGACAGCACACTGTTTAGTTCACCTGGGTTTATGTAAAATGAGTGGACTGTTCCAGGGACACAGGGTCCAAGTAGAGTTGGTGGAAAAGGGAAATGTTGTTTATGAGGAGAACTGTTTCTGAGGAGAACTATATTAAACTCAAAAAGCTGGCAGAAAAGGAAGAAACAAAAGATGTCGTAGTGTGGTTTGAAACAAAAGGGAGCGAGAAAGAGGATCTATCATTTACAATACAACACACAACACTCAATGTCCTGTGAGAATGAAACACGTCATGCATTGGCCTTGTGTAGAATAAAGCCATGGCTGCATATAGAGGGCACAGTTTAATATAGTGATGAGAGGGTGGAAGGTTTGGTAGGATGCAGGGCGCAAGTATTAGTGGGGTTTCTCAAGAAGCAGCTATACATATTAACAGTTTGTGTTTTAGCATCTGGGAAAGCAAAATCCAAGCATTGACCTGGATTGGTGGATATATGCAAACAGTACAAATAAAGGCCCACAATTTCCCTTGTTTCAGATCCCAAGGGAGCATCAACATAGGCAGCAAAAACGCATACAAGAGAGCAATGGTGCTCCAGAGCCTGCAAGCAGGGACAGCAGTTTTCAAGGATTAGTATTGGTACTGCAGCACCCAAGCTCATACACAACTCCAACCATGCTGGGCTGGACTGTTTTCACTGGTCCATGCATTCAGACCTCAAACTGTTTTCTGGACATCTTGCTCTTCAAAATGTGCATCACAAACATACTGTCACGATTCCTGCACCTCATGCCCCCATCCCTCCAAGATGTCAGGCTGGAGCCAGGCCACGATCACCTACATGGCCCTCAAGGGCCTCTCCATCCCTCCAAAGACCCACTTGGAGTCAGACTTGGCGCTTGTGGCACTAGACTCACTCACTCCCATAGGGTAACATTGGGGATTGGACTTGTAGTGCATTGATGGGGACAAGATGGATGCCCCCACATATTTCGGTTCCCAGAACTGCATGTGCGGTCTAGTCTTTTTGGTGTGGTTCAGCCCAGAGGCACCTGGGATACCCAGAGACTATTTAAGCCACACCCAGGCTGGGAAACATGCTTTGCGTTTTCTGCACCTGCAGCGTGACACTCACCGTGTTCGGATCAGTCTCCAGTAGGCCTGCATCGTTCTTCTGTGCTCAGCTCCTGCAAGAACAAGAACACTGTTAGGAATAGCCTTACCTTGCGGCGCTTCTGCCCATCAGTCATCGCTCCTTCTGTTCTGCGGGCATCTTCAGCTGTGTCATTCCGATCCCGGCACGCCGCTTCCTAAGGAAAAGGGAAAAGAACAGAAAAAAGGCATTAGTAAGCATTCTGCAAATCTTCGCTTATTTTTAAATACTGTACGAGCTTCAAACGCTTACCTGAATCCCAGCCGCTCTGGGGGAACTCTGTCTCCAGAACTTCTCATCCATCTGAGAGAGGGAAAAGACACTCCAGGTTAGCGTGGAAACATCTAGAGGCGCCGCATACTGCGCTTACCCACCGCATTTGTTCTTCATAACCAGCATCCACGCTGAAAACGTTGCGGCACCTAAAAGACACAGAAAAAGAACTCAGTTCAATGCAAATACGAAAGGGGTGCATCGCGCATCGCCCTCTCACTCACCTTCAGCGCTACTCATCTCAGCAGCACACCGCCATCCCCGGACACTGGCCATCATCTAAGGAAGGAAAGGAACAAAGTTAGAGAACTGTTCAAAAGACTCATACTTACCTGTCGGACTCTTGCCAGTGAAGTATCTAGGCAGCAACAAGCCTGCATCAATCAACGCGCCCCTGCGCTGAAGGCAGGACGGAGAGCACACTATCCAGGAAAACAAGGTGAGCTGTGGATCAAAGGGAAGGGTTGGACCCCGGGGAAGAAGGGGTTCAAGCACACACAGACAATAGGGAGTTAAACTCTACCAATCCTGTGTTTCAGGCCCAGTCTCCAGTCGAATAGCCTCCAGGGAAGGGTTAAAGGCCGTAAGAGGTCAGAACAGGCTGAGTGATGTCCCCGTGGATACCAGGTGAGCGTTACACGCACCAAGAGGTCCCTGAACTTAAACGGGTGCAGGCACAGTAATAACTGCTGACCACAGGAATCTGCTGACAGATTAGCAGCTATACATATGGAGTCTTGCCTGTTTAGTAATGCAGCAGTAATTCAGTTTTTTTTACAGCACTTCTCGCACAAGCATCCAAACTGCTGCAAACGCCAAATGATCCCCGCTATAAATGACTGCAGCTGGCCAATGGCACAGAAAGGGGTTTAAATGTCATCAAGGAAGAGTTGAGAGTTGTTAGGTTGACCACTCTACAAAATAGATACCTATTAGATATTAAAACAGCGATGGTAGGAGGAGTGTTTGCAAAGATAGGGAGCAGTTGCCGCACATTTGAGCCCTCAAATGATGCAGAGTACAGAAGCTTATCTCAAGCAGTAAACACACTGCACAGACTCCACATGACTATGGAAAGGGACACAAGCTGAGTGATTGAAGTGGACTGGTTTGATAACACATTTTCGTGGGTGCCCGTCTGGTTGAGAAAAAATCGTAAAAGTGCTAGCCCCCATTCTCGTGGTGGCTCTGATTTTTCTCTGTGCATGTCAAATGATGTTGAGGTGTTGGAAGAGGGTGGGACCAAGAGTAAATATATATTGTCACTCACAGTGAAATGGTTCCAAGGTGCAACTCCCCTGTTCAGAAATATTAATTTCTTCATTTAATTTCATAGGTTTATTTCAGAATCAGCCGCAAGTTCCATTAATACAGTACAGAGATGGCCATGTCAAATAAAAACAAATTGAAAAAAACATTAACGCACAGGATACAATCCATACATTACAGCTAAAAATGTCCAGATCATGCTCATAATAATGTCATTAGGAGCGTCCAGGTGGAAAATGAATACCTCAAAAACAGGTCAATACAGCCCCTTTAGAATTGCATAGACTATTGTGTGGATTTCTATGGCCACTGTGGTTGTTCTTTCCTGACTTGTACACCAGAGGAGTATGCGGCAAGTGGACACAGTTTACGTGGGGCTTGTAAGATATGGATCCCGAAAGAGGAGGCAGTAAAGGAGAAGGAGTGGTTGTCTGTTAATACATTAACTAACGGGGGTGTGTAAAGATGCAAATTCATCACCCAAAGGGGAGATCAAGTACAAGTTAAGAAAACTATTTTAGCAAGACCTTAGACCTGGGTAGTGATGCAGTGGTCACATGGTTTTCTGACATTATAGTGTAATTGGAATATACATATAGGCGTGCCACACATCAGGGAGTTGTCAAGCTTGGGGGTGTGGAGAAAAACACACTTGTACAAGGGTTGTTTTTAGAGGGAACTGGGGTTAGCACACATCCTGTTAGGAAAAAGGGTAAGTAGATGGGGCTTGGTTTTATTATGTAGCTTGAACTGTATTAAGTAGAATTGTTTTGCTGCAGGAAGCCTGAGGACAGCCATATTGGAACCGACCAGTGTTGAAAGCAGCAGAGCATCCAGGTTCAGCTAAAAGGCTGTGGTCATCATTTAATTGAATTGTTTTTCTATTGCTGGGCAGATAAACCCATGAAGGGAAGGTCAGGATGGAAAGGGATGCCCAACAGAGTCCAATTAATTGTTGCAAGGCAGTATTTTCTCATGGGCATGAAGTTGCTCTCCAGGCAACAGGTCTTAGTCAAGACATGAATAAATACAAAGCGGTGCTGAAGGACATAGTATGATGCACGAGAGGGCTCAGATCATGGCATTGCCAAAATATAGAACTACGATGGGAGCAACAATGCCACCACTGATCAGAGGGCATTAGGATTGGAAATAAAAGTGTTTGGTAGAAAGACTGTATAGAAGGAATTAATTTCAAGCAGCAGGTTCTCGCACCTGTGTTTTTTTTCATGCATATGTTGATTGTGTGAAGATAACTATAAGGTTGGGTCCAAAGTACGCAAAACATATTGACATGGAAGATGGAGAACAAGCAGGTGCAGGGGGCAAGGGGTGAACAGATCCAATTAGGGGTTGGGGATTCCAGTATTCTGGAAAATGCAACAAAGTTTTGCCCTTACAAATTTCCACTCATAATGTCAAGTGGTCCTTCTCAGTGTGACGCTGTCGTCTGAAGCTGTCTCTAACATTACTGCCCAATCAGCACCTAGTTTTCTATCAACTTGCACTACGAACGATGCCAACCAATTAAAGTGTCATGTTTTGCGCTGTCTATCGCATTAGATAACTTTGAAGGGGTGATATGTTTATTTGACACGAGAAAGGAAACCACCAGGTACATTTGTTAATACATTGAATTATTTAGAGGCCTGATTTAAGGTAACAATCAACTTGTTAGAATTATTCTAACTGTTGCAATTTTCCGCTTTAAAAGGTGTAGCCCAGAAGTAAAATGTTGAGAAATAGTTTCCAGTTCAGCTCCACAGAGCTGTCTGTTTTTTCTCCCAGCTGTTTATTTTCAATAAAATGTGTTTTTTACCATGCAATTTGTACACTCCATGTTTGACTACTTTTGTATTATTTCTTGGATATTTTGTGGAACCGCTCCTTTACAAGAGGCTCTAACCAATGTTGATAGGTAAATATTGTGGGAAGTTCTAAGAGAGCTTAATGTAATGTAGCTCAAATGCAATGTCACAGTGAATAGTGAAAGTATTTGTCAGTTACAGTCTTTTAAATATTAATGAATCTGAACATCTAATAACAGTTCCTGGACATTTCAGGTTGACCACAGTGAGTCTATGTTAAGATAGAAGGCAGGTGCAATGCTCTCGTTGATGCACAACATAGTACAATTTCTCCTGCATTAGAGGTTTATAGGGCAACATCACAAAATGCAACATTGTAGAGCTAGAGGTTGCCGAAAGGATGTTTATAAAAATTATTATGGTTCTCCCACAACCTGCTCCATCTATACCAGTCATTTTGTAATGAGGCATTTTCCCAATAAAGTATGATGCCTACTCTCGGCTGTTGAACATTTGGTTCTGTTCAAATTCAAATGATAATTTAATATTGCAAATGGAGATGTTTGTGTAACTGGTAACAGATCTAGTAGCGTACAGGTGGAAATGGCTTAAATATAGTAAAGCCTTATTGAATATTTTAGGCATGTATTATCTTTGAGACAAAACATTCTGTTTTCTCCTAAGCTACACAATGATTTAAAACCATCATGTAATAACCGAGTAAAGACCTGCTTGTTACTAGATGACAATAATGGGCAACAATTCTGTAGCTAGTTACTAACTAATGAGATATGGGGCATCACACCTTATTGAACCTGGATAATTAAATCACTACAAATCGATTTTGTTTTTAATTCCAATTTGACATTTTACCACTTGATGACTTCATTTCCGAATGGAACAATGGTGTACCAAAATATTGCCCTCAATGCAAAAAAGAAACAGAATCAATTGTGCCTTTCTAAACATCGTTTAGTATTTTATATCTGCTCCTCAAGGTGACATTATTAATCTGTTTTTTATGTTAAAAACTAAGCATTGATGTCTCTATATACTGAGATGGAACTGGCAAGAGATGGACATAATAGCTTGGTGGCTCTGATTAAATATGTGTCTTCTCATATGCACATCACATGAATGAATTAGCAAGGACATCCATTTGAACAGTAGGGTCAATATAATCAGCACTTTCATAGCAACTAGTAGTATTTAGAGGCATTGAGCTTCATTTTTCACAGGCTGCAAATGCATATTGCATATTGAGTACTGAATAGATTAGATAGAGACAAAACAAGCCATTGCACATTGGAAAACCCTAATAAGAATATACTCCTCTGCATTCACCTCAGAAGCAACAGATAATGGAGCAAGTTCATGTATATTGGTTTTCATGATTATGCCATTGCCGTTGTACAGTGAAATGCCTATGGATGGAGTACATTTAGAATTGAATTCACAAAAGTCCTTTTAAGAATATACTCTGTGGCTTTCAGCTCAGAAGCAACAAAATATGGGGAATTTCATGGGGGACGGAAGGGAGACGATTTGAATCGAGGTGAACAGGGCAAGATAATGCACTTAGCTGAAGGAAAGCTGTGAATTACGTAAAATATTAAGATAGCTAATGCAGGACACAACAGAAGCAGGTACACTTGAATAAAGTGATGTCTGTTTCCTTGTCCATAATGACACAACTTACTATAATGGGTTAACAAAATGTAACTAGCAAGTTGGCCTATGATTAGATAGGTTTTCAACGGAGGCATATAAAAGTCAAAGGGCCTCACCACGAGTTAGCTAGTAGCCCTTAAATCCGGTGGTACCAGAATTAGCTCTGCCAATAACGAAACACTGCATTATGAATTGGTGCAAATACCGCCGGACCCAAAACGCAACGGTGCTATTACAGCCGGCGGTATCACAGCCGGCATCAATAGTGCCGACAACGCAAAGCGCAATCACAGCTGTGTCACAAGTGCATGTACAGTGGTATTAGCGCCGAAAACCAACGGCAATACAGCATAGAATTACCTCCAGCTGGAGGTAAATTAACCCAGGTGCCAGGAATCAAGCCACAGGTGCATACAATGCACACCAGAGGGCTATATAAGACTCACACAGGCCACAAACACTGTTTCCAGCACCATGATGCCATTATATGCTGGAAGCTGGGAACAGCAACTGCTCATGCTAAGCCTGGACCTTCAGAGTCAGGACAACCAGGCCAGAGGACAGGGAGTACTGGGAGTGGGGGAGCAATGAGAAGGAGGAGGAGGAAGAGGAGGAGAACAGCCCTAGCAAAACGAGCACCCATCCCCAGGATCGGGCCATCACCCTGGGCCCTCAGCGATACCCAGTTGGTTACTGAGTACCACATCAGATGTGAGACCATCACTGAGCTGCTGGCCACAATCCAAGGCGACATAGGAAGCATGATCAATAACCGTACAGCTTTGCCCCCACTGATGAAGCTTGTGGCAGTCCTGCAGTTCCTGGGGACAGGCAGCTGCCAGCACTCTATGGTCATGAAGCATGGCATGTCACAGCCCACATTCTGTGCAGTCCTGGGCCAGGTGCTGGATGCCCTCCTGTGCCACGTCAACCAACATATTACACTGCCCACCACCCAGGCCCAGGTCAACAAAATGAAGGCAACGTTCCATGCCACCGCACAAATGCCTAATGTCATAGCATCCATTGACTGTACCCATGTAGCATTGGTGGTTACGGTTGGTTGGAGGAACGGGAAGCATTACCACTCTCTCAATGTGGAGGTGACTTGAGGCCCTGACCTCACAATCAGCCACTGCTGTGCCCGCTTCCCAGGTTCCACCCACGACTCCATGGTCCTACGCAATAGCACACTGCCAGGATTCATGGAGGTGGACAGAAGACAAGAGACATGGATAGTGGATGAGCACCATCCCTTCCACATATGCACAGTGAAGCACCAAACAAAAAATGGGGGCGTGGCAACACAGAAAGAAAGCATGGCATGACAAGTGGCTGCACTGGCAGCCCCAGGCAGCACCTGCAACAACGACAGGGGGCATTCAAGTGAGCATGTACTTGTCGGACACACACCACTGCCATCACAACAACATATCACACCACATGTACCACAATGCAGAACAGCACAGATCCACACAGCAGCACCAAACAGCATGGCAACCAATGCCATGGCCATGTGCCCATGTGCACACACCAGGGACACACCACAGAACACCCACCATATTCACACAGGGTGCATGCCACCACTTACAAATGCTGCACAGCTATTACACATTCACATTGCATGGGCGTGATGCACACATGCACGCACACAGCTTACAAAGCCCAGATACGTTTTGATAGAAAACACAAGTATGAGACAATTGACTGATATCTACATGTCACCCCATGCAGGTGACTCTGGATATCCGCAGCTGGTGTGGCTGATGACCCCGGTGCATGACTCATATACACGGCATGAGATGACCTACAACCATGCCCACAGCCGGACCATGTATGCATTGAGCGCACCTTTGGTTCCTCAAGGCACAATTTCCTAGATCTCACTGGTGGAGCCCTAATGTATGCCACTGAGAAATTAGGGGAAATTAGGGGAAATGTGTACTGGTGTGTACACTGCTCCATAACATTTGCTTGAGGAGGAATGTGCCACCACCCCAGTGAGGAAGCCAGAGTAGATACTCACAGAGATGACATGAGGGAATAGAGACTGGCTGTCAGGCATTAATGGACAATTCTTCCTAGAACAACACCCCACCCCTGTCCACTACCAGCACTGTGAATAAGTTGCACATGTACACAATCAGGAATGTACACACATTATTGATGTTCAACTAACTTTTATCTAACATTTTGCACCAACTGACCCCTTTCCACCGCCCACCACCAATTCATATCACACAATTCCCCCTCCCCTACCCACCACCAACTCCCCAGAACACAATCCCCCCTACTCAAAGTTCCCATGTATGGCCACCCAGACCAACATTCATCAAGCCTATCAATGTGGTGGGTGGTGATCTGTTGTGCAGCTGGTGCAGGGACTGACACCTAGGGGTGTTTTCCTGCGACTCCTTGGTAGGCTTTGTTGACATTGAAGGGATTGAGCCAGCCCGCTGCAGCTGTTGCTGTTGGAGCTCATTGCTGTCAACAGGGTAGCCAAAGGAAGGGGTGTGTCTGTGTCCGGCTCAGGGTGTGCATGCACCGGCGGCATGCTTGGGCCTGGGGGCTCTGGCTGATCTCTCGGCCACATGAATGCCTCTCTGTTGTGGGTGGAGTGTTGCGTGCACAGACTCCAACCTGGAGTCGCTGGCCCTGCAGCATGGTCAGAGTCACTGCTGCTGTCTTTGGCGGTGTCCACAGCAGCAGAGGTGTCAACTGGTGCAATTGGTGTGATCCTGGTGGCCTGCAATGAGGGTGTAGGGCTGCCCCTGCTTTGATGGGTTGTAGTGGGCTGTATCTGGTGCCTATGGGTGGCGTATCTGCCCCTTTGTGAGGTCGTGCTTGAGGTGGCTGTGTCGCAGAACTGCGTACTCCCAGACGGACCAGCCGCCTCTTCCTCCCTCAACGCCTTTGGAATTTCTGGTGTGCCTGTAAGGGACATAGGTGATGGCGTTAGGTCACATTTCCCCACGTGTTTTTGCATGAATGGCATTGTATACATGGTGATGACTGGTGGCGGGGGTAATGAACCGATGACATGCCTTGTCTGGGGCATTTGCAGGTCGATTGACAGTGATGGCAACCGGTGCCGAAATGGGGGGCACTTATGGGTTTTAGCATTTGGACAGTGTGGGGATGGGAAGATTGTGTTGTAGGGCCACTTGTTATTATGCATGCATGCCTCTGATACCCATGCAGCCACCTTTTGCCGGGTAATATTTGGGGGGGGGTGGCGGGGTACATGTCACTGGCAGGTCCCTATGGGGTACTGCTGTGCTGCCCCCATGTATGTTTAGTGCTTGGCACTTGGATGAGTCCCTTGCCTGCGCTCACCACTGCTCTGACTCACAGGGGTGGGATGGTGCACTGGCACATGGATGCTGCTGTAGGTGCCTGTACGGCACCCACTCACTTTGCAATGCCCAGCTCATGGGTCTGTCCACTGGGTCATGCTGTGCTAGGCTGTCATTGTTGCATGCACATGGTTTGGGGTTGGGGGGGTTGACTCACCTTCTGCCTGCTGGAGGCCAGCACCCACCTCGGCACCAACAACGCCCTTGATGCCCTCCATGTCCAGCACTGAGCTGCACTTTCTCTCCCACGATTTAGTGCAAGTCATGGCACTGTCCCTCCAGCTCTGGCTAAACTCTCCTGCCTGTGTTGGGCCAGCAGTCCCCAGACCTGCACCCGCAGGTCATTCAATCTTTTCCTGCAGGCTTCCCCATCCCGGGGGACGCAGGCATCTGCACTGACCTTCTGACTCACCGTCTGCCAGATGGCTGTGCGACGCTGGACAGATGTTTTACGTTGCCTCGCACCATACAGATCATCATGGTGTGCCACAACCTCATCCACAAGCACCACCAGCTCCCACTCTGTAAATTCTGGTTTTCTGAGGCGATCTTGTGCAGCTTTGCCCCTGACCCTCTCCTGATACATCCTGAATGTTTTGCTGGTGTGGATGGCTGCAGTAAGTTGAGATTTTGAATGGATTGTGTTTTCCAAAATGGCCATCAACTGACGCTATTATGGCAGAATTTCCAGCAGTAGCCCTTATTTGGGTGCAGTTAACGCCAGGCACTAATAGCTTTAACGTCTGAGTGGGGGGTGGATGGATGCATGCCAGGTTGCGATGCAGTGCAGATACTGCCACATGACCCTGTGGTGACACTATTTGCGCCCAGAGGTAATTTTGCTGAGTTACCGCCTAACTCGTGATGAGGCCCATAGTGAGTTTGATAGAAGACACTGCTCAAAAACAAACAGTCCTCTGACATTTGTGGCATATGAGCATATGATACAGAGTGTGCTGCAAATGGGAGCATGGAAGTGAATACAAGCAAGCCAAAGATGACATTTGGGAGCTGCGTACCAGCCAGCCATAAAGTGGAGGCCAGCAAAATGTAACTGTTGTGCAAAAATAATTTTGACACATGAGACAGCAACACATGTTCATTGAATAAACTGTTTCCATTTTAAAAACAGGCAAAAAGGCTACTCTGTTTTTATTGATTATCCTCGAAAATAATTAGAAGTATTAGGCTGAGGAATGTTAGCATTTTATATTCAGGTTTTGTTTTACGGAATTTGTTTTTATTTTCTTTGCTAAGCAATTGGAGTTTTTGTTTTTACAATACAGGGAAGATTGAAAGGTTACAAAAAGGTGTTCATGCATTGTGTTAGGAACATATTGTCGTAAGCAGTGGTTTGTTGTTGAGGCTTCCCGGTATCAAAATGGGTCAGGGATTTAGCAGCACAAGACAGCACAGATTATTCGGCACCCTTCGTCAAAGGCTACAAAATGATTTTGAAACATATAGTTGGTTTCAGAGCATATATTTTAGGCATAGAATATTGATTCTAAAAGGCCCAGAATGATCATATAATTCTTTTTCCTAGATACACAAATTAGACATGTTTAACCACGTTCAGTCTCTAAAGGCTCAATTTATTTAACCCTTAACTGCTGAAGTGGGTGGAGTCTACTGATTCTTTATGGGAAGTCAGGACTAATATAGGTGCCCTTACCACGGAAGTGGTACATTAATTTAAATAATTAGATGTACAATTGCAAATAGTGAAATTATTATTCGGGATTTATGATCCCTGTTGGAGATGATACAACATTCTGGATGCACTGCTTTATTGTGATGATTGAAGAACATATGGAAACATGTTTCAATAGAAACCTAAACATTTTACACCAATGTGTTATTCTTGCATGCTCTCAAAAGGTCAAGTGGCTGTTTCAAGGAGTGAACATGAATGACCTATGTTGTTATAAATAAATGTGCAATTGAAAAATATATGCATGAACACACTTCTTAAAACACACTCCTCATTATCATGGAAAGTAGTGCCTAGAAGAATAGCATAATTAAGAGGCATGGTTTGCAGGAAGTAGACAAATCAATTGATCACTGACTCAATATTCTATATGTTCTTGAAAAACAGAGTAGAGATTTAAGATGGGTCTTGTGGATAGTTGCTAGTGTGCCCCTATGGCCCTGTGAGCCCCCCCAGCATAGGGAACAAACACGACACAGTGTTCTCTGTCTCGGCTCCATGGTCGAATTGGTGATCCATGGCACACCCCGTTTATTACATACACACATGGTGGAGATGCGTTATTCCACCGCATGTGTGCCCTTAAAAGGTACAGACACCACACTCCACCTTTTTCATAAGAAAACAGAATACAATAGGAGGCACACAAATATAGTTTCAACATTTCACTGCAAACATAACAACACCCATTTATTTACTTCTCTCCCAGTCCCACACATTTATGCTCAGCCCGTGAACTGGGCACACCAGTTCAGGGATCCAACACATAGTCACTGAGATGGGCAGGCTTCCCCTTCCTGCCCACTGGGGATACCTCCTGCCCACCTCCTAGATCGGGCTCTCCTCACCGGCATCCCCTCAACACAGAGGACTCACCAGATGGGCCAGGCCACATCCCTCATCCGGTACTTCATCACAGTCTCTTCGCAGGGTCGCCTCCTGTCTGGTCTCCCCCACATTTGTAAAGAAACTGGCATTTCGGGTAACAGTGGCAGTTCCATCCGACGGAATCACCATAGAGCCATGCACAGTTACCACATCCATGGGACTAGGCTCATAAATCAGTGACAGCTTGCCTTGTGACTGCCAGTTCCTCATTAATACTTTATCACCGCGGGTCAACTGATGGGGTCGGAGTCCTCTTCTAACATTCTCTCCTTCTGTCCTCAATCTCCTTCCTTGCTCCATCTGAGCATCATCGATCACTGCTGGTTCTCGCTCCCCCACTTCAGGTATTAACCTCCTCAGACACCATCGAAACATGACTTCGGCAGGTGCCACTCCAGTCGAAGCATGAGCAAGGGCCCTGTACACCCTCAGAAACTGGTACAGCACCCGTTGTAGGCATTGGCCCTGTCCTTAAGCAATCTAGAACACTTTGTTGAGGGTCCTCATGAACCACTCGGCCACGCCATTGGCACAGGGCCAGACTGGTGTAATATTTATGTGATGTATGCCATACTCTTCCATCAACTGAACAAAACTATCTCCTTGGAATGGCAGTCCATTATCAGAGCACAGGGCCTGAGACAACCCATGCATGGCAAAAATCTTTTCCAGGGATATTGCCACCTTATCAAATGACACTGACTCAATTAACTTGACCTCGGTGCACCGTGACCACTCGTCCACCACCACTTAGAAGTGACTGTCTCTGCCGGTGGAACCAAAGTCTGCATGCACACTTTCCCAGGGCCTTGTTCCTCGGGGTATCGCTTCAATGAGGGGCTCTCTCTGTGCCGGGGCAGTCGCCTGATACCACACACAGGCTGACACAAACTCTTCCACATGTTTCTCAAGGTCAGGGAACCACACTTTCTGGCCTAACATTGCTTTCGTCTTCACTGTTCCTTGATGACCCTGGTGCACCAGTTCGAAGACTTGCAGGAGTTTATTCATCGGCACCACAATGCGGTCTCCCCGGAATAGGATCCCTGACTTGAAAAATGTCAGCTCCCCCTTCACCCTCCACAACTGTTCTAGTGCCAGCCGCGCCTCTTGGGTTCTTTGTGCCAGGGTGTCCACCACCGACTTCCACAACCCCTGCTGAAGGGCCTCCTTCAGTATCAGGAAACATGCATCCTCTGCCATGTCCTTTTCACGCTCTTGGAGTGGCACTGAGTTGGTGGTTGCCGTTTCCACAATCAACTGCACATGCTTGTTGGCCTCCACACTACTGCTATGTTCACGTTCTTCGACCTCGCGTCTTGGGAGCCTTGACAGATAATCTGCTGTGTTGTTGTTGCCCAGCGGATACACCAGCGAGACCCAATACTCCAGGAGCACTTGTATCCACCGTTCAATGTGGGCTGGGGGCTTTGATGACAAGCCAGCCATGATCAGCAGCAGAGGCTTGTGGTTGGTCACCACTGTTACCGGACAGCCGAGCACGTAGATTTGAAAATGCCGACACCTCCATAAGACCGCCAGGGCCTCCCACTCAATCTGCAAATAGCGCTGCTCTGCTTCAGACAGTGCCCTGCTCGCATAGGCGATCGGTCTGATCTGTCCTTGTGCGTCCGTTTGGGTAAGGGCCGCACCCAGACCAAATGGGCTGGCATCCACCACCACCTCCTGACAACGACAGATCGAAAGGACACCATGGTGTCTTCTGCTGTTAGCACCCCTTTTACATCCTCAAAAGCAGCTTGCTCCAGCTGGCCCCACTGCCACATTGCATCTTTCCTGTTGAGGCTTCTCAGAGGCTTCGACCTGGAGTCTAGGTTCCGGATGAAATGACCACAGCAGGTGATAATCCCCAGAAAGCTCTGTACTTCAGTTATATTCTCTGGGGCCCTTGCCACAACGATGTCCTTGACCTTCCGGGGGTCTGAGAGAGTAAATTATGACATTGAATGCCCCTGGTGGAAATAAGTGTTACTATTTGTTTTCTGGCCCTAAGAAGAGTCCCTTTCATTGGGGCAAAATGTCAGAAGCTCGCTAGAGTTAAAATACATGTAAAAAGAGATTGCTTATACCACATCGATTATACAATGGATGAAGCATGCTACTGCAGCATTGTTATTCCTTCAATCTTATTGCTCACCAGATTTATTATAAGCAGTCATGAGTTTTTTAATTACTACATGGGCCATAAGGAAGCTCTACTTATATATGCTCAGTTCAGTTCATGCCAAAACTGGATTGTGTATCATTAACTCTTTCTCTGTGTGTTCAATGTTGCGTGCCCTTTGCCTTCTCTTGTGTTCCATTTCTTCATCAATCTCTCTTTGTTTCCTTGCCTCCTCCCTGGCCCTTTCCTCTTCCTGTCTTTTCATCTCTCTTCTCTCATTTGCTCTACGTACTTCTTCATCTCAGCATCTTTGCATTCTTTTATCTCTTAATTTCTGTTCTTCCTCTTCTCTTTTCTTTTCTAACTTGTCCCGTTCTTCAACTGCTCTTTGCCTGTTGTCATACCTTCTTTGCTCTTCTGCTCTCTCCTGCTTCCTCAACTGTTCATCTTGATGCAATTGTTCCCATCTTTGTCTACTCTTTCTTTTAGCTTCATTGTCCTTCAATCCTTTCTCTCATTCTTTGTCTTTCTTATCTTGCTCGTCCTGATCTTCATTTTGCCTTACTTCCTCACTACTCTTCCCATCAAGTTTGAGCAATATCTGACTGCCCATCCATTCATTCTGTATGAGCGCTACCTCGTCAGATTTATCTTTCTCTTCTTTCCATCTCTTTATTTATCTTTCTATGTCTAGGGACATACATGGTCATTCACCTCTCTCCTTTTCTCATTGGACTTGAGGGATTACATCTCTTTATGGAGTTATTTTGGTACTCTCATTACTGCTACATGCAGGTGATTTATGTGTTGGGTTGCTATACGCTGTTGCTGCCTATATATATCCTTCATCTTTCGTCCTTTCGTCATTTAATTCAGGTACGGTAGGGGGAGCAGAAGGCTCTTCACCACCCTCTTTACACTGGTTTAGCATCCAGTCCTCAGGAGGCAGGTCTTCCCTGTCCTCCATGTACATCTTCCAAAGCTCTAAGCTAGCTAACCTCTTTTCTACCTTCTTTCCCATGTACACTGCGTGCAAATATGTGATGTCTTGCAAAACTGCTTTGGACAGTGATCCCCCTTATGGCCATGGTATGAAAATGTTATTTGCTGTGTCCTTAACCCATTCTGCACTGTACTGTTTAAGCTTGGGTGCATGTTTTGGCAGCTGTGTGCACAAGTGTATAAGCGGAGTAACATCCTCCATCATGACTAGTCACAATTGACTGTCAATACTCACCGTTATTTTATACAAATAAATACTATTCAGAAAAATAATGCAATAGGAGTGTGCACCAATCGTCGTAGCTGCAAGCCTCTATTTCACTTTACTTCAATCTACTTATTCAATGAACATTATCAGTCGAATAAATAAATAAATAATCACTTTTCAGCCTTTTACCACAATCAATTACTTTTCGTTTCTTCACTACCTCACCATATACAACACATACAATATACAAACAAACCGACAAACTGGCCGGCCACTTAAATCTCTGTCACCGCTCCTTGTGACTTATTTCTGCCCCTAATAATGACTCCGATCGGAGTATGAATTTTCCTCTTTAATGATCCTTGATCGTTTGTAGCCTAGGTACGTCCACTTGGACTTTAGGACAAATTCCTTCTATACCTGCTTGATTTAGGATTCCGGGCTTATCATATAGATCGCTCCTCGTCTGTATACCTTAAACTGTGATGCTCTATGTTAATACACCCCAACCAACCCTCTGTTTCTCTTTCCCCGTTATCCCTTTATCACTTTCCCCACTCAATACCCATTCATCATTTGCCCTCTCTCTCAGTCTACCCACCATTCGTGTTTCAGCTTCTCACCCTTGAGATCGCCTCCTCCTCATCCAGCCTCTTCAGCCTTCGGTCCCCTCAGCTGCCTGTAGAAATCGGGAGAGGGATTCTGTGAAATGAGTGACCCGTCCCACCTATCTTTTAGTGACTTGCACGTTTATTTAATGGCCGCTATCTACAGGGAGCTTCAAGTTCCTCCAGCTAAATGGCAGAGAACACTCAATATTCCAAGACCCTTAAAAGCTTACTAAATCGATGGGTCTTAAACCATCTTCTCTCTGCTACCACATGAACCTGTGTACCCAACACTAGGCCCTTTGCGACGAGGTAGCAATACTTTGAGATGGATGGAGATGCACAATATCCTCAAACATCAAAAACAGACTGACTCAGGAAGTTGGCAAAGTACGTCTGTTTTAATATCAATTATCTAAAACAGGGAGTTACAACGAACATCAACAAGCATCCGCTCGATCTTCTCACTCAACGAATTTCATAAAAAACCCAACATTTATAGTTAAAACGTATCATCATTGACGTCAATCTACGTTGAAAACTACAACAACCTACTTGGGAAAGTGATTGGCTTAACGGGAACATCTAAGTATACATTCCATACTTGTTGGGAATGTGATTGGGTCTCTATCATCAGGTGGGGCAACTAAGTCATCCTCTAGTACAAGTCAGTACGAACATCATCAAATACATGATGTCCCATTGGTTACACAATCCGCAGGGCTCTCTATTATGTGTCCCTCTACAACAGGTTGGCACCCTTGCACCCCTCTGTACTATTCCACACACGCTAGTAGGACACATGCAGGCACCCAGGTGCTAGTGAGCTGGTCATAAACATAGCTTCCCTTCTCTGGCCTTCGGGCACAGGTACCTGCTCACCCTGCCACCCTCCTGCACTGCCTCCAGGCCACCCCTTGCACTGGGGCCTGTATCTGTACCCTTACAGCCCCCTACCCATTCTTCTTCTGCACTTTGATACACCTTATCAGCCAAACCTAGCATTTTGCCACTTTCCAGCTGCACTCCCACTGTTTATCACCTTTGTTTATTTATTTATTTTACTTATTATCACTTATTCTGTTATCTCCTCTGTTCTGCACTTTCCAATTTTTCCCCCCTTCCATGCGCTTTCCCCCTTTTCCCTTTCCTATGCACTTGCGCGTTCTTAATGTCACTGGACCTACTAAGATCGTTGTTTCTGTTCTCCCTTGTTCCCCTCCCTTTGCCTGGTCACGCTCTGAAACACTTGTGTACGAGCGCAATATAAATAAAATATAATTTCATTTAATTTCAGTTCTACTCATTTCATTAGCATTTCATCTACCATCACTCGTGCGCTCTTCCGGTCAATTAGCCCTTTACACATTGGCCTTGGAAATGTTCTCTGTACCTCAGAATAAAAGGGAGTAGAGGCATGCTTTGTTTCTTGGTACTGATACAGCCCAACTCAGTATCTATTTTGACCCATCCACGTGATTAAAGACCCTAGTTCAGAGCTTTTTGGTATTTGAAATACTATTAACTGATGAACTTCTGACGTCTTCAATGTTTTGGAGTTTTTTTTTCTTTTCACACATTCAGTAGCTTCTGAACAAACATGCAAACTCACAGTGGCCTTGACTTCCTGGTGCTGGGCCAGCCCCGCTCTTCTTGAATCTACCTCTGGTATTAAGTCATTTTCCAACTGCGCCACACTGAAAAAGCCTGTCTATTTACTGGGGCCAAACTCTGCTAATCGTGCATTTGTGGAAAATCTAGTCTATCTATTCCTATGTGTATACATTGGCACATTGCCACAATCTATTCACTAGCCAGCCTTTATGAATACTTAAGGCCTCAATGCCCTATTACGAGGTCCCCTTGCGGGACCCGCTCTGGACATCTGATCAGACCAGACGTCTTTTGCGGGTTCCGCGTGGGGACTAGCATGTTAACAACAGGTCCGTCATTAATAAGCCCGTTGTTAACATGCTCCCCATTCCCATTGAGCCCTATAGGGGCCCTATAGGGGCTCAAATGGGGATGGTCTGGGTTCTGGGTTCCCTGAATGGGGAAATACCGGGCCCTCCAAAGTCAGAATGGCCCGGTATTTCCCCATTCAAGGACCACAGACCCGGACCCGAGTTTGGAGGCAGCCATGCCCTTATTAAGGGCATGGCTGCCTCCAAACTCGTAATGAGGCCCTTGGTCTGCTTGCGTTACTGCATCTGTACAGTTGTAAAATGACTTGGCGTTTTCTTCATTCTTTCTGTAGCATGAGCATCTTCATCTTGAGCCCGAAATATTGCTCATCTTTAACACCTCCTCTTAAAATCTTCATAGAATGCTTACATTCATCATCCTCTTTCTCCTTTCTGGATATGTCAGCTCTGCTTCGCTTGAAATCATCAATCTTCTCTTTGGCTCATTTTTCACACTTTTACCGGGATTTCATTCACATGACCATCATATTGACGCAAGTGCATATATGGCTTTATCAATGGGTATCTTACTTATAGGATTCTTTTTGGTACAGGTACTCTCACTGGCACTGCACGTGTCTCACACTCTGGCTCCCAAAATCTTGACATCACGGGGTCGGAGCGTTGAGTGAGGGTACTTGGCTCCATCTCTACACAATTTTTTATGATCATCTAGTGCGCTGACAACTCTGCCTGAAAAGTTCTTCTTGTGGCAAGAGATAAAAGATGGTGATCAGCAGGACAAGGGCCAGGGACGTCCCTTGAAAGGAGAAGTCATTCTTAGGTTGTCTGATTGAAATGTGGAGGGTGGGACCTGGAAGTCATGCAAAAAGACTAGTTCCCTTGTTTGCCATGAATGTGCAGTGCACTTGGGCAGCCAGTGCTTTTGGCTTGTTGCCAATGTTTGTGAAAAACTGCTACACCGGGCACTCTTTATGGTCACTGGATGTCTCATGACATTTTTCCACCTCATAATCATCCAACTCATACTCCTGTTACTCATTTGCTATTTTTCCTCTGTCATCTTCTCTGCGTCATCCATGTGGTGAGGGTGATAGTGATACTGGTGGTCGCTGGGGGGCTGCAGCTGCCTTCACAGCTGCCACGCTGTTTGTTCCTGCTGACTAATTACAAGTACGTCTACTTCTCCCGTGCTGAAATCTCCAGCTTCCAGTATTTGCCTGCCTCCTCCTTAATGACACCAACATCCTGCGTACATTCACTAACCTCATGCAAAACAAACCTCCTCTTTCAGATTGATCCCCTTAGTCACTCCAGTCACCTCCTCAATCTCTCGTGACACCACCAACCGATCACCACCCTCCAACATAACTTTATCTACTGCACCTGAATGTGTCCTAACTTCTTCCTCAATAACTTTAACACCATCTCCTTAATTGGAACTAGCTTCCATAAGAACCCCCCACCCCTGGCATCCAAGCTCCTGCACACTTCATTCCTTCTCCAAGCTCCTTCTTACAACTCCTTCTGAACTCCATCCTACAACTCTGTCTCCAGATGCTGCCTACCTTCTGGTTGAGGGTAGCTACTTGTTTCTCTAATTTGGTGAGGCCCTGCTATTGGCCACACCTAATATCGATTTGCAGTTGTAGAGGTGGACCAAACGGTATACCTGGAAAATGTCAAATATTTTTTTCTTAACTATCCTTTACCGCATATTTTACAGTTAACAAAACATCGAATTCGAATGCTGCATGTTTGATCCTGTTGCATACACAATATACGACAGTTCACAAATATTTTCTCATGCCTGTAATGTATGTGCTTTCCACGCTGGTTTTATTTGGTCGCGCATATCTGCTGTTTTCAGGGCAGTTGCTGAGTAATGACAATGTCCAACTGCCTTTCAACACAATTTTATCTAGGAAATAGGAAGTGCACAGAGAGGTCTTCTCTGAATGAGGCCTAAAGAAGAGAAAACCCAGGAAAGTGCAGCATTTAAACTAAGGAAATATCACAGGGTTCCGTCATATCTAATTCAAGTGAAATCAGGCGGAGTAACCGTCTTTGTCGGGACTCATGTAGAAACAACAGCTAGTGACATTAGATAAGTGAACTTACCTTGCAGTTGCGTGTATGGGCATCTCTTTCTTCCGTCGCTCTGCTTTGTGATGACTGTAGTCTGTTTCATGGAATTATTTGCGTGTAAAGCAGGGATTTGCGTGCCATTCTGGCTACAAATCACCATTTTACACGCAAATAATTCCATGAATCAGCTTGAAACGCATGTCACAAGCAAATTTCCCTGTCAGCCTGCGGCAGACTTTCCACGTCTGAACCATTACACTTCAGAACCGCTTGGTGAGAAGTAGCTGAATGGAAAAACAACACATTATTTGTAAGTATTGAAAGAGGATTACTAAATCCAGCATTAAGTAAACAGTGCTAATGCTGGAAAATGTACGTTTGAAAGTAAAATTAATGGTATTTATGAAATGTTTATTTTCTTGTAAAAGTGACTTTTAATTAAGCAATAAACCCCGAGCCGCGGGGGCATTACCGAATCAGGTAATGCCCAGGGCCCAATAGTTATAGGCCTCAGCGAAAATAAAAATACCTGAATCCCCGGTGGGGGACGATGGTGGCCTTCGACTGTGTGGAGCCTCGGAGCGGGGATGGCCCCGTTCGAGCCTCCTCATTGGCTGAGGGGCTGCCACGCCCCTCGACAAGAACAAAGGAGTGGAATCTTGGCCAAGGGATACACGGCCAGGTAAAACCCCGGCAAGGGCCAATCAGAATGGTTGTTACATTCTGGTTGACCCTCGCCGGGTACTAATGTTGGATACGCTGATGGTGCCCGGGGCGTGTCGGCGGTGGTTATAGAAAATTAAAAGTCACTTATACATGAAAATGTAATAAATATTGTTAATTTAACTTATAAACGTACAATATATGCCTTTCTTTTATACAGTATTTTCAATTATGTATGGTTAGATTAATTTGAGTCAACATCTATGTGATCATTACACGCCTCCATTTTCGAACTCACTGTTTTCGGATTCAACATTTTCAGGCACGCAGTGATCACATCGGCCTGACCAAGCCTTTAAAAGCAGTTTCAGCCATTTTGAATTTCACTCATATGCGGTTGGAGTCCTCAGGTAGACTGTAAAGGCCCTTGCATTGGTGCTTACCGTTAGTGTTGCTTCCAGGGGCTGGTAAGCAAGCTCATAGTGAGTTTCTCTCTCACCCTGGCACAGTGGCCCATAACCACAAAGTCCACAAGCTATCAGTATTATTGTTTATGACTGAACCACATAAGAAAACTTATTTGGTATTGTTCACAAGTAATCTGAATGTTCGCCACATATATGTTTGTACTTGCTGAGTGCGTTTCTTATGAATTTGAAAAGAATGTTAATGTCAGAGTGTGGATCCTGAGTGCTTTGCAGTATTTTCTGTCTGAACACCATAAAGGACAGTGCTCTTGTGAAGGTCTCAGCTTTAAGGGGCACATGCATGTTATTGGTAAGAAACACATGAGCGTCAGGGCCCTAATAGGACACAACGGAGGTGTGTATGACTGCTCTACCTTTTGATTGGTTTCCCTGTGTCTGGTTGTGTGGAAGGAAGGGAGGTGCTATGACTGGTTTCCCTTTGACTGGTTTCCCTCCCTACTTTATCCATCCCCCGTAATACATGGCCTGTGTCTGCAGGTCTGAGGTGAGTATCTAGAATGTTGAGTGTCAATGGGATTCCACCCAGGGCACTTGGTAATGATGTAGCCTGGGTGGTGGGAGCCAGTGTGCTCCCCTCGGTCTGTACTTCTTATCTCCTCTATGTACCTGATGAGACCTGATTGATATTGGAACCTGATTAAAGTAATGTGAAAAACTGACAGCTGACTACCTGAGTATCCTTTACCAGTGAACATAACAGAGGTGAGGTATTCAATGCATAATGGATTTCGGAGTCTCTATGCCCCATGTAAGGCCTGGAAATTCAGTGATTATCTCCGGCTGCATGAAATTTACTAAGGGAGGGTGACCATAGGATTCTTTACCCACTGCCCCTGGCCCATCATCCCTTAGGATGCGGGAGAACGAGGCCTCCTGAATCACTTCCAGAAATCCCATCATCAGGGAAGGGAATCTTATCACATATTTTCAGGACTTTTCTATGCCCTTTGGACAGACTTGGTGGAACAAGTCACTGCTTCCCTAATTTTCCATGTTGTTCCTTTTCAGGAAACTGCTTAGCCCGCCCTTCCAGCTATGAAATATTCTTACACTATTCTACTCAACTTCACCCTCCCGGTTGATCTATGTCCAGGGACATTATCCCAGAACCCTCATCCATTTCTCCCCCTATTTTGATGCCATTTGTGATATCATCTGTGTGCCAGTTTTAGTAGCACATAGTGGAGGCCTAATTTATTGTTGAGAAGCTCACCATAACTGATAAATGTCTAAAGTTTTAGCTATTGTGCTGCAACCATAACATCCGCACACTTTAAAGCTCCAGGATCAGTGGATTTATTACAAAACACCATTCATTGTTTACCGTAGTGTTGAACATAATCCTTTTATTTGGAATAATTGGATTGTGATGTTTTTTTTGGTTTTGTTTTTTTTAACACACGTGGGTGCATAATTCATTTTAAGTTGATTGTCAGATTCTTCATTGTGGTGGCATATTAAATGATGCCCAGTTTTAATTTCATGCAAATCATGGCGTCTCACCAAAGGAAGAGCTACAGGAGGTGTTGGGGATACTACTGTGGAATAGATATTCTGAGTATGTGTGCACAATATCACATGTCTGAGAGGGAGAACTTCAATATGGTGAATTGGGTGCCCCATTTATGACAACATCAGAAAAATAACCATACGTTGCTTAGCTTGAATTCAATGCTTCGAGTTTTGTATAGTTTGTATTATGGTATTGTATTGACAGTTGCCTTACACATGTTAACTGCGTGTTACGCATTATACAAGCCTGGTCCTAATTCAGCAGTAAATCTGCCAAATTACTGCCACACCCGATTAACATTACCTCCACTTGGTCCCGTTCTGGTAGGTGAGCGTAATTCACCATTTTTTTAGTCCATGGGAATACTTAGTGGATTTAGCACTGGTGGATTTACCCTGAGGCAGATACACTAAATTGTGGAGAGAAAAGTGACAAATGTACCTCCAGCTTGCTGCTGTAGCTAAATCCTCCACTTTACCTCCACATGTATAATTCAGCAGTGCATGATTATTGCCAAACAAAAGTGGCAGTAACAGAAATACCACCACTTTTTTCCTGCATCACCCAACTTTTAATGAGGTCAACTTTAAACGTATTCCTTATTTTATATTATGCAGTGATTTATTTCTCATTTTAATTTATTAGAATTCATGTAAAGTGCTTGCCTCACTCAGAGGGTCTCGGAGTGCCGTACAAGGTTCAATGGTTAAAAAGTTGAGAGGTGAAACATAAGTTTCAAAATTATTTCAAGTGGAAATAGAAAGATTATGATAGACAAGTTATGATAGACAAGTGGTAGTGGTGAAGGGGGAGGGTGCCCCATGGCCTGGGTGCCCAGTGTGTAAATGCTTGCATGTTAGTTTGCAGAGTGGAATGTGTAGAATAGGCTGGCTTGCTTGTCTGGTATTTGTGTGGGTGATAGGTTTGAGTTTGTCATGAAGGTAAGATGGGTTTTGTGGTGGATGGCTTTGAAAAGAATTCAGAGTCCTTTCAAGGCAATTCTTTGGGGCATGAGGAGCAAATGGAACTGGGCGAGAGCTGGGGTTATGTGTGAATGTTTTGGTAGGTGGAGGATGAATCTGGCTCACGTATTTTTGTAAGAGGTGGAGTTGTAGATTGCATTTTTTGATGACATCAGCTCTTTGGTTTATGCAAGAAAGGTGGAGGTTGATGGTGAAGCCAACACATTTGACAGGTGTGGAGATGAATATGTGTGGGTTGTCCAGAGTAACTTCTTTTATCCATGGGGGTGAGTTTGGGTTTTTCTCAGGCGAGGAAGGAGGCAGCTGAAGAGCAATTCCATTTTGGACAGCTTAAGATTGAGCAATTGGGTAGCCATCTAGGTGGTGATGATGGAGTGTCTGATTTTGAGGGTATGGAGATGTGAGGAGGATGCGCTTTGGAAGTATATGGGCCTCATTACAACTGTGCCGGTCCGGAAACAACAGTGCCGGTAAGCCTACTGGCACCGTTGTTTCCAAACCGGCACAGTACATCTCTGCGGGCGGGTGCCATCTTGCCTGCGAAGGATAGACCCACCGGCCAGGATGGTAACCGTTCACAGAGTTCTCATGGGAGCACCGGCACTGTTATAAATGGTGCCGGTGCTCCCATGTCCCCATTTCCATGGAGTCTTGTGGTACTCCATGGGAATGGGAGTAACAAAATTACTGGTGCCTGACTTTCTGGTCACCGGACCCGGAATAATGCTGTAGCACCGGGAAGTCAGGTGCCAGTAATTCTTTTTGGGTCTGGAGGCAACCCACCAGTTTTACCGGCAGGGTTACCGCCAGACCCATAATGAGGCCCTATGTCTTTGTAATCTGCAGATTGGTGGGAATGGATGTTGTGTTTGCTAACGGTCTGTCCAAGGGTTTCATCATATAGGATGAAGAGGAGTGGGCATTGGCAGGAGCATTGCAGATACTCGTACATAACCACAGTGGCGTCAGATCAAAAAGATAGCATATTTATTTATACATTGCTTGTTAGGCACTTATACAGGAAGCACATGTTGTTTCAAAGCGCCCGCAGGGCAACAGGGCGGGGACAGGGGATGATAGACAATTAAAATTACAATACATAGAAGTAATAAATATGAGAAAAAACAATGGGGAGGAGAAGACAACCCTACTATGCCTTGTGAGTGTCCAGAACGTGCAAGAGCTGAAGGGAGAGGGAATGGGATAGGTGCTGTGGTGCTCATGGGTGAGCACCAGGTGAAGTGCAATGAAAGGTAAGTACAAGCCTCATAGGGTGGAGAGTGAGCCGGGCAAGTGCTGAGGATAGACAGCAGCTGGGATGGTACAATGTGGGAGGTCAGGGCCCTTAGGATGCATAAGAGCCCTGTACACCAATGAAACTACTGTGCGATTAGAAGGAGAGAGAGGGAAGGAAGGAAGAGGTAAATAGGAAGGTCTTGAGACTCTTCCAGAATTTATGTAGGTTCTTCTCAAGACGAAGAGGGAGGGAGAGGCTGTTCCAAAGAAGGGAGCCAGCTGACGAAAGTGATCAACCACCTGCCCACTGTTTAGAAAACCATTTTACACAAGGAATTGGTGCCAAAGGAGCGTAGAGGCATAGAGGGGGAATATTTAGTAAGTAAGATTTGCAGATAGTGTGGTCACCGGCCACAGACAGCCTTCTGGATGATACAGAGGGATTTGAATTTAATCTGTGTAGCAACCAGGAGCCAGTGCAGACTTTGTAGGGGAGAAGAAATACAGTCCCTGGGCTTGATGGCAAGGATTCTTCTCACTGCTTATTCTGGATTAGCTGGGTGGGTCACAGAGTGGACAAAGATAGATTCAGGAGGAGGCTATGTCAATGGTCAAATCTAGAGAGACCCAGAACCCGTGTAACATTGAGCATCTGGGGGTTTATATAGACTCTGAACTCTCCCTCACCAAACAAGTTAATGTGATTGCCTCCTCAGCAGCTTACACAGCCAAGTTTATGATTGCTGCAATACAATTCTTAACCCCACAGAGCTGCTTAACAATCGCCAGAGCAACAACAGGAGCAACACTAGACTATTGTAATGCTCTCTTTGCAGGAACTTCAGAAAAGAACATTAATAAACTCCAAATAATCCAAAACAATGCCCTTCAAGTGGCCCTAAACATCCCAAGGCGAGACCACATATCTGCTGCCAGAAGAAAAGTTCATTTGCTCCCTATTAAAAAAAGAATAATTTTCAAAATGCTATTGATAGCTCACAAATGTTTGAGCAACCCAGCACTGCAATATCTTGCCCAGAAAGCTGAGAGATCCAAATCCAATAGAGCGGTAAGGTCCCCTATGCCCACCACCTCACCCTACCTAAAACCAAAAGAGCGAAAGGAGGAGGGGCGAGCTTCCCAACGATAGCAGTCAACTACTGGAACACTCTCCCCATTGAACTAAGTGCTGAGAGCTCCTACTAGACATTCCACGAAGCTCTAAAAATATGGCTTTTCACCTAACTGATAAGCACCCACTCTGGCCTCCTGGCCTCTGAACACTGTTGGCTGTCCTTAATCTGCTATTCATGCTGTTCTATCCTTTAATGTGAAATGTAACATTTAGTCGACTAATATTTTATCATGTAACTGGTCTCGCAACAGTGCCCTGGTGCCTCAGGGTTAGGGGGCTTTACAAATATAAAAAAAAAAATAAATAACATAAATGGTAGAATTGCTTTGAGAAGGAAGAGCTGAAAGTGGCAATTCTTGACAATGTCCTGAGTGTGTGGGAGGAAGGAGAGAGAGGAGTCGAAGAAGACTCAGAGGCTCTGGCTTCAGAAGAGGGAGCAGGGGGAGAGCCCATGGAAAAAGGCCAGAGTGAAGGGAAGAAGTATTGTGCAGCGGTCCCAATAGAAAGGATCTCTGTTTTGCCGGCATTGGGGCAGACATCATTGGAAGTGGACCAGGCTTGGATGGCAGAGGGGCTGTCAGGTATGATGAAAGGTGCAAGGGCATCCACACGAAGTTTGAAGAAGAGTTGTGTGTCATCAGCATAGAACTGAAAGTTGGGTTGAGAAAGAGGATATGAGTAGTGCCAGCAGAGTAAGGTAGATATTAAAGAGCCAAGGTGAGAGAGTAGAGCCCTGGTGGATGCCACAGGTGGAGACGGAAGTAGGTGAGGAGAAGGTGCCCAGCATCACTTGGGATGAGCGGTTAGTTAGGAAGTAGGAACGTCAGTACAATTCCTGGTCCGAGATGCCGAGGGTGTCATGGAGCTTTTTTATGAGGATGAAGTGGTTAACAGTGTCAAATACAGAGGAGAGATTGCGAAGGATGAGGACAGCAGGGGAGTTAGAATCAAGGGATGCAAGCAGTTCTGCACGGGTGTTCAGAAGAGCAGTTTCCATGCCTCTGGATATTCGGAATCCAGATTGATAGTCCTGGAGACTGCCAACAAGCTCAGTGTGAGAGTTAATTTGGAGCAGTGCCAACTTCTCAAGCAGTTTCCATAGGAAGGGGGTGATGGAAATGAGGCAAGAGTTGGCTGGACAGGAAGGGTCTGGTGATGTTTTTTTGAAGAGCAGGCCACAAGGCAGTGCTTGAGGGAGGATGGAAAAGAACCAGTAGAAAAAGAGTGGTTACAGAGATCAGCGAGTGCATGGGTAAGAGAGCAACTATTGTCCTTGATTGTTCTAGATGAGCAAGGGCAACATGTTTGGAAGCAACCTTCATGGAGTTGAAAACTCTGGGGACTTCTTCCAGTGAGACAAGGGTGAAGGAGGAGAAGGAGAAGGGTGAGTGGCCAAGGGTTTCAAGAGGTTAAGAGATGGGTTGGGGGAGTGCGTGACAAGGCTGTTCAGTATGCCTTGCGTTTTGTTGGAACAAGAACAAAAGGAAAGAGAAAGGCAGCTGGAATAAGTGCCTATGTTGATATTGTGCTGAGGTCCATGTTGCTCTCAGCCCAGTTGAAGCCCCTTCTGAGGATGCAAAGATCTTTCAGAAATGGCGGTGTAGGGGTCAAAGGTTACATGATCGCTGGATTTTGATTTTGATTATTTCTATAGCACTCCAAACAGACTCAACTGTATCGGGCGCCGATGACAACTATCAGAGAAATTTTGCAGTGAACAATGTGTGCCATCTGTTTTGGGCTGCCACTCTGATCGTTTGCAGATCAACCCTGGATGGTTCTTATAGATGCACTGATCTTTGCAGGCAGCCTCAGGCAGCTGGATCGGGTGCCTCTAGTGGTGCTGTACACCAGTAAGTGATCATCAGTTATCATAATCTTATAGCAATGTAACAAATGTCACAATTGACCATTACAACCATGGAGAAAATGCAGACTCACAGACTGTGTCATGAGTATTGGAATTCCCAGATCCTAGAGGAGGGTACAAGAAGGATATAGATTAGGTTGCCAAGGCATGGGAAGACATTTGAGCCTCAATGCGATTATTAGGTCATAGATCATGATGATTATACTGCACTACCAATAAGAAAAATGACAGTAGCTAGTAGCTTTGCCATCCGTAGATCAATGCTGATGATAGAGAGCAGCTTGTTGGACACATATGGATACCAATAAAAAACCATCCCAAAAGAGATGAAGGCTCTGACCTTCTGACCATAAATGAAAAGGAAAGAGGAAAAGTACAACTGGTGGCCGATTTGAAAGCAAGCCATGCTTTTAATAAGCGAAGCAAGTACATAACTGGACTGATGATAACAAATAGAACGCAACTAATCTAATTAAAATAAAGAAAGAGTAGAAATACATTGTGTTCACTTGAATGTGCAACGTTTGCAAGTGAAGGATGTGCTGAAATGACATCTACATCAGAAAGCTCATGTCCGCAGGCTCTAATTGATATCACTGTGACGCTACGACAATAGGAAAGTCCCTTCCAAGATGACCATCAAAGAAATAGACTTACAGGTTGTGTGTGATCTGATTCAAAAGGATGCACAAACACTGACGTAGGATTTTGGGTCCGATCCCAAATGGGAGAGAAACTATCATGGGAAATATCAGGAGAACATAACCCTGCTATATCATTAGCACAAACCAAAATGCAAGGACATCAAAATATGGGGGTCATTACGACACGGGCACAAAGGGATACCGGGCACCGGTAATGACACCAGTGCCGGTAATCCCTTTGTGCCCTATATTGAGGTCCGTGTGCGGGTCCTTCCCTTAACACCTGCTTTTAGCAGGCATTTAGGACGGGTCCCGCAAAGGGATACTGGAGTCAATAACGGTACCGCAATTTGCGATACTGTTATTGCTGCCTTCCCATTGAGCCCTATGGGGGCTCAAATGGGAATGGGGAATTGCTTTTAAAATGGGGACTTACCGGTCCCGCAAAGCTCAGAATGGCCCGGTAAGTCCCCATACCGCCACGTCGGTGGCGGTACCGGTATTGGTGCCAGTCATGGCGCTAATAGCGCCATGACTAGCACCAACCTCGGAATGAATGTCTGCACTCAAGAAGTAGCAAGAGTGGCAGATGAGAGAATTGCTCTAGTAGACAAAAACTAGGAAATGCCAGGTAATCGGCTGAGGCAGCAGTTCAATGAACAGGCATTCATGATAAAAGTCAGCATATTTGAAATTACAAAATCAATTACAATGTAAAAGATTTTCCAAGGAAAGACTTGACTTATAGCAATAGATGGTTTGCACTCCTCTGTTAATAAAGTCTTTGAACCCCCACAGGAAAGCAAGCCATGATCAACACCTATGGAAAGCAAAAGACAGCAACCTGCTTGCCTTAGAACTGCTCAATACGAGGGTGCAAAGTCGATGAAAGAAAATACAAGCTTTCATAATATTCGAAAAGGCATACACTCCCAACATTCTCCACCTGCAATATATACTTCTTCATCATTAGCACCTGGTAACACTTAGTATGTAGTGGGTGCAAGGAACAGTGTTTTCCGCTCCCATATTTACAGAGATAAACAGGAAGATGAGCCTTCACTGTTGGATACAAGGAGTGCTAAAAGGATCTGAGGAGTGCACCTGAACAGGTCTTGTTTATTTGAAACATCTTAAAGCAGATTTCCAAGAGAAAAAGAAGTAAAGCTCCAAGCACCTGTCCTGACCGGGATGCTTAACTATGTAGCCAGGTACAATTGTGACTGTCAAACATGCCCCTTTCAACTAAAGTGCAGCCACGTGACCACAATTGTGACCTTTCGGGTCCTTTGGAATGGCGTTTAATTGTTACGAATTAAAGAGGACCCAACAAAATGAAAATCTAACGGCGGGTTTACAAAGCGTTTTACAATGGTGCAATCCAAATGAAAAATTATTTGTACATCAGACCCAGCATTTGCTGACAGGTGCATTTGGCGCATCATAGATTGGCAAACTACTCAAATGCATAGTTTATTTACGTTTCGTTTGTTTTAGTGCATGAACGACATTGTAAATGTAAAAAATTCGAACCAAGTTCACTGTCAATGTTTTTCCTGCTACATAACAGACGCCCGTACATCACATTAACCAAGATAACTAGCGTCTGTGTGCTGTCACTCAAAAAACACAAGCTGTTCCATTATACATGTGTGTAAAATGCAAGTATGGTCTAAGACTTCTGTGATAATCTCTACAGTGTGGTACAAAATCACCGTTCATTCGTATCACAAGATTTATTTTTATAGGTTGCATTTTCTTCCGTTCAAAGGACAGCAACATGAACATATTATAGATTTTCTATAAAAGAAATGAAAGGTATAAGTGTGCACAAAACCTCTCCAGGGGGTAGATAAAGTGTAATTTCTGGAATAGAAATATACAATAATAGATCATGTCTGAAATTAGTGCTGTTGAGTCTTGGCTGCATTGAATTCTTCTGATAAAAATAGCATCTTTAAATTGTTATGTGGCATTGTAGGTATTATTAGGATTTGTGATGCTGGCAAGCAGTGTTTAATTCATGTTGTCAAACTGAACATCATGTACTATTAAGAAATGTACTCGAAATAGTCTTGAATGCTGACTGCTGTCAGCACATATGCCTGCCAACTTCATGGGCATTGTTCTCAGTTGGGAATACAGAGACATTCTAAACAAAAGAAATCTTGACTTTTGGCTTAGAGAAATATGTTTATTTCAAATGCATTGTGTACTTTAGTGGGGAGCTTTTTTTTTTTTTAACAATCGTTGATTTGAGAAAATAGTGCCACTTCTGAGTTTTATCTCTCTATATTATAGGGTGGCTGTTGCCGCCCTATAGTTAAGGTGAGTCAGAGATAAATAGGAACCCTTCAAAATTCTGTTGTTAATAACGTTTGATTCGGTTAACCGATTTGGCTGAAATTTCGTAAGTGATTAAGGGGTCGATTCATGGAGCAAACGTGTGCCGAAAATCCCAGCGCAAGCAGGCGCAAGGTGGCGCAAGCATGAGAAACCCAGTGCACACGCACGCGTGCGATTCAAGGAAGACACTGCGCGTGTTTGCCGCTGTCCGTGCGCCAAATCCTGCCATGGCGCACGCGGGCACACACGGCATGTGCTACGCGCACAGCAAAAGCGCACATAGCGCGGCGCACACAACCAAAGGGGATGGAACAGTGGGCGTAACACGCGGAATGGGGAATAACGCGTGAAAAAGAAGGCGTAACTGGGGAAGTACTGAAGGGAACTGCATGGTACGCCCACACGCACGCGAACAACCCGTATTCATGGATTCGAATACGGGAAACCCACGCACGGCAAAAGACGCACACAGGCGTCAATGCGTCCACCACACGAAGGCAGGCGGAAGTGTCCCCGCGCACAGTATAAAAGTGCGCGCAAACAACAAACACGTATATACAGCTACGATGAATGCCCCATTTGTCGCAGCACTGATCGTGGGACACCGCAGGAGGAGGAGAATAGCCAGGGCACGCATTTTCGCACCACGGACAAGCCTTTTTGGGATGCCTGACGAGCAGGTCTACGGCAGGTATAGGTTTCCACCCCATATCATCCTAGACCTGGTCAGGGAGTGGGAAGATGACCTTACATCCCCCACCCTTTGCTCCCAAGCATTGAGACCCTTGGAGAAGGTTCTGAATGTCCTGCATTTCTTGGCAACTGGGTCATTTCAGCGGACTACTGCCATAGTGGGGGGGGTCTCACAGGCCACGCAGTCACGCTGCCTACACCAGGTACTGGCAATCATGACAGCGCGCCCCTCAGTCCGCAGGCACATATACATGCCCAGAACCCCCGCAGAAAGGCAGGCCGTTGTCCTGGATTTTTACAGGGTGGCACACTTCCCCAAAGTGCTTGGTGCCATAGATTGCACCCATGTGGCCCTACGTCCACCTAGGACCACTGAGCACATCTACCGAAACCGTAAGCACTGGCATTCCATCAATGTACAGGTGGTATGCGATGCAAAGGGAATCATCACCTCTGTCTATGTAAACTACCCTGGCTCCACCCATGACAGTTTCATATACAGAATGTCCGCCCTGAGCCGGGCCCTGGAAGCTGGGCAGCATGGCGACACCTGGCTCCTATGTGAGTACAAATGCCCTTGCACATGCATGCATGTCACACACACACACACACACACAAATACACAAACCCCAATAATCACAACCATTTACACCTCCCCAGGGGACAGTGCCTACCCTCTGAGCAACCACATGATGACACCAATCCGGAACCCCACTACACCACCCCAGGTAAGATACAACGCCGCCCATATTGCAACCAGGGCCATAGTGGAGCGCACATTCAGAGTGCTCAAGTCACGTTTCTGCTCCCTTGACCGCTCTGGCGGGCAGCTACTCTATGCACCCTCAGTAGTGTGCAGGATCATTGTGGCAGCATGTGTCCTGCACAATGTTGCAACACGGCAGGGCGTACCGGTGGACATGGTGGTGCCCCCACATCCCTAACCACAGGCACAGGCGCTGCCCATGGGAGGGGACGGGGCACGTGGCGAGGAAGCCTGGACCCAGCTTCTGGCCACATTTTTCACCTAAACTCCCACCCCTGCGGAGTGCACACAGGCCTGGCACATACCAGGTGACAATCGATGATGACAAAGAGGCAGTCAACCGTCACAACCTTACCACCCTGAGATAGTTGCCATGGAAGTACCACATTGTCTGCATCCCTAGCTACTTAAACACAAGCTATCCTGTGTGACCAAAAGGCACACATATGACATATTACATGACATGATATGGCATTTGTAACGTGCCTATACACAAGTGTTTCAAGGTGCGACGAGGCAGGGAGGGGGGAACAAGGGAAGACAGGCAACGATACTACTAGGCCAGGTGTCATTTAGATTGCGCAAGTGCAGTGGTAGGGGGAAGGTAAAAAAGTGCAAGGGGAAGGGGAGGGTGGGAGTGCAGTACAGGGTAAGCAGAATAAAAAACAAATAAATAGGCCAGCTGGTGGCAACTGCAAAGGTAAGTGCAGACAAGTGCTGGGAAGGGGGGGCTGTAGGGATAGAGAGACAGTCCCGCAGTGCAGGGGTTGCCAGGGAGGCAGTGCAAGTGGAAAGTGGCTGGGCCAGGGACCGAGGTCGGTGAGAGTGGCCCAGTTGCAGATCCAGTGCAGTTTCAGTGAAGAATTTAGCAAGGGAGAGGGAGAGAGAAAGCAGAAGCAAAGAGGAAGGTCTTGAGGTGCTTCCGGAACCGGAGATGGTTCTCCTCAAGTTCCAGGGAGGCAGGAAGGCTGTTCCAGAGGGAGGCCCCTGCCGCGGAGAGAGATCTACCCCCAGCTTGTTGCTTCGAGAAGCAGCTGACCCTGACATGCAAGGTGTGAATCACACACACCTGCAAAACAGGCCATGACCATCACAGTTATGTCACTCAAACCCTCCCAAACCACAACATGACATGGCAAGCAATAGCCATACACCAACACAGTACCAATAAGGTACACATTGCCATGTCAAAAATGTACAGTGGCATCAGACAATGATGCCTGACATGGAATCAGATGAAATGACTGACCAACAACCTCCCACCCAAAATAAGTCATTCCCAAATGCATTACAAAAGTTGTAGACGTAACATAACAATGAATGTCTGTCTACATGCACATTGTGCATTGCAAAATCAACACTGCAGCTTCTGTGTGCTGTGTCCAACTCCTGCAACACACTGCTCAGCGCACAGCACAGTGAACAGCTATTGTGTGTGATGCACACCCTGAGCATCACATCCAAGCGACAAACCACTTCAAAAAGCAAATTAGGCATGTACAGGATCCATAATTGGTCACAGAACATGTGCTGCAGGGACACAGTGGGCACCAGAAGGCAAACAGAGTGTACACATGGATATCCAGGGGTGGTTGTACATGTAGTGCATCATAGTGCAAGTGTGTGGGTCAGTAAGGACATGCACTCAACATATGCATGTGCAATCAAGTGACCATCAGTGTCTTCTACACATCACATGTGAACATTCACCATGTGTACACCCCAGCATGTCAAACCACAACTATCCCCTCACACCTGAAAGGTAAACACAACACATGAACAGGCATTGCTCAGCAGAACCCAACATGTACATAGGATACCACAATTACAATGTCAGGGTTCCCATCACACTGCAGGGCAAGGCAACTATCAACAACAAAACACCCCCCCTCCCTAACAAATGACCATGGCCCACTGAACAACTGCACCTGGGTCATGGAGCCTTCAACCCTCAATTTCACCTGGCCACAGGATCACCCTTCCCCTTCGTCACCATCTCCCACCTTGTGTGTAAAAAGGTGCCTGCACCCTCAGAGTCCACCCTCATTTGCAAAATCACAAAATCCAAGCCAGAAAAACGAACCAGAACACCCTCCAGTAGATGACTTGACGTAGCAGTACCTCACAAAGGCCAAGTACTACCACAATGATGTAACAACCAAAGTAGCAAAGTAAAACAATATCACAACAGGATGTGAACCATGTGTGGTACATAACATAGAATGATGCACCACGAACGGATGTGTACTGTCACAGGTACCGTGTACAGGCGCAGGAGTGGCACGAACCAACCACCCCCACCGTGGCCCGGGTGCCTTCAAGGTCAAACTCACACAGGCCTCTGAGACCCTGCTGGGGAAGGAGGGTCAGGGATATGCAGTCGGGACAGGTGTTGGCACACTGGATAACTGGAATGAGTGGCAGGAGAGGGGAGGAGGAATGACACATGAAAGTAGGGAATGCACGAAAATGTACTACCTGCATGAACACATACACAATCCGAACAAACTTGGACATCATTGTCATGGCCTTCTGTAGTCCAGGCTTAGGAGTGGCACGAACCAACCACCCCCTCTAGGGTTTTGGCACCTGCAAGTTTGGGGCTTATACAGGCATCCGCAACCCCAGCGGGGAAAGAGGGTTAGGGAATGTTGGTTGGATAGGTACGGGAAGCAGGAACACCGGGTAGAGGGTATAGGGTTCAAAATTGGATAGGACTCCAGGTGATTAGGGGAAAAAAAACATACCAAATTGAATTACTCATTCATCCATGCATTAGTGCACCCCCCAGCAAGCCTATGCAGAGCAGTTTGAAAGAAGAACAACAAGACACTTAGCTCTGGTTTTGAGTGCTGGCCTCCTGCCTGCACACTCTCAGGTCCAGTTACAGGAGCACTTCAATGCTGCAAAGAGAGCCACAGTTAATAATCTGTGCGTGCCCATAACACAAAAACACACCACCAAATATTCCCCATAGCAACAAACTACTCTACAAACAGTCAATCTGGTGTAGATGCTTCATACCCCTATGTAACATTAGCCCTGTGATGGGTCATACACAGTCAATGCAGTAAGTCAGCCGCCGGTGGGTGCGTGGCAAATGGAACACCAATGTGTCACAATTGACACAACATGCAATGTTCCCTGGGTAAGCAGACAGACCCATATAGCAAGGCATGACTTCAGAACAAGTCCTGTTCCACCATGACCAAAACAAAGTAGGCAGTGCATGTTTCAAAATGTACATGGAAATGAAATGCACTGCACCCAAGTATGTCCCTTGCTGTATGCCCCTGTGAGCTGCTCCTTTCCATGTCTCAGAAGTCTACATGGTTGATACAAGTGCCTCAATGGACCTTGGTGTACCGGAGGGTATGTGCCACTGCCCCTGCAGGTGCCCCAAACAACCTTACAATCAACAGCCATCAGTCCACCAACACATCTGAGCTGTATTGTGTGCTTCAACACCAATATTCGTCCAAGCTCACCCTCAGTGCTGTTACTAAGCCTGCATGTGCAAATGGCCTGGTGGAAGCTTTGCTGTGTTGTGGCCCCCTGTTCTGCTCAACTTGCCTGGAGTTCCTTGGAACACGTCAGCAGTTCTAGGATGTATGTCTGCAATCCCTGTGCCTCTGCTTGTGCACACATGTGCATGTGGGCACCAACAAACATGTCCAGAATTCAGACGTCCAATGGGCCATGTCTGCTGGCAAAGGTGGTCTGGAGGCTCATCCCCCTACAGAAAGGGCATGAAACACATGATTAATGCTTTAAAGTCATCTGTGTGTGTCTCTTCAGGCATCTCATTACTGGACCATGTCAGAGACTTACATCAGAAATCACACCATCAGTCCGTCTTTCACATCCAAAGTGTGGAACACATTATCTATGGCATGAATTGCAACAAGCACGTGTGCAGTAAAGATAAGAAACATACTACACAATGCATAGCAATGAATGTACACATTAATCATGAAACACCCCATCTAGCAAAAGCTGAACAGTGGTCAATAACACCGCAATCATCCCCACTAGGGGTGTCAACACAAGTTACACAGCACCAGACATGCCACAGATATGACAGTCCAAAGCCCTTGTGTAATAGGCTGTCACACCGAACCATCCTTGCGAGCTCATGGATAAGGGAGGCAGGAGTGGCATATGTGAGTCAAGGACCCCAAGCAGCAAACACATACACAAGACAAGCCTGAAGGGCCCAGCTGGAACAGACAGTGGATGCCTTCCAAAAGCCACAAAGCACCGCACCGTCACATGAAAGCACAATAGACAAGCATTTTTAAACTATATTAACTAATTACACTAACTATGAAAAACCTACATTACCGAATTAAACTAACTATCAAACAGAAACTTAACTAACTAAATTAAAAGAAAAATCAAAAATGGCCACATACGACCCGGGGGGGGCACCCAGGAGGGGGGAGGTACAGGGTGCTGCTCAACACCCACATGCGATGATGCTGAGCCAAAAAAAAAAACTTCCATGGGCTCTAAGCCTGCACAGCCTGACCTATGTGGGAGATAAATGGTCGTCCGAGTCTGGCTCATCCTGGAAAGAGGTGGCACAGAAGCCTGGCCATGCCTAGCCACAGCTTGCCCCTCGTCGGCAGCAAGTCTGCCGGACGGGTGAGCCTGGTTCTGTGTGGCGATGTGACATAGGTCTGCATGAAGAACCTCACGTGATACACGTGCTTCCTCTTGCAAGGTAGCATGTGTTACACGGAGTTCCTCCTGCAAGGCCTGGCTGGACAACCGCTGCACCTCCCGGCAAGCCTGTAGCTCAGCCGAGATGGTAATCCCAAGCTGGGCAAACCTCTCCTCTGCCCGCTGCCTCTGGGACATCATAAGGACACCCAGAGTGGATTTGAGGGAAGCATACTCCTCCCTCAGGGCATCCATGTGCGCCCCTGCGTGAGCAGCAATTGCTTGACGCAGAGACATTTCAGCCTGGCATGCCCTGTATGAGGCTGCCATGCCCAGCCTGAGCGAGCGGGCCGTGGACCATGCCGCCTGCTTCTGGAGAAGCACCTGCCTAGCAGGGGGGAGCACAGATCGGGCCACACACTCCATGCTCTCAGCGATGTTCTCCATTGCTGCCCCCTGCCATTCTGAATTGGCAGTCATGTCTTGCTCCCACTCAGTATACTGCGGTTGCGCGCAGCGACCACGTTGCTGGGCTTGACCCCTGCGGGACCCAAGGACCGGGTGTCCTTGCTGTGTTGGCACCGCCCGCGGCTGCACGACTACATGCCCCCGTCGACGTGATGTCCCAGGCACATCAGTGACTGGTGTGGAGGATGACCCTGCGTCCCGATCCACCACGGGCGGAGGAACCAAGACTGTCTGATCCCTCAGTGCAGGTGTCGCGGACAGAGGAGTGTCCACATCAGAATCACTCACCCCTGACACATGGACTTGATGCTCATCCAACTCGACATGGACGTCAGAGTCGTCATCAAGGCTGGACTCATAGGCAGCCAGAGACAAGATGGACTGTAGCACTTAGGGGTTTTCGTGGCCTACCACCCCACGACCCCCACTTGTGCCGGATTGATGTAGTGGTAACAACCCTGTGTCTGGCATGACAACACCATCCTCCGCCTCCATTGCGTCATCACCTGAAAAATAGAGAGAAAAAAGGTCACTACACATGTCAGAAGCACACAACACACACACACACCGACAACAAACACATCAGGCAGACATATGACACACAACATATAACCTGCCATGCTTGCTGGCTCAACTTTGAATTGCTTCTGTAATCAGACCTGTTGAAAGGTGGCAGTTTCCATGGAAGTGGGTCTATGCAGTGCAGACAATGTGTACGCCACTCACTATCTCCATGTACAAGGACTCCATGGTGTGTGTCAGGAAATGTGAAGGCAGTGCAAGGTCAAATTCAGGCATCACGTGCAATGTGCATTCAATGGGTAGCATATCTACAAGCCAAGCACCCCTCCACCCAAGTACAAAAGCAGGGATGCCTAGCATGGTATCAAAAGGCTGACCATTCACCTGTGTATTGACAGGCAGTGTTGACTGGCATCAACAGCTTAATGTGATTTAAGTGACAACACTGAAAATGATGATGGGACAGTAAGCAGGACCCATGATGAAAACTCTGGAGGCCGCCCACGTGTGAAGAAGAGACTACAATAGTTGGACAGAGGCATTGGCCATTAAACAGGCTGAGGCCTGTGAGCCACACAGATTGTCAGACCCTAAACATGTGTGCAACGCAGTACTGAGCCACAGTTGACATGGGAAGGCTGATCAGATGCCATGCAATGTATGTCACCCAGGACTTGTATTACAGTGATCATCCAGTCAAGGACACATAGGGGCATGCGTGCAAGCACATGGAGCATGAATGGGCACTCATGTGCCTGCAGGACATCTGACCTATGCACAGTACAAGTGAGATACCCTGCATCAAGTACTAAGGCTGTACCAAACGGCATATGTCTGGCAGATTGTACGCTGGAAGTTAGCATCTACACAGGGCGCATGAACAGGAAAGTATACATTGACAAGATTGAAGTAGACCAGTGCAAAGGTGGAACTGGGGTGCAGAGTGGCGGAGGAGGGGCAAGGGAGCATGCCTACATGGAGTTCCCACATGCAGGCAGAGGAGTCATGCACGTCAGTCATGCAATGACATTGTGCCTGTGCTGAGAGGAAGGTCACCCCATGCCACATGCAGAAGGGCCAGTGAGCTGGAACATGGACCGGAGGGGTATACTTGTAACCAGCATGTCAGTAGGGTGCAATAGTGGTGATGCAGACAGTCCCCGTCTGCTCCACATGTCCACCATCCAGCAGAGCAGACATGCATCACGGAAGCATTGCATTACTTACACATCAGAACCATGTACACGTAACATGTAGTGGCAATCAGGCACAACACATCCCACAAGTGAAACACACACGTCCTCAACAAACACGCATCAACACTCACTGGACTGGGCATCAAAGTCCAGCATCTCTCCCAATCCTTCGACCATTTCAGGTGGTATGAACTCCGCAACGAGTGCCTCATGCGGAGTGAGCTCTTCCTCCTCTGGTGCAGGCCCACCGCCAGTCACCAGAGTCAAGTTGTAATTAGAGGCACGCTTAGCCTTAGCGCTGCGTTTGAGGTCGTTCCAACGCTTTTTGCACTCTTGCGCCGTGCGCACCTCATGGCCGAATGAACTGACATGTTCCGCAACATGCTTCCAGTGGGTGTCACGGTGGGCAGCCGTAGTCTGACTATTGGCACCCACTAGCATGTCACGGCTGTGGCCCTGCACGTAGTCCATGAGGAAGTCCAGTTCCTGCTTGCAGAAAGGCTTTTTCCTCGACGTACAGGAGGTCGTGGCTGTGTGTGGGGTCCCAGCCTGTGCTGCAGGTGCAACCTTCCTCCTCTTGGACTGTGGCGCAGACCCTGGCTGGCTAATGCCGCACTGACCAGTATGGCCAGTGGGTTCGGTGGATTTAGCCAAGGGAGTGGCAGGTGGAGGGACGGCCAAAGGCCTGACTTGTGTCAGTGGCATCTGGGTGCCCTCTAATGGACCCTGCGCAGCAACATCCGCTGTGGCAGGGTCATTGACCGCAATGGTCCTGGTTGGCAGACTCACAACCGGGGTGTTGTTGCGTGCATCTGGCCCTGCACTTGCCAACACCCAGCTGTTCGGGGCAGCAGATGACATAACTGCCCCAGGGACACGTGTCTTGGTCTGAGCAGCCCTGCCTGCCCCTATGGTTTCCCTGCTGGCCTGTTGGAAATCTACCAAGGGCTCCTCAAGTGCCAATGCAGCCTGCACTGGCAGACCCTGAGCCTGGGTGGTGGTGTCTACAGCTGCACCTGCAGCTACCACTACGCTTGGGCCCGTGGCAGTCGATGGAACGGACTGCCGGGTCACAGGGGCGCCAGTGCCAGATGCAGAAGCTGCATCCCCCGGAACCACAGGGGGTGGTGGCATGACTGCACCGACACATGCCACAACATTGTGCTCAAGTGGCGCACCTCTGCCTCTTCGCCCTCTGTGGCCGCCCTGGACAACCTGGAGTCCCCCTACTCCCTGGTCACCACGGCCATGTCCCCAACCACGCCCGCCACGAGGAGTATGCCCAGCTGAGGCGCCCCTCACCTTTGGTGTCCTCCCAACCATGGCACAGATGTAGTAGTGCCGGCACAGATGGAGTAGTGCCAATGGGAGGTGTACACCACAATTGACCTGGGCAATTGGGGTGAAGGGGGTGGGAAGCAAGATGGTAATAGCCCCCCTGCACCTGCAAGGCTGTATGTGACCCCGGTGATGTAGTGATGGGTCACGCAACGCTCAGACACCCCAAAACTGCAGTAAAACCATGCACGCAACCCTGCAGCCTACGTGCGTGGAATCAACCTCCCGCAGTAAGCGGTGGCACCCAGTAACAAGAATAACGCGTACACGTGGGACACGCAGGCTACTATGACCTCGAAAATGGGTGCGATACACAGGGGCACCCGCAGTGGGAAAAATAGCGTGTGCGACTCACCGGCTGACTAGCGCGATGCAGAAAAACAAGCGTAGCCAATACCTCCGCCAAAAGAAGAGATACGTCCTTGATAGCTGTGAAGTTGTGATGGCCCGCGAAACAACAGGAAGCAGCAACACACGTCGGTCTCCACGAAAGGCACGTACTGCGAACTGCTGCCCCCGCTCACCTTTAACCCGTGCTGAGGGAAACACCCGCGCGCGTCACGTCACTTACACGCATGGGCCCTTTCCTCGGATTACACACATTCCCACGCGGACGTGCAGTTTTTCACGCGTGCTGAAACGCCCGTGCGTGTCACGTCACAGAGGCGCTTGCGCTTGAAGGGCCTTCTGTCCAATGAAATCGCGTATGCGTGCAGACGCGCTTACGCGCTAAGGGCCTTTCCTCGAATTACACGCTGACGTGCAGAATTTTCACGTGCCAAATCACTCCGTATCAAGCTGGCCACGCATAAGCACACGGAAGACCACGCTTCTGCCCAAAAGGCCGAATTACTGCCCCCCAGAGCCCCGAGCAGCCTCCCATGAGCCATCTGCTGCTGCCTGCCTGCCTGCCTGCCTGCTGCCACCGTGCCCTGCCATTTGGTGCCTGCACATCAGCCATCTGCAGGGGTCCAGTTGCTGTGTCTACCCCTGCTGGAACAGAAGACTCCTGACTGGGATAGCATCGCTCCACAGCCCAGCCCCAGGACCCAGTTGCCCACCCACGACTGCCTCGGGGGTCGCCATGTCGGGGCAAACACCATCCGAGACCACTGGCGACCCCCAGCCAGAGGGGCAGAGGGCCACCAGTTTCAGTCAGAAGGAAGTTGGTGTCCTGGTGGAGCATGTCCTGGGGCATTATGATGCCCTCTTCGGATCATCACGCGCCAACAAGGAAGGACGGGACAGGATCTGGACGGACATCGTGACTGCCAGAGGGGGTGGCAGTCCGACTATTCCATCATGCCAAGAAGCGCTGGGAGGACTTCAGGTCCAGGACCCTCAACAAGGCCCGGCGCCTCTTGAAGGCAGCAGATGCTAAGGGGCGCCGGGGCCACTTGTCGGAAGATCAGATGAGGGTCCTGGACCGCATATCCCCAGCGCTCCACGTCCAGGTCCTTGAGAGGCAGACCCGTCTGGAGTCGAGCGGTAAGTGGCCAAGCATTGCTGTGTGAGACAGGGCATGTCGCAGTGTGCTGGTTGTCTGATACTTGCCTGTATGTGTGACATAGGCCATGTACGCATGTGTGTGTGCAGGGACATCATGGTCATGCATGTGAGACCAGTAATGTGTGAAGCACACGGTTGGTGTATGTGTTTAAATGCTACATGGGGAGCCCTATGCGGAATGGACACATGAGAGCATGCCAGTCTCTGTTCCTGGACATGGGTGGGGGTGAGGGATGGGTGATGATGCCATGTACATGTATGGTGTCCATGTCTGTGTGTCTGACCTGAGTGTCTGTGACTTGTGAATGCCATGGATGCATGACACATGTCTGTGTCAATGTTCAGATTCACTGATGCAGCCTAGCTATCCTTGCATCCACTGTGTCTGGGGTGTATGAGTCCAGATGGATGAAAGTACGGTGAAGTGTGTGAATGTGATAGGCATGACCCATGATGCATGTGAGTTCAAAAACAACATTGTATGTTTCAAGAGTCCCTTGGACATGTTTGCTTATGTCCATAGCATGCGCCATGCCTGTTACTGCATGTGTTTTGCCTGCACTGACCCATGTGTTGTGGAGGGACATGATGGAAGTGATCTTTGACAGTGCCACTCATCTGCTATTGCTTCCTGTCTAGGGGACCATTGTACAGTACCCTGATGCTTGTGTTCTATGTCTCCCTCTACACAGCGCAAAGTGAAGAAGAGGGCGGAGACGGCGCTGTGGAGCAAAGCAGCGGGGATGCCCCAATGGCTGCAGTGGAAGGGGTGGGTGAGCCCCCACAGGGGCTTGCAACGGCGGAAGACGGTGTGGAGCCATCCAGGTTGGTGGTTTCCACAGAGGAGGAGGAGGCCGCTACTGAGCCGCACATGGGGCCTGTGCATGTCTCTGTCCCTGACACTGTGACTTCACCACCATGCACCAGCAGGGATGCCCCATCCCAGGCCCGTCCGCAGGTAGGGGGGGTGTCCATGTCATCTGACTCCCCTCCACCTGCGGACGAGGGGACCCCTGGCCGTATGGAGAAGGTCCTGATTGGTGTCGCGTTGCGCACGGGTGTCATTCGTGATGAGGTACGTGCTTCCCGGGGGGAGCACGCACGTCATCACGAAGAGCACCGTGCCAACGTGGCCCAGTTGGGAGCGGTCGTGGTCGGGGGTCTTGTACATGTGTCGGGCACTCTGGTGACCCTCTAATCCTCTGTGGAGGCTATGCGCCAGTCGTTCTCCATGCCGTCTTCCAGCCCAGATGCCACCAGGGCCCCCTGTGGACCTGCCCCGACCAATGCAGCCACCTCGGTGGGGAACCCATCCCTGCCACAGTCGGGAGTCAGAGGTCCAGCAGGGGTGGACACACCAGCAACTGGACCCCAGCAGATGGAGGATGTGACGGCATCATCGGGCAGGGCACGTGCACGACAGCGTCGGTGGATTCCATCAGCCTGGATGCCGTCGTGCTGGCACAGGCAGTTGCGTAGGAGGCAGCGGCAGGCTCGACGTGCGAGGCATCATGGCTCGGGGCCATCAACATCAGGGGTGCAGGCATCGGCCGGAGGGTAGAACCCTGGAATGGGAGTGGCTTCCATGTGGGAGCGGTTGGGCCAGCAGATAGGTGCGGAGCGGCAGCGGGAAGAGGAGTAACAGCTCACAATGATCAGGGCAGAGAACTCCATGCGGAGGGCGCTGAGGCGGGCTGAGTGCCTCGAGGGTCTTCGCAGGGAGTTGGAGCTGGACACTGCATTATCCGTGCGAGACCTCGGGGCCAGGGAACATGCCCGCCTCCAAGCCATTGAACAGGAGTTCGATGATGCCCTGGCCCATGACAACATCCAGTGAGCCGTTGGACTAGCCCGCTTCCCTTTTAAATAGTTATGTAGTTAGTGTTAGGTTTCCTTTGCTTTTTTCTTAATTTTGGACCTTTTGGACAATGGACCGCATTTTTGTATATAGTTTTTTTATTAGGTAGTATTTTTAGATAGGTTTCATTTCTTCAGTTGGGATCATGGACCCTCGATTGTTTATCTGTATATAGTTGACTGTTGGATTATGTTGTTTTTTTGGATTTAGCCATGGAGCAATGGTTTTCGGTTTGGTTTTTCCCTTGGATGTACTTTTTTGAACTGTGACTTTGGACACCTTTCCTTTGGATTATGATTTGTGGTTTTTCATTATTTTACGGACATGCTGCTTTTTGTTTTTAATTCCCATTGTCGTTTGTTTATTTTTAATCCCATTTATGTTGCTTTTAATACATTTTTATCGACAAACTTCAATGTGTAGTATCATCTCATTGGTTTCATGCATATCATGATATGGGTTTTGACATTCACTTGCACCCATTGTGTGTATGTGAGGGACATGTGTTCATTTACATACTTGACATTGGGTTTGTAGCATGTAATTGGCATTTGTGAGTGGGTGGATGCAATACTTGGGTGGGTGTTTGGCATGTGGAGGCTGCCCATAAGGGCCAGGGATCTAGATTCTGATGACGTGTTGGCTGGGGGACATGTGTCAGGGCCTGCTGGCAGGTGCCCCACAATGCTGGAGGGTGGGGTTGCAGGGGGACATGAGTGGGACATTAGTGGGGGCCTGCTGGCAGGTGCCTCGCAATGCTGGGGGTGGGGGTGCAGGGGGACATGAGTGGGACATGAGTGGGGGCCTGCTGGCAGGTGCCTCGCAATGCTGGGGGGTGGGGGTACAGGGGGACATGAGTGGGACATGAGTGGGGGCCTGCTGGCAGGTGCCTCGCAATGCTGGGGGGTGGGGGTGCAGGGGGACATGAGTGGGACATGAGTGGGGGCCTGCTGGCAGGTGCCTCGGAATGCTGGGGGTTGGGGTGCAGGGGACATGAGTGGGACATGAGTGGGGGCCTGCTGGCAGGTGCCTAGCAATGTTGGGGGGTTGGGGTGCAGAGGGACATGAGTGGGACATGAGTGGGGACCTGCTGGCAGGTGCCTCGCAATGCTGGGGGATGAGGGTGCAGGGGGACATGAGTGGGACATGAGTGGGGGCCTGCTGGCAGGTGCCTCGCAATGCTGGGGGTTGGGGGTACAGGGGGACATGAGTGGGACATGAGTGGGGGCCTGCTGGCAGGTGCCTCGCAATGCTGGGGGGTGGGGGTGCAGGGGGACATGAGTGGGACATGTGTCAGGGCCTGATGGCAGGCGCCCTGCACTGCTGGGGGTTGGGGTGCAGGGGGACATGAGTGGGGGCCTGCTGGCAGGTGCCTTGCAATGCTGGGGGCGGGGGTGCAGGGGGACATGAGTGGGACATGAGTGGGGGCCTGCTGGCAGGTGCCTCGCAATGCTGGGGGGTGGGGGTGCAAGGGGACATGAGTTGGTGTTCAGTAGTGCAAGGAGACATGTGCCTTTGCTGGGGGGCATGGCCATGTTGGGTGGGCTGCCTGCGGGACATGCCCAGGGATGCAGGGTAGTCCCCTGTGGTTTGGGCTGCCTGCAGGGGCCGTGGAGGGTGTACAGGGAACACCTGGGAGGACCCACACTGCCAAATCACGTGTGGGACACCCCAGCACCCCAGTAATACACGTACCTTGCTGAAATCGCGTGTGGAACTTCCCGTGCACCCCAGTAATACACGTACCCAGCTGAAATCGCATTTGAAACTTCCCGCGCACCCCAGTAATACACGTACCCAGCTGAAATCACATGTGAAACTTCCAGCGCACCCCAGTAATACACGTACACAGCTGAAATCGCGTGTGAAACTTCCCGCGCACCACAGTAATACACGTACCCTGCTGAAATCGCGTGTGCAACTTCCCGCGCACCCCAGTAATACAGGTACCCTGCTGAAATCGCGTCTGGAACTTCCCACGCACCCCAGTAATACACGTACCCAGCTGAAATCGCGTGTGAAACTTCCTGTGCACCCCAGTAATACACGTACCCTGCTGAAATCGCGTGTGAAACTTCCCGCGCACCCCAGTAATACACGTACCCTGCTGAAATTGCGTGTGAAACTTCCCGCGCACCCCAGTAATACACGTACCCTTCTGAAATTGCATCTGGAACTTCCCGCGCACCCCAGTAATACACGTACACAGCTGAAATCGCGTGTGAAACTTCCCGCGCACCCCAGTAATACACGTACCCCGCTCGCACAGGGCCAATCGCGTGTGAAACTTCCCGCGCACCCCAGTAATACACGTACCCAGCTGAAATCGCGTGTGAAACTTCCCGCGCACCCCAGTAATACACATACCCTGCTGAAATCGCATGTGCAACTTCCCGCGATCCCCAGTGATACGCGTTCCCCGCTTTGCAGGATCATGGTATTCAGAAATGAAAAGACTGCCATCTTGTTTTTCTCTCCATGCAGAGATATTTGTGTCTATAGCCAAAGTTATGGGAAAATTAAATGCAGTAAACAGCTATTTGCAGGTAAAAAAAAAACATACAGATACCGTCATTGTAGAGTGGGGGAATGTCTAGAGGGCACTGAGTGAAATTTGCGAGTTAGAGGGGGTACAGGGACCGAGTTTGCAACACAAAGCTTCCAAAGCCTTGGCTATATCGGCGAATAGCCGACATCTCATAGCAAACTGTGTCACAGAAGCAGTGTGTGTTGTGGGGGGAAAGGGTGAGGGCACATGGTGAGGTATGGAGATCAGGAAATCTTTTTTTCTGGTTGTTTGGCCGATATTTGCACAGATAGCCGAGGGTATGTGTAGTTCGGTATCCGTGACTATATAGTTTGGGGTGTCAGTGTTTTATATTTTTTTGAAAGTACTTTGTTTAGTTATAGTGATGTTGCGGTGACAAATCACTGACCGGGTAGGTATTAGAGAGTGTTTTTTTTTTAATTTTGGATTCTTAGAACAACATAGTTTATCAATGTTCATATAAAAAGGAGCACTTGTAGTCTAGTTTTAGATGTGCCATATAATGTATTTTAGGTTATGTACTCTCACTTATGATATTATGTTGTGGGGGTGTGCAATGTTTACTGTTATGTATTTTTCTATGGTTTCTTATTTTTCAGTTACTTTACATAAGTACATGAGTAGTGTTGTTCAATTGATCATTTAAGTTGGATTGTAGTATAAATCTTTTAAGTCCAGGTCCAGGATTTGTATTGGGTGGCGTACTTCCCAAAAGAGCTAAGTGGCATTGATTGCACACATGTTGCTCTACATCCACCTCGAGCAACAGATCACATCTACCGCAACCGGAAACATTGGCACTCCATGTTAGGCAGAAACCTGTGCAGTTCCCTTAGGGGATACTGCAAAAGATTTAAGACTACAGGTGTTGGCAGTAAACCCACTTGGTAGCAGTCTGTACCACCCAGATTTACCTGGTAGCTGTGGCTGAGCAGTCAGACTTCTCGCAAGAAGAGTTAGGCAGTATGCAAAGTATACACAATAGGCACTCAGACACACCAATACAAGCAAACACTGACCAGAGCTTTGGTATCAAAGTATATAATTATTTATTTAAAAACACACTGTTTGAAACACTCCAGCACTCTTATTGTAAAATATTCTAAACACAGTTACTATTGTAATATATACACCCCTTTTTCCTTATCAGGTAAGTCACAGTAAAACACCACTTATTTTCATACAGAGGTGAGCGCTTAACTAGATGGCACTCCAATAAGTTTGGGAGAAAGGGAGGGAAAAAGACAGAATATGGAAAGGTACACCACTCTAAGGTTCGGGAACACTGTTAGCAAGACAGAAGAGCAAAAGTCACTGGTGAGCCAAAGTCCAAAGGCTGGGCCCACTCTTAGAGAGAGCAGAGCACAAATGCGCCCAAGATCACATAGTTACACTAGGCTTAGAAAGTCTTGCAGAGGGTTCAAAAAGAGTTTAGAGAGGCTTTAGGAAAGTTTAGCCAGGGTGTCCCAGGCTAACCCAGGTTCGAAAGCCGGGGGCTAAATCTACCCCGTACATTCGGTAGCAAGGGAAGCCGGGCGGGACACGGTACCTTAAGTGGGAAGGATCCTCCAGCAGTGGCAGTTGTTCCTGTTAGGGGGCTAAGTCGCGTTGTTGTCCAGGGGAAGAGAAGATCTTGAATTGGAGGAAAGATGAAGGTCGTTGCACTACCAGGGAAGAAACCAGTCGCAGAGTTTTCCGGTTAAACGTAGTACCTTTGTTTCGTGGTCGTGGTAAAACGTGGTATTCCGGTTGCTGGGGTGCTTGGCACAGGCAAGGCGGCCACGAGGTACGTCAGGAAGGTGAAAAGACGGTGAAACTGGTTATCCCCACCAGTCAAAGGAAGAAGACTCTCCGGCGGGAGATATCCTCTGTCGTTGGGAAAAGTGGTGAGACGGTCCAGCAGGGCTCCACCGGTGGTGGTGTCGTGGCAGGGTGGCTCAGCTTCTCCCTCGTCGGATTCTTAAATCCTGTGGCGACTTCTGAAGTTCCAGTCCCCAAAGCCCTGCTTTTATGCAGAAAACCCCCATTCACTCAGCCTAGCTCTCAAACATGCTAAGTGGTGAGCCGGCCGGCTCACCACTTGGGTCAATCAGGACGGAGTGCGACTTGAGTTGCCTAGGCAACTCAGTCCAGGGTGCCCAAATTCCCCTCCACCCCTCCTAAGTACCCCAGACAGAGTGGCACCACTTTGGAGGGCTTCTGTGGAGAAGCCCGCCAAAAAGTGGAACAACGGGCTCGACTTGGGTTGGAGTCACAGAAGAGAACAAAAACACCATTTTAGAATCAAGTTTTGGCAAACAATACCAACCGGAGAATTAATATTAATCAAATAAACCAGCGGTATGTTCGAGGCTACCGTAAATAGTTAAATAAAGGTAGTAGCCTAAAACAATGGGAAATCCCATAGGAAAATATTCGCGGTTGAATATAAAAAGTAGTATCCACTGCCACCAGCCAAAACTCAATCAGGGGGGACGGAGACGTGCCCCCTCGACTAACAGACCCCGGGGCAATTGAATTGCCCCAGCCAGTACGTCCACAATATGATGGTTTGTACTGTTCTGTTCAGAATTTAAGACTAGTAAAGTCAATGGTGACGTTACATGCCCTGGGAGACAGTAGTCAGTCCCAGGGTATGGAGTCTATACTGGGGGGTCACTATGACACTCCTGTTTCACTGCACTGAGGGTGCTGTGTAACACACATCACAAAAACACATGAAGCCCTATGGAGTAAAAGACCCCATAGCCCATTAAACACATCTAGATTCAAAGAAACACACTCAAATCATGCCCAAGAGTGAGGGTAAAAGAGTCTCACTCTTGGCAGGAGAAAAAATTAAACCCCAAAAATCCAGCAAAGCTGCTGGGGGACTCAGTAGGTTAGGAAATTCAGCCTAAACAGAGAATTCTCCCTAACACTCCATCAATGTTCAGGTTGTGTTTGATGCCAAGGGTGTCATTACTGAAATGTATGCCAATTATCCTGGCAGCACACATTATAGTTACATCTTCAGGAGGTCCCTGCTACACCTGGCCCTGGAAGCTAGGGAGCATGGCAACACATAGCTCATTGGTGAGTACGAATCGCCATGCACATGCATGCATGTTGCACACAGACCAATAGACAAAGTCAACAAATGACAAACATTCTCACCTCTACAGGGGACAGTGCCTACCATCGTAGCACATACATTATGATGCCCATATGCATTTATTACACGAAAGATGGGTATGTTCCCTCAAATTTCCAACAAAAGGGACTAAATCAATCAAGAACAGATAATACCTCTTTCAGTTCAGGAAATTCAAGTGATGGAAGTGGATATGGTAACAATTACAGAGGTCAAAAACCATACAGGAATAGGGGCAGACAACAAAGATGTGCCAACCGTAATAGACACCAACAAAGAGGTGACGGCAATTACAATCAATTCTACTCAGGTTGATCTAATCCACAGCAACAACAGCAATTCTATTCAGGTCAATCTAATCCATAACAACAACAGCAAAATACTGCATCAGTCTCTTTTTTAGACCAGCGCACGGCTTCCAATAGTTGGGAACAGGAGGAAAGAAGGACAAGGAGCAATCACCCCTATTAGTGAACCTGTCCAAATATACACCCACAAAGACTGAAGAACAAGTTCTAAATAAAGGGTTAGGCTTTGTGCCTACAGCCACATATGATAAATTCCAAACCCGGATTGATGTAGAGAGTCTACTACGAAAAATACATCTACAACAGTATTTCAATGACAGAATTTACGATTCACCTAACAATGAAAGTGGATTATGGAAAAAATCATCATTTGAACCTCCAGTCAATTGTAGGACACCTGAAGCAACAGTATACGCCAAGCGAGTTTGGCAGGACATTTCGATGTTAGAAAAATCTAAAACACCCGATAGATTTCATAATTTCAGCAATGAGGAGAGAAAGGCCACTAGAAACTTAACTTCTAATAAGGATATAGTAATCAGAAAGGCTGGCAAAGGTAGAGCAGTGGTGCTATTGGACAAATCATCTTATATTAACAAATGTGAAAGACAACTTGGAAATGCGTTTTACACTTTGATGATTTCGGATCCAACCCCCAAACTAACAGCTATTATCTCTGAAAAACTGGTAAAAGCTCTGCAGAGAGATTGGATTTCGAAACAGGAATTTGAATATTTGAATGTCATCAAACCATCCACACCCAAATTTTACATTTTGCCCAAGATAAACAAATCCTTGGTCAATCCTCCGGGCCGTCCAATAGTATCGGGTAAAAGGTCATTGTTGGAACCACTATCCACGTTTGCAGATAAATACTTGAAACCTTACGTGATGACTATGTATTCATACATTCAGGACACAGCAGAGGTGATCAACCTAATAGAAAACGTACATGTTAACCCAGAATCTCAGTTACTTGCCAGCCTCAATATTGTTTCACTCTATACATGTATTCCTCAGAAAGCAACACTTGAGGTTCTCGAAGAAGTTCTTCTAACTAAAAGAACCACAGGAACCATACCGAATAGTTTTATTTTATGGTGCGCAGAAATGGCGCTCACTGAAAACTATTTCAGTTTTAATAAAACATTGTACCACCAAACTCAAGGTACAGCAATGGGCTCTCCGGTAGACCCTACTGCTGCTAAACTGTATGTAGAATCTTTTGAGATCCCGCATATCTACCAGACTTCCAACCCTTATTTCGACCAAATTGTGTTATGGCGGAGATTTATTGATGATATTCTCATCATTAGGGAAGGTACAGAGAACTCATTTGTTGAATTCACAAAATGGATGAATCAGCAGAATCAATTTTTGAAATTTACATCTACATAGGATTGATCAAGAAGAACAAGTCCTTAAAGTCAGACCTTACCATAAGCCTACAGATCGAAATGTGCTATTAAATTTCAATAGTTGTCATCCAAGACACACCCACGAGAATCTTTCTTTGGTCAGCTTTTGCGACTTAAACGCAACAGCACACTGAATCAAACCTTTTTATCGGAAGCAACAGCGCTCAGCTCCAAATTGTTAGAAAGGGGATACCCAAAGAAAATAGTGAAGAGAGCATTTAAAAGAGCAAAAAACAACAACAGAGAAGCACTGTTGGAATATCGGAATAAGAATGAAACAAATACTGAAATAGTGTTCGTAAGTACCTTTAACACTCGGTCTAATGATATTACCAAAATAATCAAGAAAGATTGGCATAAATTGGACGGAGGAGATTGCCCATTGGCTAAACCGGTATGTGCATTCAGGCGTAGCACACATCTTAAAGAACACTTGACGAAAAATGATATTTCACTCAAAAGTAACATACAGACAAGTATCACGGAACAATGGGGTCTATCTATGTTGACAGGACACTAACCTTGTGGCAGATGTGTTAATTGCAAATACACCATCCGCTCTAAAGAAGTAGACCTTGGACTCAAAAAACCTTGGATACAAACAGGATTCACCAACTGTAATTCGACTAATATAGTGGATGCAGTTTGGTGCCCGTGCCCAAAAATGTATATTGGTATGACCGAGAGGAAGGCCAAACAACGGATCAGGGAGCACCGCAGCTGTATAGAAAAGAACGTTTTGACAGTCCCGCTTGTCCCCCACTTTGTAGCAATGGATCACTCTAGCGATACACTGAAATGGACCATTTTATGGCAACAGGCTAAAACCAATAATAAAGAAGCAGATGCTAAAAAACTGTTCTTTAGGGAACAATGGTTAATTTTTTTAACCAAAGCATCAGAATTAGGTTTGAATTAAATGATTACCTGGAGGAACTTCTGAATAATATACGTTAGTCACAAAAAACAGTTTGATTTCCAGCTTCGCATCACATATAACGCAGCTACAAGTGCCGAAAATAAATACATATCACACAGATCCAATAGATTAGACAAAGGATAACAATCTTAAGTCTTTTTCTGTTTGAGAAGATTAAACTAATTTACAAAATGGAACCTGCTACAAGAAATCAGTATAAATAAAGTACTTTGACATAGAGAGCTACCTGAACACCTGGGACGCTCACCATAGTGAGACGCAAAATTGTAGAACATGGGTTTTAATATCGAGATGACGGATGATAGAAACCCCAACACATTAGAAGCAGGTGCATACAACATCCTTTATTTGGGCCAATTGCAGCTGAGAACTTGTTGATGACGTTCCAGCTATGTAAACACAGAGCTACATTGTTCCAGCAGACAATATAGGAATGCCGGACTAGTAGAAATGCTATGCACATGTGCACGTCAGCATGTGGTCATGTGGTCAACATCACATGACTCACCCCGACGTGTATTTGAAAGATGACTGAATACACAGACGACATAGCAAGGTGGACCGAGAGGACGCGATTGGGTCGCAGAGACAGGACAGAAGCCATCCATCAGTACACCCGCTTTACAGCACTTTTGACGGTAAGCATCTTAGGAAACATAGGACTACTTTAGAAGTCCTCCACTCTATTGACACTTATCCCGGGCAATATAGCACTTATATCGCAAATCTGCTTTCAGGTACCATCTGCGAGTGCGTTAAACTACAATAGCCTATGAAGAGGCATGCTACTTATTCAGATTGCAGTAATGATCTAGATGGTCTTAGTACGGCCGCTCCACGCATACGAGAATCCGTCTTTGTAAAAGGTAATTGCTCTACATTATTCTCTCCTTTCCGAGTTGGAGTTGGTTTTTGTACATTAATATGATGATGTAGGAAGTAAGTACTCACGAGTGGCATGATTAAGATTCAACAGACAATACATTGTCAGTTATATATGACAATAGATTCCGCACTGAGGTTTTACATTTTCATAAGATTTTCTTATCTCAGAGAGTCCAATACAGCAAGTATGTACTGATATATAAACAAGTGGTTCAGAAGAACGACATTAGGTTAAGTAACCGACCAGACTGATTGATTCTTGTGTGTTTGTTTCTCTCCTCCTAGAACTTTTTGGGTCTACTGAGAAGACCACAAGTACAAATACATATCAAATAAAGTGTTAAAAGGAAAAAGAATCACACCTTTTGACACGGTAAGCCTTTGGAACAGTATTGATTTACTCCTTAGGCAGGAAGTAACTGATAGCCAAATGTAGAGCTAACTACTTTCGTTCTTCTTCTTTTTTTATTTTTTATTTTCTACCATACCATTGTCTTTCCCCTCCAGTTGCAGATATTTTGGACTTCAAGCTTCCACACCCCATATGGTTGGAAAGATACAATCAAGTGCCTTGTTCATGGAACAGACATTAGTTGTCAAAAGGAGCTTAAGATACTTTTGTAGCTTATATATTGTGTAGTTGGTTCCCCTGAGGAAGTCTACAGATACAGGTTCAAACATTTTTTTTTTTGATAGACGAAACATGTTGGGTTTCACACATTGGAAAATGAGCAGTGTGTACAGTTGTTATTAAATTGAGTTTCTTGTCCCATACAGGCAGAATAAGGGAGACAGTAGCTAGCAGATATTTCTGGTCAGGCGTCCTAAAATTAGAGGAACTTTTTGCACTGTTGAGGTATTTGTGGAGAACACCACACTATTGGTTTTTAGTTTTGTATAGGAAGGGTGTTTTTTATGAACATTTTATGTATGGTTTTACACAAATACACGAAAGGTATTTTTAGGATGAATTTTAGAATGCTAAGTATGTAAGGTGTATAGAAATGTGTCTTGTATAGTGAGATGTCAGCAGGTATTGCAAAGTGTTTTCGATGTGTATATTTAATTTTGACAATATATGTGTGTTTTTGAATTAATAAAGAAAATATAGATAATTTGAAATCTTTGACTCAGGACCTATTTGGTACACGGCCGTAGTCATTTAGATAATGGATGGAAGAAAAGGACAGGCATTTGGGTTCTTTAGTAGTCGATTTTCCTTAGGCAGTGAAAGGGATGAACCCCGGTGTCTATAAACTAGCCCGACCCTGTCTCTATTTTGTTTAATGTGTTGCTATATGCACCACCAGTAGTCTGCATGATCATTGTGGCAGCATGTGGCCTGCATGATGTTGTAACACAGCGTGTCATCCCGGTGTACATGGCAGTGACACCCCATCCACACCCACAGGCACACTGCTTGCTTATGGATGGGCAAAGGGCACATGGAGTGGCTGCACGTACCCAGCTTCTGCAATCTTATTTCACCTAATATCCCTCCCCTGTGGAGTGCACACAATCAGGTAAAATCCCGGGTGCCATTCAATGATCACAATGGGCTAATCCACTGTGCCGACAAAACCACTCAGAGAAAGTGCCCTTGGAAGTGCAAATTTGTGTGCATCCCTTAGAACTAAAAGACATTTCATTTTGTGTTTCCAAAAGAAACACATTGAAGAGGGAGGACACCACTACCAGCATGCCAACCATTTAATTAAATCACCTCTTTGCACCAACACCATCCCATCGTTAATGTTAAAGGATATTTACAACGTGCACTATCCCCACCATAGTGGTCTCCTGGCACTCTAGCGGATCTGACTAACATACCTCTCAAATGTGTAAGTAGCGATTCAACCATTTACATGTACACAAAATGCAACAATCACAATTGCATATAGCTGCACACATGTCTTAGAATGTACATGATGTGCACAAACATGTCCCTACTGTGGGATGTAGAAAAGCAGTGCAGTAGCGATCCACATGTTGCTCAACATGGCAACATGACCACAATAAACCCCATCCCCAAAAAAAGATATTAATAAGAGGTAATAGACAATTTGACAAAGAGAGCGACCTACCAGTATTTCCACATCCAAACATGCAGAAACTAGAGTAGCTATTCCATAAAGATCAAGATAAATGCAAATATTACCTGTCCCCTTGGTATGCAGTCGACAGTCAAATTTCATCCCATGAAATAGCCATCATTGCCTGATGGAAGGATCTGCAGACAATGAAGAAAATGAAACAGAGTGCAGCTAACACATACATGCACCCAAAAATTCAAGACCCACGGGCCTCCCTCAGTGACATACAACACATGCAAACAACAACTCACAAGACAACCATCAACATGTGTCCCAGCACACATGCAGTAACACCTGCACACTGCATGCAAATCAAATGCATAAAACACACACACTGACAAACAACATCGACCACGCTGCCTGTCCCCCACAATGACCTAGAACACATGTGCATTTCACATATCCCCATTCACTAGACAATGGCAAATACATAACACACGCATCAGTCAACATTCTGCATAAAAAGGAGAAGACATCACACATGCAGATAATTGAACGCACCAAAAAGCAGGGTCACCCCCGGAAGACTACCAATGATATGACAAGGCATGCTATCACCTGCGTAGTTTCAGGACAGTGCACCGAACACAGTCATGGGATTACATGTATTTATTTGTTCATTTATTGGTCACTTGTTAGGTGCCTATACATTTAGCAAAACAGTTTTAAAGCACCCCTAGGGCAACAAGGTGTGGACAGAGGAAGGTAAACAAACCTACTATGCCGGGTGAGTGTTAAGAATCTGCAAGTGTAGAGGGGAAGGGGGTCAAGGAAAAAGGTACTGAGGTGCTCATGGAGAAGTGCTTGGGGTGAAGTGTTAAGAAAAGAAAAGAAAAACGTAAGTGCAACCTCCTGTGGTGTGGGCTGAGCAAGTGCAGCATATAGACAGTAGCTTGGATGAGAGATGTAGGGGGACAGGACCCCGAGGATACATAATTGCCCTGCACATCAGTCACGCTACTGTATGATTAGCAGGGAAGAGAGGAGGAGAAGGACAAGGAGAAGAGAAAGGTCTTGAGGCTTTTTGGGAATTTAAGGAGGTCCTGTTCAAGACGCAGAGGGAGGCTATTACACAGAAGGCAGCTGGCTGAGGAAACTGATCGACCACCAGCTCTTTCAAACTGCTTCACACACAGGGAGTTGGTGCCAGAGGAATGCAGGAGTCGAGAAGGAGAGTAGTTGGTGCATGCTGAGACTGTGAGCCAGTGAAGGCTTTGTAGGGCAGAAGAGATGCGGTCCCTGTGCCTGATGACAAGGATAAGTCTTGCTGTCCTATTCTGGGTAAGCTGGAGGGGTCACAGGGTGGACGAAGGAAGATTAAGGTGCAGGCTGTTGCAGTAGTCTAGCCTGGAGAGAACCAGAGCACGGGTAACACCTTCTCTGGGGAAGGTGTGGAAGGGTACAGTTACTTTGAGAAGGAAGAGCTGAAAGTGGGACTTCTTGGCAATGTCCTGAATATGAGGGATGAAGGAAAGGGAGGAGTCGAAGATGAATCCAAGATTCCTGGCTTAAAAGGAGGGGTGGGAGGGAGCCCATGGAGGAAGGCCGGAGTAAAGGGAAGCAGTAGGGTGTAGGGGTTTCAATAGGGTGACACTCTGTTTGCTGGCGTAGAAGAAGAGGTCATTAGCGGTGCACCAGGCCTGGGTGGTGGACAGGCAGTCAGGGATGAAGGAAGGTGCAAGTGCGTCAGTAGGAAGTCTGAAGAAGAGTTGTGTGTCGTCAGCATAGTACTGGAAGTTGGGGGAGTTGGGTGAGAAGGAGGTAATGATGTGTTCAAGCGGGTAAATATACATGTTAAAGAGGCAGGGTGAAAGCCCTGGGGGACACCGCAGGTGGAGGTGAAAGTAGGGGATGAGAAAGGGCCCAGAATGGTTTTGAAGGAATGGTCGGTTGGGAATGAGCTAAGCCAGTCCAGTGCCCACTCCGAGATACCAAGGGTAGCATGGAGCCTTTTTATGAGAATGGAATGGTTCACTGTGTCAAATGCAGAAGAGAGATCAAGGAGCATTAGTACAGCAGGGGATTTGGAATTGAGGGATTCAAACAGTTCTTCACAGGTGTTCAGGAGAGCAGTGTCTGTGCCTCTGGAAGCTTGGAATCCACACTGGTGGTCATGTACCAGGCAAAAAGTTTGGTATGGGTGTTGAGTTGGGAGAGGGGCAACTTCTCAAGCAGTTTTCACAAGGAGAGGGTGATGGAAATGGGGCGTTAGTTGGCTGGTCAGGAAGGGTCTGCAGATGACATAGAAAGGACGGGGCATACAAGGGAGTGCTTGAGGGAGGATGGAAAAGAACCAGTAGCAAAGGAGTGGTTGCAGAGTTCAGTAAGAGCAGGGGCGAGATAGGAGATGTTACCATTGATGGTTCAGGAGGAACATATGGCAAACTGTTTGGAAGAGACCTTCATGGAGTTGGCAACTGTTGTGACTTCTTCAGGGGAGACAGGAGTGAAGTAGGAGAAGGAGGAAGTAGGAGTGTGAGTTGCAGGTGGGACACATGGGGGAGGGTTGCATTGGAAGAGTGTGTGGCAAGGATGTTCAGTATGTCCAGGGTTTTTGAAAAGAAGTGAAAGGCAATTGCATTACAAAGGGATTGTGAAGGAGAAGGGGCAGAAGATACTGTGGATGGGTTTGCAAGTACCCTGCAGATTTTGTAGAGTTCATTTGTGATGCAAAGCACAAGAATGAAAGTACACAAGTACTCACCTCTGGCACTCCAGGCAGGATCATGATTGACACATCAATTCACAGAGGTCGATGTCAGACTGAAAGGCTGGCATCGAGGCAACTGGCATGGAAGACATGAACATACAACACAAAGCAATGTGATGCTGCAAGCAAGGATAAATGCATGCTAAATGTACAATGCAAACAAAAAGTGCATGGTCAATGCAGACTTCATTGTGACAGCATACCATTGATCAAATATTGCATTTAATTGAATGCTGCAGTACCATGCACCAAGCTGCGGTCAACTTGAAGCTGAAAACACCATGGCACAGCATGCATGGGACATGCATGTGAAAACCCCAACACCACTAAACGTAATGTGCTGGTGCAAAACACAGCATCCCAAAAATGTGTATCAATGTTCCCATGGTTGCAGCTTGTTACTGGTGCTGCACACCATAATTGGGGAATGCTAAGCATGAAGGCCAAATGTGCCATCAAAATATAACCCCACAAACATTGCAAGGGATGTGAAGTGTCACTCAGTACACATGGTCAAAGTGCAATGAGACACACACCAGCACAACCATTAATACCGGTCACAGGCCACAAACAGCCGGCTCTGCCACCCACTCCCAAACACCCAAGAAAGGCCCACACAGTTTGAACTCACACAATGTTGAATATGAAACCATTGGCCTCACCAATCCATACAAACAACACCAGGCCCAGTCCCATCACCAGAACCACACCTTGTGCAGCATGCACCCATGAAGAATTACTGGTGCCCCACAAGACAAGTCACTCCCAAGTGATCACACACAGTGCAAGACTTCCAGCCAAACATCACACAAGCGTCTGAAAATACCCTTCACTTACGAGGCACCTCATCGGGATACACATCCCCTAAATGCAATGACATGCATAGGAACAACAGAAAGAACATGCACATCCATAACAAAACATGAATTTATCCACAAAATATGCAGAGAGCACGCACTGCAGAAGCACCCCAGGGTGCAAGAGGGTGACAGGACATAGATTGAGATCTGCCCATGAGTGCAGCATACCACAACAGGATGGTGTGAATCCTCCATCACCTTCACCCGGAATTGTGTCTTCAAATTAGGGACAGGAGGGACAGCACCTGGTGGAGGGCATGGGGAGCATGGATGTCAAAGGGTGCAGGGTGTCTCCTCCGTGGCAGCAGTCTTTGCCAGATCAAGTAATACTGAAACAACATGGGAGAAGACATTACAACATGCATAGTGAAGTACCATTCCCACAGCACACATGTGCAAGGAAACACTGAACCCATAGTTACCTGCACATGCCATCCTGTGCACCACCATGCAAACATGCAAGTTGACCTTACTATGCATGCCTACATATCCACCACTGCAAACGTCATCTCCTTGAGAGGTTAATAGCTCAACTCAAGGATTAAACAAGTAAGAGTTCCTCTGCGATTGTCTACCTCAATTATAGCATCTCCTGGCAGAACAGTCTTCTACTGGCTGCCTCTTCCTCATGGATTGTAGCTCTGTGGGCCAACAACTCTTGCCTCAGGGCTTCCCTGTGTGCCCGACCCTCTGCAGGCAGGGATGCCTGCAGACACTGCAGATCTGCCCATCGGCCCCTGATGTTGGCCTCCATGCACAGACTGTGGGAGTGGCATGTGGAAAGCATGACCTGCAGCTGTTGCTCCACCTGTGTTGCTGGGGGAACATGGAACTGGCCACCCTGTCCATGCCATCAGTCAAACCCTCATAGGCTGCAGCCTGTAAGTGTGTGGAACGCAACATCTACTGCTCCCACACTGTCTTCCCAGCCTGCAAACGTCCCCCACGTGTGCAGGGACCATACCTGCCTGATCCAAGGGAGCAGGGAACTTGCTGTGAATACACTGTCTCTGGCTGCAGGCTATCTGCCCCAGAACCAGAAACCAATACATGGGGGTGTGGCCTTGCAGTATAACCACCACAGATTGGTGTGACAGCACTAACTGACCTTGTGAAGGCACCTGACCCCTTGCAGACTCTTGGGCCCCAAATGCTCCACCCATTGGTGCACTCACCTCCAGCATTGAGGACTGGACATCCAGTTCAGCATGAGAGCTACTAGAGTCCAAAGAGTCCGAATTTTCTGAAGCACAGCTCAGGATGGTCTGTAGCACCCGATGACTCTCACGAACTGCCATGCCACATCCTCCACTGGTGGTGGTCGTGCCTCCTCATCTGGACATTGACAGATAGAGACATGTGGAGTTATGTGCAATGTGCCTATAGTAATACTTGTGTATCAGCTATTATAAATGCCACATCATATCATATAATAATGTGTGTATGACATTGCTGTCAAGCAACAAAATGCAGGGCAGGTCACCATAAGAGAAACAACATCCACACACTATGTACAAGGAGCTATTTGATCATGGCATATGCAGACTGGCAACAACATTCTCTGCTCAGGGCCATGCTGCCAGTGGTCACAATGCCAACAAACAGGGTCGTATACAAGCACATTATGACCCATGGCACAGCTAACTGTTGACACACACCAGTGATATGGGCATGGACATGTGGCTCTGTCACATGCAATTACATGGCATGGAAACTTTCAGACACATATATCCACATTTAAGTCTGCATCTATCACATGCCACACCAGTGTTGACCTGGTAAACGGACCGTACACAATAGGAACATGAATTAAGTGTGTGAAAAAGAAAATAGTCCCAGTTGATTTATGGCTGTAAGAGCACAACCTAGCCAAGGTCTGTGAAGTGGAGAGTGTAAGTCAATGGAGTTGTAGATATGAACAAGGTACAGAGACCCACAAGAAGGAGATGGGCATGGACCCATGGAGTGTGTGCTGAGTGTGGGAGGGTAACAGGGATCGGGCCTCACAATGATTTGCCTCAGGAGTCATTGCTATAGTGGCAGCAGGGATGTGCACAGTCTAGACATATGCACACTCACTCAGGGCATGCCGTAAGGTGTATTGTTTGTCATCCTTGATGTTCTATGTAGCATGGAAGCACCTACATACATCTGTGAAAAGAGAATCTATACCCTGCAGGGCAGGAAGTGTAACTCATATTTCAGACACACATGTCTAGCAGAGCAGAGTCCCTGACATCAAGGATGCATCTAACATGCTAGTGGGGGATGTTGGGGGGCATGCTAGTGGGGGATGAGTACTGTCACACGGCCATGTTAAACTGATGTAAAACACATGTTGTGCACACTGGACAGGAGTCAGTACACCACAACATGGGTCACACAGGGCAGTCATTCAAATGCAACCAGATGTGCACCACAATCATACATCTTTCACTACACATTCTCAGGATTCACAATCTTGGACACTCACCGGAAGTGTCCTCATAATTTTCCAGGCATCCCATGCCTTGCACCTGATCCAGTAGAATGAATTGGCTCATAGCCTCTTTATGCTCAGTCTGCTCCTCCTGATCTGGTGACCCCCCTCTAGTTGCCAGTGCAGAGGCGAGGTTGTCACCCAGCTTGTACTTAGTGTGACGGGTGAGGTAATTCCAGTGCTTCAATACCTGTGCAGCAGTCCGCTTTTCAAACCCTACAGCGTTAATCTCATCTATGACATGTTGCCAATGCACCATACAATGAGCAGGTGTATGTGTGCTCCCTGGTTGCTGGCACATGTCACTGTTGTGCATGGTCACATAGTCCATGAGTATCTGGAGTTCTTCATCATGGAAGTTCCTCTTTCTCAATGTGCCAGTGTCCTGTGCCAGTGTCCTGTGCCGTGCCATGGGGTTGAGCCTGTTCCCGCTATGCAGCCTTTGCCTTCCTGCCACGAGGTGTTGGTGCTGCCCCTGTGTGGCTGGGACCACTCTGGGGTCCAAGTGCCAGACCACTAGTGGCCTGGGGCATGGCATTATCCTCTGGGGCTGGTGCAGCTGCTTCCGCTGCACGTCCCTTAGCCTTTCGAGCTGGGATAGCTGCTTCTGCTTCACATCCCTTACCCTTCTGGGCTGGGACAGCTGCTTCGGCTACACGTTGGTTGCCCTTTTAGGCTGGGGTGGATGCTTCAGCTGCATGTCCCTTACCCTTTCTGACTGGGGAAGCTTCCGTAGGACATCCCTGGATCATTGGGGCTTGGACAACTGATTGCACAGGTTGTACCTGGAACCTTGGGACTGGAACCGCTGCTCCCGCAGGATGTCCCTGACTCCGGCAGGTCTGCCCCCTTTCCCTCTTGGGGCCTTTCCACTCATGTTCCAGGTGTAAGGGAAAAATGGAAGGCACACCAAGCAACTGTCCTGGGCAATTCGAGTGAGGGTGTCATCTACATGATGGAAGACGTAGTTCTGTGGTACAGCAAGGCTCAAAAGTACCCCAAGTGTGAAAAATACAGTATGCGTAGCATACAGCACCTCAAAAAAAAAAGAAAAAAAGATGCGTATGCAAGACCAGGATCGCTTCCAGAAGAAAGGAAAAAACGGTATGTGATACACAGCGGCACCCAGCAACACAAAACATCTGTATGCGAACCCCGAAAAGCTACCCGAAAGGTAAGAATAGAGGTACACTATACTCAGGGGCACCCAGAGTTAGAAGAATATGTAAGCAACTCACTATCAGCCTTGCTAAAATCAAAAGTAGGTGTGCGTATGCGTGGAGGCAAATCCCCCACCAAAATAAGATGTTTGTTCCGTCCCTGAAGTGAACGGATTCTGTGGCACTCCAATATATGTAGTACTCTACTCATCGATCTCCTCCCCTTCACACTCACGTTCGGAGTTGCTCCTGCATGCCCGATTATGGTGTGGTCAACACCTGTGCCATAAGTTACATGCTGAGGGCATTTCTTTGGATTTCACGTGTCCACGCACATTGTTTACGTGCAAAGTCTTGTTACTCTGTTTTCCGGCTACCATCATAGATATACATGGAAGACCCACGCTCGTGCCACCATGCCTTTTTACCTGCCTCTTACTGCCCTGTGCGGCCTCCTCCTTAGCCATCTGCTGCTGCCTGTCCAGTGAGTGCGCCTGCTGGCAACTTGCACTGCGTTTAGTGTGCCTGCTGTCCAGCCATTTCTTGTCCTCCTGTCCTTGGCCCTGCGACCATTTTAGCTGCTTCATCGTACTCCCACTGTGGCATTTGACCACCACCGCTCCACAGCCCAGCTCCAAGACCACCTTGCCCACCCACACCTGCCTCGAGGGTAGCCATGTCTGCATCATCATCATCAGACCAGACTGGCAACCCAACTGCAGTAAAGCAGAGGGCTGTCAACTTCCCTGCCAAGGAAGTTGACATCATGGTGGAGAATGTCCTAGAGCATTATGATGCACTCTTCATCCCTGTGATGCAACACGGCAAGGAAGGACATCAGCAGATCTGGGGCATGATCAATGATGTCATCAATGAGGAGGTGGCATCCCGCACCTTCAAGACTGTGTACAAGTGCTGGGAGGACCTGAAATCCAGGATCCACTGCAGGGCCCTGTGCTACGTCCAGGCCAGTGCTACCACGGAGGTGCACCTTGTGTGCAGGTGCCAGATGTCAGCTAACAACATGCAGGTCCTGGAGAAGTTCTATCCGGCGCTGCACACCCAGGTCTGTGGGTTATAGGAACATCTGGAGTCGACTGGTGAGTAGCCATGTGGTGCAATGATCTAGGGTGCATGTGCTCTGTGCATGTAGAAGCATGTTGCCAGTGACAACTTGCAGCAAGTATGCTACTGAGACAGATGTGTGTGTGCATGCCGCAGAAATTGCTCTCCATGTGTGCATTCAGACCAATATGTATTTTGAATATGCTATCACTTGCATTGCGTGTTGTAGTGCTGCCTTTCAGACCGTGCACATGCAATGTTACTTGTGTATGAGACATGCCAGGGTGACAAATGTGACAGTTGAGGTAGTGTTGCCCGCTTCATGTTCATTCATGATGTTCATGTGTATGTGCAAAAATGGAAATGTGTGAATGTGCATCACTCACGCCTGGATGCAACACGTGCATGTGGATGTGTGGCTTAGTCCCGTAAAGGCGTTGCAGTTCACGGGACTCTGGTGTGATTGCTCCTCACACTGCTTGGGGCCTCTCAGTTGATGTGTGTGCATGATGAGTGTATGTGCTTGTTGCTGTGGCATGCTCACATGTGCAAATGATGCAGATGTGCATAGAATACACAATTGTTTGGTTTTGACAGTGGCAAGTAGCCTGATGTGAATGTGTGGAGTAATGGCCAGACAGGTGTCTGCATGGATGTGGATTGCACGTCCATGTGTGTGTGTATGGAGGTTGATGTTTGTTCCCTTGACTAGTCATGTTCATGTGAATTTTGGTGTTGCCACGCACAATTTGGTGCAGTACATTAATGTTTTGTTCTGTGTCTCCTGTTCCACAGTTGCATTTGATGAAGAGGGCGGAACCAGTGCTGTGGAGCATGACAGCAGAGAGGCTGGAGGGACAGGATGTCTTCCTTTTTCCGTGGATATGAAGTGCAGATTGGACAGAGAAGCAGCGGGCTCAGGAAGCGAGTGTTGTGATGGCCAGGGCTGAAATTGAGCTGCGTCGGTCAAGGAGGCAGGCAGCCCTTCTGGAGCCACTTGCAGGGACGCAGAAGAGATAAAGACACAAATCCTGGAGACCCTGCAAGCCCTCCAGGCAAGAACAGAGGCCTGCCTGAGGGGTGATAACGTGACGCTGGACTCAGGTTTGGTGGAAAGGCTCAGTGAGATTGGAGATGTGGAGGACTAGCCCACTGCCTCTGTACATATTTATTTAGGTGTAGGTTTCCTTTTTTAATTTATTATTTTCTCCAGAGTTTGAAGACATTCCTTCTCCGTTTTTATTGTATATAGTTGTTTAGGCATGGGATATTTGTTTTATTTCATATTTCCCCTAGATTACTTTGAACTTTATTCCCCTCTTTATTTCTGTACATATGTATATATATTTTGTTCTGTTTGTTACATTCCACACCTCATGCAGTTCATTTGTGTGTCGGCCTCTTTGATAGTTATATTTATAGCCAGTGCATCTCTCCGTTGCAATTCATGTGTCTTGTGGCATGCTTGCTTGTGTGTTGTTGTTGCTGAGATGGTTGCGGATGGTAGGAGGCACATGTGCCTGGCATGTTGGGGTGGGTCCATCAGACGACCGGGTCTGCACTGTATGTTTTCAGTAGCATTTACCCGTGCATCATCACTGTGTGTTTGGCATTAGTGTGGTTGGGGTGGAGGGACGTGTGCTCACTGCGGTGGAATTACATGGTCACGTTAATAGATTGTTTCTTTGGCATTGTTTTGTAAAACACATGTCCTACTGGCACGCCCACCAGCATGTGCAGTCACACTCTGCCTTCTCTCTTGTGTTGCTCAACCTCTACCACTGGAATGCAGTAGTGTGCCTTCTTGCAGAGTGGCAGCACAGTTCTCCTATCTCTGTGAGTCATGCTCTTACTGCCCTACATTCACCTATGCATGGCCCTGTCATGTGATTGTTCACTGACAGGTATTTGGTCACAAATTCCACCCAGGTCAGTGATGCTCAGGATGTGACACACCTGACCATTGTTTGTGTATGTTGCAACATCTTTTGGTAGGATTCCTTCTTTTGTTGTCACACATTCAGTTACTGTGCCAAGGACAACATGCACATGGATTTGCATTCACTTGTGACATATGTATGGGGGTGGCTGATGAATGCCTGGAAGGGTGTGTGAGCATGTGAGCAGATGCTTCTCTCATGGATGGACCTCCGGTGCTGGTCGTATCTACATCTTGGTGTTGCCCTTCATGGTGCCATCATAACATGTAAGTTAGGTGAGCTGCAGACATGCATTGCACTGGTATTGTGGTAGACTGTCAGGGGGCTGCCTTTGGGGTGTGTCCAGTCTGAAGGGCACTGCCTGGCGGGGTGTCTAGTCTGAACGGGGACTGCCTGGGGGTTGTACAATCTAGAAGGGGCTGCCTGGGAGGGTGACCAGTCTGGATGGGGGCACCAGTGCTGGAGTGGGCTGCCTGGGTGGGTGTCCAGTCTGGATGGGGGCTGTCTGTGGGAGTGTCCAGTCTAGAGTGGGCTGCCTGGGGGTGTCCAGTCTGGATGGGGCTGCCTTTAGGGGGTGTCCAGTCTGGACAGGGGCTGCCTTTGAGGGTGTCCAGTCTGGACAGGATCTGCCTGGGGTTGTACAGTCTGGGCGGGGGCTGCCGGGGGGGGTGTTCAGTCTGGATGGGGGCTGCCAGTGCAATGTCCAGTCTGGAGGAGGATGCCTGTGCATGGTGTCCAGTCTGGAGGGGGCTGCCTTTGGGGTTTCCAGCCTGTACAGGACTGCCTGAGGGGGTGTACAGTCTGCAGGGGGCTGACTGTGGAGGGTGTCCAGTCTGGAGGGGGCTGCCTGTGGGGGATAATCAGTCTGGAGGGGGCTGACTTTGAAGGGTGTCCAGTCTGGAGGGGGCTGCCTGGGGAGTGTCCAGTCTTAATGGGGGCTTCCTGGGGAGGTGTGCAGTATGTGTGGTGCAGTGTGAGGGAGGTGTCTAGTCTGGAGGGGGCTGCCTGGGAGGTGTACAGTCTGGGGGGGCTGTTTGGGCAGGGTGTCCAGTCTGGGGGGGGGCTTCCTGAAGGGGGTGTCCAGTCTGGACAGGGGCTGCCTGTGGGGGTGTCCAGTCTGGACAGGGGCTGGCTGAGGGTTTTACAGTCTGGATGGGGGCTTCCTGGGGGGTGTAGAGCCTGGAGGGGGCTGCCTCTGTGGGGTCCCAGTCTGGTCAGGGGCTGCATGTGGGGGTTTCTAGTCTGGAGGGGGCTACCTGTGCAGGGTGTCCAGTCTGGAGGGGGCTGCCTGAGGGGGTGCAGTCTGGAGGGGGTTGCCTGTGAGGGGGGGTCCAGTCTGGAGGGGGCTACCATTGTGGATTGTCCAGGGGGGTGTACAGTTTGGAGGGTGCTGACTGTGTGGGGTGTCCAGTCTGGAGGTGGCTTCTTGGGGGGTGTCCAGACTAAAAGGTGGGGTGCTTGGGGGGTGTCCAGTATGGAGTGGGGCTGCCTGTGGGGGGTGTCCAGTTTGGAGTGGGCTGCCAGAGGGGTTGTCCAGCCTGGAAGGGGGGTGCCTGGGGGATGTCTAGTCTGAATGGGCCCATCTGTGTTGAGTGTCCAGTTTGGAGTGGGATGCCTGTGGGGGTGTTCAGTCTAGATGGGGACTACCTGTGGATGGTGTCCAGTCTGGAGTGGGCTGCCTGTGGGGGGTGTCCAGTCTGGAGTGGGAGGGGTCCAGTCTGGAGAGGGCTGCCTGTGGAGGGTTTCAAGTCTGTACGGGGCGGCCTGTGGGGTGTACAGTCTGTACAGGGCTGCCTGGTGGAGTGTTCAGTCTGGATTGGGGCTGCCTGGCAGGGTGTACAACCTGGATGGGGATGCATGGGGGTGTACAGTCTGGAGGGGGCTGCATGTGGGGGGGCCCAGTCTGGAGTGGGCTTCCCGGGGGGTGCCCAGTCAGGACAGGGGCTGCTTGTGGGGGTGTCCAGTCTAGAGTGGACTGCCTGTGGGTGGTGTCCAGCGTGGAGGAAGCTGCCTGTGGAGGGTGTCAAGCGTGGATTGGGGCTGCCTGGGGGGGTGTACAGTCGCGATGGGGCTGCCTCGGGGGTGTCCAGTGTGGTTAGGGGCTGCCTGTGCAGGATGTCCAATCTGGAGGGGGCCGCCGGAGGGGCCCAGTCTGGACGGGGGTTGCCTGGCTGGGTGTACAGTCTGGAGGGGGCTGCCTGTGAGGGGTTTCCAGTCTGGAGGGTGATGCCTGTGGGGGGGCCCAGTCTGGAGGGGGCTACCATTGTGGATTGTCCAGGGGGGTGTACAGTCTGGAGGGTGCTGACTGTGTGGGGTGTCCAGTCTGGAGGGGGCTTCTTGGGGGGTGTCTTGTCTGAAAGGTGGGGTGCCTGGGGGGTGTCCAATATGGAGTGGGGCTGCCTGTGTGGGGTGTCCAGTCTGGAGTGGGCTGCCAGAGGGGTTGTCCAGACTGGAAGGGGGGTGCCTGGGGGATGTCTAGTCTGGATGGGGCCATCTGTGTTGAGTGTCCAGTTTGGAGTGGGATGCCTGTGGGGGTGTCCAGTCTAGATGGGGACTGCCTGTGGATGGTGTCCAGTCTGGAGTGGGCTGCCTGTCGGGGGTGTCCAGTCTGGAGTGGGGGTCCGGTCTGGAGAGGGCTGCCTGTGGGGGGTTTCAAGTCTGTATGGGGCGGCCTTTGGGGTGTACAGTCTGTACGGGGCTGCCTGGTGGAGTGTTCAGTCTGGATTGGGGCTGCCTGGCAGGGTGTACAACCTGGATGGGGATGCATGGGGGTGTACAGTCTGGAGGGGGCTGCAGGTGGGGGGGCCCAGTCTGGAGTGGGCTTCCCGGGGAGTGCCCAGTCAGGACAGGGGCTGCTTGTGGGGGTGTCCAGTCTGGGGTGGGCTGCCTGTGGGTGGTGTCCAGCGTGGAGGAAGCTGCCTGTGGAGGGTGTCAAGCGTGGATTGGGGCTGCCTGGGGGGGTGTACAGTCGGGATGGGGCTGCCTCGGGTGTGTCCAGTGTGGTTGGGGGCTGCCTGTGCAGGATATCCAATCTGGAGGGGGCCGCTGGAGGGGCCCAGTCTGTACGGGGGTTGCCTGGCTGGGTGTACAGTCTGGAGGGGGCTGCCTGTGGGGGGTTTCCAGTCTGGAGGGTGATGCCTCTGGGGGGTGTCCAGTCTAGAGGGGGCTGCCTTGGGGTGGTGTCCCGTCTGGATGGGGGCTTCCTGTGGAGGTGGAGAGTCTGGTGGGGGCTGCCTGTGGGGTGTCCAGTTGGGACGGGGGCTGCCTGGTGGTTGTCCAGTCTGGACGGGGGCTGCCTGGTGGTTGTCCAGTCTGGACATGGGCTGCCTGTGTGGGGGTTCAGTCTGGAGTGGGCTATGTAGGGGGTGTCCAGAGTGGATGGGGGATGCCTGTGGGGGGTGTCCAGTTTGGTGGGGACTGCCTGTGGGGGTGTCCAGTCTGGACAGAGGTTGCCTGGGGGGTGTACATTCTGGAAGGGGCGACTGGGGGTGCACTGTCTGGAGGCAGCTACCTGGGGGGTGTCCAGTCTGGACTGGGGCAGCCTGGGGGTGGGCAGTCTGGACTGGGGCTGCCTGGGGGTGGGCATTCTGGAGGGGGCAGCCTGAGGGAGGTGCCTAGTCTGGAGAGGGCTGCCTGGGTTGTTTACAGTCTGGAGGGGGCTGCCTGTGTGGGGTGTCCAGTCTGGAGGGAGCTGCTTGGGGGGTGTCTTGTCTGGAAGCGGGGGTGCTTCGGGGGGTGTCCAGACTGGACTGGGGCTGTCTGGGGGGTGTCCAGAGTGGACGGGGGCTGCCTGTGGGGGGTGTCCAGTCTGGCGTGGCCTGCCAGAGGTGTTGTCCAGTCTGGGGGGATGTCTAGTCTGGATGGGGGCTATCTGTGGGGGGTGTCCAGTCTGGAGTGGGATGCCTGTGAGGGTGTCCAGTCTAGATGGGGACTGCCTGTGGAGGGAGTCCAGTTTGGAGTGTGCTGCCAGTGGGAGGTGTCCAGTCTGGAGGGGACTGCGTGTGGGGGGTGTCCAGTCTGGACAGGGACTGACAGTGGGGGGTGTCCAGTCTGGAGTGGGCTGCCTGTGGGAGGTGTCCAGTCTAGAGAGGGCTGCCCGTGGAGGGTGTCAAGTCTGGGCAGGGGCTGCCTGTGGGGTGTACAGTCTGGACGGGGCTGCCTGGGGGGTGTTCAGTCTGGATGGGGGTTGCCTGGCAGGGTGTACAATCTGGATGGGGGATGCCTGGGGGTGTACAGTGTGGAGGGGGCTGCATGTGGGGCGGCCCAGTCTGGTGTGGGCTTCCTGGGGGTACCCAGTCAGGACAGGGGCTGCTTGTGGAGGTGTGCAGTCTGGAGTGGGCTGCCTGTGGGTGGTGTCCAGTCTGGTGGAGGCTGCCTGTGGAGGGTGTCAAGCGTGGATAGGGGCTGCCTGGGGGGGTGTACTGTTGGGATGCAGCTGCCTCGGGGGTGTCCAGTCTGGACGGGGGCTGCCTGGGCAGGGTATCCTATCTGGAGAAGGCTGCCTGTGGGGGGTGCCCAGTCTGGTGGGGGCTGCCTTTGGGGGGTGTACAGTCTGGAGGGGGCTGCCTGTGGGGGGTGTCCAGTCTGGAGGGGCTGCCTGTGGGGGTGGGGTCCAGTCTAGAGGGGGCTACCTGGGGGGTGTCAGTCTGGATGGAGGCTTCCTGTGGAGGTGTAGAGTCTGGAGGGGTCTGCCTGGGGGGTGTCCAGTTGGGAAGGGGGCTGCCTGGTGGGTGTCCAGTCTGGACGGGGACTGCCTGGGAGGTGCCCAGTCTGGACGTGGACTACCTGTGGGGGGGTCCAGTCTGGAGTAGGCTACCTAGGGGGTGTCCAGATTGGATGTGGGATGCCTGTGTGGGTTTCCAGTCTGGAGGGACTGCCTGTGGGGGGTGTCCAGTCTGGACAGGGGATGCCTGGGTCATGTACTGTCTGGAGCGGGTTGACTGGGGGGGTGCACAGTCTGGAGAAGGCTGCCTGGGGGTATCCAGTCTGGTGGAAGCTGCCTGGGGAGTGTCCAGTCTGGACAGCGGCTGTCTGGGGGTAGGTAGTTTGGACGGGGGCTGACTGTGGGTGGGTCCAGTCTGGAGTGGACTGCCTGTCGGGGGTGCCCAGTCTGGCGGGAGCTGCCTGTGGGGGGTGTCAAGTCTGGATGGGGATTGTCCGCAGATGTCCGTAAACTTGTTGCATACTTTTATTTAATTTGCCGGTCCCGCTCCTGTCCTACACCTAGGGCGAATGCGCATCTCATACCCTGTGCCCTCCGAACGCTGTGCCTGTCTGGAACTGTCCGCTGCATGTGTCGGACTTTTAATTAGTTTGGGGATTCCGCCCCTGTCCTATGGACAGCTCGGTGCATGCACACATGACATCCCGTGCAATAGGTGTCCTGCTGACAGCCATCCTATTTGCAACATCATCATTTGAACGCACCCACGCTGAGTGTCAGTCCGTATCTGTGCACACTGTTCAGACCCCCAGATACCGAAAAAAGTGCTTTTTTGGCCAATTCAAGATGAAACTTCACCCTTGCAGAGGTCCCAGACATGCCCTGGTCGATCTAGAGACTTTTTGCAACTTTTTGTGCCCAGCTTGGAGCCCGAAGTGTCTGTGCAGCGCACAACTGTCCACTGAGCACACACCTGCACCTCTATAAAAGGCCACACCCCACTGCTGCTCTTCATTCTGTTTTTGGCTACCCAGGACAGAGCACTTGGCTGACCTGTTACTGTACAGAGCACTTGGAGGAGCTGTTGCTGGAGCATTGCTGAATTCCAGCTATTGGACATTATGGCCATGGCTGCTGCTGCTGCCTCCTCAGCACCAACCCCCCCCCCACCACCACCTTCTGGAGGGCCTGGGGAGGGGAACAGGCGTGGTGATGTAGAGGGGGATGGAGAAGAAGAAGAGTATGAGGTAGTGGAAGTCCCTACTACTAGCTGCCAATGTGAGTCTTGGGTGTGGAGGCTCTTTACCACTATAGAGGGTGTACCGAAGGCACGTGTGGCCAAGGTTTGCTGCACTGAATGCAGTCGTGGCAAGTCTAGTCTGTACAGGTATGGGGCCCCCTCCATGCATCGACACATTTCTGGAATGGAATCCAATACGACATTATGAAGTACCTACCCTAACATGTTATGTTTTCTTTTATCACAGGCAATGTACCAAACATTTCTCCTGCATTTCCACATGCCACAATATTCAAATCTGCTATTGCCACTTATATCGTATTCTACAGTGCGTTCAAAAAAGGTGTACAGTGCCTCAACAATACATACAGTGAGTATACAAATATTGGTGTCATGCTTCTTTGTAATCAGCAAATTGCATTTTATGCACATATTTGTGCAATCCATATGCCAGTGTCACATTCTTGAGTGCATAGCCGTATTATGCTGTGATGATTGTGGCCAGGCCCTAAACTTTTGGGTGTATGACCTATAGCCTATGGCCTCCGGCCATACACCCAAGAGTCTAGGGACTAGCCACAACCACCGCAGCATAATACAGACATGCACCCAAAAATCTGCCCACTGACGACAACCCACACACATAAGGCAGCAGCCTGAGGCCCTACCCACTTCAGTTCACATACTATTACAGTACTTGCACCCACTGCACAGGCTCTCATACACCCAAGCATCTGATGGCAGTCCAATAGGCCACCTGCCACACACCCTATCCACATCTGTACACATACCATTACAGTACTTCCAGCCAGTGGGCAGACTCTTGCGTGCATGGCCTATGACCCTGCTCCTAAGACTCTACTGACTGCCCACAATCAATACAGAATAATACAGTGAAGTACATATGAATCTACCCAGTGGCCACAACCCACACACATAAGGCATCCACCTAAGGGCCTGTCCACTTCAGTTCATTTACTGTTACATTACTCGCACCCAAGAATATCTGGACAGTCCAATGAGCCACCTTCCACACACCCTGACCACTTCTGTACACATACTATTACACTACTTGCAGCCAATGGGCACACTCTTGGGTGCAATAAGCCAGCCACCTGAGGCCCTGTGCACTTCTCTGCACATACTATTACAGTACTTCAACCAGTGAGCAGACTCTTGGGTGCATGGCCTGCAGCCATGAAAAAAACAAATTTGGGACCCCACTCTAACTTTTCCCCCCCTTGATGAAATCTCACCAAACATGGCAAAAAGAGTGGGCCATATACTTTTTTTGCAAAGTTTGGTGAGGTTTCGTCCAGGGGGAGCGAAGTTATTAGCCATCCAAAAAGTGTTCTTCCAATGGGTTTAGCAACTTAACCATAAATACACGGCCGCTGCTGCAGGCCATCTAATGACATGGCCTGCGGTAGCGGCCCTGTTGTCATGGTTAAGTTGCTCAAACCATAGGAAGAGCACTTTTTGGGCAGCTACGACTTTTCCTCCTGGACGAATCCTCACAAAACTTTGATTTGTAAAGTTTGGTTAGTTTTCACGCATGTGGGGCCAAGTTATTGGGGAGGTCCCAACATATGCTACTATCCCTATCCTATTGTACCATGCATGTTGTCACATTACCAAATCACCATATCTCAATGGCCAACAAAAATATTCCCAATATGTCAAATCACACCTTTTTAAAAGTCTTTTCGATCAACGATAAATATGCATGAATCGTGTGTGCCATGATGGCAAGATGTATTATTTAATGGTAATTTTAAACTCAGGTATCCAATAAGCATGAACATAGATTAAATTCCTAAATTATCATTTAGTGGTTATATCTCAGGTATGTTATGAGCATGGTTCAAATATTGTTCTGGGGTGGATTACTCATGGGTGAACAAACGTAATTGATCCTGGGTGTTAGGTGTTTAAGCATTAGGCTAATCTTGTCAAATACTGTTTTTATATTTTCCATTTCCGCTCTTCTTTGCTGCAATTGATGCCGGAATTTGATATTCTATTTGTGATGGTTGTAAATGCTCAACTGGACCATACACTTCATGTGGTAATTTATATGTTCTTGTTACATTCTGATTTTATGATGGTTGTTTCATCATTTTGTCGCAAATCCCTGATGACGACCTGTATCAAGTACACTAAGACATTTCTGTTTTGAAAACTGATTAAGAGTTGCGTCAATTCTTTGGATTAATACAAGGATGCAGTGCACATGGTTGATGGAACATTCCTTATTCTTTCTGTTCAATTGATGATCATGGGTTAGGATCATATTCCAATGACCAGTGCTTGCAGATCCCCCTACCCAAATATCCTTTTGAGAGCGCTGGTTATAAAGGTTTTTCTATGGTAAAATTGTACACAGCTCGATGAGGGTTTAACCAGTTTTTTCCATTTATACCTAAATGAAGACAGGAAACTATTTGTTTAACCTTTGGTACGAACTGGTCTAGAGCATCCAATGTGACATTTGAAGTATTTTCCTTTGTTTTTGTACGGACGTTGTCAGTATTTGCCACACCTATGTCTTAGGAAACGTAACATGTGTGTCCATATGTCATTATGCATGCCTTCTTAAGAAATGTCAGAGGTGATGTAGTTTTCAATAAATTGTAAAACAATATCATCACTACCATGGCCAAATTTGGGAGCATTTTTAATCCACAAAAGCATGTGGATGGGTGGTGCTCCTCTGGATTGGTATTCTTTCCTCCAAAAGTTGTTTTCTATTTCTCAGAGTGTAGGACAGTTCTTATTACAGATGAAGTGTAACATGGCAATGAAACAATGGTGAAAGTATCTTGAGACAGTGATAAGATCGAGAGAATTGAGTTCTCCTGGACATGTTATGTCTACTCCTTTATTTTGGTCTGCAGTGTGTAAAAAGTCATGCAAGTCATCCCATGTGCATTCTGTTTATTCTGCACAACTTAAATTAACAAATGTGTGTGGGGGGCCTTGGTTCCTTAACATAGAAAGTACATCAGCATGGCGACGGAACCGTATTCCTTTGTACCCTGCATGTTTGCCAAGAGAATTGTAATACTTTACTTCAAGACTCTTTGCCTTTTATTTTTTGAAGGAGTTGAGTAGATGATATGTTTAAAAAATGTGTGCCTGTTTTTAGTGTGTGTGCAACTCTTTGACATGGAGTTACTAGTTTGCTTTCAAAGAAGAGATGGAGAATGTATTCAACATTTTGCCAGTATCTTGGATCTTCAGAATATATCCATAGAGAACAATATTCTGATGCACTGATTTGTATGGGTCTTTCATCGTGTCTTCCTCCTATTCCTGTAGGAAAAAGTAGTGTAACAAAACTTGCTTCTAAACTTTTTTTCCCATGTGCCCTGTTAAAATGACCTAGAAATTCCCAAAGCTCGCAGAGGTTCTGGATCCAGTTCAAACGATACTCAATAATGTAAATAGACATTGTGCAGGTCAAAACCCAGCATTATTATAATCAAAATAAAGCAGGATCAGCATTGAATTCTGTGTGCGCTCGCTGCTTACATAAAAACACTGGTTTATATATTCAACATTGGTAATAACTGACATCATGCTGTAATCTTAGTTACCAAAAACATACGGGGAAGAGGGATTGGCTAATGGCGGTGATTATATATACATTCTATTGAGGTTTGATTTCTAAATGGGTAACGCTTGTCCAATGGCTCCTCCTGCAACCTGCTCTAAATTGATGAAAGGTAAAAAGTATTTCTGCAATATGAAATTGACTTGCACCTTGCTTAATGGGCGACTTAACATTAGAGATTTTCATTGGTTGGCTTCTTACAGACTAACTTTGGACAACTGACACGTTGTCAAGACATGAGCCGGACAGGAGTAGGGAAAGAGGGGTCCCCAGACTGCCTTCCTTTCAATTAATGAAGATACTATCCCTTATTTCTAGGCCATGAGCCAAGGTGTTCTCTTTGTATTTTGCCTTATGTGGCATTTCTTGTCTGGGGATACCTGTAAGGCAGGAGTCCTAAATGAATTTGTTGCTAATCAATAGACAGTTGGTCTCATTATAAGTATGGCGGTAAGGTAACAACGGTGCTGGTAGGGCTACCGGCACCGTTGCTAATGTAGCACCATACTACGAGCTGTGCTCGCGGGTGCCTGTCAGCCCATCAAGTCTGACCTGACGGGCAGAGCCGCACCCGTGAGCACAGCAAGTCGGATGCACCGGCACCGCTGTAAATGGTGGCAGTGCATTCAATGTCACCATTCCTATTGATGTACCGGTTCCGGCACGCGTGAAAGGGCAATTACCAGGTCCGACACGGCCGGAGTACCCTGGTAATTGACCATTCGCGGGTGCCGGACCCGTTTGCGAGTTTGGAGCTAGCCTTGCTGGGTTTAGCAGTTTTTACCAGCAAGGCTACCTCCAACCTCGTAATGAGGCCCAGTGTCCTTCATTTATGTGCCACGTGTGTTGGGACTATGAATGAAATTATTTCACCCTTCATATATTTGTAGTTTGGCTAATATTGTGTTTTCTCTTACCACTGGGGACACTCTTGAGTTATTCGTCATGGAGTCGTTCGACTTATAGTTGGACTAAACCTGGTTTACAAGGGATGGTTGTATTCTTACAAAACTTTAATTCATCTGTGAGTATCATTCTTGCGACCTGGGAATTGCTATGTCGTGCTTTCATGGCAACGTTCTGACCCTCCCTTAATTTGCAGTAACTTTGGCTGTGGTTGACAGCTTCTGCTTGGGCTCTACACACATCTGTATTTCTGTGGCTTCAGCATCTTCTGTTCTCTCAAATCCTTGAGGCCTTTGCCTATCTGAAACCATGCTGTTGCTTCCATTTTAGAAAAGATGGCTGCTCATTACGCTTGCGTCTCTATGTTAGTGAGATATATTTGTGTGCTGTTCATGTTGCATTCAAGTTATATATTTTGTATATTATTATTGTTCATGTCTTATGGATGCTATGTTAATATTATTCACGCATAAATCCATGTGTTACCTACTGACTGTGCTTTTCATGTTTAGTGCACATTTGCTTTGTGTCTAATGCATGCACATAGATTGTCACACTAGTTTGCTTACTTGTGTCATATTCAGTTGCTTGGGATAAGGGTTGTACCGTTGTCTTAGTAAGTCATGTTTTTCACCTGTGCAGTATTGAGCTAGAGGAGGGGCAGAAGCTATGGATGACATATTCATCTGTCTATCAACATTCCACCTCTGGTCGAGTCCTCGTCCACACTCTTCCTTCTGTTCACTCCCAGATAATTATCCTTGGTTATCCATATTTTAGTTACTCCCCTCAAACAACCTGTATGTCTAACATGTTCTTCTACACTCAAGGACATATAGCAGCATTCACCATTGGAATCACAATATACCCAGTGAGTGCTGTAATTGTGAGGGTCCCTGACCTACCAAATAACTACAGAACCATAACCACAGTCCCCTTTCTGCTAAAACTATTAGACAAGGCAGCATACCTCCAGATTCAACACTTCCTGGAAAACAACAACATCCTGGTTAAGAGGCAATCAGGCTACCGGCCATGCCACGGTACTGAGACGGCCCTACTCGATTTAAAAATTCAAATAGAGCAAACCATGGCTAAAGGGAAACCATCCACTAAGGAGTCGCGCAGGGATTCCTGCACCTCACCCGCCCTCTACAACATTTTTACCCTCCCACTTTTTCTATGACCTCGACGATCACAACATAGTATATACGAACTATGCCAATGATACTCAAATTTTACTCCCTCTTACCGGCTCTCATTAACAAGATGCAGCCACACTCAACAAGACCTATGCCCTCATCCAGGCTTGGATTTCTCAACAGGGACAAGACCAAAATACTAATAGTAGGTTCCAAACAAGTCTTAAACAAACTAGATATTAAGTACACATCATTTAACATTGACAACACAACCATCACCGCATCAACTGCAGCTAAAACTCTAGGAGTATACAGAGATTCCACCCTCTCCATGTCGCTAGAAGTTAGCGCCATTGCCTCATCTGCTGCTCTAACAACAAAGATCATTAATGATGTCAAACCCTACCTCTCTGCAAAAAACTCCCTTTACATAGCGAGAGCTACTGTGGAGTAAGGCTGGACTACTGCAATGTCCTGTTCCTAGGTACCTCAGCCAAAAACATGAAGAAACTCCAAACTACTCAAAACAACACCCTCGAACGGCCCTCAGCATCCCCAAAAGGGAGAACATCTTCCAATGCAAGGTGGGACGCCTACTGGCTCTCAGTTAAAGAGCACATTCTCTTTAAAACCCTCACTATCACACAGAGCACCCCCTACCTATCAGAAACTATCCACCCTGCCACCTCTAACAGACTGAAACGGACCCAGCATTGCAACCAGCTCGCAGTCCCAACCTTTAAAAGATCCAAAACCAGAGGCTCTAATTTTGCCATCCTTGCAGCAAAGAATTGTGTAGATACCCTTCATGTTCAAAGGGAAGGAGGTGTGATGTAATTTTAAATAGTATCCGCTGTACATGTTTTAGGTTACCAGTGCTTCTGTGATCTCATACTATTCTGCATGAAATACTTCCCCGGTAACAATTAGAATATTGAGACATTAGAATGTTATTGTAGCAACTGAATGATGTGGTGGCCAAATGGAGAGAGTTGCAGCCTTACCTGAGTTACTGAATAACGCTTCATCAACCGATCCAGTTGTGTGGACATTCACTTGGAAAATAATACAACTCCCAGTTGGTTATTTGCAGCCATTTTACATTTATGTTGGCTTGTTTCCTGGCAGTAAAGAGGGATGTAAAGAGCATCTCAGTTCTGCCAAACAATGTATTCTCAACTGGTATGGCGTCACATGCATCTTAATTGAGTTATAGTTGCTGCTCTTCATGTGTGTAAGTGTGAGGGACCTCTTATGTCTTATGTGTGTTTTTATTTTGAGGAAATCACCTATCTGTACCTCACTCTGGGGTACTACCAAGGCTGGTGTACTGTTTACCACCAGGAAGCACACGTCTCCCCAATTTGGAGGGAGCTGCATATAAGCGATTTAACCACTGGCCCAATATTTGTCCATTAATAGGGCGCTGCCTATTGTCTTGCCAGACACATTGAATATGCATTTGCACCCTTTGTTTTCTCGTACTTTCACTGTGCCAGTATTCCTGAAAAATAATGTGGCATTCATCACGGGTATTAAGGGCAGGGGACCTGTATCATCTTCCCGGCCTCCCTTGGCCCTCCTCCCACCCCTACCTGCGAGGCTAAGAACTTTGGGGTGATCTTTGATTACACACGTTCCTTCTCCGCCCATATCTCTGAGGTCTCTAAAAAGTCAAACTTCCTACAGCACCTACTCAGATGTACTCTGCCTTTCCTCTCCTTCCCTCGGAAGCTCACTGTCTCCCAAGCTCTGGTTCTCCCTAAGTTGGACTATTGTAACAGCCTCTTTCTAAATCTACCTGCCTCTACTCTCCGACCTCTGCAACTGATCCAGACCAGGACTGTGAGACTTGTCCTTGGCCTCAAGACCTGGGATTGTATCTCTCCAGCTCTGAAATCTCTGCATTGGCTCCCAGTGGATGCAAGGATTAAATTCAAAACCCTCTGCATTGTCCACAAGGCTTTCTGGGGCCTGGGTCCAAACTACCTTCAGCTATCCCTCCACAAATACCCCCCCTCTCGAGCTCTTCGCTCCTCTGCCTCTAACTTCCTCTGGGTCAATCGATTTTCAAAGGAACGAGCAGGGGGTAGATCTCTATCTTCATCTGGGGCCTCCCTCTGGAAAAGTCTCACTGCCACTCTAAAACTTGAGGAGAGCCATCTCTGGTTCCGGAAGCACCTCAAGAACTTCCTCTTTGCTTCGCTCCCCCTCTCCCCTGCTGATCTGCTCTCTCTTGGCACTGTGCACCTGGCCACCCTCTGTCCCCTGGGCCCAGGTACCTGCTCACCCTGCCACCCTCCTGTACTGCCTCCTGGCCACCCCTTGCATTGGGGATTGTATCTGTACCCTTGCAGCCCCCACTCCCATTTTCTCCTTTTTTCTGCACTTATCGGACTTACTCAGTCTGCTGCCTTAAACACAGCACTTGCCACTTGCTTGGCTGCACTACCAATGTTTATTGCCTCCATTTTCTTTTTCTTTTGTATTTATTATTATTTATCTGCTCTCTTCTGCTCTGCACTTTTCCCCCTTTCCCTTTCCCATATACTTCCGCGTTCTCAATGTCACTGGGCCTAGTAAGATCGTTTTTGTGTTTTGTTGTTCTCCCATGTTCCCCTCCCTTGCCTAGTCGCACTCTGAGACACCTGTGTACGAGCGCGATACAAATAAAATATCATATCATATCATACACATGTGAGCAATTTGGAATATTCTGTCCATTCTTTGAGGCATATATAATTTGCATTCTGCAGCACTTCTACTGGTACCTATCAGGTGTGCTTGTGCTTTGATCCCCAACATCCATTCGACCCAACCTTCTCAAGTGAATACCCCCCCTCCTGATATTAGTAACTGGGGTCTTTCCCAGCACCCAGGTGTCTCTTTCCCTGCTGCATTTATGCACTGTAATAACTTACAGACCATTATTTTAACCTCTCCTCTATTCAAACTTTCTAATGTTTATTGCATCACCATAATATTTTCTTCCTAGATCATCCATCATAGCCTCTTCTTTTCTGTAGCTATCCTCATAAGGAAATATCTGTTTTGTCATTCACCGCAAGCTGGCTTATCTTCCTTTTTTAATGTGCAATTATTTATGTGGCCACACATTTCCTGGAAGCGCTCATGGTGTAGGGAATGAGGGAACGCACATTACAGCTCTCATCAGATGTCTCTCGCCATAATTGTTCATGTGCTGTTAACACAAATGATATGTGACATGGGAAGAATCAGCAATATATTTTCTGAGGTGCCTAGAACCATCTAGCATACTTCCTTTTAGTCTCCTCATCTGTTTGTTTACTACAGGGAATTGTTCTGGTGCCATTTCATTTGTCATTGTTACAGTACTTATGCTCATGTTTACTGGTCTGGTCTAGCAGTGTTATAAATGATAATTTCTCTTGTAGAAAGACTACAAAATGTACAAAACATTGCTATTATCATTATTGCCAGTGTATCTACTTTCTGAAAATCTCTGCGAGTAAATTCTCTTCTAGGTGCTAAAAGAGACTATCTTACAATTTTCAACAACTGTATGCTTGTATCAGGAGAAGTGTTTCTTTTGTATCCTTATAACAAAGGAGGCGTCTTCATAAAAGAAGGACAACAGCAAGACAAATAGAATTGCTACGTGGAACTTCTGTTACTTTTCTTTTACTGTAGAAATATAATTTTTTTATTCGGGCAAGCGTCATTAAAGGACATCAAACTAACTTGTCTGCGTATTTATATAAAAACCAATACGCCTGTTGCTGGTTGGCTCTCATCCTTCAACTCATTTGGACTCTTCTAATATCTTCTTCAATTTTGTGCTCAATGTTGGTGGGCAGGGGATTTCTCCTTTTTAGGGTTTGACCACACTGAGATGCAACCATACATGCCTTCTTTGAACATTCACTGTAGTCTGTGTGACTGCCTCCACTATAGATGGCCCCTCGAAGCAGGGCTTGTGGCACTGTCGTGTAAAGTTCCTGCACAATTCCTTGTCCCCAGGAAACAATACCAATGGTTTGAACACGATATCTGGACTTGGTATTTAAGATTTGGTATTTTAAGATTCAAGAGTGCCTTCCCCTGATTCTATCTGAGCAAAGCATTCCTTGAATCCATAATTATGATACCTTTCCCACCCAATGAATTAATGTATAGTACTCAACCAAAAGTATTTGTGCATCAGCCTCTTGCATTGAAGAACATTTAATTTTCAAATTTCAATCTAAAATGCCAAGATGGTGAGGAATGGGCATGTAAGATTATGCTGATATGGGCTTAAGTGATCTGTTTGATTCCAATTAACTCAACAATGGAGAGATTATACTTTGATATCAAGGAAACAATGATGACTGACGTGCAAAGGGAATTTGTGTTGCTTATTACAAGATGCCATTATATTAACTTATAGCAATAGAGAGAACCTACTGTGTTATCTAGACAGTAATGATCACTGACGTGACAATTGAATCTTTTTTGTTTAAGATGGTTCTTATTTTTTTTATCACACTAGGGGAGCAATATTTGCTTTACTTATTCAATATAGAACTATACTGGGCATGATCTGGTTATGATGTGATTTACAGAGTATTACTCGTGAAGATTTTCAGTATTTCTAAAACATTCTTTGTGTTTGTCTTTTCTGTTATTTTATTGTTTCTTACCTTCAAATCCTACCTTACCACAACCCTTTTTCTCTGTCTTGCTATGTAAATGTATCTATATGGTGTAATGATTTTGATCAATACGTATATGCCGGTTTTTAAAAAGGCCCCAAGGCCAAAACACGTATTAGCCAGTGGTTATAACGCCATAGTAATGAATGAGCATGTGGCACAACTTATAGAGTGTCTTCATAATATTTGTGAGTCCTGCGTATAATGTTCAGGTCATACAGGCAGGGTCAGAATACACAGTTAACAACTTTTCTCATGTGCTTCAAGTGCCAAAATCAGCCCTACCAATTCTGCCGTTTGTGATGAGAAATGCCTGGGCAATCTCTCACTTGTCACTGTCTCAAAGCTGTTATTCTCTTGCCATCACAACTGCTGTGCCACTGTGCCTGTGCCAATGCTCTAGTCTATTAACTATGACCCATCAATGAAGAGAAGTATCCCTCCTCCTAGGGCATTTTCCTTGACATGTGGTATTTCATCATGGTATTCATTGTACTTAGTGCAACTATGCACTTTATCTCCTTCCTTTATGGGTTGTGCTATAAATCTGCCTCTATTTACCATTCAGCACCTGACAATTTTAATCAATGAGTTTGATATATATATACTTCATTACTGAAGGCCCTTTGTGTAGTCAATGTGCTTTTGGGATGTTCAAGTATCGCAAATAGGGCATGCTCAAAATATTTAACTGTGCAGCCCTATTTATAATGGCAGACTTCTCAATTGCAAAGGCTGATGCCAACCGTGCTTGCTCGCAGGGATAATGACCCTTCATGATTGGATCTTAAATCCCACTGTAGAATGCTAATGGTGTGTGTCCCATGGTAGTTTTCAGTGCGATAACATCTGTCATCACTACTCCATTTGAATGTAAGAATAAAAATAATTATTCATTGTAATCGGGAATCCCTAACACGAGAGCTGTGCTAATTACTAGCTTCAATTCATCAAAGGTGTCTATCTTCTCGCCTGTCCAGGTTATATCACTGTTATCCTTCTGCGCCTCCTTCAGTCCTTTTAAAAGTGGGCTTACATATGTGCTATAGTCAAAAACCCACACCCTGCAATATTTGCAAATGCCTAGAAATTTCTGTGAACCCTTTCACTGTCTCTGGCTAGAATGTCTTCATGATTGCCTCAGCTCTTTAAGGTGTCACCTTCCTTCTTTTGATACTAGCTGGCCTATATATAAGACTTATTCCTGGCAATATTGCATGTTCTCTTTGTCAACTTTGTACCCATACTCGGCAAATACTGTCATCAGCCTCTCTCCTTCATTCTCTGTGTTGCTGCACACCAAAATGTCATCTATATATTGTATTACTCTGCTGTCAAGTTGTACATTTCCCAAGTCCATCTGCTGCACTCAGTTAATGACATATCATGATTCACCGTACCCATCGGGTAACCAAGTATTTTTTATTTTAATTCTGCGGTAAGTGAACGTGATCAAAACTATGAAAGCATGCTTTAAGATTGGGTCTGGGTTTGGAACTAATGGAAACTATGCCTCAACAATATTATTCAGGGGTGTAAATCCTGCATAAATCTCCATGCCCTTGTCACTTTTTTCACTGGTTACACAGCTGTATTACAGGAGGATTCTGAAGGTTCTAATATCCCTTGGCATACTAAGGCAGTAATAGTTTATTAGTTACCTTCACCAGTTTCTTTTTAAATGGGTTATTGTCTCACTCATGGTAAAATAGCTCCTTGCTTCAAATTAATTTTGACTGGCCCCGCTCCCTTGAATATATCAACATCATATGGACTGCTTGTGCACTGTGCTCGGTACATATGGCAAATCTTCCTGGAGAAAGGACACTACTTTCCCTACTAGTGACATTCTGTGAGGTATATACCTTTTTTAATTTTTAACTGTTGTGTAAGACTTAAATTAAACATCACTTTATCATCTGAGTCGTCATCTGTAAACTAGCTTTCATCTGTTAGGTCAGTCAATTAATGTTTTTCGTTAAGAGCTATCACTGTTCTCCAGTTTGCCACTCCTCAACAACACTCTGTAACATGACTCTGTCTTCCCTCACTATAGCTGCTTCTAACTCCACACCTGTGGGTACTTGTGATCAAAACCAATATTCTGTGGGTTACTGCAATAGTCTGTCCTGTATGGAAGCCATGCTAACAATATATGTACCCGTAAAGGAATACCTATGTGTTTAATGTCACTCCTCTTTGTGCGTCCTGACCTTAAAATGCTGTTATGAATTCTTACACATTCATATATTGGATCCATGGGGTAGAACATATCATCCCCTGGTCTGTAAATAATATTGTCTTGTTTAATTAAGTCTCTCCCGATATGTTCACTGATGTCTTGTGAGAATACAACACTGGCATTGACATGTCATGTTCTCCTATGATAAAGGATAAAGCATATGTAAAAGGAAACATAGTTGTCATCCCAGAAAATCCTTGTGTGTTCATGGAAATGCCTGCCATTGGAATCCTTCCCTTTTTAACACAAGATTGAGTTGGCCCTGTATCTACTAAGAAGGGAAAACTTTTTTCATCTATGGTCACCCCGACCTTCAATACTTCTTGTAGGTCTGATATAATTGATAGGATGGAACACATCAAGTCTTTCTGCAGGCTGTCCTATTGTGCATTCATGTCCAGTCCTGTGCCATTGAAAGGGTTGCCTACCAATACTGTCACACACCCTATTGTAGGTGTAGTGCCTATGGCAATATGTGCACATTCCATGGTGTCACTGCATTATGTTGTACTAGTGACTGTGTGTGCATTAGTGTTTATTATATCTGCATTGGTACTTGCTGTGTTTGAGGTGGAATCCCTTGTTGTGTCTGTTGTTTTGATGGTGTGTGTGCCTAATAGTGTGTGTGGTCATAGGCATACTATTCACGTGGCTCTGTGCTATTTAGTGGGGTATAGGCTGTCCCCCTTCTTGGATCTGCTGCTTGACAGTTCTGTTGCATCCCTGCCCTACTTCTGCAAACATATGAAATGTGTCCTATCATCCCACATGCCCAAGACTGCTTTAGCCGATCTCCAAATCTAGGTTGCCCCCCATTAAACCCTCCTCTTTGTGGAGCTTGAAATACAAATCCTCTTCCTCTAGGTGCAAACCTTGACCCTTGTGGAAACTAATTATACTGTTCTGGTCATGCAAAATCTCAGTTCACTGCTGGTTGTACCTGCTGTGTCCCTTGTGGATTAAAACTTTCTTCTCCACTTGTCAATACTGCTGCTTCCACTGACAATTTCAACAATTTCTTCTGAAATAACTATGCTTCGTCAGTCTTGCTTTCCTAAACTTTCTTTCTGTCTTTCTATTGTTTTAACTGACAATGGAAAACAATCATTGTAAGTTGTATCTCCACCCATGGCTTCACTTCTATTCCCACAATTGTTCTCAATTGTCTTTGCACTTCATCGGAAAGTCCCTCACATAAAATGTGATCAAAAATAATTGTTTTTTTTCGAAGTTCTCTAGTTTCAAACTGCCATTTTTCTAGAATATACTGAATGTAAGCCATCTGATCTTCAACTGCTCGCATTTTACAAGTCATAATTGCAAAGTCTGATGGGTCTAGGTACTGGAACCTAAGTGCTTCATATGCTGTTTGTACATCAAAGTGGTATAGTAATCATTATAGTTGGTGCCAGGCACAACACTTCCTGTGCCCTTTCCTGAAGTCGGGCAGAGATAATTGATTTGTTGTCTTATCACCTCTTCAGGGTTCCTGGGATAGTAGTCCCACAGGGAGGAGGGGGTTCCATGTGATTATAACAAATACATTACAGCGAGGGATGTTTCACCTAAAACAAAAACAGTGAAATACATATTGAATGTATTTGGTTTCTGTTGGGGTCCCACCCCCAAACCCAATGTTTCCCTATTTTTTTAAGCAAAGTCCAAACCCCTCCCCAACAGTTGTATCCCCTTACCCCAGCCCCAGCTATGTTTCCACAAAAATGCGGTGTTTTTTCACTGTTTTTGTTTCATTATAAATTCCCCCTCTATAATTGTTTTCTCTGTAATCACTGGATACCGGAGGAGGGTGGTAGTGTGGCTGTATCATGGGAGGATGTGGGGTACAATTATCCATGTTCTCATTTGTTTCAGATTCTGTCTCTTTGCTTTCCTTTCTCTTCTTCTCAGATACTCTGTCAATACATGGGGGGAGGTTTAGGAGGACAACATGGAATGGGTGCTTGCATAAAGGGATGGAGCTGGAGTGCTGATGTTTCACTCTGGTGGAAGATACAATCTCTCGAATGATGACAGGGGTAGGTGGATCAGGACCATAGCACATAAGGTTTGCAAGAGCTATGCTGAAGTTCATTACATGGATTGTGAACGGCCTTTGCTCGCCAATTAAAAGGCAGAAGGTGCTGACTCACTAGAGAAGATTAGGCACACAGGTGGTCTTAATACAAAAGATCAATTTATCGAGAGCGGGGTGCAACATGCTTAAGAAGAAGTGTTTGGGGCAGGTGGTGACATAGGAGGCAGTGGGTTGTACAGGAGGGGTGGTGATATTAGTGCACAAGAACTGTACTTTTCAGGTGGAGGAGTGACTGTGTCCCATGCAGGCATAGGGGGGAGGTGGTTGATTGTTAAAGGGAAGCTGGTCGACTTCCGGCTAACCATAGGGAATGTGTACGGGCCAAATCAATAGGATAGTGGGTTCTCAAATTCCCTGAGTTTGGAAATTCAACAAAGAAAGGTAGAATCACTTTTTAAAGGAGAGGAACTATAACTTGCCACTGGATCTGGTGATGGATAGGGAATCCCGCACTCCTCTGAAGCTGACCAAGATGCATATGGCATTTTAGAGGTTGATACCCGACAACTACTGAGTGGACGTGTGGAGGACATTCAGCCCCGATCCCCGTTGCAAGGAAATATACGTTTTTTTCCCTCCCCACAACTTACAATCCAGAATGCTCAACATTGTTGTGGGTAGGGCCCTGATGTCACAAGTACAGGGTGCTGACATATCCCCTATGCGTATACTCATACGTCCCATCCCCTTTCCTCCATACTTGGATACATTCCGTCCATCGGGAAAGGACTGGAGCACCTTTAAAGCATCCAAAAATTAAATGTTTTGTCCTTCTTTTATTTTTACACTCAGCCACCGCATGTGATCGCAGCTCCGCCTACCTGAGCTCCACACCGCGCATCGCCCTTCAGTCCTTTTCTCTGCACGGTCGTGGTCGGACGCACTTGCATCTTAGGGAATATTTTTTCTTTTTATTCCCTTGTCCTTCATTTTCCTGCTTCAGTTTCACAGTCTTCTTTCATCCGTCTATGCTGGAGCATCTGGAATTTGTGTCCTGTTCTTCGAGCAAACGAAGTTTCGTGAGGGCAGATACCCACTCAGTCTGCTCAGAGTGCTTGGGCCTGGAACACTGGCTTCTACTGCAACTCCCTCTCTGTCTGGGCACTCCAACATCAGCTTGTCAGGAGGGAGGAGGTGTTGCAGTGGATTCCTCCTCCACATTTACAGCAGTTCATTGAAGAAAAAAGGAAGCAGGTGGTAAGTGTGTTTCTTTCTAGGGCACCCCGTCCAGGGGACTCCTTCCTGGGATCTTCTGGGTCTGGGAGGGGCCCAAGTGGCTCTGGTACCAGGAATCTCCCTGAGTTGTCCCGAAAGGGATCTAACCAGCATGCCAGAGTTTCCTCTGAGGTTCCCTGAAAAGGGGCTGCCAGGACCAGATCTTCATCCAAGTTAAGCCCAGTACTTCTGGGGCTGTTGTCACTGGGTCATTCCCAAGGTTTCCACATCTGGAACTAAGGGTACCGAGTCTCGCCAAGTGGTTCCTGTTAAGGTGACTAAACATATTGGGGTTACACCCGAGAATCCCTGTCTTGCGGCTATATCTAAGAGCAGCAAGATGGAGGGGCCTCCTTCAAGGTCTCTGGCTTCAGGGGTTCACCGTAAGCCTTCCCACACTAAGACCTGTGGTCAAACCGATACTGCTGAGGGGGAAAAGAATCCGGTTAAGCAGCTTAAGACTTTGAGTACCGGCTCCGCTGAGGTTCCCTCACTGGGGGCTAATTCATCAGCAGTCTCTAAGGGGTCACAAAAGCACTCTATATCTGCTAACACCAGCTCTTCTGAGGTTAATTGTCACAAGGCTAAAATGGAACCTAAGTCCCCTGAGGTACCCCTTTGGTGATCACAGCCTCACTGACACCTGTGACGCAGTTCACCTCAGGCGTTAACAAAATGTCAGTCCACCCCGGCTGTCTACGATAGCCATTTTGACTACCTCTCTCACATCAACATTCTCAATGGCTGGTATCGATGGGCCTGTTGTCAGGACTGAGCAGCCTTTTCCAAGGTTTGCGGATAATAAGAACACGTTCTACCCACCAATGGACTGGTGTACTCGGTCTCCGCTGCCACACACAGTCTTGCTTCCGCGTGCGTCTGCTCCCTCGGTTTCCGTGGATCCAGTTGGTGGATGACCATCCTGGCAACCATCCTCTTTGGGATCCTGGGGTTATGCCCCTTCAAAACAGCCTCTACCCACTCCAGCACCTAGGCCTTCTTCTGAGGAAGCATTTTTTGGCAAGTTTCAGATGGTTATGCACCCTGATCCAATGTAGGCATACTTTAAGGATTTATTCAAGTAAATGTATCCTAAGCCACCTGATCCAAACTCTGCTCCAGCAATCCCTCTGCAGTTCCCGGTAGTGCCACCTCCTCCATCACTTCCAGCGGGGCCTCCTCCTCCACTGCCTCCTCTACCTCCATTTTCACCTGTGCTAAATACTCCCATTGCGCAATCAATCCTGCCCTCGGGCCTGAGGTGCCACGTGCTGCAGATCAGGATTTGGTTCCCGCCGCACTGGATGAAGATCAAGCTGACCAGGACACTGATGAGAGGACAATTTGTGTTCCAGGTGTTGGTGATGGATATGTTACTGACAGGTAAATGGGCCAGGCGCCTTGAAGTACGGAGAGGTGGGAGATGAGGGAGTGTGAAATGGGGAGAAGATGGCTTGCAGGAGATGTTACGTGTTTATGAGAAGTAAAGTAGGAGCCTCTTTATTTTTTATGAAACTCAGACCATGGATTTTACCGTGAGGTAATGCCCCTGTTCCTAGGTTCATAATAGACTGGAAGGGTGTCTCCCAACCGTTTATTGTAAGCCCCAATCTCCACAATGGGTGAAGTGCTAGGGTGGAAGCAGATGAAGTGTGTGACAGAGGCAGGTTAGAGGAGAGGACACATTTTAGCTCGTATCTAGATGAGAGGGAGGTTAAGAGGATAACTCACGAGGTGAGGACGTAGGATTTTGGTTTGGTTTTGAACAAATCCATGTGGAAAATTTCTCGAATGTCTGGGGGAAGAGAATTCCATGCAAGTGGAGCAAGAAGAGAGAAATAACAGAAGTGACAGAAAGCACAAGGGCATTCAAGAAGTATAGTATAGTAGTATTGTATAGTATGCTACTTACAAAGTGCCAGCTGAGGGCCAAAGGCATCTAGGCACAAACAAAAAACAGATAAACCAGTAGGATGGAAAAATAGTAAAGCTAAAAAGGATGTTTTCAAGGACAAAAAACTGAGCATGATCACTTATCTCACACAGCGAGACAGGGAGAGTATTCCACAGGGAGGGTGCACGCATCGAGAAATAGGGTCCCTGCAGGGGTGGCTGAGGAGGGGTTCCCATCATTGGCACCTGCAGATGTGGCAGTAGAAAGAGGTTGTGAGGAAGGTATTGTGTTCTCCTTTGATGCAACTTCCTTTGTAGACGTAGATGTAGATTTTCCAGAGGTGGGGTCCACAGTGTTGCAGCAAAGGTTGCATGAACCAATGCCTGCACCGTTTGTGCACTATTAGAAACTCCCTATGAGACACATTCTTTCTGTATATATGGGAGTGGAAAAGACTGACATTAATTCTGTTTTGCTTTCCAACCCTATTGACATTGCTGCCATATTGTTGGCTCAAAGTAATGCTAGAATCCCTTGAACTCAGCAGCTGAAATAAAAACAACACACCCCTTTAAGGTACGGCAGTGAGAATGAAGGGATGAGGAACCATGAATGGAGGAGAAAGAATCCCACACAGAGGCGAGCCTCTGACTTTCAAACGTCCTGGATCCGTGGTGCTGGCATACACTGCAGGGACAGCAGTTGTGTCTGGAACCAAATGAGAGGAAAGCGAGATGCCAGAAGGCCGGCACATAGAAGGGCGAAACAGAGACAGGGGAGGTACGAACCAACGCCAAGACCAGGGGAGAACAGAGGAGAAAATCCACCATTCTCAGTGTGGAGAACTCAGAAACTGACAAGGCAGACAGGAGACAAATCATCTTACCTGGTGAAGTGACCACACTGCAGCAGTGGCGGGCCGGGTAGTGTGAGAAACCTGAAGGTGTCTCCCTAACTAGACCCTATGGATCTGTCCTTCAGGTGCTGGCTAGGACATGGCCATCGCTATGGTTCTAGCTTCTGGTTCAATGGCGATCTAGCTTCTGGTTCAATGAGGACCTTATCGCCCTCAGAAGAACCAAACGCGCGCGTGAACATGCCTACAGAAAGTATCCTACTGCAGAGGCAGAAAAAGCCTACCAAGAAATAAACAAAACCTATAAAACAGCTACTATTACTTATAAATCTAATGCGTACAATAATAGGATCAGCAATGCTACCTCAGATACCAAGGAATTATTTGCCATTTTAAAAGAATTGGAAAACCCTACCCCAGCCATAAACCCAACCATCCCCAGCAAGGAATGGTGCACCACTATTCAAGACGCACTAACAGCCAAAATTGAATTACTCCAAATAAAAATCACAACTAAAAAACAATCACTAGCCAATAAACCTGCCCTCCTTAATCTAAATCGACCACACCAGGAATTCACCAGCTCCCCATTCCATTTCACACCAGTATCCCAAAATGTAGTGTTTGACACCATCGCCAAACTTAAAGCCTCCAACTGCAAAGGCGACTCTGTCCCTGCATCAGTAGTCAAATCCTGTGCCCACACCCTCACCCCTATTATCACCAACTTCGTGAACGCTTCTTTCAATACCAACCTAGTACCAGCTAGCATCAAAGAAGCTTGGGTCACCCCTCTCCTGAAAAAACCTACCCTAGACCCCACGGTGCCCACTAATTACAGGCCAATAACAACTGTCCCATTTCTCCTCAAAATATTGGATAAACTAGCATACAACCAAGTCCAAACTCACCTCGAACAAAACCACCTCCTTGGCACGAGGCAATCAGGCTTCCGCCCCAACCATAGCACAGAAACGGCGCTCCTTGACTTAAAAATCCAGATGGATACCATCAGAGATTCAGGAAAACTCTGCATCCTCCTCCTACTCGATCTCTCCGCAGCGTTTGATTTAGTAGACCATAATAAACTGTGTGCCACACTAGCGAAAGACTTTAACTTCTCCGCCGAAGCTACTACCTGGATCAAATCCTTTCTTGCTGACCGCACTTCCAGGGTCGCCATAGGTAAAGAAGCCGCCAACCCAATCATAGTACCCATTGGTGTCCCCCAAGGGTCCTGTCTCTCACCAACATTATATAATGCATACACTAAACTCCTCTTCTCAGCGCTAGACGACATGGGTGTCATCTACACCAACTTTGCAGATGACACCCAGATCCTCATCCCTTTATCGGGAGATTACACTCAAGACACTGACACTATCAACAAAATATATGCCATAATCCAAAATTGGATGGCACTAAATAGCCTCTGCCTCAATGATGAGAAGACTGAGGTTCTCATTGTGGGCTCCCAATCCAAAATAGAAGCCTTACATCCTGATTACTCATCCATCAACATTGATGGCACAAACATATCAGTACTCAAACAAGTCAAAACACTAGGTGTCTACCTAGATGCCAACCTCACCTTGACCAAGCACATTAACGCCCTCTCATCCTCTACCTCCTACACCGCAAAACTTATTGCTCTCAGTCGCCAATTCCTGACACCCACCAACTGTATCACGCTGGCAAGAGCTTTAATCTTATCCAGGCTCGACTACTGCAACGTACTCTACCTGGGTACCTCAAAAGCCAATCTAAACAAACTACAGCTTATTCAAAATAAAGCCCTTCGGGCGGCCCTTGGAATAAGGAAGTCAGATCATATCTCAAATATTAGAAGAAACCATCACTGGCTCCCCATCAAAGCCAGGGTCACATTCAAAGCCCTGTGCGTCACATACAAATGCATCCACTCATGTGTCCCCATCTACCTCAACCACGCCATCACCAAAAAAGTATCAAAGAGGCCCCTCAGATCAAACAGTCAACTACTCCTAGCTATCCCCCGCTACAAGACAACCAAGGCAGGAGGCAGTAGTTTCCAATATCTCGCACCCACATATTGGAACACTCTTCCCCTCCCCATCAAAAATGAGCAAACGTTCTCAGGCTTCAAGAAATCTCTGAAAACGTGGCTATTTAACCAAGACTAAAATCCCCTTCCATGCTCCAGGAAATATCACTGTACTTAAGCCCTGCATTTAAAGTTGTCATGTATGATTATTTTGTATTCTCATGTACTGCGCCCGATTGGCAATTTCCAAGTAATGTTTTTAACCAAGCTGTCTGTAACATCGCCGTGGTACCTAAGGGTTTGGGCGAGTAACAAATGCAATAAAATAAATAAAATAAATAAAATATTGGATCCAGTCCCTGGGGGTGGTCCAGTGCGGGAGGATCACCTGGATGGGGGTGGTTGGGGAGTGGAGCGGGAACACCGAAGGGTGTGATGCAGTATTCCCCTTCTCATAACGTCTTTTCTCTATCCTACTACATATGATACTCAACGACTCTAACCCCACTTTTCTAACATGAACACTTTCACTCACCACGAGAGACAACAGACTAACATTAGGGCATGTCCCAGCACAAGGGTCAGGCAAAGTCAGGAGATTGACCAGAATCACCCACATCTGACGCCCCTTTCCCTTTCCCACATGGATAAAAGGTGCAGCATGAGAGCACACTACGAGCAAGGCAAACTGCATGACGAGAGAGCTAACCCAGCGCGGCAGTTCAGGAAAACAAGAAAGGCGGTGAGAATTGAGGGGGTAATAAGGAGAGAAGTGACCTTGCCCTTTCCGACCCGACCCTGCGGTTCCTTTGTGGAAGAAATTGTAAGACTGCAAACAAAAGCTAATGTGTCCTGCAGCAGATGCCAACGGTACACAGATCACACCTATGCTGATAAGCAGGAGAACACAAGGTGCTTGCTATTGTGTTACCATCCTTGACTCCAGGTACAAGGAAAGCCAAGGTTCATCACAGCCTTTGAGTCAAGGGGAGAACTGATAAGAAACCGATTTGAATGAAAGTAGAACGTTCAAATAACTTTGCGGATCGCAGGGGAAAGACAGCTAAAAGGGTCCGGCACCACGTGGGTGCGTGGCAAGAGACTCTAGTTGGTTTCCCATCTTTTTTGAATCTACCAATACCAGAAAGCTATGCGACGGCTGTGAGAAAAGTATCAAAGTGGCTCTACCGATGTCTAGCAAAATTTGCTGTACAGTCGAAAATCTTTGACCAGCAAATAATAGAAACCTAAGTGAACTGAATCCTGCGTGGTGAGAGAAAAGATTGGCAAGAGTTAACCCGACGGAGGGATGCTGATAAAATGGGGAGAAGCCTGGTGCCTTAATGAACCTTTATGCTGATAACTGTGAACACAAGAAAGGGAGGTTCATCATGAACTGTTTAAAAAGACATTAAGAACTATGAACCTAACAGAAAAGATTGTTTGAAATCCTTTAAAATATAAGCCACTGTGGACCCGACGGAGGGAGGCTAATGTTCAAAAGGGGTCTAAGCCCAGAAGAGCGGAACTGGAAGTAGCGTCATCGCACAGGAACAGGAAAGAGCACGGCGGCCATCTTGAAAAACACAATCCATTGCCATACTCACCACACAGGATCTGGATTCTTTTTCTGACTACAGAAATCAACCCACAGCACCAGCATCATGCCCAAGGCAGTAAAGAAAGGCGCTTCCCGGCAGCGCAAAGAGTGCTTCAATGGGGATGAACTCACAATGCTGGCCGGGACACTTGCAGACAATGCAGAGGTCGTTTTTGCAAACAGCCTCAAGAGGGATGTACAAATAAAAAAAGAAAGAGATGTCTGCAAGCGCTGGGATGACCTGCCCCTGAGAGTGGGGAACATTCTTTCCGCAAACCAGAGCCAGGCCATGGCTACTGTTGGAGGACCTAGCTCACCCATAAAGCTAAGCCGGTGGGAGGAGATCTGCGCCAGCACGATTGGCATAGAGGCCATAGAAGGTGTGGGCGAGATGGAGCGTGGTGCCACCTCATCAGCGGAAGGAGGTGAGTGTCCTAAGAAAACCTGTAATGCTAAGTATGATGATAGTACACCAATTTGTCTCTCCAAAGAGGCAATGCATGGCCCAATATATACACATTGACACATCCCTGCATAGATGCCGTCCGCAGCACAGACACATGCACATGCATTCAGCATGGCAATGCCATACCTGACACACATCACACAAATATGAAAATGGCATAAGTCACACTGCACGCAGGCCACAACAGAAATGCATGTCACATAACATACGCCTGCCCCAACATGAGTGACCCCGACAGATGCCTGCATGCTCCACCCATATAGCAAGCAACGTGATCATCAAAACTCCACTGCCTAATCCTCTCTAATGTATAGAAGAGCAATAATACGCATGTATGCATGATGCTTGTCAAACCATCACTCATGCCGTCCCTCTCTTGGTCCCCACCAGGCTCAGATCCTGACAGCGAGGCCCGGGACTCACCCCCACAGGCGACTACACCCCGGAAGAGGGCCAGGGATGAATGCAACAGGCCTTCCACTTCGAAAGGCCCAGACAAGCCACGACAGGCACTGAAGTCCAAAACAGCTCAGGATGCCACGGCACTGGTGCCGCTAAGGCCCATTACCACAGTCCCCACAACACCTGTGACACCTGCTCAGGAGACAGTGGTGAGAACAGCTCTGTTGGGGAGGCGGTAGCTACTGCACCCCAGACAGATGTTGATGTGCAGGGCCAGGTGTGTGTACCTGTCGAGGATGACTCCTGGGACCTTCCTGCAACACCAAGTCCCACCCCAACCCCCAGGTCACACATGTCTACTCCTTCCACAACACCACACCAGAGCAGTCTGGAGGGGAGGCTGTACAAGTGAGCATGAGTCCCAGAGAGGACCCACATGGATTTGGGGATGACACAAATGCACCCTCGTCCTCCACTGGTGTACAGGTGGGGGTGCAGCAGATAGGACACGCAGCACAGTGCCAGGAGGAGCTCACATCCCTAGTGAGGCAGTTCGTCACAGACAGTACCCAGGCAAGGTAGGAGGGGCGTGACAACACTGCTTCCCTGAGGCAGATCATTGAGGCAAGCACCACAAGAATCTGTGAGGAGGTGTCTGCACTGAGGCAGGTCCTCGCCCGCATTGCAGATTGCATGGAGGCTGAGCGTCCAGCCGCCAGACTGGAGCAAGCGGCCACCCCTTCTTCATCAAGCTCCACCCAAACCAGCCCCCTACACAGGTTAGCGCACACCTTGCGCCGATCAGACATGCTGCCACCAGGTGCAGTAAGTGGAAGGATGTAGAAGGGGCAGCCTGATGAAGGCAATGGACGCAGACACATGAAGCTTTTGCTTGGACACCATGTGTGGGGGAGTTGTGGGGGGAGGTGGAGGGGGAGAGGGTGTGTGGGGGATTTGTGGGAGGAGGGGGAGAGGGGAGAGGGTGTGTGGGGGAGTTGTGGGGGGAGTGGGAGGGGGAAGAGGGTGTGTGGGAGTTGTGGGGGAGGTGGAGAGGGGGGAGGGTGTGTGAGATTGAGGGGTTGAACACTTAATTCTATTGGACATTTTAATACACTCGTGTAAAATAAATAATCTTGAGTGGACATTCCGTATTGCATATGTGTCATTTATTGATATACAGCGCATAGTGTACATGTACTCCCACACCCAGTGCCCTCTGTCCCATTTTCATGTCCCCCTCTGCAACAATGTGTGTTAGAAATATTGTGCAATCACTGACTGACGCACAGCACGCCCCTCCTGTGAATCGGCACTGCAATGATGTGCACCCACATCTTCTTCATCCCCTACATCATCACCAGGTGGTTGCAGTTCAATGTCAGAGGGCAGGGGTACGTTCCGTCGGATACACATGTTGTGCAGCATGACACATGCCATGATGATCTTGTCCACCTTCTCATGCCTGTAGAGGAGTGCCCCACCCAACCTGCTAAGGCAGCAAAACCGTGCATTCAACAGGCCAAAGGTCTGCTCGATGACCACACGGGTATGGGTATGGGAACGATTGTAGTCCTCCTTGTGCCTGTTCTGCAGATTTCGGACAGGGGTGTGGAGCCACAGCTTCAAGGGATAGCCACTATCACCTGCATGAGAGGAAATTAAATGTATATGTTAGTCGATTCATGATGGACAGCTGTACTTGTCACACATGCCTGTAGAGAATGAATGGTCACATGCACAAGTCCCTGGTTGTATGCACACATTTCTCATGCCCTCAATGTGTTCTGTGCAATGGACTGCCATAGACTCATGGTGTGGGTTGCATCTTCAAGTTGATACACTGTGTACACTGTCTTGATGTTGCTCATGCATTGTGGACACATACCGCTGTGTTTGTGTTGAATATGGGATGTGTATTGTTCTGTATGATTTACTAACTGGCAGTGTTGGCAGAACTCTTTGCATTATTTGCCATTCAGCAATGATTATTCCCATGGTGACATGCTGCACTCCTGTGGTGGTGGCAGCCCAGTGACAGGCAGTGGATTCCCTTGGTGGTTTTGTTCAGTGCACTCCCATGGATACTTGTCCTGTGTGGTGATTTGCTGCAGACAGCTACATAGTGAATATTCACAGCATGTTGCTGGTTTGTGTTACAGAGGGGGAGGTACAAGGATGGGTGGTGCACGTGTTGTGGGATGTGGAGTGGCTTTAAGTTTGGCATGTTGTGATAGATGTCCAGCTTACTTCATTGCTATGAGATTTGGTTGTCATGTTCAGTTTGGGATGTTTTGGGGCACAGTGTTTTGTGATGTGCACATTGTGCTGTCACATCAACAATGACACCATGGTGGTGTGTGCATCTATCCCCCCATTTCACTGCCATGTGCCTGTCATGCAATTTACCAAGCAGCCAGGCACGTCATCCTGCATGTCGCTCCATGTAGCATGGTAGCGTGGAGTTCTGCAGGACCATCGAGTCATGAGTTGATCCGGGATATCGGGCACAACAATGTGTGATGATCTTGCTGGCGTCACATACCATCTACACATTGATGGAGTGGTATTGTTTGCGGTTGCGGTACGCCACCTCCATGGCATGCAGGTACACCAACTCCACGTGGGTGCAGTTGAGGGCACCTATACAATTTGACATGCCTACAAGTGCGTGGAAGGCAACTTTTGTATAAAAAGTCTCCTGGGGAGTCCGTGGTAGGGATATGTAGTCCCTCGTGTGCTTCAGGAGGGCATCAAGCACGTGGTTCAGCATGCAAGAAAATAAGGGTTGTGATGTGCCATGCATGTGCCCCACTGTGTGCTGGTATGAGCCTATGGCCAGGAAGTGGAGCACCGACATTACCTTCAGTAGAGGGGGGAGGCTGACAATGTCATCGTGTGCCATATCCACGATGGTGGTGATGATGTCCCGGTCCAGATGGTACAGGGTGTGGATCTGCTCAGGGATTAGGTTGAATGGACTGGCTTTGATGCGAGGGATTGGGGGCTGACTGCGTGGTACCACTGGGTGCATGCTGGGCCTGTCTCACCCTCCTCCTCCTCCTGTGTCTTCTCTGTGGTGCCTGCTGTGTTGTTGTTGTTGCTGGTGTAGCAATGCAAGCATGTCCTCCAGCCCATGTATTGCTACTACTAGTGGAATATTTTGGTGTGGGAAGGGGTGTTGTGTGTGGGTGTGCTTCTTTTGTGCTGGGCCAGACTCCATTGCCTCCACCTGTGCTGATTGTGTGCACCTGTGGCAGTTGGGAACACTGCACATAGCAGTTTACGGGTGCTTCGCGTTGCCGGTATTGCTGGCATGCCGGTATCCCCTATTAGCGCCTTCATGATGTCGGTATTTGCATGTCCGCCTGACTTGTGATGTCCTCCTGTAAGCAGTATCCTGGTATTGCCAGCCTGAAGTCCTGCGTGCCCGCGCCCGCGCCGCTATTAGCGGCACTGTTATTAGCGGTGCCTCTATACCAGGTTCTCAGGTCGGAATAGCCCAGAATGGTATGCGATGCCAGTAATCCTTTACCGGCATTGTTTTTCCATTTCCTCCAACCTCGTAATGACCCCCAAACTGTCTTACCTGTGGCATGACTAGATTGCAACCATGGTGGGTCTGTAGCCGACAAACTGAACCCGAGACCAGGGAACAACGGAGTAACAAATCCTCTGCTCTCAGTGCGAGATTCACTGCAACCTTTGAGACAGGCAGGAAAAGGAAAACGCCAGAAACACCAGCCTGCAGGAGCACAGCTGAAGGCAGAAAAAGTAGAAGGGTTTCCCAGGGTGGAGCGAGGCAGGTGGAATTAAACAAGGAGAGAAAAATAAGGAAGTTTCCACAAAGATTAAGCAATCCTATGGATGAGAGGGACCCAGGGAGCCCTAGAGAGATAAGGGACATTGTTCCACAGAAGCAATCTTTGCAAGTCATGATAATAGGGTAAACAAAGAGAGAGACATAAGTACTCAAGAGGACCAAAGTGCCTGATGAGCTCTAAAGATATAAGAGCCAATGTTACAAGAAAGGAACCAGAAGGGTTCAATCAGTTTATACAAAACACAATAGTAAATAATAGAAAGAAAAGATTCATGTTGGTGAAAATGGACTCTGGTTATAACCTTCCCCTTCAAGAACTTGAGACATTTGGTTTATGTAACAGCATGCAATTCTTACTTAACTTAAAAGACTTGAAAGCATTCCTTTTTTAGAACTGTTAATAAAGAACATTTGTCCTGTGGGCAAGATAGTGAATAGTATTTGGACTGAGGGCTACTTTTCGTTTTTGATAAATGACGAGCACCCTTAATTTAGTATGTAGGCAGAACAATCCTTCTTAGCAATAGTAACAGATAGGTATGTTCCTTTGTTAATTAAGCATAAAACCCTTGAACTGTTAACCTCGAGTCTGACTTCAACTTCTGGTTGGCTACAAGAGGTAGGTTGTTGCACACTTCTCACACTGAGTGGTATTTGAATTAAAAAAGTTACCACCAACATTGTATGGTAACATTTGCATTATCTGAGCTTGGTCCAGTTTATGAGATGAAAGATGGCATTTCCAGTGAATTAGAAACTGTGAAGGAGCGGGTGCTTAGACATGAAGATAATGTAGGTGTGTCAGATGTCTCAATCCTAGAACATGTGCTGCAATGGATGTCTACTACGATGTGCAATATTCAACTGCAGTCTTGTACAATTTTAAGGTTATCTCTTACTGGCTTCCAACTACCAAGAGTGAGAAAGAGCAGATTAAAATGCTTCACTGTGTGGATTATTGTGAATTAAGAGAATTCACTGGTTTATGGGGCCACTTGTGGGCCTGTTTATTTGAAGATTAATGTTGAAGTATACCATATACTCATGCTAGCACCATATCATATGAAAGTGTATCACCTTCGTATAGAGTTACCATTTTTTAAGGCATAGCATACTACCCAAAAGGCAACATCGACAAACAAGATCACTTTCCTGCCACTTGCTTCACATCCTCCTGTTGGCACTGGCGTAACGGGGGTCCCCGCAGCCCCTGCGGTGTCGGGGACCCCGCCAGCACATATCCTGGGAGGGGGCCGGGCCCCACTTTGAGAAAAAAATGAAATTAAAAAAAAAAAAAAAATCTTCTCATTTCATATTCCATTCATAAAGACATTATTTCTGTAATAGAAATAATATCTTTATGAAGGAAGAGTGACTACAAAAAGAAACTTTCTTTTTGAAGTCTAAGGGATCATCCCACCCCATGCAATGGAAGACCCTAGGCTGGAGGCCTCCATGTCATGGTGTGGGGAAGCCCTATGACTTCAAAAAGAAACATTGGGCCTCATTATGAGTTTGCCGGTCCAGAAACAACAGTACCGGTAAGATTGTCTATGAGTTCTGCGAGCGGGTGCCTGGCGGTACGGCCCTGGCCCCAGCGCGCAGAACTCGACAGATGCACAGGCACCATTCATTCATGGTGCCGATGCATCCGGCTTCCTCATTCCCATTGAGTCCAATGGGAGTCAATTGGGAATGGGGAGTAATATTTTCCGGCGCCTGGGAATGAGCAATTACCGGGTCTGCCGGGGCTGTAATGCACCGTAATTGCCCATTCCTGGGCACCGGAAAATTCATAACTCCGGCACGGCTACCGCCAGGGTCATAATGACCCACTGTATCTTTTTGAAGTCACTCTACATTCATAAATAAATAATTTCTGTTATGGTTTAGTCCTTAAAGGAAATCATTTCTTTATGAAGTGAACGTGACTTCAAAATTAAACAATTTATTTTTGAAGTGATAGGGCTCCCCTTAACCCCATGATGGGTGCGTGTGTGAGTGTATGGTGAAAGGGTGCACACTTAAATGTATAGGTGGTTGCATGTGTGAGTGTTTGGTGAAAGGGTGCACACTTAAATCTATCGGTGGCTGCCTCGGTGTGTGTGCCTGTATGGTTAAAGGGTGCACACTTAAATGTACGGGTGCCTGCCTGGGTGTGCCTGTATGGCAAAAGAGTGCACACTTAAATGTATGGATGGCTGGGTTTGCATGTGTGTGAATGGTGTGTGTGCTTGTGTTCAGGGGTGCAACAAAACCTACCTTTTAGGGGCTAACCCTTCAAATGTTGGGAGAGGCGCTACCTTCACAGGCGGTGGGGGAGGGGCAAACTTATTTGTGTGTCGGAATCCAATTTCTTTACGCATTTTAATGTTTGTTTGTTTGTTTGTGTATTTATTGTGCGCACCGGACCCTGGGGTAGCAGGGCGCATGTGACAAGAAGGCTTACAGCTTAGGTACAGAAGTTACAAATTTACAAAGCATGGTAACAAGCAGTTTTCGTGACTCCACAGGTGCAGCAAGTATAGACAGTATACAGACAATAGGTCATCATATCGCTAGCATTTTCAAAGTAGTAAATCTATGTCAGGTACAAAAGATGAGGTAGGTATACATGGGGAGAGTGCGTGTTATGTAGCATTCTCAGTGAGCCATTTTATAGTATTCTTTCTGAATTTGTTGAACGTTTGGTCAAATCTGAGTGCATGAGGTAGGTAGTTCCACAATTGAGCTGCCCTGACTGGAAAGCTGGATCCTCCAATAGTGGTCAGTTTAAATAAAGGCCCTAGAAGGCAGTTGGGGCTGACTAGTCTTGTTGGTCTAGTGGAATTTTTTCTAGTGAATCGTTCTGTTAGGTAACGTGGGGCTTTGTTGTTTAAACATTTGTGGATGTGGGAGGTAGATTTTAGGTTGATTTCTTCTTGGGTAGATAGCCATTTGTGTTTCCGTCTTATTTCAGAAATATGTGATAAGCAGTTAACTCTCTCCTTTAAGATTCAAAGGTCCCACTTATGGACTGCTGTGAGAATTTGTGGTCTCCTGTTCTCTCTTTACCCTTCCAATCACTCCCCTGGTATGCAAGTACTAAACCCACATCACGATTTCAATTGGCTAAAAAATGTGGCATTTGAATGCAGGTACTAACAGTGAAATGCTTTATGTTAGTAATTGCTGGGCTCTTGTTAACAGCAAAACCCAGGTGCCTTTTAACATCTTTGTCCTGTTCTGTCCGGCAACTGCTCTGAAGGTCAGCCAGGTCGAGTCAACATAGCCCAACATTTTGGGGGGAGGAGTCCGGAATCCCAGTCAGCTCAATGGTGTTGCACCACTACTTGTGTTTAATACCTTGATTACTTATTGGTAATCTTCATTACTCCTAGCCCTATTCTTCCTCGTCCCACTACTTTTGTATGGGCAGTTTTTTTCCAACAGTTTGCCCAGGAAAGGGTTGATGGATATTGGGCGATAGTTTTCCAGGCAGGCAGGAAAGGCAGACGGCTTCTTGAGGAGTGGGTGCACAAGGGAGTGCTTAAGGAGAGAGGGGAACATTCCAGTGGTGAAAGAGTGATTACAGAAATCAGCCAAGGCTGGAGCAAGTGTGTCAATATGGTCCTTGATGGTTCTAGAGGAGCAGGGGAGCACCTGTTTGGAAAACACATTCAAAGATCGGACTTGTCTAGAAACCTCATCAGGTATTGTCAGAGAGAAAGAGGAGAAAGGAGGACGAGAAGTAGAGCTGGCCAATGGGCGGCCAAGAGAGGAAGAGGGAGAGGAATAGGAGATGGGCGACTGGATGTCCTGAGTTTTAGCGGAGAAGTGAAAGAACAGAGCCATACAGGGAGGGAACAGGAGAGGTAAAGACTGCAACAGGATTGACCAGTTACTTGCACATTCGAAAGAGTTTGGCCGTGTTGTTAGAAGCCACAGAGACGCTGGCTTGAATGTGTGTTCTCTTCTTGATGAGTGTTATTGCTTCGACTGGCATTTTGGTGCTACCAGTTTAGATGTCTAAATGTGGCCTGGCATGCTTTACTGTAATGTTATTACACTGGTCTACATTGTGTAGTCAGTTGGAAATGTTTAATTGTGGCATGGAATTTTTAATAGGAAAGCATTAATGTTCCTGTGCACTGTTGGTGACTTGCATGTACTGAATGGGTGTTACCCTACAAAACCATTACAAACACTCTGGCTTTATAGCCAATTTTTCTCAGAAAGTGTGCTGTATATTGCATTAAAACACATATTTATGTCTTTCTCCTAGTGCAGTGGTGTGTGGCATACCCCTTCAACAGTACATTTGTGCGTATTGCGCAAGCGTGATAATGTAGGCCGGCCCAGAGTGTGGCGCGACCCGTGATTTGTTGCTAGGTTTGGGCATAGCTCGCAGGGGGGCCCCACATATTGTGTTATGCCACTGCCTGTTGGTAGTGGTAGAGATCAGGACATAGTTTCATTTGGGCTGTAGAGACAAAGTGATAGGTAATTCAGGCAAGTAAAAACCCACATGCTCTTGCATCTGTCTATCAGGGGCCAGCTAGATCCCATGGCAGTGGTGAATGCCATGGAGAACCACATGCCCCATCAAAACACTGCTGTCTCTTAAGTGTCTCTGCAACATTGCAGCAAAAGGAAATACCAGAAAGAGTCCAGAAAAAAGCAGGAGTGGCTCTGTTCGTAGGAAGAGAAACAATTCTAAGGCAAAAGCTCCAATTTGTGAGGAATGGACTAGGAATTAGAGAGTGTCACCACTGGTTGGAAGATGCAAGTAAATTGCTCTAGCTACTAAAATCACAAATATGTTCGCTCTACTATCCAAAGAGGTGTTGGACAGTATTTCACCTGCTAGATGTACATGTGAATGTTAGCACTTGCCACACTTCAACTAAGTTGTGGAGATTGGCATGGACATTGACCGGATGGATTTGTGAATGAAGGCAGGTGCCTCCCCTGGACGTAATTGCAAGCATTGGCATGTGCCACGTTTCAAAGGGGCTGGGAGCAGGAGCCTGCATGAGCAACTGAATAAGATGATGAATGCCGAACAGCCGCCACGTATGGATGGAGTAGCCTTGACTGACAGATGCCGCGCACCGACTGGATTGGAAATACTCTCTTTGCCAGATTTGAAAGGACGCAAAAACGCCTGCCTGCCCCACATACAGGCAGGTATCACATAGGTGGCCGGGGCCGAACTTGGGCAAGGTTATGAATGTGAGTAGATGCCATGTTTGAAAGGGACTGTGAATGTCGGAAGGTCCCAGATCTGGACGGAGATGCAGAGATGCTCGCGCACACCACCTGGGGAGAAAACGGAAGTTTAGCGCCTCGCTTCCAGACGGTATTCTCAATTAACCAATCCACTAGCAATTTCACCCCTCTGCACACACCTCTTAAACTCTAACCAAACACAACCACAAGCCTACAACACAACAATCCACACAAACATCACTACACTGCAACAACAAAACAAACCACACATAGACTTGCACAACAGCACACAACGACTATCGACCGGAAAATACCCTAAGCCCAGCCAACAGAGTTACCGGGCTAAGGCCACCAACAGCACATCACTGCTCTCTTGCGCCTTTCCAGCTCATTCCCACTAACTCACCTCCTACCCCCTTTTCCCTTTTTCAGAGCTGCCAGAGCGCCAGGAGACCACTCCTGTGTTGATAGTGCGCGGCACAAATATCCTTTAACATTAACAAATATCCTTTAACATGTACATTTGAAAAAAGAAATGCAATCTTACTCGGGCTCTGCTGTTGACAGACACAGTGAAAGTTGCCCCTGTATCCAGTGATGGACATGTACATCTGTGTTTACCATTACCATTCCAAGTGGAACTTTGGACATCATTACACTCACAGTGATTCAGTGCCATTTATGTATTGCACATGTATAAGGCACATTTATACTGCATCCATAACATCTTCATAAAGTTGCTGTTTTGAAGTTTGCATGAAGTAGCACTGATTCAGCTTTCTCAGTGGCAATCAACGAGACCAAGGAGCTGTCTAAATGTAAAGTTTTGAACAAAAAAGCAGGACAGTAAATATATCCCCAACATTACACCAAGATTGTCATTGAATGGATAGAGGTTTTTATGTCATGTTTTATTTTATGCAACACACTCAAAAGACACACTAATGGCAAGCTGCCAAATTGAGGGGGGCATTGGTTATCTGCATGGCATGGTTTATGCAGGAAAATATGTTGTTTGGACAGGATTTGTCAACATCTGTGAATCAGCAAGAATATCTTTTGTGATGGAGATGAATGATGTTGAAAATGTGCCCATGTGCCAGAGGTTGATAGGTGGGAGGTTGACATGCCACGTTTTCCTTTTGTAAAGACTATAGATGGCAGCATCTCATGTGGGCCCACAGGGGAGTGGTGGTCAAATGACCTCCTATCTTAGGTCATAAGACACTGATTTTCCTTCTATGTCAAAATATATTTTGCCATATTATTTACAGCTGCAATGAGTTCTAACTTTGTCTCAGTCTGGTTGGTATTTTTTAGTGAAGGCTGCGTAGATGATATTGTCTGAGTAGTTGGTGCTGTTAACTTGTAGTACAAATAGCATGTACTTTTGCAAGGTGTTATTTTGGAAATTCTATCTGGTACTATGGAAGAAGTGCTTGCACTCTACACTATTATGAGTTGGTCAATGCCTGCACCCTCCTGTTCTGTCTTGTTGCCCCCTTACTATTTGTGCTATCCCTCAATAGGAATTGTGATATGGTTACTCCTAAATCAGGGATAAGCATATTCCTTCTCAACTTATTTATCATTCTTCATGGGGTCTTCAATCATTTGGAATTTTCACCTCATCATGACTACGTATGGATTGCTATTTATGTTGCTGATTTGATGATTCTCTTCTTCCTCATTTGCTTTGGCGGAATGCGTCCTCCTCCTTTTCTTGAAATTCAACCTCTGTCACCAAAAGCATGTGTAAAAGAGGTTGATCTGTGGTTACATGTCTACCCAATGCACCAGATATACTTAATGCAGATGCCCCTGTTCTTCGCAAAGAAAGATATTTGTGACTATTGACTGATTGTCTTGGCCAATGAGGATACCCTTTTCTATCTGGGCATCTTCCACATATGCAGCCACTGGCATAGCAGGTGATTCTCCCCTCCCAAAACAAATACAGTTTTTCCCAGACCAACTGCACTGCGCCTGAGAGAGTTCCATTATCTCCATCATTAGCAGGTATGAATGTGCAACATAAACTCCCTATTTTTGCGCAAATTGTTACCATCAGCTCCCAGCGAGTGATTTGTAACCATTTGGCATTGGTGTATGTCTGTATTCCTGGTGTCAATGATGCAAAGAACATCTGTGGTCTACTGGATAGTCTGTTCTCTGACGGTACTTTGTGTTGTTGTATTGTATTGTTCATTTATATAGCACCTATACACATGAGAGTGTTTCAAAGCACTTAAGGAGTATGGGAACAAGGAGAAAAACAACAGTCGCTCAAGGCCCTTGAAATTCTGAGATGATAATATTCTGCACAAGAGTAATTGCATAAGATACTTATAACAGTTGAGGCACAGCAAATAGGCCTGGCGGCGATCCTGCAGTTTTACCAGTGTAATGTTCGGGAGAAGACAAAGGAGAACAGACCGACAATCACCAGGCAATTTACATGTGGGTCATGCAAGTGCATGGAAGGTCACAGGGAGGCTGGAGGTACAAGTGCACCTCATCGGCAGAGACTAGAGTAAGTGCAGAGAGAGCCATTCAATTAGGTTATTATAAGTGCAGTGAAGGTGGATGGGAGTAGGGCCCTGATACATGTGTGAGAGAAGACTGGCGGGGGTGCCTGGGACCAGAAAGACTCTGAGGTACATAGGTTGCCAGTCAGCATTGCTGTAAGGAAGAGGAAGGAGAGATCGATGAACAGAGGGCTAGGTTAGCAGGTTAGAGGAAGAGCGAAGGAAGAGGAGAATAGCAAGGTTAATCCAATGCTCCAATGCTGCTTTTGATATGCCTGAGAAGTAATTCCCTGCTCTTTTCACCCTTCACAGTCCAGCTTGCTCATATGTCTCCCTTGTTTCGGAAATTGGTACGATCACAAATGACCCCTTCTTCCATTTGTTCCTTTCCCTCTTTGGGAACGCATCAAGCTTCACATCTTCCTTGGGTACCACCAACGAAGGCATGTTGATGTGTACCAGGGAGCATACCCATCCCCAATTCGATGGAAGTTTTTCATATGCTTTAGATCTGCATGCCCAATAGTGATCCCACAGTACTGCTGTTCCTACTCCCATTGCCGGGATGATCTCGACCGCCTTGCATTCTACATGCTCAACAACTTCCACATCACCATTGTGCTGGTAACACAGAGCCGGGATCTTCAGAGGAATAATTTGCAATGGTCCAGCTTCATTCTCCAATAATGTCAGCTACTTTGCACTCCTGTCCCATTCCTTCAGTCATTTGTCATCTATTCTTGCACATTACTCACTTGTGACTTGGCTAAGGTCAGCATTTTGCTTCCCACCACTCCATCTTCCCAGACATTGTTAGTGTATACACGTCCATAGACCAATATCTGTGGTATTTCCCAACATCCAGTCTCTTCTCCTATCTCCTTTACTTTTGTCCAAGGACATGGTAACTCCTTCAGTCTTTGTCTCTCCCTTCTCAGGTCCATCATTGATGTACTGTAACTCTTCATGCAGCTGCCAATAATTGTTCATGTCGATTATTTTGATGTAACTATCTTCATATGAGAAGGTCGCCTTTGACATCCATCTTAAGGTTGTATTCCCTTGGAATCGGCCTTGTGTCTGGACCATGGAAAGGTACATCTAGCACTGTGCCTTTGCTGAGGGAATTTCAGTTGCAATGAACATTCTAGAGGCACTCATTGCATAGAGGATTAAAGATCAGACATAACAGCTCTCCCCGGCATTGTACCTACCAACTTTGGGCATGTGTTTGTTCCACATGTTGTTTGTTACCCGTGCTGTGTCTGTGAGACACATGTTAACTCCCTCCATGTCTGTGTCAACACTGCACTTACCTCTCCTTACCTTTTCAGCAGTGTATTCTCTTCCACCTGACATGGTAGTTCCTCCTGCCTGGGTTGGGGAAATGTTAAAATGGGATACAGTGGTAGAAATCATAGCAAAATAGAGCTGCCAGACTATAATACCCAGCACTCCAGTGGGAATCAGTAAACACCAGAGTTAAAACAAATGTTATTGTTTCTGACATGACCACTTTGCTTGATCCTTGCAGCTGATGAGATGGTAAAGTTGCCAGCCTGAAAATCACAATAAAGGCATTATTTTTTTTATTTGTTATTTACTTGCTTTAATTGAAATTTAAACAATTTTTACAAGAAATGTTTCCTAAATCTTCACAAATGTCTCTCATCAGTTCATGAAGTCTTTTTGGAATCCAGCTTCAGGAGTTTGGTCTCCAGTCAACCAAAGGCTTTACCTCCACTGAAACGATATATGTGGGTTGCGATCAACCGATCTTTACTTTGAGTTTTCTATAGTCTGTTTATCCAGTAGACCGGTCTCCTGAAAAAAGCCAACCACTGCGATTACCCAAGAGGTTTTCTCTCCACTCAAGAGCCGACTCCACCATTATTCTTCGTCATAGAACTGAAGATTTTTATACAAGTTAACTAAGTGACGAGATTGTATCCTGGTCAAGCCCCGACAGCGCAGTAGGAGATGTTGTATAGTTTCTTTCGGTGTCTTTCTGGAAACAGAATCAGCAGTCTGGTGATGAACTTAGTTTAAAGGCATTATTGTGTTAGTACTTGTCAGTACCTCAAGCTCTGCAAACTAGGTAATCACTAAAAGTAAAAGCAAAGACCTCCTCCCAAACCTTCCTTACTTAGGAATCTGAGTGTGGGCAGAACAGGGTAAGCGCTTTGTTCAGGTTTTGTATATTCTTGGGCCAGATATTCTATGAATACCAGGAAGTATCCTTCCTGGGATCAAGCTCTAAATCATCTGGGTCTCCTTATATAGAGCACAATTGGTTGGACAATGCTTCAGGGTGATCAATGGGAGATAACATTAGGAGAATTCCCTATGCAATTCTAACAACATTCGCAACAACCTGGGTGTGCGACAAAAAAGAGAACAAAACAGTGGTTGAGTGGTCATGTGCACAAGTATCGCAGTTGCTGCTTCACAACCTATGTGTGCAGAGGAAAGAGACAAAACAACAGACTCTGTTTCAGCTGTCAATGTACACATGTATTCTGGTCTCTACTTCAGCTACTTGGAATCATTGGACCATTGGATGGCCAGGTTTCCCTAACTCAGTGAGATCGGCATGCACTTGTAGTTCATCAAGATTCTCAACGTTGGCCCTGTCGATTACTGTTGCTCTGTTACCAGGAGAGGCCACCGCTTCATAGGACTTGACGTCCTAGATGTGGTTCAAAACAGTTTTCCCCTCAAGTTGTACAGCTCTGTCGGTCACAGGCTCCACGATATGAGGTCCCATGAACCCAGGCGTGTTCCAGCGCCGGATACATTTAGGAGAACAAAGTCTCCTACTTGCACTAAATGCTTGTTTCCAGTTCCTTGCTTTGTGTCATCTAATTCTGGCTGCTCATTAATTTCAGGCCATTCCTGGGTCCTTTGTATCTGGCGAGAGATAAAATAAATACTGGAAACCAAGGAATTTATATATTCAAACATCTCTTGCCCTAACACATCTGCACTGTTCTCACAATCCTTTAATGCCCTAGTGGGAGGAAACAAGGGAAGATGCATGTGCCATCCTGTCACCTCAACATGGAGCAGTTAATGTTGGTCGGACCCTGGCTTGTTGTGCAATTCAAAGAGTGCCAAAGGCAAACAGTGAATCCAGTTTTTCTTGGAGCTCTGCTGAGTTTTGGCAATGCACTCCTTCAGGAGTCCATTGAGGCGTTTACACACCTCGTTTGATTTTGGGTGGTATGCACAGGCAAATTTATATTTGATCCCCTAGCAGGGCTGTGATGTGTTGAAACAGTTAATTGGCGAAGTGAGGGCCATTGTCATACTGCAGGACCTCACATACACCCCATTGTGGGAAAACTTCCCTGACCGGAATTATTGCTGCTCTAAGAGCGTCAGCATGTGAACAGGGCTCAGCCTCTACCCACCTTGAAAATGGGCAAACAAATACTATCATGTAGCGGTACCCTTGACATACTTGGATCATATCTACACAATATCCATGTGGAGATGCAGGAATGGGCATTCAGGTTGTGGTATGGCTCCACTCACAACTCTCAGAGAATGTCCTGCTGTGAACTGCTGACAAGTCAAGCAGTTGCAAATGAAATTGCCACATGTTCATTTAAATTTGGCCAAAATCACGATTCCCCAATGCGTGCAGCAATTCACTCCTTCCCTGTGTGTGCTGGATAATGCAATTGTGACAGTGCTGTTTTGAGCAAGGCTAATGGCATAACCACTTTCCCTCTGTTTTTCTGTCACCATGGAGCAGCTGTTGGAGACATAGAACATCCCCCTTTTACCCTTGGCACCCTTTCCTCCTGTAGTGCAGCTCCCTGCAATTCCATAATCTGAGTTTCTGTTATGCTCTTGTACCTCTCCCTCAACACCATGTTTCTCACTTTTTTTCCCGGGGCGTTTGGTCTCTGCTTCAGTTCCCACAGTTCCCCAAAGTACACTACACACTTTGCCTCATAGTCTGATGCCGTGTTTTCCCCTTTCGATATGATCTTCCCTTGTTGTGTGGGCCTGGCATTTCACTACTGCTAGTTCATTCAGGTATACAATCACGTCAATCAGTGTGCCTAATAACAGCGCATGCTGCAATGTGGTCCCATCTGCTCTTATGAATCCCCTCCTTAGCCATCGCACCAATCCTGAATGTACTGTTGATGTGATGTAAGCACTGTCAGAGTATATTGTAACACTTTTGTCTATGCTGTTTTCAAGAGCTGATTTGAGAGCCACCAGCTCTGCTGCTTGTGCTGAGTGATGAGATGCACTCACAACCACCTCACTCGTCCAGTCCTCCCTCAGCCTGACTACAGCAGTTCCAGTCATCCTGATCCCATCAGTCTGATCAATCGTCAATGAACCATCAATGTACAGCACATCTCCCCCCTCAAATGCATCTTCCTCCACGTTGTGTGTCTCACTGAATAGCTCTGTGGTCTTTGGCAGTCATGAACCCAGTCTGCTGGCTGGAGGACGTCTGACAAAAAGGTGGCAGGGTTTACTGTCTTGCAGTGTACTATTTTCAGTCCCACATTTGATAGTATTTTCTTGTATCCTGATGTTCTCTGTGTAGTCAGTGTGCTCTTTGGCATATGCAGTATCACAAACAGGGTGTGCTCCACGTAAAGAGTGGTGGTGCAACCGATTGTCACCGCTGATGACCTTTCCACTGCGACAGCTGCAGCAGGCAATGATTGTTTGCACGGATAATGTCCTCTCATGACTGCATCAAGCTGTCCACTGTAGTAAGCAACTGGCTGTTGGCCCATGCTTGTTTTATGAGTTGCTACTGCTTTCATCACCAATCAGTGTGTGAGAACAGGATGAATTCCTTCTTGTAATCTGGGGTCTCAAACACTGGTGCTGTGCATTTTGCTTGTTTCAATTCCTCGAAAAGCCTCAGTCATCTATGTTGTCCATGCCATTGTCTTTGTTCTCATCTGTGCTTCTTTCACTGCAATCAAGAACGGCCTGGTGTATGTGTTGTGGTCAAAGATCCATGTCCTGCAATAATTGCACAACCCTAAGAACTGTTGCATTTCCCTCATTGGTTCGGGCTGGGATGTGTTCCGCATTGTCTTTGCTCTTGGGGCAATGTGACTGACTTCTTTAGATATCATCTGTCCAATATAAAGCACTTCCTTCTGACAATACTGTAGCTTTGCCTTGTCTATCTTGTACCCCTTGTCAGCTAACACTGACCCTTCTGCACTCGTCTTCTGTCTCACTGCAAATCAAAATGTCATCAACATATTGTACAACTGTGCTTTCTGTCTCTATGTTGCCTAAATCCATCTGGATCACTCTGTTGAAGACTCGCAGTACCCCTGTGGCAAACAAGTATGTTACCATTTTGGGTTTTGATACTTAAAGCTGGTTAGATCTTGTGAGTCTGGGTGCATTGGTACTGGAACAAATGTGTTTTAAATCAACGACTGTGAAGCAGGTGGCTTCCTCTGGAATGCTACACAAAATGGTCACTGGATTTGCTTCTACTGGATACTTTGCTTCTACAATATGGTTAAGAGGTCTTAAATCCTTAATGAAACACCATGACCCCCCGTTGGCCTTGCACATGGGCTACGCAGCCATGTTGCATAGAGATTCTGATGGTATCAATGAGGGCATTCATTGTTTCATAAATGCCCTCATCTGCTTCTTTGGTTAGGGGATACTGTTTTACTCTCTGCAGAATGGCTCCTGATTTCAATTTGATCTTCACTCCCCCTATGCTCTTGAAGCACCCCACGTCATAACCAATTCTGGTCCACAAACTGTCTGTTATTCTGACAATGTCCGCGTCCCAGAATGAGGGTGGCACCTCCAGCATCATCGCCATTCTCTGTGGAACCTCTCTGTAATGGATTTGTAACCAGAATGTTACACCCATTTCGAACATCATTTCCACCTACAATCTCTCTTCTCCAAAAAGTTCCTCATTTGTCACTGTTGTTAGCCTGCACCCTTCTGCAACTGCTATGATTGCCCTCCCAGTTTCATCTGTTGCACAAACTGAAATCCAGTCCTCCCTTGTTAACACTGCCTCAATCTCAATGGACACTATTGTTCCCTCTGGCTCATCCAGTGGTGTCTCTGGCCTGAACCAGTACTCGTTTGGTACTCACCACACCTTCCCTGTGATCCCTGGCATCCATGCAATTGTGATGCCTGTCCCATATTGAAACATCTCGGTGTCCACTGGCAGCCCCTTCTGTACTGTGCTTCTGCAATGCGCATGAATATTCTGTCATAAATTCATCATGTGTATGCCTGGTGATGAGCATATTATGCCTTTGTCTGTGAATGAGATTGCTCATGATGTCATGTCCCAATATGTTCATAGGTGTCTGTCTAGACTTAAGTAAAAGTAGTGATAAATCGTGATCTCCGATAGATAAGGAGATGTTATCAGTAAAAGGAACCACTTCCCGAGCCCCAGAATATCCTTGAGGCATCGCCTGACAAAGCAAATTTCCCTTCCCGGATGCGTGACCTAGTCACCCCAGTGTCAGCAAGAAAGGAAAACATTGTGTCACCTATCACCAACCATATGTGAGGTTCTTCTGCAAGATTGGGTGTGACTGACAAGATGGGAGACATCAAGTTAATTTGTGGGCTGTCTTATTGAGGGTACATAGATAACGCATTCTCTGTGACGGGGTTGTTCCCCACAATGGTGATCCCTCTCAAACATCTAACTGGAATTGTCACTGTTGTGTCCATAGGTTCTGCTGTGCCGTTGTTCTGTAGTTGTGCTAGCCCCTATGTGTTTCCTTTGATCTGTGGTGCTTGCAAATATTGTGATAGTGGTGCTGCCATTTGTGATGCTTGTGTCTGTATGTGTGATGGTGCTGGTGCTTGAGTCTGTGCTGGTGGCATCTGCTGATATATGCCGTGTTTCTGAACTTGTTGTTTTTGGCACTGTGCATAATAATCTCCCTGACCCCCTTGATATTGATGTTGCCTCTAATCCCCCTAATTCTGCTCTGTTCATCCAAACCGGCAAGGTCTTGAAATGTGTCTTAGCTGCCCACAGGTCCAAAACTGCAGTGGTTCCCTCCCCTACCCAGGGAAACTACCTGAAAAGTCCCCTGGATTCTGTGGTATCTACTGTCGATACCCCCATAATCCCCCTTGGTTGTGGTGTGTCTGAGGTCCGAAGCTTCGTCCCGTTTGGAATCTTCCCCTTTCTAGTATAACTGCTCTGGACCGCCCGTACCATGTATCCTCCTCCCATGGGCGGTGTGAATTGTTGTGGTCGTTGATACTGCTGCTGTGGTGCTGGTGCATGTGGTGTGGGGCTGTTAATGACCGCCTCTTCCATTGCATATTTTGACAGATTCTTTTGTGCTAGCTTGGTCTCATCTACCTTTCTTTCCTCTGCCTTTTGTTTGACCTTCTCCTGCCATAATCTGCAGTGGTGTACTGTTGTGAGCTGGATTTCTGGCCACCCTTTCGCTTCCATTCCCACTCATTTTTTCAAACACTTTTATACTGGCTCTGGCAGACCCAGTAGTAAAATGTGGTAGAATATAGCTATATTTGTGTCCCAAGGCTCTCAAGTTCAAGGCGCCAAAGCTCTTGAATCTCCTGAATGTATTGCACAGGGTCTTCGTCATCACGCATTTTGCATGACATAATCGCCCTGATTTCTGACGTGTCTGGGTATTGTGTTTGTAGTACTTGCCAAACCGTTGCTCTGAAATTTACAAATGGTGATCCATCATGCGCTGTGTTCTGTATCGTCACCCCTGGAAACCCTGCCCTGCTCCAGACGTTATCAGCTGCGTCACCCAGGATGGAAACCAACAATCCCTTTATGTTACCCACTGCTAGTCTGTGACCCGTTGTCAGCTTCTCCATCTCATAAATCCATTTCACAGACCCCGCACATAAGGATGGTAACCTGCATTTGACTTTTTTCTGGTAAGTGTATTTCCAGGGCACATATTGAGGTCATGCCCCTCTCCTTTCTAGTAATGGCATCCGTGAATATACTGCCCTCTCCTCTAGTGTCCTTCGATACTGCCTGATCTCTATAAGCCCTCTCTCATCCTCAAAGTCTGTACATATGTCTGCTGGTACTAGGCTAGGCTAGGCCCTCGACAGTCATGCCCATGAACATGTTAGTGCTGTGTCATCCCTCCTATGTCCTGGGAGGTCTCTAAGTCTGTGGGCATATGTGTTGTGTGTTTTGCACCTGTCGCTTGCTTGTTGTACTATCTCTTCTGTATTGGCCCCACCTTCTCCCCGTCCAGGTGACCTATATTTTCTTGAGGCTCCCTGATCACTCCCCTCAGATGGTGACCTGCTTCTCTCCCCCTCTCGTCTCCACTGTGTTTGTCATCATCGTCAGACCCTGTGTCCATGTTGATATCGAACCCATCAGAAAAGGTTAACCTCCTTGATGTTGAGCCTGCATTAGGTTTTGCGCTGAGGTCAATTTCTATTAGATATCTACTGCCTCCTGGCCAAGCCCCTAGGCCTGCCCCGCTGCTAGCTGCTGTGCTCCTACCTCACGAGATTGTACTGGCTCAGCTGGCCTCTCCTCCTGACGTTTATTCCTCTGCCAGTTCAGTGCTACCTGTAATTTTACCACCCTTATTGCTCACTCCTCTTCCTCTTTACGTGTTTGTTTCTTGCCAGTCTACCCAATTGCAACTTTCTCTGTTCACTCTCGGCTAACTTGCATTTTTCTTGCTCTGCTATCTCCCTCCTCCACTCTGCCTTCTCCATCTCTCGCTCCCTCTTCTCCCTCATCTCTCTTTCCAGTCTCTTCCTTTCCTTCAGATCACTCTCTATCCTTCCTTTGCGCTCCCTTTCCAACTGTTCCTTTGCCTCTTCCCTTCTCTGTTCTCTATTTTCACATTCCAGTTTCTCCTCTCTCCTCCTTTCTCTGTCTTCCCGCTCTAACCTCATCTCCCTCTCCTTCTCCCTTCTGTCCTTCTGCTCCATTATGTCTGCAAAGTCAGATGTATCTTGATCCTTACCCAGGCTCTCAATCGCCTTAGTTGCACCTTTTGCCTCCCCGTGGTCTTCCCTTTGAGCTTCAGAAGTATCCCCCGAACTCTGCCTTAACGCACTGCAGCCTCTCCTTGATAGCTCCCGCGCTATTAGCTGGCTGCTCTGCACCTTTCGGTTTCTCTTCTCTAGTGTATGGTGGTGGCTTATATGTCGGATTTGAATAGCTTTCTGCTGCTCTCAGTTCTCTAATTGGGTACATACCATGCTCATTGTCTCTGTCATCAGATACTACACTAGGAGGGGAAGGGGGAGGTACAGAGGGATGGTTCCCTTCCTCTTTCACCTCATGCTGGTTCAGCATCCACCAACGCCTAGCCACTTCACCCTCTCCTCCTGATACATGCGAAACAGCTCGATTATGTCCATATGTTTGGCCAATTTCTTCCCCTTGTAAGTACCCTGTATGTGTGTCAATATCGATTGTTGCACCTCTCTGTAGAAACTGCCACAAGGCTGCCACGGTTTTGATAATTTTCATTTGGTAGCCTTGGACCATTCTAAACTGTACTTAACAATCTTTTCTTTGTAAGGTGGCAATGTCTTACACAATTGTTGAAGTGGGGTTACTCCCCCATTACTTCCCAGGTACATTTTGTCACCTTTTACCTGACCTCAAGTAGAAGGTTTCGATAATCCGCTGTTCAGGGGTTAAATTCGCCCTGCCACTGATTCACCTTGTCTGCCAATCCCAAGTTGTCAATAATAGCTTCTCGCGGTCAAAACTCTCCGCCTTATGCATCAACCTAAGGGTGATGTCACCAAGCTAAAATCACAATACAGGCAGATGGACAATTGTGCACACACAACAGTGACCCATTACTCCAAGCCCACACAACACCCCACAGCTGTCTTCCTGTCTCTCCGGGGCAGAGTATACCTCTATTCTCTTTTGATCGTACTGCACCTGTTGTGTTGCATAATGTGTGAAATGCCTCTCCTGAGGAGACAGAACCAGTCGACTCACCTTCCGCAATCTAGGATAGCTCCAGCTAACCCTCACGGGAATACCATCATCTATGACCCGAGTTAAAATGCCCAACATACAGGAATACTTTGTTACGAAACTCTTGTCATCCAAATCCTCCCGGCTACTTAATTCATGCTGCCCCCCAACCTTTTGCCTCTAAGATCGAATATGCCCTTGCAAAACATAGACAAAGGACTTCTCACTCCGCTCCTCATCCCTACTCACCACAATAATACTAGAAAATATTATGACACTACTAGACCACACTTCACCAACATTTGACAATACCCCTCAATGCCTCAAAATACTCAACAACCTCCCTCACACCCACAATTGTTGCTAGCCTGGACCAATAATGATGTTCCATGTTTGCTGACACTGCTCAGCTGCCAGCTCCCCGTCAAGGGGCTCGTCTCCCTGTCCTGGTCTGCCTGGACAACTCGCTGATTCTGGGTGGGATGATTTCCAAACGGCACCCAACGGCATCCAACGGCCTTAAGGAACGGGTACGCATCCCTGTTCTTCTCGAAATACATGTGAGGGTCTCACAGCTTCTCAGGTTTGACGGTGAAGGAGGCATTTTAGGGCCGGGCTGGTGCCTAGAACCGTCCTCTGCTACCAGCTTGTTGAGAATTAAAACTTCCAGGTAGGTTTGAGAGCTACTAGGCGTTTGCAGACCTAGAACTTATGGAAGGCTCAACTCCACAAAAGGAATGCAGGTCCAGGCAGACAGCAAGTTCATCTGTGGTTTATTACAGCTAAAACCAACAGGGATCAGTACACGGATAGAAGAAATCCAGGAACTTCTCAGTGAACTCTGACTCGCAGGCCAGTTTTGATAGACTCTTACATCACAAGAACATCACAACCTGGGCCCCTCTCCAGAAAACCTATCGAGCAAGTGGATTGATGGATTACTGTGCAAGGCCACGCAAGGAGACTGGATTGAAACAAGCTTGAGGAATTTACCTGGGACTTATGGAAAAAAGACGGAATATGATTGGTCTTTTGTTGATGCCCTATTTGTTTTGAAAAAGGCTCTTGAGTATCCGAAACACGTGTAAACAAGGAATAAAGGGCTTTTTGTGTTTTTGAAATAACTTGAGTGTGGCGCAATTTTTGAGTGGCAGACCATCTCTTTTTTTTGTGTCTAACCAAGGAGGTAGGGGATTGGTTCCTCCAACAAGTGCCACACAAGATGCGACACAGCTGAAAAGCCGAAAACAATTGAACCTAGTTCGCCAACAGAAGAGGTTGTGCCAACACAGATCCCGACAGAACAAATTGGTGTTGAGTGGTAGTCCACCTATAGTGAATCCTAAATGTGTTAGTTTACTGGCTCCCCCATGTCAGATTTCATGCCAGGCCCATCCCTGAAAAATGCCAATTATACAATGTTGCAGTGTGAGGGTCTGTTCATTGGTTCTTGCCTGTTGCTACTCACCCCTAGTGTCCTAAGCTGTGATTGGCTAGAGCTTGTGCCCCCAGGCCTGGGACCTGAATCGGTTTTCCGCTCGAGTTTTATCTTTTCAATGTGATAAGAACATCTATGTGTCTGCATTGTAACGTGGGTGCACCACCAATGACTATGAGAGTGCATGTTCTCCTCATGCAACACTCGGGTGCTCCTGTAACGACTTTGTTTCAACTTCTGTCTGGCTGTGTGAGATTTCTCCTCTTTCCCAGCTGCTAGTTTCAGTTAATCATCAACGGGCTCCTGGAGCTCTGAATTACCCTGAATTTTTCGTACTTACTGTGCCGGTGTTACTGCAGTTCAGGGAATGGAATGGCACTCGTATCTTGGTGACCTTGGCAGCAGGCCTTGTCTCACACCATCGCTCCTTCGAGCAGCCTTAATTCGCACAGCTCAGCTCCAGCCAAGGGCCTGTGGCCTGTTGTAATTTTCTTAAGCCAGAAAATGGCTTCTACATTGTGCTGTTCTTTATTCTCCATATGTTAGTTGTGCATGGTTCTGTCAGGTCCCGTAGGTGTTCCTGCAGTTCCACAGGGTAATTTGCATGTATCCATCTGCAAGCTTGCTCAGGATCTCTTGCATCTTGCAGTTTCTGTGTGGCTGCAGTTAAGTTAAGGACAAAATAATAAACATGAAGACAGAATGCATATGTCTCTGTCCTATATCTTATAGAACTGTATGCATGTCTTTTTTATGTATTCAGGTGCATGATTGTGTCCCGATGTGCGGATGGTACGCGTGTTTAATGTCTAATGATGCTACGCCGTGATGTCTCTAATGGTGTCATGCATTGCCTCTTGCCGCTTTTTAGTCGAGGCTGCCAATGGAGGTGTCTTTAGACGCGTCCGCAGACTCCTCATTCACTTTGGGCAATGTTTGCACTGCTCCTGGGCTGTAGGGTTGGCTGAATGGGTACCTTTCAACATACTTGTTTATCGTCGGAGCACTAGGAATCAATCCGAACTGGTATAACCATCATGGTGTCTTCGGTTCTTCTTCCGACCCACGTGTCTTATGGGAGGAGGTTCTGGGTTAGGATTCAACCACCGCTTTTCACCTAACTCTGTCAAGCCTCTGTTATCGCTTTAAAGTAACCTTCAATAGTACTATTCAAGGACTCACCCTAACTACAAACAGTCCCTTTCCTCACTAACCTAGATCTTTGTGGAATTGCTTCAACTGTCAATAACCAAGTGTCTCAGGTTTCCAATTGTCTGCTTTTATTTGTTTACAAGTTTGAACTCGGTAGAATATCATTCCTTACACCTCTATACGAATAGTAAAGTTTCACCTTGTCAAACCCGTTGAGGGGTTCGAGTTATGCATGAACAGTGTTGCTCATGATCATCCCTACTGATTATGTTAGTCAAATTCTAATATGGAGCATGTATTTCCGTTGCGTATTTCCACATAAAGGTGCAGAGAAAAGCACGCGTAGGCTGCATTTAGTCAATGTGATTGTAACTCAAATTAAATTAAGTCGGACGAAGGAGCTTTATAAGTGCTTGTTTATGCATGCTCATGGAGTGGACCTGCAAGTTAACTGTTTACTCGATATTTTCAGTGTCACCTCATGCCTTTTTGCAACAATTTGCGAAGTGAGAGATGAGCTGGCAACCTGATGTTCCCATTCACTTACGAAACAGCAGGAAAGGCTGCAAGCAGTGCACATTTTGGTTCATGTCACGTTGATGTTTGAAGTTATCACAGCTGGGCACAATGCTTTTGGAAATAACAACGACAATTATAGCTCAAATGTGATTATAGGAATATTACTTCTTACATTTGGGAGATATGACTTTTGTATACATTTGTATTTTTTCAAACTTAAATTATGACACACGTCCTAATGAACAAAGGTTAAAATGGTGAAAAAAAAGATGATTTTCTTTGCTGTTCGTTTTGTTTTTTTCAGTAAGCTTTAGTATGCAAATTGTCCACGTTTCCAGGTGTTTTCCAATTGGCCATCAGCAATGGTTTTTGCCTGCAAAATTCATTAAGTGGCTGAAATGTCCCATCTGTTTTTATTGCGGCTAAACAACCATGATACACGTCTTTGGGCCTCATTACGACCCTGGCGGTAAGGGGTTTACGCCAGCGTTAGCTGCGCCGACCCCTTACCGCCAATTACGAGGTCCCTTAGCGCCATGGAGGTTTTAACACCCGCTTTTAGCGGGTGTTAAAATCCATGGCGCTAAGGGACCATGGAGTTAATTAAGCCACCGTAATTTACGGTGGCGTAATTAACGCCTTCCCCACTCCCATTATGCCCTATGGGGCAAAAATGGGAATGGGGAAGGGTAAATGGGGATTGGGGACTTACCGCCCCGCCAAGGTCGGAATGGGGCGGTAAGTCCGCCAACCACCATGGCGTAAACGTAGTTTACGCCATGGTGGTAAAGTCACGGCCCAGGCGGTAACTTACCGCCCGGGTCGTAATGAGGCCCTATGTGCTTAAAGTTCCCAATACTACATATCTGCTGACAAAAGGCACACAATCCCGTTTTCAAAGTGTACTAATGCCTAATGGTTATTTAGCAGAAAACAAAACCTACACAACCACGTTTGCCGCCGTCATATACTCACAAGTATTGCACATTGTTCAGATGGAAGCAGAAGGCCATGTATGTCGACAACGCACACCAGTATTTGGGTCAGCCTGGAAACGCCTGCATTAAATCTATCCTGGTGACTTTCTCTGTCATTAGGAGTTTATTATGAATTATTTCAATGACCATATTAGTGAGTTGGAGGTGGTTTGCTTCATACTTTGTGTGAGAAGAAACAAGAGAAGAATGCTTACGTGAGGTGAAAAAGAAACACTTTTTAAATTAGGAGGTCCATATGGTAAATTATGGTCATACAAATGGGTAGAGGATATTGAGCCCAACACACATAAAATCAGGCCAGCCATCAATCCCACAATGTGCTGAGCTCTGAGCCAGCCATTCTGGGGTGCTTGGTATTTAAGGATTTAAAGAGCAGCACAAAGACACAAGCAGCATTGCTTGTTCTACTTGCCATGTCAGCATGCCCTGCTACTCCCACCACAAGTTTCCTGCCTCCCCAGTAGTTAGATAAGGAATCCAGGAGAGCTCAAGGCAGAAAGCATTGAAGATGCAGCTGGTAACATAACCAGGCCCTGCCTCTGTTCTGTCCTGCGCACCACCTATTTCACCATTCCTTCTTAGTCATCCTCAGATCCTGCATCTATAGCAATGGATGTGTGAGGACAAGAACGTTGCCTGTTTGTGCCTGATCAGCCCTGATAGGTCCAAGAGTGTGTTATTCTGCCCCTCACGCACCTGGTAGAAATACCATCTGTCTCGTGCCACCCCAGCCCATCTATATATCATCACCAGGGTTCACACAACCATGTTCTCAAGGTGGCCCGAGACAGCTACCTTGATGGTCTGCATCCACATCACTGTGCACGTCCACAACATGCCCCAACTACTCAAACTCACCCGTTGAATACTGCTTAGAGCCCGCCCTATGATTGTTCATGCCACTAACATCACCAATGTCTTATAATCTTATAATTATCTGGATGCTCTTTTTATCTCAGAAAACAATTAAGCACATCTTGATCAAATGGCCCTCTTGCAAAATCATGACTCCCAGTCAGCACTCTTGAATCTCTATGGTGCTGCATCACCCTACCATTCAAATATGCTGTCACCTTCTACTTCAACTACAGGCTGCCTCAGGGGAGTGGTCACTTCATGCACACATTCTCCAACCTTTGATCCTCTTTAGTAATCTCCTTCTCTAATAAAATCTTTCTCTAAGAATTCAATGGGCCTCATTAAGAGGTTGCCAGTAAGCCACCGATAGCACCGGCATCTTACCAGCAACCTCAGCTTACCGTATCCACCACCCGATATCACAGTATTAATGGGATATTACGGGGTGGCAGAATGGTAAGTTTCCATTCCCATGGAGTCCCAAAAGACTCAAAGGGATGGGAACCAATGAAGCACTAGCACCATTCTTAACAGTGCCAGACCTGCAGTAAATTATCTGCCAATAGGGTCCTGAACTACTGGCAGGTCAGGCCTGCGAGTAGCTCACTGCCCCTATCGGCAGACTCGGAGTAGGCAGTCCAGAAAAGGTGCCATTAACCGCTGTCACTGGCACCTTTTTCCAGTACAGCATAACCGTAACGAGGCTCAATGTTCCTTAGTCTCAACCAGCAACACACTTGCAGGACTAACTACTCTTGCTGATCAACTCTCTCTACATCCATCACATCGGATTCTCTTCACACATGTCAAAGGCCTCATGCTCAACCTCATCTTTCCCTCCTCCCATCTCATTTACTGAATAGACCCACTCCCTTTTGACTGGACCAACCACGCAGAGACCCCACTACTCTTATCACAGATATCAGTGCCATATAAGGGGCATGCCAAATGGCTAGTGAATGAATGCCACTCTTTCAAGAAGTTCCCATTAGACACCCTAGAAGCAACCTTTGAACATTCTCCATCGTAGAGGATTCCACAAGCATTTTTGAATTATTTTATCACTCTGCCAAGGATGTTGTTGATGCCCATGTACACTTGAAGACAAGCCAAGTCAACCCTAAACATCTTCACAAAGGCCCACACCTTAGCTTGCCAGTAACAAATCCTCAATAAGATCCTTGGGAAAACGTTTCAACACAAACTAAAGCTCAGAGGCATCATCTAATAGGAGCAAATCCTATTCAAAGTAGTCTAGCATTGCACCAGGTTCACACCTGAGCCTGAGGACCTGACTTCCCACCCCCTCTGACCCTCTCCCGCCTTGAACCAACTTCACAACACTTTCCCTCAAGGATCTCTCAGATATACTAGTTTCTCTCAAACCCACCACTTACACTGACAATATGGTATCTGCCTCCTTCATTAAACAATTCACTGACCCAGCACTTGAAGCACTCTTCTCCATCGTAAATGTGTCTCTTAGTGAGGGCTTATACCCAGATGCACTCAAGTAATGTCTCATACAAACTCTCTTAAAGGAGACAACACTTGTCCAAGAGGAAACAGCTAACTACAGACCTTTCACATCCCTCCTGTTCATTGGGAATCCCATAGAAAAAGTTGTTGCATCCCAACTAATGGCTAAAATCAAAGAATTAAGCCTACTCTGTGACTACTAATCCTGTCTCTGCCCCAAATGCAGTACCAATACTGCCACCATCCAGGTGGTGTGTGATGCACTGCAATTTGTAAGGGATTTCAATCCGGCACACACCCAATTCAAAGCTCAGCATGTAGTGCACAACTGAAATCCTCATTTATTTTTGTCTAAAAGTTCAATATTCCGAACGATATACCACTCATATCACACCCTTCTCCTGGAACCCCCCCGGTCACACTGAACCAGGAATCAGGCTGGTTTGCAAAGGTAAATATTTATTTATGTATTTAAAATGTAATCACAATATGTTTTAATAGATAAACAACAATCACCAATGGGGTAATGAGCATAACAATTGCAGCACAGAAAATAATACTTTTGTGTTGGTTCAGATCAGATAGAACTGTGGTTAGCAGTTTCCCCTGCAACACCCCTCAATCCCCCAATAGGCAATGTAAAGAGATATTTGGAGAGAGCAGGTATTCAGGAATAGCACAAATCAGAACAGAATATCAGTCCCACTTTCCCCCCAGCAAACACAAGAGAAAAACAGAATTGACTTTCAGTCTGGCTTTCAAGATTGTCTTTAGAATGGTATCTGGCATCTGTATCTGGAAGGATATTGAAATCTTGATGTAGGAAGCTGGATGAGAGTGCTTCGCCGGAATCAGGAAAGTGGCTGGATCTGTCAGTCCCTATGTGCTGTCAGCTGTCTCTATTTATGCCTTAAAAATGACATTAATAAGGGGTGTATGGGCCGGCTTAGCTAAGCCTGCCTCTGTGAAAGGTGATTGGGTCAGAGTCTACTCTCTGCCTTGATAGGTGGAGAGAAACAGAGTGTCATGGTATAATTTTATGATGCTGAGAATCCATCCCTAGCCAGTGGAACACAAAGTCTAATTTTGGCAAAATACATATTTACACATGTGCAACCTCTATAAAAAATCACATACACACATTGCATATTTTATGGCGTATCTGCTCATCAAAATCTGGCAGCTGTAGGATCTGGTATCAACTTTCCACAAAATTCTGTCCTTTTCGCTATGTACAAAATGTCCACATTTTATGCACATTTCCACAAATGTGAGTGTTTAACATAGGGATATGCTTGTACATTTTCACAATTTTAACAGTAATACATTTTGCATAAAATCACATATCTTGCCATTCCTGTCCAGAACATATCACACAGTTCTGCCGCGTCTTCACACGTGCAGCCAGAAATTAAATGAACAACTCTGTCCTTTTTATATTTTTCACCATTTTGAATAGCAAGTTATAAGTCTTTTAAAAAGTGTTCTTTGTTCATGTTTAGCAACAGAGGGTCACTTGGCTCTGCCTCTTTTTGTCTCCCTGCAGTTCAGGAGCTTGCTCCTCCTTGTTTGTTCCTTCCAGAGACCTTTTACAACCCCTTTTCACACTTCCAGTTTCCTGGACTGCAGCCTTGTCATTATTCCTTTGCTCTCTGTAGACCAGATTCTGTCCTACCCTGCATTAACACCTCCCCGTGAGTTTCTGCTGAGGGGAAGGCCCTCCTTCTCGGAAAAACCTGCTTTCCCAGTTTTTTTTCAACTTCAGCCAAGATAATTACTTCTTAAACATAACAAAACCCACATGTGTTGCATCAACTACAAATACATTTCTTCCTTGGCCTTAAAATCTGTGGAATCAAAAACACAACTAAAATCTGTATTCCTTTTTGCCAACAATCCTGTTTATGTTTGTTAATTCAGCAGACTTTTGAGTTTTAGGTCATTTTAAAGCTGCCTTAGTACTCCTCTGACAGCTGTCAGTCAGGTCGCCCCGGCTACTGCACCCAGATTTTCGCATAGAGGCTGTCAGTTTTCAGACTTTTTATGTTTCACAATGTTTCATTTGATTTAGCACCAGGCAAGATTGTGAATATTGAAAGTGTTGTGTTATAGGCATTTTGGAGTTCTTGCCAGCAAAGCCAATGTCATTTGTAGGCACATTTTTGGGTTTTATTTGCAAAGTGCCACTTTTCTCTCTGCACTCTGCTTGCTGTTCATGGGACCCACTGGCACATTTCTGCAGTGTGTGCTCTATTCCACCGCACATGCACCATGGTTGGCAGGTTGGGCATCCCTCTTTTTGTGTGCTGAAGCACACGGTTTTTGCAGGTTTCTGTCGGATTTGGCATGCACAAGGGTTTTGCTGCCATGGTTGCTGTTTCATTCCCCATAACTGGCAGGGTGATGCCACATAGCATAGCGGAGTGGATCAATACATCCCACAAATTCATCAACAAGGGTGACTTGTGCCTCTTAGTTCTCCTATAAGACACTCCTTGCTCTCCTCACTGACAAGATGGGCTTCTTTTGTAAAATGGTTCACTTATTATCTATTCTTCAGACACCAATCCATACGGACATGTGCATTCAGATCCAAACTAATCCCGGTCACATGTGGGTTCCTCCAAGGTTCCATCCTCTCCCCAATCATGTTTAACCTCTATATGGAACCTTTGGAATTTTCCCAAAAAGTTTCCAACATAGCCATTAATCAATACGCCAGTGAAAGCCAGATGTACCTCTATTCTATTCTGTTCTATTCTATTCTATTCTATTCTATTCTATTCTATTCTAGTCTAGTCTATTCTAGTGTATTTTTGTATAGCGCCAACTAACCCGCAGGCCTCAGAGCGCTCACATAAACAGTACAGACATAAAACAAGCAAAGAGGGAAAAGGAGTACAATTGGGCACAGTTTAGCTATGATGAGATAGTATTCAATGTGGCAGTGACTTACTTGCCACCTCCATCAAATAGTAGTGGTTTCAGTGCCTTCCTAAATTTGGCCAACAATGGCAATTGTCTGATGAGAACGAGCAGGCCATTCCAAATTCTAGGCCCCCAGGCATCAAAGCTCAGGTCCCCATATGTCCTCAGCTTGAATCAGGGTTGAGATAGCAGATCCTTATCATTGGAACATGAAGTGCATCTAAACCTCTGCTTTGTGATCTGCGACAGACAATATCTTGGGGCAGTGCCTGTGAGGCACTTGTAGACCAAGCAAGATGCCTTAAAGTACACCTGTTCATGAACGGGGAGCCAATGCAACTTCCTCTGTTCATGAGATACATGTTCTCAGCGTCCCAGACCACACACTGCACATACAGCTACAATTTGTATTGTCTACAGTTTTTTTTCATATTGGTTGTAGTGTTACCAATCAGTAGGCTATTAAAATAGCCTATTTTTGAGTTGATAGTGGCTGTCGCAATCAGAGTTCTGGTTCCTTCTGAAAGGTAAGGTCAAATTTGACAAAGAAGGTGTGTGGTGTGAGTTCAGATTGCTGTCAAAGAACACACCCAATTTTTTAACAGAGTAGGAAACCTGAATGATGGCTCCCCCCACTAAAAATGTATCATATTGGGGTCCAAGAGCCTTAAGTTTGGCTGTACTGCTGAAAAGCAGGATCTCTATTTTTTTGTCATTGAGTGCTAAGAAGTAATCTTGTATCCAGGTTTTTATGGCATCGCACACCTTAATAACCAAAAGTGAGTCATCTTCATAAGAAACTGTGAGTACCAGGATGATCCGGGTGTCATCAGCATAATTTTAAAATGTGACACCCAGACCGTCCAGCACACCAAAACAAATAGTTGAATAAAGAGTATAAATCAGGGGAGACACAATGGAGCCCTGAACGACAGATAAAAATCGATTCCTCTGACTGAAAATCCCCTTAGACAGCCCTTGCTCTCCCTGGGCCCCGAAATGATTGAAACTAATTAGCTGCTGATTTAGCACAGCCTCCCACCACAATTAGCCTGTCTGCCATCCTGTCATGATTAACAAGATCGTAAGGTGGCAGACAGGTCTAACAGCATCAACATAGCCACTTACCCGTGGTCAACTATTCCAGATAACAGGGATTTAAGATCAAGCAGCACTGTTTCTGTGCCGTGATGTTTTCTGAATGCAGATTGTTTGGCAGACAGTAGACCTCTGTCCTCAACAAAAGTGTCACATTGAGCCCAAACAACTTTGTCAATAATCTTGAGGAGAAAAGGAACATTGGTAATAGGGCGA